>NC_090438.1:33528641-34184686 GCF_031143425.1 Pleurodeles waltl | reverse complement strand
TCGCACTAGTATCCTTCCATTGCATCTGTCACTTATGCTAGCATCCTTCTCTTGTATCTGTCACTCACGTTAGCATCCTTCCCCTGTCACTCGCATTAGCATCCTTCCCTTGTATCTGTCACTCGCGTTAGCATCCTTCCCTTGAGTCTGTCACTCGCTCTAGCATCCTTCTCTTGTATCTGTCACTCACGCTATCATCCTTCCCCTGCCACTCGCTCTAGCATCCTTCTCTTGTATCTGTCACTTGCGCTAGCATCCTTCCATTGTATCTGTCACTCACGCTATCATCCGTCCCCTGTCACTCGCGTTAGCATCCTTCCCTTGTGGCTGTCACTCGCATTGGCATCCTTCTCTTGTGTCTGTCACTCGCATTAGCATCCTTCCATTGTAAATGTCACTCACGCTATCATCCTTCCCCTGTCACTCGCGTTAGCATCCTTCCCTTGAGTCTGTCACTCGCATTGGCATCCTTCCCTTGTGTGTCACTCGCATTGGCATCCTTCTCTTGTGTCCGTCACTCGCGTTAGCATCCTTCCCTAGTGTCTGTCACTCGCATTGGCATCCTTCCCTTGTGTCTGTCACTCGCATTGGCATCCTTCCCTTGTGTCTGTCACTCTCGCTAGCATCCTTCTCTTGTATCTGTCACTCATGCTATCATCCTTCCCCTGTCACTCGCAATAGCATCCTTCCCTTGTATCTGTCACTCGCGTTAGCATCCTTCCCTTGTGTCTGTCACTCGCTCAAGCATCGTTCTCTTGTATCTGTCACTCACGCTACCATCCTTCCCCTGTCACTCGCTCTAGCATCCTTCTCTTGTATATGTCACTTGCGCTAGCATCCTTCCATTGTAAATGTCACTCACGCTATCATCCTTCCCCTGTCACTCGCGTTAGCAACCATCTCTTGAGTCTGTCACTCGCATTGGCATCCTTCTCTTGTGTCTGGCACTTGCGCTAGCATCCTTCCCTTGTGTCTGTCACTTGTGCTAGTATCCTTCCATTGTATCTGTCACTTATGCTAGCATCCTTCTCTTGTAACTGTCACTCACGCTATCATCCTTCCCCTGTCACTCGCGTTAGCATCCTTCCATTATATCTGTCACTTATGCTAGCATCCTTCTCTTGTATCTGTCACTCACGCTAGCATCCTTCCCCTGTCACTCTCGTTAGCATCCTTCTCTTGTATCTATCACTTACGCTAGTATCCTTCCCCTGTCACTCGCGTTAGCACCCTTCTCGTGTATCTGTCACTCACACTATCATCCTTCCCCTGTCACTCACGTTAGCATCCTTCCCTTTTGTCTGTCACTTGCACCAGCATCCTTCTATTGTATCTGTCATTCATGCTAGCATCATTCCCCTGTCACTCGCGTTAGCATCCTTCCCTTGTGTCTGTCACTCGCTCTATCATACTTCTCTTGTATCTGTCACTTGCTCTATCATCCTTCTCTTGTATCTGTCACTCACGCTATCATCCTTCCCCTGTCACTCGCATTAGCATCCTTCCCTTGCATCTGTCACTCGTGTTAGCATCCTTCCCTTGTGTATGTCACTCGGTCTAGCATCCTTCTCTTGTATCTGTCACTCACGCTATTATCCTTCCCCTGTCACTCGCTCTAGCATCCTTCTCTTGTATCTGTCACTTGCGCTAGCATCCTTCCATTGTAAATGTCACTCGCGCTATCATCCTTCCCCTGTCACTTGCATTAGCATCCTTCCCTTGTATCTGTCACTCGCGTTAGCATCCTTCCCTTGTGTCTGTCACTCGCTCAAGCATCGTTCTCTTGTATCTGTCTCTCACACTATCATCCTTCCCCTGTCACTCACTCTAGCATCCTTCTCTTGTATCTGTCACTTGCGCTAGCATCCTTCTATTGTAAATGTCACTCACGCTATCATCCTTCCCCTGTCACTCGCTTTAGCATCCTTCTCTTGAGTCTGTCACTCGCATTGGCATCCTTCCCTTGTGTGTCACTCGCATTGGCATCCTTCTCTTGTGTCTGGCACTTGCGCTAGCATCCTTCCCTTGTGTCTGGCACTTGTGCTAGTATCCTTCCATTGTATCTGTCACTTATGCTAGCATCCTTCTCTTGTAACTGTCACTCATGCTATCATCCTTCCCCTGTCACTCGCGTTAGCATCCTTCCATTATATCTGTCACTTATGCTAGCATCCTTCTCTTGTATCTGTCACTCACGCTAGCATCCTCCCCCTGTCACTCTCGTTAGCATCCTTCTCTTGTATCTGTCACTTACGCTAGTATCCTTCCCCTGTCACTCGCGTTAGCACCCTTCTCGTGTATCTGTCACTCACACTATCATCCTTCCCCTGTCACTCACGTTAGCATCCTTCCCTTTTGTCTGTCACTTGCACCAGCATCCTTCTATTGTATCTGTCATTCATGCTAGCATCATTCCCCTGTCACTCGCGTTAGCATCCTTCCCTTGTGTCTGTCACTCGCTCTATCATACTTCTCTTGTATCTGTCACTTGCTCTATCATCCTTCGCTTGTATCTGTCACTCACGCTATCATCCTTCCCCTGTCACTCGCATTAGCATCCTTCCCTTGCATCTGTCACTCGCTTTAGCATCCTTCCCTTGTGTCTGTCACTCGGTCTAGCATCCTTCTCTTGTATCTGTCACTCACGCTATTATCCTTCCCCTGTCACTCGCTCTAGCATCCTTCTCTTGTATCTGTCACTTGCGCTAGCATCCTTCCATTGTAAATGTCACTTGCGCTATCATCCTTCCCCTGTCACTCGCTCTAGCATCCTTCTCTTGTGTCTGTCACTTGCGCTAGCATACTTCCCTTGTGTCTGTCACTTGCACTAGTATCCTTCCATTGCATCTGTCACTTATGCTAGCATCCTTCTCTTATATCTGTCACTCATGCTATCATCCTTCTCTTGTCACTCGCTCTGGTATCCTTTTCTTGTATCCGTCACTCGCATTGGCATCCTTTTCTTGTGTCTGTCACTTGCGCTAGCATCCTTCGCTTGTGTCTGTCACTCGCTCTAGCATCCTTCTCTTGTATCTGTCACTCACGTTATCATCCTTCCCCTGTCACTCGCTCTAGCATCCTTCTCTTGTATCTGTCACTTGCACTAGCATCCTTCCATTGTATCTGTCACTCACGCTGTCATCCGTCCCCTGTCACTCGTGTAAGCATCCTTCCCTAGTGTCCGTCACTCGCATTGGCATCCTTCCCTTGTGTCTGTCACTCGCATTGGCATCCTTCCCTTGTGTCTGTCACTCGCGCTAGCATCCTTCTCTTGCATCTGTCACTCATGCTATCATTCTTCCCCTGTCACTTGCATTAGCATCCTTCCCTTGTATCTGTCACTCGCGTTAGCATCCTTCCCTTGTGTCTGTCACTCGCTCAAGCATCGTTCTCTTGTATCTGTCTCTCACGCTATCATCCTTCCCCTGTCACTCACTCTAGCATCCTTCTCTTGTATCTGTCACTTGCGCTAGCATCTTTCTATTGTAAATGTCACTCACGCTATCATCCTTCCCCTGTCACTCGCTTTAGCATCCTTCTCTTGAGTCTGTCACTCGCATTGGCATCCTTCCCTTGTGTGTCACTCGCACTGGCATCCTTCTCTTGTGTCTGTCGCTTGCGCTAGCATCCTTCCCTTGTGTCTGTCACTCACACTAGTATCCTTCCATTGCATCTGTCGCTTATGCTAGCATCCTTCTCTTGTATCTGTCACTGACGCTATCATCCTTCCCCTATCACTCGCATTAGCATCCTTCCCTTGTATCTGTCACTCGCATTAGCATCCTTCCGTTGTGTCTGTCACTCGCTCTAGCATCCTTCTCTTGTATCTGTCACTCACGCTATCATCCTTCCCCTGTCACTCGCTCTAGCATCCTTCTCTTGTATCTGTCACTTGCGCTAGCATCCTTCCATTGTAAATGTCACTCACGCTATCATCCTTCCCCTGTCACTCACGTTAGCATCCTTCCCTTGAGTCTGTCACTCGCATTGGCATCCTTCCCTTGTGTGTCACTCGCATTGGCATCCTTCTCTTGTGTCTGGCACTTGCGCTAGCATCCTTCCCTTGTGTCTGTCACTCGCACTGGTATCCTTCCATTGCATCTGTCACTTATGCTAGCATCCTTCTCTTGTATCTGTCACTCACGCTATCATCCTTCCCCTGTCACTCGCGTTAGCATCCTTTCATTATATCTGTCACTTATGCTAGCATCCTTCTCTTGTATCTGTCACTCACGCTATCATCCTTCCCCTGTCACTCGCATTAGCATCCTTCCCTTGTATCTGTCACTTATGCTAGCATCCTTCTCTTGTATCTGTCACTCACGCTATCCTCCTTCCCCTGTCACTCGCATTAGCATCCTTCCTTTGTATCTGTCACTCACGTTAGCATCCTTCCCTTGTGTCTGTCACTCGCTCTAGCATCCTTCTCTTGTATCTGTCACTTGCGCTAGCATCCTTCCATTGTATGTTACTCACCCTATCATCCTTCCCCTGTCACTCGCGTTAGCATCCTTCCCTTGTGTCTGTCACTCGCATTGGCATCCTTCCCTTATGTGTCACTCGCATTGGCATCCTTCTCTTGTGTCTGTTACTCGCTCTAGCATCCTTCCCTTGTGTCTGTCACTCGCGCTAGCATCCTTCCATTGTATCTGGCACTTATGCTAGCATCCTTCTCTTGTGACTGTCACTCACGCTATCATCCTTCCCCCGTCACTCGCGTTAGCATCCTTCCATTATATCTGTCACTTATGCTAGCATCCTTCTCTTGTATCTGTCACTCACGCTATAATCCTTCCACTGTCACTCGCTCTAGCATCCTTTTTTTGTATCTGTCACTCGCATTGGCATCCTTCCATTGTATCTGTCACTCGCTCTAGCATTCTTCTCTTTTATCTGTCACTTGCGCTAGCATCCTTACCTTGTATCTGTCACTCACGCTAGGGTCCTTCGATTGTATCAGTCGCTCAGCTAGGGTCCTTCCATTGTATCAGTAATTCAGCTAGGGTCCTTCCATTGTATCAGTCATTCAGCTAGGGTCCTTCCATTGTATCAGTCATTCAGCTAGGGTCCTTCCATTGTATCTGTCACTCATATTATCATCTTTCCCTTCTGTCTGTCACTTGCGCTAGCATCCTTCCCATGTCACTCGCGTTAGCATCCTTCCCCTGGGTCTGTCACTCGCTCTAGCATCCTTCCCTTGTATCTGTCACTTGTGCTAGCATCCTTACCTTGTATCTGTCACTTGCGCTATGGTCCTTCCATTGTTTCTGTCACTCGTGCTAGGGTCCTTCGATTGCATCTGTCACTCGCACTAGGGTCCTTCCATTGTATTTGTCACTCGCACTAGCATCCTTTCCGTGTACCTCTCACTCACTCTAGCAATCTTCCCTAGTATCTGTCACTCGCGCTGGAATACTTCAATTGTATCTGTCACTTGCGCTAGCATCCTTCACTTTTATCTGTTGCTCTGGCTCTCGCTAGGGTCCTTCCATTGTATCTGTCGCTCAGCTAGGGTAATTCCATTGTATCGGTCACTCATGCTGTGTCCTTCCCTTGAATCTGTCACTCACTTTAGGGTCCTACTATTGCATCTGTCACTCGCATTAGCATACTTCCCTTGTATCGTCACTCACGCTAGCATCCTTCCCTAGTATCTGTCACTCGTGCTAGGGTCCTTCCCTTGTATCTGTTGCCCATGCTAGGGTCCTTCCATTTTATCTGTCACTTGCGCTAGGGTACTTCCATTGTATCGGTGACTCAGCTAGGGTCCTTCCATTGTATCGGTCACTCAGCTAGAGTCCTTCCATTGTATCTGTCCCTCATGATGGGGTCCTTCCACTGTATCTGTCACTCATTCTAGCATCCTTCCCTTGTAACTGTCACTCGCTGTAGGGTCCTTCCATTGTATCCGTCACTCATGCTAGGGTCCTTTCTTTGTACCTGTCACTCATGCCAGAGTCCTTCCATTGTATCTGTCACTCAAGCTAGGGCCCTTCCATTGTATGTGTCACTCACGCTAGGGTCCTTCCCTTGTATCTGTCACTTGCGCTAGGGTCCTTCCATTGTATCTGTCACTCAAGCTAAGGTCCTTCCATTGTATCTGTCGCTCACGCTAGAGTCCTTCCATTGTATCTGTCACTCAGCTAGAGTCCTTCCATTGTATCTGTCACTGAGCTAGAGTCCTTCTACTATATCTGTCACTCAGGCTAGCATCCTTCCCATGTATTTGTCACTTGCGCTAGGGTCCTTCCATTGTATCTGTCACTCTCTCTAGGGTCCTTCCATTGTATCTGTTACTCACGCTAGGGTCCCTCCATTGTATCTGTCACTCAAGCTAAGGTCCTTCCATTGTACCTGTCACTCACGCTAAGGTCCTTCCCTTGTATCTGTCCCTCATGCTAGGGTCCTTCCACTGTATCTGTCACTCGTGCAGGCATCCTTCCCTTGTATCTGTCACTAACGCTAGGGTCCTTACCTTGTATCTGTCACTAACACTAGGGTCCTTCCACTGTATCTGTCGCTCAGCTAGGGTCCTTCCACTGTATCTGTCACTCACACTAGCATCCTTCCCTTGTATCTGTCACTGACGCTAGGGTCCTTCCATTGTATCTGTTGCACAGCTAGGGTCTTTCCATTGTATCTGTCACTCATGCTAGCATCCTTCCCTAGTATTTGTCACTCGGGATAGGGTCCTCACATTGTATCTGTTGCTCAGCTAAGGTCTTTCCATTGTATCTGTCACTCATGCTAGCATCCTTACCTCGTATCTGTCACTCGCGCTCAGCTAGGGTCCTTCCATTGTATGTGTCACTCACACTAGGGTCCTTCCATTGTATCTGTCACTCACGCTAGGCTGTTTCCATTGTATCTGTCACTCACGCTAGGGTCCTTCCATTGTATCTGTCACTTGAGTTAGCGTCCTTTCTTTGTATCTGTCACTCACGTTAGAGTCCTTCTATTCCATCTGTTGCTCAGCTAGGGTCCTTCCATTGTATCTGTCACTCGTGCTACAGTCCTTCCCTTGTAACTGTCACTCGCGCTATAGTCGTTCTATTGCATCTGTCACTCGTGCTAGGGTTCCTTCATTGTATCTGTCTCTCACACTAGGGTCCTTCCATTACATCTGTCACTTCAGCTAAGGTCCTTCCACTGTATCTGTCACTCGTGCTAGGGTCCTTCAATTTTATTTGTCACGCGAGCTAGGGACCATCTACTGCATCTGTCTGTTGGGCTAGGGTCCTTCCTGTCTGTCTGTCATCCGTGCTAGGGTCCTTCCTGTCTGTCTGTCACCCGGGCTAGGGTCCTTCCTGTCTGTCTGTCATCCGTGCTAGGGTCCTTCCTGTCTGTCTGTCACCCGGGCTAGGGTCCTTCCTTTGTGTCATCCGGGCAAGGATACTTCCTTTGTGTCTTGTGTCTGTCATCCGTGCTAGGGTCCTTCCTTTGTGTCATCCGTGCTAGGGTCCTTCCTTTGTGTCTGTCACCCGGGCTTGGGTCCTTCCTTTGTGTCATCCGTGCTAGGGTCCTTCCTTTGTGTCATCCGTGCTAGGGTCCTGCCTTTGTGTCATCCGGGCAGGGATACTTCCTTTGTGTCTTGTGTCTGTCATCCGTGCTAGGGTCCTTCCTTTGTGTCTGTCACCCGGGCTAGGGTCCTGCCTTTGTGTATGTCATCTGGGCTAGGGTCCTTCCATTGTACCAGGAACATGACTCGAAGATATTAGGTTACATTACACAAGAACAAGTTCATTTGTTTTATTCACGGGAAGATGAAGGGCCGCTTCACAGTTTGGCGGAGGGGTTACTCCATCACAACGATAACGGATATTCCGTCCTGCCTATTGTAAATCCCATTATATCCATTGTGTGCATCTCCTGCCCTGACCTTCAGTGTCTGGAAGAAGGCATTATGGGAAGGTAAGGTTAGGATCTTAGAACATACTTCTAGGGGTCAAGGGGCACAATGATGGAGGTAACTGCCATTGGCTCCTTGTAGGGGCCCTCACCTCTGTCCTGGGGCCCCAAACTGAGCAAGGACCTCTTGCCACTGCTCGTACCGACGTGGCTGATGGTATACCTGCAGAGTATGGTTTGAGGTACAGGCTGCTTGTGCGGCTCCGTTGTCCTTCACGCCTCTCTCATTAAACACCATCTGTGTCTCCTCCAGGGGAGAAGCTCTCTGAGGTCTCCTGGAGATGAGCAGGAACTGCCAAGCAGGAAGGATGTAAAATCTGTGAAATCCAGGATAAGCGACGTGGGGAAGAAAGAGAAACATCGCTGAGGGAAGACTGAGCTAGACCCAGGATGAGATCTGCTCCCGGATCTGTCACACATTATCCTGTAGATATGGAGGACTTTGTCCCAGACAAATAGTTAATGAGAAATAAAACAGTTCAAGTCCCTTGAAGTCCTTCCAGCATTCACTGTGTAGACATTGCTCACCGCGACAGCTGGAATGTCTCCGGCAGCTGAATCTATCCATTTGGTGTCTATTGTGAAAGAAAAGGGATGGTGTCCATTAACTAGTGGGCAAGAAGGGCCTCTGCCCTTTCATAGTTACCCAGTTCCTGGTGGAAGTCAGCTATTGTCCATTTATTGGAGGAACGTGTGGCTAATCTGAATCAATTTGTGTCACAAAAAGGCTGGTGTTCATTCATTGGGTGGATTGTGAAGGCCGCTCTCCATCCATTGGCTGAGTAAAGGGGGGGGCTGGGTCCATGCTCTGGAAGGCAAGCCTGCAGTCACAAGGAGCTCTGAGATTGGACACATCATAAAGAGAGAGGGATCAATCCTATGTGCTGTGGCCACAACAGAAAGAGATCCTATCCTTAGGCAGACATTATGACAGGATAGTGGTGGGAAGGGACTATGGTGATAAATAAAGGTCATTGGTTCTTGATTTGAGAAATTAGGACGCCTGCTCATATATAGTGTGATACCTGTACTCGAAGGCTCAGGTGCTGTTATCGTCACATGTGAGTGAAAATTATGTTGATTTTGAAAGGCTGAGATTAAAAATCTTCTCCCCGCACAATGGGTCAATAAATCCATGGATATTAATCTGAGAAAAAGGTGAACCCATGAGTTCTTTGAGATAAGTGCCCAGTGGCCTGTGTCACCTGTGACACCTTCAGATAGACCTGGCCCTATATTTTGATTATCTTTGCAGAACAATCCCTCCTTACAAAGTGGATGGCTGCACCTGTGATAATCAGGAGGGCGAGAGAGGCTCTTGGGTGTCCTTCTTTTAGTAGGGTTTAGGATGGAAGATAATTTGTCCTGGCAGCAAAGGCGAGGTGAGACACCACCTGCTTGTTGGTGCATGTGATGTGAGTGTGTAATTGACTGAGTGGGTGAAGGAGTATGTCTTATGTCTATCAGATGCAAGAATCTCCCGCTGCGTGTGTCAGTTGTTCATCTGAGGTGTTTCTACTAGAGAACCACCAGAGCAGCAGTGTGATCCCAAGGACCACAGGGAGGAGGGTTGTAAGGGATGGGAAGCATATAGAAGGCATCCTTTCTCTGCTGAAATGGGACTAACAGGAATTCCAAGAGATAGACAAGTGGATAACAGTTTCATCCTGAGTGTGTGGAAGAGGTTGTGCATGTCTATTACTTTGCAGCATCCTTCCACTCCTCTCAGACTTGTAAGGCTCAAAAACAGGACATAAATTCAAAGAAAAGTGTAGAATAATTTTGTCACAAAGTGAAGATGTTGCAGCAAACCACAGGTACTTCTAATGTTTCATCAATGGGTGTGCTTCTTCATGGATGGCAGATCGTCCAACATTTATCATCATTAAAGATAAATACATGCTTTTTTCATCTTTCCACAGTTCCTTCTAATCTCCACCTTAGTTTCAGAAATCATTGCCAGAGTTGTTAGATAAGAATTACAACTTTCTATCAGATGATGGCACAGAGAGGTGACCAGAGGCCTGGAAATGTCTAGGCTTTTATTCCAAGCATAGCATTGTTTCCAGAAAGACTGAAGGTGGGTTCTTCATGACTCGAATCAGTCTCTTCCAGGTTAATCCCTCCAAGTAATAACTCTGGCTCAGATGCCTGTGGTTCTGCAGTTCAAAGACTCAATCACTGCTACATACTTATCGGGAAGGGCAATGAAAGTTCTTCTGATTTCTATAGTTGTCTGTAATTACTAGTGCATATTCAGTTCTGCTCCAAGGCCTGCACTCCATCAAGAGGTCCATCTGTACCCCAATCTCAGTTCATGTTGGGGTTGTCCGTCAGCCAGCAAACGGCCGATCTGATTCCTGGTCAGAGGACGCACGTCATGCTCTGGTGGGACTCACCTGAGCAAGTGTAACCTCCACCAGGGACAGTCTTGGTTCTCAAGGAAACTTTACCAGTTATCCTACATTGCAACAACGGTGTGAAGGTTATTGAAATTACTGGGTCTCATGGACCAGAGATAAAAGAAGAATTCTCTTCAGTGGTGGAAGCAAGATGTAGACCATAGAATGAATGCCTCTTTCAAGCTTCTGGAACTAACCATACAGTCACAACTGATTCATCAGAGTTTCAGTAGACAGCTCACTGTCCCGATAGGCTCAAGAATCCTCCGCTCTAAAACCTTTATATAAAAATAGGGAACTCCTTGGGTTTGCTTCTGAGCTTTGAATCCTCACTGTGCTAGGGATGGTCAACATGTCATGGGTGTTCCCCTTGAACAAGCAAGGATTGAATCATTCCCTTTTTCTTTTGGCTGCACAGATTTAGAACTATGCTTATTAAACACTATTCCCCATTGTAAACCACCTGGATGGGAGAAGAACATGGAGGCCAATGGGTCAAGCAGAGTGAAATAAATTGGGTTATTAGTTGAGGGGGGTTAGCGCTTACCTCAAGTAATAATCAGTGTCCTTGTTAGGGTGAACCACTAAAATCACTAAATAAACCTGAGCTCAACCCCCTGGTAGTTTCGGCACAGGGCAGACAGGCTTAACTTAGAGGCATTGTGTAAAGTATTCATGCAGTTTTACACCAGTAATAAAGTTGAAATGCAAAACAATAAAAATCCAAAATCAAATAAGAAGCATAGAAATAAATGTAACCAACAAAGTTACACTAAAATGACAAACATCCAATAAGGAGAATTGTAGATTTGGATTTTTAAAGTTTCAAGTAGAAATAGCACCAAGGAGCACAAAGTGGCAATGATAGTCAATGGTGGACGGAGAACAGAACCTCAGCACAATTTACCACTGGCCGCGAGGGAGCACAGGTTGGATACACTAACCAGGTTCACTCTGGTCAAAGATTTTCCTTTATGATTTTAGTCCTTTAAGTCCCAATCCAACAGAGGAGGGCATTTCTAAATCTCCCAGGACCTCCTCGGAGGCACTTAAGAGACTCACAGCATGGCCAGGCAGAGGATAACAGGTCAGCTGTGCAGTTGCAGGAAAAATCCTCTTATAGTTTCTTGTGTCCCTACAGCTTCAACAGGAGGTCTGCCTATGACCTTTGGAGTCCACTTTTTTGACAAGGGTGCAAGAGGGAAAGCAGGTCTAGTCTAGACTCTTCTCAGATCTCAGAGAGGAGGTTGAGTTGCCATCTGATCTTCCGCGGGTCAAGGAGTGTTCTGAAGTGGGTAACTGGAGATGCCACATTTATGCCTGGCAAGAGCTAGTGAGTAGGAAAAACCCCTGGGGACACTGTAAACAAGGTAAATGTTCCTGGGGCGACCCCTACCTACTTTGAGGATTTTCAAGATGGTATAAATAGCCTTAGGGCCTTTTTCACTTTCAGGACATGTGTAACAGTAAACTTTGACATGTCCTACTCTTAAATATCATGGATCCTGCCCTTTCCACATTAAGGCCTACTTAGGGGTGACTTACTAATAAAGGATGGTTTTGACCTATCCGAAAAGGGTTTATTTTGAGAGGTTGAATTGGCACTTTTAAACTGTGCAGCCAGGCTACAACGGGTGGCTGGAGACAGGTGCCACAAGGGGTTCTGCTGGCTACCCTACAGACCACGGGCACACTCTGCACTATACCTTAGGGACTTATAAGCAAGCTATTACGTGAATCTGGTATTTAACAGTTTCAACATGCCATAACGGGAGCACAAAGACAGTACCACTGGTTAGCAGGAGTAAAGTGTGAAGCCAGCAAAATAGGTGTCAGCAAAAGTCAAGAACTCCAGGGTGACCCTGCTGAAAGGACAAATTTCCAACCTAGACGTTGTCCTTCTTCACACAAATGGGTGATCTATAACAGGGTTACTGAGACCGCGTTTAGAACCTGGGCCCCCCTAAGATGGATATTTCTGCCACAGATGATAATACATAATATTCACCGCTTGCAAACACATGAAAAGCAGAGGACTGAAGATTGTGGAGGACGGTCTCTTGAGATCTGGATCACGCAGAGACACAGAGGGTCAAGAACAGCCAGTTCTGGGTCAGGCCCGGTTAGAGGTAGCACATACCTTTAGGTTCCTATAAAAGGGTTGCGAAGCAGTCTGATGGCACCTGGTAGTTTTCTGTTTGTTGTATGGCTCCTGCTTTTACTCATTTCGTCACCTCATTGCATCCTTCACATTTGTCGTTTTGTTCCTTCTCTAGGTCTTATATCTCCAGTTCCTTTGTTCCCTTCACAGCGTCCCTCCATTTGGGGCCCGCTCTCCAAGAGCATTGGGCTGGTTGGTGCCAACGCCACAGCTGCCTGTCGACGAAGCGCCTACTGGATGCTCCTAGGTGTTAGGGTGTTTCCTGGTGCCCTCAGGGTTTAATATTGCCATCTCTTCTCAAGTGCCCAGTATGTCCTTACTGCCTTCCCGAACTTGTTCTACTTTCATGTGTGTTATCCATTGATTCGAATTGTCCACCTGATATTTATGATTACTGGGCCTTTCTGTACCACCCTAGGATCCTGCACTCCAACCCCATCCCCTCCAGGCATGCAGAGGGATCCTCCTGTGACATCATCCCCCTGATGTGGTATGTTTTGTCTCTCACGTTCCTTTGCCCTGTAATCTCAACATCCCTTTCTCCCTGTTCCAGAGTAAGGTGAACTTTACTCTCAGGCCTCAGACTGGGATTAAGGCTTGAGACAGGAGGTTACACACAGCATCATGATCCCAGAGCACCACTCTGTCGCCATGACAGCCCCTCTCCCTGTGACAACGCATCACAGCTGCCTGGGCGCGGAAACTAGCAGGACAGAAGCCTGGGCCTGTGGAGGACGGGCCTGTGGCGGCTGACCAACCACAGACCAAGGGCTGATTTAGATCTCAGTGGATGGGTTACTCCTTTACAACGGTGACGGATATCCCATCCACAGAAATCTAAACCCCATAGGACATAATGGGATTTATATTTCGGCGGATGGGATATCCACCATCGTTACGACGGGGTAACCCTTCCGCCGAAATCTAAGTCAGGCTCCAAGGGTTGAACTTTCTGGGTCAACAGATTCACTCTGGGAAGGATTGTTCCGAGTTTGCCTGGCGATGATTTGAGTTTTATTCGGCATGTTGGTCCTGCACAGCTTGTTTCTAAACACTGCATTCAGGCACGGATGTATGATGGAACAACGCATGCGTACATCACGCATGCCTTTACAACGTGGTCTCTACAATGACCGCGTCTTTGCCACGCATGCCTTTACAACGAATTTCGTTGTAAAAGCATGTTTGGTAAAGGAAAATGCTTGGTAAATTCTCCCCGCCCTGCCCCCTACACCTGACACCATACTCCACCCGCCCAAGCCATATAAAACTGCCCCTTCCACCCCTGCCCTGAGGCCTAACCCCCTGCCCTAACCTGCCCTGTCCTAAAACCTACCCCGACCCCCCACCCTGAACTCTAAAAGCCACCCAGCCCTGTCCTAAAAACTACCCCAAACCCCTGCTCTGAACCATGAAATCTACCCTGCCCTGTCCTAAAAACCACCCCGACACCCCGCCCTCAACCCTAAAACCTACCCTGTCCTAAAAACGACCCCACTGCGTTATAAAAACTACTCCTACCCCCTGCCCTAAACCCTAAAATCTACCCTGTCCTAAAACCTACCCAGCCATGTCCTAAAAACTACCCCGAACCCCTGCCCTAATCCCTAAAACCTACCCTGCCCTGTCCTAAAACTACTCCTCCCCACCCTAAACTCTAAAAGCTACTCTACCCTGTCCTAAAATCTACCCCACCCTGTCCTAAAAACTACCCAGATCCTCCACCCTAAACACTACACTGCCCTGTTCTAAAAACTACCCCAACCCCCACCCTAACCCATAAAAGCTACCCTGTCCTAAAAACGACCCGAACTGTAAAACCTTCGCCATCCTGCCCTAAAAACTACCGACCCTCTGACCCTGTCCTAAAAGCTACCCCAACCCCCACCCCCCCCAAACCTGGCCCCACTTACCTGTCTCTCTTCCAGTAGCTACTCCTTCCTACTCCGCCTGAACTGCTTTCTCTGCTGTTACCACGCATATGCGTGGTAAAGGCATGCGTGCTAAACGCATATGCGTGGTAAAGGCATGTGTGCTAAACGCATTTGCGTGGTAAAGGCATGCGTGCTCAACACATATGCGTGGTAAAGGCATGTGTGCTAAACGCATTTGCGTGGTAAAGGCATGCGTGCTAAACGCATATGCGTGGTAAAGGCATGTGTGCTAAACGCATATGCGTGGTCAAGGCATCCATGCTAAACGCATATGCGTGGTAAAGGCATGTGTGCTAAACGCATATGCCTGGTAAAGGTATGTGTGCTAAATGCACATGCGTGGTAAAGGCATGTGTGCTAAACGCATATGCCTGGTAAAGGTATGTGTGCTAAATGCACATGCGTGGTAAAGGCATGCGTGTTACTGTGGTAATGGCAGCGTGGTCAATGCGTAGTGTTGCATTGGCCGCATTGCGAGTGATATTTCCCTTCAAGCACCTTTATGGTTTCTTCTCGTCCGGTCCCCTCGGTCCTAGTTCCCCAGTGACGCATTGTGTCTGTGCCATCACGCCTTGCTGTGGGGTTGTACGCGTGCCTCGCGCATAAAAGATGCAGGCAGCGTCTGGGGTCTCCTGCGTTCCATGTCTATATCCTGGTCTGTTGTTAACGCGTTGCAGGCCACCGCCACCACGAGGCTGGCTACTCATTCCACTGAAACTGCTATTTCCTATTACCCTACCCGGGGGCAAGGGGAGGCCAGGAATAATGACGGGTCCACTCTGTCGATACCTGAGTCTGACAGCTACTATATATTTATTTATGCATTCATTAGTGCTTTTATATAGCGCTGACCAGATCTGCTAGGTGACACACCAGGACTCAGGTTACAAGAACAATTGTGCACATAATGCAGATATATTAGGTGCACAAAAAACAGAGTGAAACACTGTAACATTGTGCACATCCAGGAAACTGTTTGGGCGATCTGAGGGTGGTGAAACCGTCCACCAAGGTTCCTGGTCCAGCCCCAACGCGGAGCAATGTCTACACCTCAAAGGTTGAGTCCACTCTACCTGGTTTGGTGCTCAGCCATGTCGATGATTTCCAGATCATGGGGGTCGATGTTTTGCCCTGCTCAGGTGTCGATGATGAGACTGTTGCATCAAGTGTGGACGGCACCCACCGTCCAGCAGCGCCCCCCCAGGGAGGGCGATGAAGAGTGGCTCTGAGATTACAAATGGAGCTGTGCACAAGAACTTGCACATGGTGGCTCCCTCCCCTGGAGAGTGTGACGCGCCCCCTCTGATTGTATCCTCATGGCGACTTTTGATACCAGGAGAAGCCCCAGATTAATTGACTATATTTTAACCAATGTAGAGGGATGGGGATTTGTATACGATTTGACTGTTGTAAGAAGAGGGGGGGGGGGGGAATCAAGACCCTGTGGTACTTTGCCTAAAATGCTCTTCATGGTGGTCAGGTGGTGTGGGTGAGCCCCAAGGGGTTAGTTTTGGTCCAATGATTATTCCATTGAATAGTAGACAAAGGATACGATGGAGCGTTGAGGAATCCCAGAAGGATCTCCCTCTCCTTGAAGATATTACGGGAAGATCTGTGTATTGCGCATATAATTTTGGACTCTCTGTACTGATGAGACAGTGATGGGAGCCTACGAAGGGATGGTGAAGGAGCTGACGGCTCTGTGGTCCAAGCCCTCCAGAGTGAATATCATGGTCCGCAAGGGAGGAAGCCGGAGTGGCAGGGATAGTTGGTTTCATGATGAATGTCACAAAATGAAGGAAAATGTTTCTGTCGCCATGGTCCGGCGCCAGTGAGTGTGAGCTGCTGTTCTGGGAGCTGCGGAGTACAAGCTCCTCTTGAAAGGAATGGTTGGATGAGCTGGCGCTCTGGGAAGAACTGAGGGGGCCTCTAATGGGAAGGACACTAGAAGGTTCTGGGAGGTGGTTCCATGAGTTGAGAAAGGAGTGGTAACAGTGTAGAAACCCATATCGGGCCAGTAGTGTGGGCCAGGCGCTTTAGTTCTCTATATTGTATGAACCCCACAGCCGCGCCAGGCCTGCATCCACCTCAGGAGAGGGCTTGCAATAACCCTCGTACAACAATAGTTATTTTGGTACCCGAGGTTGAGAGAGCACTGAAGAAATGAAGAGACACGGGTCGCCTGGCCATGATTCAGCCCCCATTGATATATATTGCAAGGAACCCCACTGGTAGTATCCTCACTAAGGTGTTTGATGCTGCATTAACTGGCAGTTCCGTGCCCGTCTCCTGGCGCTCCGCCACTATTGTGCCTATCTTAAGAAGGGAGAACGGGACCGCCCGTCAATCACCTGATCTCCTTTCTTGACAGAGCCGGTAAAGTGCTCGGGAAGGTTCTGGTAAACCACCACCAGGGATGGGGAGATGCTCATAGCATCTTGACTGAAGTACAAGCTGGCTCACCATTGTGAGTAGGGACCACTGAGCAGGCCCTTAGGCTCTACATGATCGCCTATCCATTTACGATAGTCAGGAAGTCCTCACTGTACCTTATCTTTGTGGATTTGAAAGTGGCCTTTGATTAGTGGATGGAGAGGAGCTATGGAGGTCCTTGCTGGACATAGGGGTAGACCCAGTACTAGTATCAGCTATAATGGCCCTGTACACTAATAAAGGCCAGAGTTAGGTACGTCCCAAGGGGGCGGGTGAGAAACTGTACTGACCCTTACCTGGTTGAGAAGGGTGTAAGGCAAGGGTGTGTGTTGGTACCCCTGATCTTCAGTTTATTGCTGAATGATGCAACAGAATATCTGATAGAGGGCCCCTTAGATATCCCCATTATCGCTGGAAAAAGGGTGACATTGCTACTGTATGCGGACGATGCAGTATTAATGGTGCAAACTGAGAGCACCACCCATAGGCTTTTGCAGTGGTTTGGAGAATACCATACCAGGAAGTCCTTGACTATCAGTGGTAGCAGAACAAGGAGCATGGTACTCACACCATCTCCTAGTTTTAAGCAGGTCCCAGTGATTGGGGCGTCTGCTTAGAAATGGTTAAGCAGTTTGATTATTTAGGTTTCTGTTTTTCATGGAGCTTACGATGGAGTTACCAGGTGCAGAAGGCGGCTCGAGTCCTACGACAAACGTCGGATGTGGCTCTGACATTTAGGCACAAAGCTGGCGCCAGATGCATCAGGATTGTTTTGCAGATATAGAAGCAGAGCGCAGAGGTGGCTTCTCTCTATGGGGCAGAACTTTGGGGGTTTGTGAAACCTCTGGTGGCACTCTTTGGGGAGTTAAATTTAACTCCAATTTCCAAAATTGAAGCGTTAAAACCAATCCTTTATTGGATTAGGCTGATAAGAAACCCAAAGGCTGCTGTCTATCTGGGCATACTAGAAGATGCTAGCCTTAAAAAGGGTGTAAAGGGAGAACATGGTCAGCTCATGTCCAGGATCTTTTAAATGGACTACACATGGGATCCCTATGGGCTGCCCCCAGCAATGTCAGGCAGAAACCTGCAGACCTGATTGAGGAGCGGTACCCGGTGCATGTGATGATGAAGAAGTGCCTGGAGTTGAGGCCAGGGTCTAGTGTGTCAATTACTTTAGTAATACCATGGCCCCTGGTGCACTCAGTATCTGGACATGTTAGATCCTGGGTTAAGAACAGCTGTATAAGAGGTGTTCAGGTTGGGCATCCTGCTGACTACGGCCTATCTAATGCTCTCCCATAGGCTTGCCACGGGAGCGGACCGCTGTGACTGTAGCTTTGGTGGGATAGACAACGTAGCCCACCTCCTCCTGTGTAGTAATAAACACGATCCCCCCGACAGCGTTGGCTGATTCCTCTTTATAGATTCCATGTGGTTAGAGATGTTCGGTGGGCAGTGTCACCGTGCGGAAGGTCGGATGCTCCACGGCTGGTTAACGCTGTAGTGTCATTCCTTTAGGTGGAGTGGCCCTAACTGAGAGACCTGCCCTCCGTGCTAGGGATTAGCTCAGCTGGTTAAAGTAAGAGGCTCCGTGTAATCCGTACTACGACTGAATGATATACCTTGCATGGGTCCCCAAGGAGAAATCCGCCCTCACTCAGTGGGACAATCCGTGCACCTTAGGTGCCTTATTGTGCTGTCCACTCTGTGGGAATGCCACACCGCCCTTAATGGTGGACTGGTTGGCCACCAAAGTACTCCCCCTTTGCACCTGCACCTTCACAGACCCCATGACTATATGATTGCTAAACTTGGATGCAATGTTGCGTTATTGGGACCTTGTTTCTTTAATGAATCATGTTTGGTATCCCCTCTTTTCTTCTTTTTAACAATTGCACTGTATTGATTGTATCCTTTTTAATTATTGCATGGCTAACAGCTGAAACAGTAAATGAGACTTTGACATACCAGAAAGTGCAGGATTTCCTTTTCTTATGTGTTTATTGGACTCTTAAAGTTAAATGAAGACGATATTGTGCACACCTTAGATTTATGCCATTCAGTCTTTCCATTTCCGCGCAGTCTATTTCTGGGCTTCTGGTCTGCATCGCAAAGGGTAATCAATCATAGTCATCAATACGTGAACAAGTGCTTATTGACGCCTGAATAAATTGTGCATCTGTGGGCCGGAGTCAGGCTTGTCTCTAAGAGAGGCTTCAATGGCACCTCTCAATGAGGCCAGATAGCTTTATTCCATGAAGGAGGGGGGGTCCGGTGGCAGGGGGGGCTGGGGCATTAGTCTGTCACTGTGTCGTTGTAGGGCATGGGACCTCTGGGCACTCTGTGGTAGAAATGTGCTGCTTCACACCGCTACACGTGCCCTCCCACTGTGCAATCTAACTTTCATCCATCAGGGGTCATGATTTTTGCCTCATCATGTCCTTTAGCCCCGCCCCATGTTGTGCATTGGCTCGTTTGCTTAGACCAGTGCTTCCCAAAACTTTCAAAACCACCACTCAATTTTTAGGGGAACAAACTTTTGTGACTCACCTGGCTTCAATGGACACAAGGCGGGCGATGTTTGAATGTAACCAAAGCATTGTGTGGTTGGGCTTTGTCATTCGCAGGCAGCACATTTTCCATTGAAACGGTCTGTAACTTTGCACAGACACACAGTTTTACTGATAAATCTATATTGCACACAAACCACAATGAGTGGAAATCGGGTTTGTGCATCACTAAGTAAACGGTCTTGAGTTTTTTTGGTCATAATAAAATCACTGTTTCCTTCACACTTCAGAGTGACAATAAATGTGCTTCTTTCTTGCTTTTGTAACTGCTGAATAGTTCAGTTCATTTACAGGTGTTTTACATGCTGTTGTGTATTACAATAACTGCCATCCTCAGCCTTTCCTTTCACACTCCCTGTACCCCAGCAGCATTGTCACATAATTAACTTTACTTTTCTTTCCCTGACTGCAACGTTAGAGGAGGTTGTAGACACCAACCCCCATGTTTTTTAGGCATCTGTTTATTTGGTTTTTCTTGTTTTTGGAAGAGCAGTACAAACAGTTGACACCTTTGGATGCTTCGATAGCACCATGTGCAGAACGATGAAAGCTTAGCACAGTCCTGCCGAGATGAGGAGATCCCCGAGATGAGGAGATCCCCGAGATGAGGAGATCACTGAAGAGATCCCCGAGATGAGGAGATCACTGAGGAGATCACCGAGATGAGGAGATCGCCGAGATGAGGAGATCACTGAGGAGATCGCCGAGATGAGGAGATCACCGAGATGAGGAGATCACCGAGATGAAGAGATCGCCGAGATGAGGAGATCACCGAGATGAGGAGATCACTGAGGAGATCGCCGAGATGAGGAGATCACTGAGGAGATCGCCGAGATGAGGAGAGATCGCCGAGATGAAGAGATCGCCGAGATGAGGAGATCACCGAGATGAGGAGATCACTGAGGAGATCGCCGAGATGAGGAGATCACTGAGGAGATCCCCGAGATGAGGAGAGATCGCCGAGATGAGGAGATCACTGAGGAGATCGCCGAGATGAGGAGAGATCGCCGAGATTAAGAGATCGCCGAGATGAGGAGATCCCCGAGATGAGGAGATCGCCGAGATGAGGAGATCACCGAGATGTGGAGATCCCCGAGATGAGGAGATCACTGAGGAGATCGCCGAGATGAGGAGATCACCGAGATGAAGAGATCGCCGAGATGAGGAGATCACCGAGATGAGGAGATCACTGAGGAGATCGCCGAGATGAGGAGATCACTGAGGAGATCGCCGAGATGAGGAGAGATCGCCGAGATGAGGAGATCACATGAGATGTGGAGATCACTGAGGAGATCGCCGAGATGTGGAGATCGCCGAGATGAGGAGATCACTGAGGAGATCGCCGAGATGAGGAGAGATCGCCGAGATGAAGAGATCGCCGAGATGAGGAGATCACCGAGATGAGGAGAGATCGCCGAGATGAAGGGATCGCCGAGATGAGGAGAGATCGCCGAGATGAAGAGATCGCCGAGATGAGGAGATCACCGAGATGAGGAGATCACTGAGGAGATCCCCGAGATGAGGAGATCACTGAGGAGATCGCCGAGATGAGGAGGATCGCCGAGATGAGGAGATCACTGAGGAGATCGCCGAGATGAGGAGATCACCGAGATGAGGAGATCACTGAGGAGATCCCCGAGATGAGGAGATCACTGAGGAGATCGCCGAGATGAGGAGAGATCGCTGAGATGAGGAGATCACTGAGGAGATCGCCGAGATGAGGAGATCACATGAGACAGAGCAGTAACGAGGGAAGGCAGATAGTTCTGCGGCTGCTTCGGTTTAGTATCTACTGTTGCGAGTCGCAGGTCCATGGCCAGTGTGATGAGGGGTGCGCTGCCCCTAATCCTAGTCTGGCGACAGCGGGACCCTGCCGGCTCTCCTGGAGCTGAAATATGTAGGGACAAAGTGAAAGAGCTGGATTGAGAGAAGCTTCAGAGCAGGTAATCAGGTGCCCGAGCTGAGCCCCAGCCGATCTCGATGTCCAGGCAGGCATTGCAAGGACAGCATGGGAGTGGGTAACTAGATGTGGGTCAGGGGTGGGGTACCAAGAGAAGAGAAGCTGTCGAGGCCCTTCACGGCGGGCCGGTGTCATCTTTAGCCTCGATGTTGAGGATGGATGTGCCCCACTGCCCGCGCCTGTCCCGGTGAGGCCTACAGGACGCAGCATCTGCAGGGTGCCAGCTTCGGCTTGAGGCCATGGACGGAGAGCTCATATCCACAGCCAGTAGCCGGCACAACGGGCGCGTTCAGGGTCCACCAATCCCCATATTGAGAAATAACCCGCATAGCCTGGCTTTTGACCTCTGTTCTCGAAGCACAGCAAATGTGACAGGATAAATCAAGAGTTTGAAGGCATCTTCATATCTTGAACTTCCGCGACCCACCAAATATTGTCTCGCAGCTCACAGTTTGGAAAACAATGACTTCGATTATATGTCATTGGGGATTTGCAAGGGCTGATGCATTTTTTTTTTTTAAATATCTTTATTGCCATTTTAAACATCTGATGCATTTCTATACGTATTCCATATCAACATCATCAGTCCAGTAATAAAGGCATTGTATATCAAATACTGATATCTTTATAGCAACCTTATAGTTAGTCCCCCGTGGAATTGACCCAGGTATCTTTCAGGATTATAATTTTCATCAGTGCTCATAGCGGTCTGCTTGTATCATCAAAGTGGTATGATCTCTTCCCTCAGCGGTCAAAGAAGTCTGGGCTAAGATTCACGTATGACCTGTATGCAGTGTATGAATGTATAACCCGAGTAATTCTGTGTCCTCAGCAATGGGGAAGAGAGGCGCCTGGATAGGTCATATGAACTTAGTTTCTCATAGTGGATGGAGTATAATGTCCTTCAAGGCGATAGCCAAGTTGACTAGATCACAAGTAAAAAGAATGTCATTTGAACAAAAACTTCTCGAGGAGTATAACAGTTTCTATGAACGGGTATGTCTGGGAGGTCTGGTCATCGGTAAGTATTAGATTCCTACATGCATCCTACAGTGTCTGCGTCCTAAATCCCTGAGTCCAGGGGTGGGTAAGGGGTGCCAGGCCCGACAGCAGAGATCAGGATAGGAATGGGGACTTCAGCCCGGGCGGTCGTTCAAAACGCCATCAATCGTTCCCTCTCTGTTCTCTCCATCCATCTCATCTTCCTGGGGGCTGTCGCTGGGGTCGTCAGAAGCTCTCTGATCTGATCTGAGGCACCTTCTGGATGTTCTCAGCTCCCTGAAATTTCCATCCAAAGCCCTGCTGACAGGTGACTTTAGATTCCTCTTACATCTTCCCTGTGGAGAGCCCTCTCCTCGGCTCCTGCTCAAGCCGTAACATCTTGCACCCATGTGTCACATCTGAGCCCTCCCGTTGATTTCCAAGCCATTGCTATCCTGCGTTTGGCCAACGCTAGTGCAAGATCCCAAAACTTGGACCTTACTTTGTGCTTTTTAGATCTCGGAAATCTTCCCAGTAGAAAGGCCTCTATCCTGTGCGGAATAGAGCACCCCAGTGCGGGCTGCGATCTGTGAGGACTGCGTTCCAGACCACCTGGAGGATAGGGCAAGTCCATGCCATGTGGCAGAACTCAGCATCGCAGTCGCCTGCGCCTGGACATCAGGGGGTATAACACGTGGTAGAGTCTTCGCAGGTGAAGGGGGTACTATGGTTTGGTATAAAACTATTTTGATTGTTATGAGTTAGCCCCTGCATATCAGGGATCAATCGATTTGCCAAAACCTCACCAAGGACCTTAAAATCCATGTGAAGCACAGATAAAGGGCGGAAGGCAGTGGCAGCTGATCCCAAAGTGTTCGTTTTGGGGAGGGGGATCACAAGGGCATTCCTGGTGGAATCAGCAAGCGGCCCAACCTTAAAGACTCGGCATTTAGTAATCCTAATTTTGGGACTAAAGTACCTACATTGGGCTAGTAAAACTGAGGTGGGAGTCCATCAGGTCCTGGGGTTTTGCCTTTAGCCATGGGTGTGAGAAAGTAGCCTCTTTCTAGCATGGTTACCCCCACTGTTGGCCTGTTTGTGAGCGTGTGTTAGTGTGTTTTTACTGTCTCACTCGAATCCTGCTAGCCAGGACCCCAGTGCTCATAGTTTGTGGCCTAATGTGTATGCCTGTGTAGTGCCTAACTGTGTCACAGAGGCTCTGCTAACCAGAACCTCAGTGCTTATGCTCTCTCTGCTTTTAAATTTGTCATTGTAGGCTAGTGACTTTTACCAATTTCAATTGGCACACTGCACCCCTTATAAGTCACTAGTATATGGTGCCTAGGTACCTAAGGTATTGGGGTTCCAGGAGATCCTTATGGGCTGCAGCATTTCTTTTGCCACCCATAGGGAGCTCAGACAAACTCTTCCACAGGCTGCCATTGCCACCTGCGTGAAAAAGTGCACACACTATTTCACAGCCATTTTCACTGCACTTAAGTAACTTATAAGTCACCTTTATGTCTAACCCTCACTTGCTGAAGGTTAGGTGCAAAGTTACTAAGTGTGAGGGCACCCTGGCACTAGCAAAGGTGCCCCCACATGGTTCAGGGCCATTTCCCCAGACTTTATGAGCGTTGGGACGCCATTACATGCGTGCACTACATATAGGTCAACACCTATATGTAGCTTCACATTGGTAACTCCAAATATGGCCATGTAACATGTCTAAGATCATGGAATTGTCCTCCCCATTCACAATCTGGTATTAGGGAGCCAATTCCATTCATCCTGGGGTCTCCACTGTGGATCCCCAGTACTGCCAAACCAGCTCTCTGAGGCTTCACTGCAGCTACAGCTGCTGCCACCTCACAGAGAGGGTTCTGCCCTCCAGGGGTCTGAGCAGCTCAGTCCCAGGAAGGCAGAACAAAGCATTTCCTTTGGGAGGAGGGTGTTTGTAAGGAAATGCCTCCTTGGCATGGTTGCCCCCTGACTTTTTGCCTTTGCTGATGCTATGTTTACAATTGAAAGTGTGCTGAGGCCTGCTAACCAGGCCCCAGCACCAGTGTTCTTTCCCTAACCTGTACTTTTGTATCCACAATTGGCAGACCCTGGCATCCAGATAAGTCCCTTGTAACTGGTACTTCTAGTACCAAGGGCCCTGATGCCAAGGAAGGTCTCTAAAGGCTGCAGCATGTCTTATGCCACCCTGGAGACCTCTCACTCAGCACAGACACACTGCTTGCCAGCTTGTGTGTGCTAGTGAGGACAAAACGAGTAAGTCGACATGGCACTCCCCTCAGGGTGCCATGCCAGCCTCTCACTGCCTATGCAGTATAGGTAAGACACCCCTCTAGCAGGCCTTACAGCCCTAAGGCAGGGTGCACTATACCATAGGTGAGGGTACCAGTGCATGAGCATGGTACCCCTACAGTGTCTAAACAAAACCTTAGACATTGTAAGTGCAGGGTAGCCATAAGAGTATATGGTCTGGGAGTCTGTCAAACACGAACTCCACAGCACCATAATGGCTACACTGAAAACTGGGAAGTTTGGTATCAAACTTCTCAGCACAATAAATGCACACTGATGCCAGTGTACATTTTATTGCAAAATACACCCCAGAGGGCACCTTAGAGGTGCCCCCTGAAACTTAACCGACTGTCTGTGTAGGCTGACTAGTTCCAGCAGCCTGCCACACCAGAGACATGTTGCTGGCCCCATGGGGAGAGTGCCTTTGTCACTCTGAGGCCAGTAACAAAGCCTGCACTGGGTGGAGATGCTAACACCTCCCCCAGGCAGGAGCTGTGACACCTGGCGGTGAGCCTCAAAGGCTCACCCCTTTGTCACAGCCCAGCAGGGCACTCCAGCTTAGTGGAGTTGCCCGCCCCCTCCGGCCACGGCCCCCACTTTTGGCGGCAAGGCTGGAGGGAACAAAGAAAGCAACAAGGAGGAGTCACTGGCCAGTCAGGACAGCCCCTAAGGTGTCCTGAGCTGAGGTGACTCTGACTTTTAGAAATCCTCCATCTTGCAGATGGAGGATTCCCCCAATAGGGTTAGGATTGTGACCCCCTCCCCTTGGGAGGAGGCACAAAGAGGGTGTACCCACCCTCAGGGCTAGTAGCCATTGGCTACTAACCCCCCAGACCTAAACACGCCCTTAAATTTAGTATTTAAGGACTACCCTGAACCCTAGAAAATTAGATTCCTGCAACTACAAGAAGAAGGACTGCCTAGCTGAAAACCCCTGCAGAGGAAGACCAGAAGACGACAACTGCCTTGGCTCCAGAAACTCACCGGCCTGTCTCCTGCCTTCCAAAGATCCTGCTCCAGCGACGCCTTCCAAAGGGACCAGCGACCTCGACATCCTCTGAGGACTGCCCCTGCTTCGAAAAGACAAGAAACTCCCGAGGACAGCGGACCTGCTCCAAGAAAGGCTGCAACTTTGTTTCCAGCAGCCTTGAAAGAACCCTGCAAGCTCCCCGCAAGAAGCGTGAGACTTGCAACCCTGCACCCGGCGACCCCGACTCGGCTGGTGGAGATCCAACACCTCAGGAGGGACCCCAGGACTACTCTGATACTGTGAGTACCAAAACCTGTCCCCCCTGAGCCCCCACAGCGCCGCCTGCAGAGGGAATCCCGAGGCTTCCCCTGACCGCGACTCTTTGAATCCTAAGTCCCGACGCCTGGGAGAGACCCTGCACCCGCAGCCCCCAGGACCTGAAGGACCGGACTTTCACTGGAGAAGTGACCCCCAGGAGTCCCTCTCCCTTGCCCAAGTGGAGGTTTCCCCGAGGAACCCCCCCCTTGCCTGCCTGCAGCGCTGAAGAGATCCCGAGATCTCCCATAGACTAACACTACAAACCCGACGCTTGTTCTAACACTGCACCCGGCTGCCCCCGCGCCGCTGAGGGTGAAATTCCTGTGTGGGCTTGTGTCCCCCCCGGTGCCCTACAAAACCCCCCTGGTCTGCCCTCCGAAGACGCGGGTACTTACCTGCTGGCAGACTGGAACCGGGGCACCCCCTTCTCCATTGAAGCCTATGTGTTTTGGGCACCACTTTGAACTCTGCACCTGACCGGCCCTGAGCTGCTGGTGTGGTAACTTTGGGGTTGCTCTGAACCCCCAACGGTGGGCTACTTTGGACCAAGAACTAAGCCCTGTAAGTGTCCTACTTACCTGGTTAACCTAACAAATACTTACCTCCCCTAGGAACTGTGAAAATTGCACTGTGTCCACTTTTAAAACAGCTATTTGTCAATAACTTGAAAAGTATACATGCAATTTTTATGATTTAAAGTTCCTAAAGTACTTACCTGCAATACCTTTCGAATGAGATATTACATGTAGAATTTGAACCTGTGGTTCTTAAAATAAACTAAGAAAAGATATTTTTCTATACAAAACCTATTGGCTGGATTTGTCTCTGAGTGTGTGTACCTCATTTATTGTCTATGTGTATGTACAACAAATGCTTAACACTACTCCTTGGATAAGCCTACTGCTCGACCACACTACCACAAAATAGAGCATTAGTATTATCTCTTTTTACCACTATTTTACCTCTAAGGGGAACCCTTGGACTCTGTGCATGCTATTCCTTACTTTGAAATAGCACATACAGAGCCAACTTCCTACATTGGTGGATCAGCGGTGGGGTACAAGACTTTGCATTTGCTGGACTACTCAGCCAATACCTGATCACACGACAAATTCCAAAATTGTCATTAGAAATTGATTTTTGCAATTTGAAAAGTTTTCTAAATTCTTAAAAGACCTGCTAGGGCCTTGTGTTAGATCCTGTTTAGCATTTCTTTTAGAGTTTAAAAGTTTGTAAAAGTTTGAATTAGATTCTAGAACCAGTTGTAGATTCTTAAAAAGTATTCCAACTTTTAGAAGCAAAATGTCTAGCACAGATGTGACTGTGGTGGAACTCGACACCACACCTTACCTCCATCTTAAGATGAGGGAGCTAAGGTCACTCTGTAAAATAAAGAAAATAACAATGGGCCCCAAACCTACCAAAATACAGCTCCAGGAGCTTTTGGCAGAGTTTGAAAAGGCCAACCCCTCTGAGGGTGGCAACTCAGAGGAAGAGGATAGTGACTTGGAGGAAAATTCCCCCCTACCAGTCCTATCTAGGGAGAACAGGGTCCCTCAAACCCTGACTCCAAAAATAATAGTCAGAGATGCTGGTTCCCTCACAGGAGAGACCAACACCTCTGAAATCACTGAGGATAACTCCAGTGAAGAGGACATCCAGTTAGCCAGGATGGCCAAAAGATTGGCTTTGGAAAGACAGATCCTAGCCATAGAGAGGGAAAGACAAGAGATGGGCCTAGGACCCATCAATGGTGGCAGCAACATAAATAGGGTCAGAGATTCTCCTGACATGTTGAAAATCCCTAAAGGGATTGTAACTAAATATGAAGATGGTGATGACATCACCAAATGGTTCACAGCTTTTGAGAGGGCTTGTGTAACCAGAAAAGTGAACAGATCTCACTGGGGTGCTCTCCTTTGGGAAATGTTCACAGGAAAGTGTAGGGATAGACTCCTCACACTCTCTGGACAAGATGCAGAATCTTATGACCTCATGAAGGGTACCCTGATTGAGGGCTTTGGATTCTCCACTGAGGAGTATAGGATTAGATTCAGGGGGGCTCAAAAATCCTCGAGCCAGACCTGGGTTGACTTTGTAGACTACTCAGTAAAAACACTAGATGGTTGGATTCAAGGCAGTGGTGTAAGTAATTATGATGGGCTGTACAATTTATTTGTGAAAGAACACCTGTTAAGTAATTGTTTCAATGATAAACTGCATCAGCATCTGGTAGACCTAGGACCAATTTCTCCCCAAGAATTGGGAAAGAAGGCGGACCATTGGGTCAAGACTAGGGTGTCCAAAACTTCCACAGGGGGTGACCAAAAGAAAGGGGTCACAAAACCTCCCCAGGGGAAGGGTGGTGAGACAGCCAAAAATAAAAATAGTCAAGAGTCTTCTAAAGGCCCCCAAAAACCTGCACAGGAGGGTGGGCCCAGAGCCTCTTCACAAAACAATCCTGGGTACAAGGGTAAAAACTTTGATCCCAAAAAGGCCTGGTGTCGAAACTGTAGTCAGTCTGGACACCAAACTGGAGACAAGGCCTGTCCCAAGAAAAGTTCCACTCCAAACTCCAATCCAGGTAACACTGGAATGGCTAGTCTCCAAGTGGGATCAACAGTGTGCCCAGAGCAAATCAGGGTCCACACTGAAGCTACTCTAGTCTCTGAGGGTGGGGTGGATTTAGCCACACTAGCTGCCTGGCCCCCTAACATGCAAAAATACAGGCAGCAGCTCTTTATTAATGGGACAAGTGTAGAGGGCCTGAGGGATACAGGTGCCAGTGTCACCATGGTGACAGAAAAACTGGTTTCCCCTGGCCAATACCTGACTGGAAAAACTTATACAGTCACCAATGCTGACAATCAAACTAAAGCACATCCCATGGCAATGGTAACTTTAGAATGGGGAGGGGTCAATGGCCTGAAACAGGTGGTGGTCTCCTCAAACATCCCAGTAGACTGTCTGCTTGGAAATGACCTGGAGTCCTCAGCATGGGCTGAGGTAGAGCTAAAAACCCATGCAGCCATGCTGGGTATCCCTGAACTGGTGTGTGTAAAAACAAGAGCACAATGCAAGGCACAGGGTGAAAAAGTAGAGCTGGAGTCTGGAAAAATGGCCCAGCCTACCAAGAGAAAAGGAAAGTCAGTTGGGAAACCAACTGCAACACAGTCAGAAAAAGAGAACCTCTCTTCTCAGGAAGAAGTTCTGCCCTCTGAGGGAACTGAGCCTTTGGAGCTTGAACCTTATCAGGTTGAGCTCTTAGGCCCAGGGGGACCCTCAAGGGAGGAGCTGTGTAAGGGACAAGAAACCTGTCCCTCTCTTGAAGGCCTTAGGCAGCAAGCTGCTGAAGAGTCCAAGGGCAAGAAAAATGGAACACATAGGGTCTATTGGGAAGATGGACTCCTGTACACTGAGGCCAGAGACCCCAAACCTGGTGTCACTAGGAGAGTGGTAGTGCCTCAGTCGTTCAGAGAGTTTATTCTGACCTTAGCCCATGATATTCCCCTTGCTGGGCATTTGGGACAAACCAAGACGTGGGAGAGGTTAGTCAACCACTTCTATTGGCCCAATATGTCCCAGAAGGTTAAGGAGTTTTGCCTCTCCTGCCCCACCTGTCAATCCAGTGGTAAGACAGGTGGGCACCCAAAGGCCCCCCTCATTCCACTTCCAGTGGTGGGGGTCCCCTTTGAAAGAGTGGGTGTGGACATAGTTGGTCCACTAGAACCTCCCACAGCCTCAGGAAATATGTACATCCTAGTAGTAGTGGATCATGCTACTAGGTATCCTGAAGCTATTCCCCTTAGGTCGACTACTGCCCCTGCAGTAGCCAAGGCCCTCATTGGTATCTTTACCAGAGTGGGTTTCCCTAAGGAGGTGGTGTCTGACAGAGGTACCAACTTCATGTCAGCATACCTAAAACACATGTGGAATGAGTGTGGAGTGACTTACAAATTCACTACACCATACCATCCACAAACTAATGGCTTAGTTGAGAGATTCAACAAGACATTAAAAGGCATGATCATGGGGCTCCCAGAAAAACTCAAAAGGAGATGGGATGTCCTCTTGCCATGTCTGCTTTTCGCTTACAGAGAGGTGCCACAGAAGGGAGTAGGATTCTCACCCTTTGAACTTCTGTTTGGTCACCCTGTAAGGGGACCACTTGCTCTTGTTAAAGAAGGCTGGGAGAGACCTCTTCATGAGCCTAAACAAGACATAGTGGACTATGTACTTGGCCTTCGCTCTAGAATGGCAGAGTACATGGAAAAGGCAACCAAAAACCTTGAGGCCAGCCAACAGCTCCAGAAGTTTTGGTATGACCAAAAGGCTGCACTGGTTGAGTTCCAACCAGGGCAGAAAGTCTGGGTTCTGGAGCCTGTGGCTCCCAGGGCACTCCAGGACAAATGGAGTGGCCCTTACCCAGTGCTAGAAAGGAAGAGTCAGGTCACCTACCTGGTGGACCTGGGCACAAGCAGGAGCCCCAAGAGGGTGATCCATGTGAACCGCCTTAAGCTCTTCCATGACAGGGCTGATGTGAATCTGTTGATGGTAACAGATGAGGATCAGGAGGCAGAGAGTGAACCTCTCCCTGATCTTCTGTCATCAGACCCAAAAGATGGCACAGTAGATGGAGTGATCTACTCAGACACCCTCTCTGGCCAACAGCAAGCTGATTGTAGGAGAGTCCTACAACAGTTTCCTGAACTCTTCTCCTTAACCCCTGGTCAGACACACCTGTGTACCCATGATGTGGACACAGGAGACAGCATGCCTGTCAAAAACAAAATCTTTAGACAGTCTGACCATGTTAAGGAAAGCATCAAGGTGGAAGTCCACAAGATGCTGGAATTGGGAGTAATTGAGCGCTCTGACAGCCCCTGGGCTAGCCCAGTGGTCTTAGTCCCCAAACCTCACACCAAAGATGGAAAGAAAGAGATGAGGTTTTGTGTGGACTACAGAGGGCTCAATTCTGTCACCAAGACAGATGCTCATCCAATTCCTAGAGCTGATGAGCTCATAGACAAATTAGGTGCTGCCAAATTCTTGAGTACCTTTGACTTGACAGCAGGGTACTGGCAAATAAAAATGGCACCTGGAGCAAAAGAGAAAACAGCATTCTCCACACCTGATGGGCATTATCAGTTTACTGTTATGCCCTTTGGTTTAAAGAATGCCCCTGCCACCTTCCAAAGGTTGGTGAATCAAGTCCTTGCTGGCTTGGAGTCCTTTAGCACAGCTTATCTTGATGATATTGCTGTCTTTAGCTCCACCTGGCAGGATCACCTGGTCCACCTGAAGAAGGTTTTGAAGGCTCTGCAATCTGCAGGCCTCTCTATCAAGGCATCCAAATGCCAGATAGGGCAGGGAACTGTGGTTTACTTGGGCCACCTTGTAGGTGGAGGCCAAGTTCAGCCACTCCAACCCAAGATCCAGACTATTCTGGACTGGGTAGCTCCAAAAACCCAGACTCAAGTCAGGGCATTCCTTGGCTTGACTGGGTATTACAGGAGGTTTGTGAAGGGATATGGATCCATTGTGACAGCCCTCACTGAACTCACCTCCAAGAAAATGCCCAAGAAAGTGAACTGGACTGTGGAATGCCAACAGGCCTTTGACACCCTGAAACAAGCAATGTGCTCAGCACCAGTTCTAAAAGCTCCAGATTATTCTAAGCAGTTCATTGTGCAGACTGATGCCTCTGAACATGGGATAGGGGCAGTTTTGTCCCAAACAAATGATGATGGCCTTGACCAGCCTGTTGCTTTCATTAGCAGGAGGTTACTCCCCAGGGAGCAGCGTTGGAGTGCCATTGAGAGGGAGGCCTTTGCTGTGGTTTGGTCCCTGAAGAAGCTGAGACCATACCTCTTTGGGACTCACTTCCTAGTTCAAACTGACCACAGACCTCTCAAATGGCTGATGCAAATGAAAGGTGAAAATCCTAAACTGTTGAGGTGGTCCATCTCCCTACAGGGAATGGACTTTATAGTGGAACACAGACCTGGGACTGCCCATGCCAATGCAGATGGCCTTTCCAGGTTCTTCCACTTAGAAAATGAAGACTCTCTTGGGAAAGGTTAGTCTCATCCTCTTTCGTTTGGGGGGGGGGTTGTGTAAGGAAATGCCTCATTGGCATGGTTGCCCCCTGACTTTTTGCCTTTGCTGATGCTATGTTTACAATTGAAAGTGTGCTGAGGCCTGCTAACCAGGCCCCAGCACCAGTGTTCTTTCCCTAACCTGTACTTTTGTATCCACAATTGGCAGACCCTGGCATCCAGATAAGTCCCTTGTAACTGGTACTTCTAGTACCAAGGGCCCTGATGCCAAGGAAGGTCTCTAAAGGCTGCAGCATGTCTTATGCCACCCTGGAGACCTCTCACTCAGCACAGACACACTGCTTGCCAGCTTGTGTGTGCTAGTGAGGACAAAACGAGTAAGTCGACATGGCACTCCCCTCAGGGTGCCATGCCAGCCTCTCACTGCCTATGCAGTATAGGTAAGACACCCCTCTAGCAGGCCTTACAGCCCTAAGGCAGGGTGCACTATACCATAGGTGAGGGTACCAGTGCATGAGCATGGTACCCCTACAGTGTCTAAACAAAACCTTAGACATTGTAAGTGCAGGGTAGCCATAAGAGTATATGGTCTGGGAGTCTGTCAAACACGAACTCCACAGCACCATAATGGCTACACTGAAAACTGGGAAGTTTGGTATCAAACTTCTCAGCACAATAAATGCACACTGATGCCAGTGTACATTTTATTGCAAAATACACCCCAGAGGGCACCTTAGAGGTGCCCCCTGAAACTTAACCGACTGTCTGTGTAGGCTGACTAGTTCCAGCAGCCTGCCACACCAGAGACATGTTGCTGGCCCCATGGGGAGAGTGCCTTTGTCACTCTGAGGCCAGTAACAAAGCCTGCACTGGGTGGAGATGCTAACACCTCCCCCAGGCAGGAGCTGTGACACCTGGCGGTGAGCCTCAAAGGCTCACCCCTTTGTCACAGCCCAGCAGGGCACTCCAGCTTAGTGGAGTTGCCCGCCCCCTCCGGCCACGGCCCCCACTTTTGGCGGCAAGGCTGGAGGGAACAAAGAAAGCAACAAGGAGGAGTCACTGGCCAGTCAGGACAGCCCCTAAGGTGTCCTGAGCTGAGGTGACTCTGACTTTTAGAAATCCTCCATCTTGCAGATGGAGGATTCCCCCAATAGGGTTAGGATTGTGACCCCCTCCCCTTGGGAGGAGGCACAAAGAGGGTGTACCCACCCTCAGGGCTAGTAGCCATTGGCTACTAACCCCCCAGACCTAAACACGCCCTTAAATTTAGTATTTAAGGACTACCCTGAACCCTAGAAAATTAGATTCCTGCAACTACAAGAAGAAGGACTGCCTAGCTGAAAACCCCTGCAGAGGAAGACCAGAAGACGACAACTGCCTTGGCTCCAGAAACTCACCGGCCTGTCTCCTGCCTTCCAAAGATCCTGCTCCAGCGACGCCTTCCAAAGGGACCAGCGACCTCGACATCCTCTGAGGACTGCCCCTGCTTCGAAAAGACAAGAAACTCCCGAGGACAGCGGACCTGCTCCAAGAAAGGCTGCAACTTTGTTTCCAGCAGCCTTGAAAGAACCCTGCAAGCTCCCCGCAAGAAGCGTGAGACTTGCAACCCTGCACCCGGCGACCCCGACTCGGCTGGTGGAGATCCAACACCTCAGGAGGGACCCCAGGACTACTCTGATACTGTGAGTACCAAAACCTGTCCCCCCTGAGCCCCCACAGCGCCGCCTGCAGAGGGAATCCCGAGGCTTCCCCTGACCGCGACTCTTTGAATCCTAAGTCCCGACGCCTGGGAGAGACCCTGCACCCGCAGCCCCCAGGACCTGAAGGACCGGACTTTCACTGGAGAAGTGACCCCCAGGAGTCCCTCTCCCTTGCCCAAGTGGAGGTTTCCCCGAGGAACCCCCCCCTTGCCTGCCTGCAGCGCTGAAGAGATCCCGAGATCTCCCATAGACTAACACTACAAACCCGACGCTTGTTCTAACACTGCACCCGGCTGCCCCCGCGCCGCTGAGGGTGAAATTCCTGTGTGGGCTTGTGTCCCCCCCGGTGCCCTACAAAACCCCCCTGGTCTGCCCTCCGAAGACGCGGGTACTTACCTGCTGGCAGACTGGAACCAGGGCACCCCCTTCTCCATTGAAGCCTATGTGTTTTGGGCACCACTTTGAACTCTGCACCTGACCGGCCCTGAGCTGCTGGTGTGGTAACTTTGGGGTTGCTCTGAACCCCCAACGGTGGGCTACTTTGGACCAAGAACTAAGCCCTGTAAGTGTCCTACTTACCTGGTTAACCTAACAAATACTTACCTCCCCTAGGAACTGTGAAAATTGCACTGTGTCCACTTTTAAAACAGCTATTTGTCAATAACTTGAAAAGTATACATGCAATTTTTATGATTTAAAGTTCCTAAAGTACTTACCTGCAATACCTTTCGAATGAGATATTACATGTAGAATTTGAACCTGTGGTTCTTAAAATAAACTAAGAAAAGATATTTTTCTATACAAAACCTATTGGCTGGATTTGTCTCTGAGTGTGTGTACCTCATTTATTGTCTATGTGTATGTACAACAAATGCTTAACACTACTCCTTGGATAAGCCTACTGCTCGACCACACTACCACAAAATAGAGCATTAGTATTATCTCTTTTTACCACTATTTTACCTCTAAGGGGAACCCTTGGACTCTGTGCATGCTATTCCTTACTTTGAAATAGCACATACAGAGCCAACTTCCTACAGTGTTACATCCTTTCCCTTTGGAAATAGGTGTTACAGGCTGGGGAGGGGTAGCCTCCCCCAGCCTCTGGAAATGCTTTGAAGGACACAGATGGTGCCCATCTCTGCATAAGCCAGTCTAAACCGGTTTAGGAACCCCTTGTCCCCTGCTCTGGCATGAAACTGGACAAAGGAAAGGGAAGTGACCACTCCCCTGTCCATCACCACCGTAGGGGTGGTGCCCAGAGCTCCTCCAGTGTGTCCCAGACTTCATCCATCTTGCTTTGCAAGGTGTGGGAGCACTCTGGAGGGCTCTGAGTGGCCAATGCCAGTGGGTGATGTCAGATATCCCTCCTGATAGGTCCTTACCTGATAAGGTAGTCAATCCCCCTCTCAGGGCTATTTAGGGTCTCTCCTGTGGGTTCTCTTCAGATTCTACTTGCAAGTTTCCTTCAGGAATCCTCAGCAACTACTACTTCATCCTCTGATCTCGGATCGACCCCAGACTGCTCTAGGAACCATTGTAACAGCAACAAAGTATCCACAAGAAATACTTTTTTTCTGCAACTTCAGCTCCAGCCAGCAACTGCAACAGTTTCCACAGTGTGCCTGCTCTGAGGACTCCCTGTCTTCACCCTGCACCAGAAGGACCGAAGAAATCTCCCGTGGGGTGACAGAGTCACTCCCCTGCTCACGCAGGCACCTTCTAAGTTGACTCCCGTTGGTGCTATCTGGTGCTCTGAGGGCTCTTTGAAGTGCTTAGAGCTCCCTCTTCCTCCTCACACAGAGGTGAGGCCCCCAGGTCCCTCCTGGGTCCAGATAGTGCCCAGTTGATGCAAAACGCATCTTTGCCAGAACCAAGGCTTGTTGGAGGAATCCAGCGCCAAAACTCGCCTGCATCCAACTTTACGACATGGGATGTCCTTTGCATCATGCAGGAACCCGCTGGCATCTTCCTAGGGTGCATTTCTGAAGTCTTCGTCAAACCGGGGACTCTTCTTTTGCACCCTCTTCTGGGTTTGCAGGGGCTCCTGTCCTTCCTGGAACTTCTTCCGACTTCTGGACTTGCTCTCCTTCTTTTGCAGGTCTTCAGGTCCAGGAATCTACTGATTGATGTTTGCAGACTTGGTTGGTTCTTGCAATAATCCCATTCACGAGGTGTAGTGTGTCCTAATGAAACTTGCAGTACTTTACTCCTGCTTTTCTGGGCTCTGGGGTGGGGTAATTTACCTTTACTGTATTCGTATTCTCCCAGCGATTCTGCACACACTACACTTGTCTAGGGGGGAATTTGTGATTCGCATTCCACTTTCTTATTATATGGTTTGTGTTGCCCCTAGACCTGTTTTTTCCCATTGCATTCTATAGCATTTCCTATTGTTTGCACTATCCTATGTCTAATTACTTACCTTATTTTGGTGTCTAGTGTATATATTGTGTATAATACTTACCTCCAGAAGGAGTTTTGCCTCTAAGATATTTTTGGTACTCTGTCACCCAAATAAACTACCTTTATTTTTGGTAACACTGAGTATTGTCTTTACTTGTGTATAAGTACTGTGTAACTGTAAGTGGTATTGCATGAGCTTTGCATGTCTCCTAGTTCAGACTAAGCTGCTCTGCTACAGCTACCTCTATCAGCCTAAGCTGCTCGAACACTACTACATGTCACTAATAACTGGACCTGGTATAAAGTGTAAGTACCCAAAGTACCCACTACAAAGCAGGCCAGCCTCCTACAATGGGATGATGCATTCATTTTGATTATTGTGCAACAATATAGCCTTATATCCCGCTTACCAGGGCTATACCGGTTGTTATAGGCCCTGAACCAGAGTTCTAATCCAAGCCGCAGGTGAGGGCCTATATAAGGGTGAGGGCCTTTAACAACAGGTATAGCCCGAGGCAGACGGGCTATGAGACTATTAGAACATTCCACCCACTGAGGGTAGAATGTTCTAAATTAAAAGACAGAAACAGAAAGACAAACATTGGAATGTACTGTACCATGCATTATAAGCCTGGAGCGCCAACATTCCAGCGTTCTCATATGCCTGACATTTATCATGTGTTCTGAAAGTAAGTCTCTAGTTCAAAGATGCATGGATTCATTTGAGTTCAGGAGAAAGAATGACAGCGCTGGGGTTTGATATGAGACAGATTAGGGTTTCAAAGTCATTCCAGACAGCAGAGCATCCTGGCTCCGAACTGAGCCATTCCAAGCCCCCTTGGGCTGTTTGTCTCATGACATCTTCTCCCGCAAACGTAACTCAGCCTTGTGTCGCAGCCATGCTTACAAACAGGGTAAATCAGGCACAAAGCATGTTGGTTCTATCTAAATACTTAAACCCTCAGTATGGCAATACCTTCGATGCTGAAGAGTTAGGCATGGAGGGATTCTTGAACAAAATGCACCACATATAATATGTTGCATGTTTTCATAATATTTACATTGTTACTGATTTGTGCACGTCTATTATTTCACTTGTTCTGCATCTAAAACTGACTTGCAATAAAGCCTTTGAAAATACAAATAACAGTGTGAATTTCTTATTTGTGGGCACTTGTGGCAAAAGGTTGCCAGAGCTCAAACCAACAATAAGTAAATATGTCTGACGGCCTCCAGCATTCTTATGTGCCCAGCACACCCCATCTCAGTAAACTGAGGGGATCCATGGGTCATGACCCTCTCATTCGTCCAGCTCAGAGATGGTCAGTTGGCACATACCTGTGCTTGCCAAAGGGCCACAAAGGGCCTACCTGGTTGTGTTATAGGTAATTCTTGTAAAATTGTCACAACTGGTCCTTGCCTCTTTTGACCCAGCTCCATCTCTCTGTGGCTTCCTCTCTGATATTTTGTTTGCCAGCATCAATAGGGACCTGTCTCAGCGATCACCAGCGCGTTCCACCAACCCTCATTTTCTGTGGTGTCTGGACTTGAACTTCAGCAACTAACCAGGCAGAGAGGTGAGGAGTTTAGTGTGACCACTCTGACATAGATATTAGACATTTAAAAACCAACAGGAATAAGGGCCTGGTTTAGAGTTTGTGGACGGGTTACACCATCACAAGCATTACGGATATCCATCCACCGTATCGTGATCTCCATAGGATATAATGGGATCGTAACACAGCGAGCGGGATATCCGTCACACTTGGGATGGAGTGACCCCATCCCCACAAGCTCTAAAACATGCCCCAAGGGCCTGATTTAGTTTTCGATGGACGAGTTGCTCCATCACAACGGTGACGGATAGCCCATCTGCCCAAATCTGAATCCTATTATATCCTGTGGGATTTATATATCGGCGGACGGTATATCCATCACCATTATCACAGAATAACCCGTCCGTCAAACTCTAAATCAGACCCTGAATCTACAAATTTACAGGCAGGTTTATGTAAAAACATGATATGTTATATTTTCCTTAGAATTTTTGGCAACTTTTGAGAAATCTGCACCCAACTTTAAGAAAAAAGTTTAATCCGCTTTGGAATCAGTATAACAAGCTTCATGCAGAGGGGGGCGTGTCCAACATGGCGACCGGGTCGGACGCATAAGCCATAGCTCCGATCCCGGCCCTAAACAAATATCCTCACCTAGGCGCCTGCACACACTGGAAAGGCAGGCGCTGAAGATCCTTTGAGGTGGGGAGCCGGTGTTACGCGAGGCGTCCTGCCGGGAGCCGCTGGGAGCGGTGTGAAGACCTGCCCGCCTGCGGTGCTGACCGGCCGCGCAGTAAGTGTTGCAGCCTTCACGGAATCGGCGCCGGCCCGAGTAGCTCCTGCGCCGTGCAAAGTAAGCCGGCTTGAGCCATCAGCGCGCACCCCGTGCCGTGATTGCGGTCGGGGGTGCGGGCGTGAAGCTGCGCTGCCGCGTTGGCTCCGTGATCCTGGGCCGTGGAGATCGCGCCCGCTGGGGGGAAGACCGGAGCCCCGGTGCGGCGCGCAAGCGCCCTGTCGGCTGACCACTCCCTGCCGTGAATCATTGAACTTGAGGCGGCCGCCGTGGGGGCCATCACGAATCCTGGAATACTCCCGTGGCTCCGTGGGGGCCTAAATACATAACGAAGCGCTGGGACACATCGTGCCCTTTTCGTCTGCAGGCAGCCAGTAAAGATATAAAGCAGCATTAAGACAACTGCAAACAGGAACACACACAACGCGCTTAACCGGCGACATAAAGCGAGTCGCAGCGCAAAGACATGAAATTCTCCTTTAATGAACACAAAAGTATGCAGTAAAGCAAACTTCTGCTGATAGCAACTCTCCCAAAGCAATTTGAAAACAAACGCCCGTAAAACTGAAGCTGGCAGTTTACCAATACTAGCTAACCACAACAATACACAAATGTGGAGTATGTTGGAAGAAGGGAAGTAGGAAGGGAGAAAGAAGGGAAAAAAGAAAGTAACATAAACACCTTGTGTAACACGCATTACACAATTAATAGGCTGTCCCAACACACATTTATTATCCAGTACCGTCTGCCCCAAAGGCTTAAACAGTTGCACAGCACCCAAGGAAACCGAATAACGAATTCATAAAGTCTGAGTACCTATTATAATAATTAAACCAATCATTCACTGCACCCGAAGACCTGAACACTCTAAAACTTTATTGCACCATCCTAAACAAGGTGCCCACATAATAACAGCAAATTATTGCAGCACCAATCAATCAGCACAGCATAGTATCCAGCTACCAACAACAATACTACATAACAGCCAACAAATGGGCAAACCAAAGCCGCTACGTGGGCCCCCAGGAGACATGGACTCAGGTGCTTCGCCCCCGCCTGCGGAGGCTTCTGATACATTCCAGGCCCTGCAAAAAATGGATGCAACTCTACAAACACATACAATACAATTTGAAAAAGTACTGCAAGCCATCCTAGACACTAAAACTACCTTGGAAGCAAAAATAGGCTCAGTAATTGAAGATGTTAACCTGCTACGCGCAGATCAACAAGCGCTGGCTGAAAAGTTTCAGGACTGGAAAAGGACACGTCACACCTCACGCCATCTATACTCGAACTCAAATCACGGATGGGAGCCGTAACAATGGAGGTGGAAGCACTAAAACGTAGAGCCGAAGACGCAGAGGGCAGGTCTCGCCGCAACAACATCCGCTTTGTGGGTTTTCCCGAGCGGGCCGAGGGCCCGAGCACAGAATTGTTCATCGAACAATGGCTAACTGAAACGGTCTTAAAGAGCAATGTCCCAAAGTTTTTCTCCATAGAACGCGCCCACAGGGTCCCTGGTAGGCCCTTACCGCCAGGTGCTCGGCCCCTAATCGCAAGACTCCTTAACTATCGGGACAGAGATCTCATATTACAGCTATTCCGAAAGTCAGGCCCAATACGCTTTGAAAGTACCGTAATTTCGGCCTATCCAGACTTCACGGTGGAGGTACAGAAGAAGCGCAATTCATTCTATCGAATCAAAGAGCGTCTAAGAGACCATAACATCAAATATTCCCTGTTGTTCCCCGCTAAACTCAGAATACAAGATAACACCCGCACTCTCTTTTTTACTACTCCGGAAGACGCGTGGACGTGGCTTCACGCAAAAGGCCTTGCTGACCCGATATCCGCGAGTAACCCCACAGTCAAAAGTCCTCCACCAATGGATAAACGGAGAACCCGCAGAAAGCAAGACACCAGACCTACCCCTGAGCAGTCTCGTGAAGAACGCTCACTACTATTACAAACCACATCGCGCTTTGCTTCGACATCACCAACATCCATGTCTGCGCAGTCAGAAGCAGACCCTGAACCAGAAGTATACTCTGACTCTGTGGACTCGGCCCGTGGCCCCAACCTCACTCCACGGACAGCGGACGATATCTGTTAGCTCCCTCCCAATTTTTCTTTTTTTTTGTTTTTCTCCCTTGCATGCCGCTCTGACACGCCACTGTGTCACCATCTATGCCAGCTATATTATTTTGTTGACTGTGGCTCCCGGACAGCAGCTACACCACCAAGTGTAAAATGGGCCGGGATCAACGCTGTCTTGCACCCATCAACCTAAAGCACCCCCCGCTCCATATGGACCGTTACAGCAGGATGGCAAGTTCCGAACCAACCTTGTGCTCGTCACACTTACAGTTAAAGTTAACTACGGTAAAAGTTATTGTTAAAACCAAATGGGACGTTTCCCGGTTACATGAGTTAATCAATGTCAATACCAAGATGGTCTACCACAATGTAAACATAAAAAACATGCTAGGTAAACCTAAGGCAAAATGGCTGAGCTCAATAGGCACAAAGTACATCATCAACATATGGGAAGTTAGGCATGCGAAATCACTATGCGCTCGCGTAAAACCACATATACACCATGGCCTTTCAAAATCAACGACATATCCCACATTATAAAATACTCACATGGAATATAAGAGGCATGGCATCCATTAGTAAACGACAACGGATCTATGCATATCTCAGAAGACACCAAATACAAATTGCCATGCTCCAAGAAACACATCTGGATGCACCCTTGCTTGCAAGCATAAAAACAAAATGGAGGGGACAACTATATGGCACCGCCTTTTCAACATATGCACGAGGAGTGGCAATCTGGATTGCCCCCGGGGTCCCATATATTGTGTCCCAAGCTCAAAGTGACCTAAATGGTCGGTACGTGATCTTAGAAGGTGTATTAGACGGTAACCCTATAGCATTGATAGCAATATACACTCCCAATGTAAATCAACGGGAATTCCTCTGGTCACTTAACAACAGTAGGCTCGGAGACCCTGCGGTAGATGCAGTATGGGGAGGCGACTTTAATTGTGTCTTAGACACCCAAAAAGATCGCTCCATCCCCCCATTACCCAGTGCCCCAACTAAACGTGCATCACTCGACTTGACAGAATGGGCCTCTAACAATGGGTTGAGCGAAATCTGGAGAACTGGCCACCCTACATTGCGCGAGTACTCTTTCTATTCACCAGTACACAAAATTTACACTAGAATAGATATGTTTTTCGCATCACCCAACATAATCTCAAAAATAAGAACATCCGGCTATCTAGCCCGCACCATATCAGACCACAACCCACACTACGCAACCTTGCTATGGGGCTACACAAACACCCGCATCCCTACATGGCGCCTACAACCAGACGCCCTAACTGATCCTCCCTTTAATGCTGAAATAACTAACTGGCTATCAGACTATTTCTCCCTAAACAGAAATTCAACACTAACACGCGCTACGGAATGGGATGGCCATAAGGTCGTAATCAGGGGACAATGCTTGGCAGCCTCCGGGGGGGTAAAAAAAACGCTCACTAGGGAACTACTAACGCTGGAAGCCAAAATACATAGAGCAGAGATTGAAGCCTCAACAAGCAACACCCCATCAGCAGCACTAAAGCTACTGAAGGCGAAATACAGAGAAACAAGATGATAGACTTGGTAGGCATGACTATAGACACTTTAAAATGAGACAGCACGCAGAAGGAGACAGATCAGGAAGATTGTTAGCATGGCTGGTGCGACAGCCGTCGCAATCTCTGCCAATAGGTGCGGTTAGGTTACAATCAGGTGATATGGTTAATACTCAGGTAGACATAAACAGAGCCTTCTATATGTACTACCGTTCTTTATATCAACCTACTACCCCTCCAAAAGACCAACAATTGACCGAGCTATTGGCACAGATTCCCCAAAATCCAAATATCACCAGCAGCGCAGTTATACTTGACGGTCCCATTACCATTGAGGAACTTCGCTTGGCTCTCTCTCAAATGGCACGCGGCAAGACCCCTGGCTCAGATGGCCTGCCAGTAGAATACTATAACTCACAAGCCACTCACCTTCTACAACCTCTGCTCGAGGTGTTTAACGAAGCACGCAATAGAAAACAGCTACCAGACTCCATGCGCGAAGCATTAATAGTAGTCCTGCCAAAACCAGGCTGTGACCCACTAGACGTCAGATCCTACAGACCACTCTCCCTTCTGAACTCCGACTGCAAACTGTTAGGGAAGATCCTGGCAAACAGATTGCTCCCTCATCTATCGCACCTCATACACTCAGACCAATCAGGATTTATCCCGGGTAGGAACACCTTCTTAAACATCAGACGGTTAATTCGCATCATGCATAATACTACAGAACCAGAAACGGTGGCTGTGTCGTTAGATATAGAAAAAGCATTTGACACGCTCGGTTGGGATTACCTCTTCCGCACTCTTAAAGCGTTTGGTTTCCAGAGCGGCTTCATTAGCTGGATCGCAACATTATACTCCAAACCAATAGCTCGTGTCAAAACCGGTCAAGTAATATCGGAAGCATTCCCCATCGGTAGAGGCACTAGACAGGGATGCCCGCTCTCTCCGTTATTATTTGCAATAGCCATGGAACCACTGGCAATTAAGCTTCGCAGCTATGCTCAAAAATGGGGCATCCAGGAATTTAAAACATACCACATAATATCCCTATACGCAGATGATGCCCTGATATACTTACGCAATTATTCTACCTCTCTATCTAGGGTTATGCAAATATTGGATACTTTTGCTCTTGTCTCTGGCCTACGTGTCAATTGGACTAAATCATGTATTTTCCCCCTCACTCGTATACCCACCGAGCAGCAAACGACAATCCCTAGTCATCAGTTACCATGGGCTTACCAGACCTTCAAATACTTGGGCGTTCAGATATACGACTCTTTGACAGACCTACGTGAAGGCAACCTAGATCGATTACTCCGCTCCACCCGGGGCTCCCTGTCATTTTGGAGCTCGTTGCCCTTATCACCAATGGGCAGGACGGCCATAGCCAAGATGCTAGTGCTACAGAGATTCCTATATTACTTTACAGCGCTCCCGATACCCTTGCCACGCTCGTTTTTTCGCAAAATACACTCACTACTAACTGACTTACTCTGGGGCAAGGACAGGCGAAGGGTAGCACTAGCCGTTACGCAATACCCACAAGAAGAAGGTGGGCTTGGCATGCCGAATCTAGAATTATATTACGTAGCAGCCCAACTGCAATGGGTCAAAATGTGGCTCAACGAACCGACCATTCCGGAGAGCATAGCGATAGCTGCTCACACAGCACCACAAGCGATACTGACCTCTTTGCTGGCAGGACCCCCCTACCCAGCAAAGTATTCACCTCTATGGAACACGGGCAGGCACTGTTGGCAGAGATACGTACAAGGCAAGGCACTGTCCCCCCCCTACTCCCCCTTGCTTCCACTGTCGCAGGTACCGGGCATACAAGCTCTTTCATCCTATCACGATATACGCGTGACCAATACCTTGAACCTGGGAGACCTCTACTCGAGCTCCAAAGCAAGTACGTTTGCACAATTGGTAGCGGCAGAAATAATACAACCTGGGGCTTTCTTGACATACAGCGCCATCGCTAATCTTTTACACAACCTATGGGGACGTAGCCCCAACGAACCTAATGAATCCCGTCTACTCACTTTAGTACTTTCAAAGGGCAACGCAAAAGGTTCCATTACCAAATTATATAAAACGCTCCTAGCAAGCAACTGCACTGCCTTAACTCAGGCTAAATACCAATGGGATTCAGTCCTCAATACACCAACCACTCAGGAATCCTGGGAAGTAGCCCTCACCTCTATTAAGTCCGTATCTCGTAATACTAGGCTAAGATATACGCAATTTAAGTACATACATCAATCATATCTTTCCCCGGCTTGTATCCATAAAATATACCCAAATTCTAAACCAATATGTCCAAGGTGCGCCACCTCTGCAGCTAACTTCTATCATATGGTTTGGGAATGTCATTCTATAAATACGGGCTGGAGTCACATTATTGAAACCACGGCAGACATAGTGGACCACGCGTTAACACCTACTCCGGAATCCTGCCTGCTTGGTATACGACACCGCGCTAAGGGAGATAAATACACCCACAAGTTTGTGGACCTGGCATTTGTGATATACAAGCGCCTGATCGCCACCCACTGGAAGGCCCCAAATGCCCCTCCTCACTCCACCTGGCTGAGAGACTTACATAGTTGCGCAATAGCAGAGGCTCAAACACTTAGACAACTGCAACTTAAGGGACAGATACAGGAAGGCGCTGCAAGTTGGGATATGTTCGTAGTAAAAATAGAGTCCAGAGATGACAAGTACCCTCCCTGAGACGCCCAAAGTAATGTACGTCCGTTAGTGGACCCCCTGTCCGATACTCAGCAAACACAATACCTGCCTCCTCACCCCTCTCCCTTCCTTTCGCTATGCACTAATAGGCTGACAGGATATCATCACATTCAACCAAAGCATAAAGGACACGGAGCCGAATCCTAAGGCATACTGCAACACCACGCTCGCGCACCACTAATCTTCTGGCCCTGATCCGATACCACTAACTAACCACGCCAAGCAAACACAAAAGATAGTTACTTTTCGCGCCTATACAGCCTAACGTAAACATCATTACCTCTGACACTGACATATAGACCTATGCATATTGATTGACAAGACTAGTATTGAAAGTTACACAATGTTAAGTTATACACCAGTACGTTAAAATGAACTTGTATTATACACAAACTACTAATATGCACGGATATACATGAGTAGAAAAGTTGTATATTTTCTCGCCAAGTTAAGTGGAATGTACTGTAGCTCTTGTATTATGTTTTGAATAACGTTGAATAAACAGATTTAAAAAAACAAAAAAAACAAAAAAAAAACAAGCTTCATGCAGTCACGTGGGAAAAATAGTGGCATTTCTGATTTAAACTTTCACAGCAATCTTCATTCTTCTTTTTAAGCCATCCAATACATTAAAAAATGCTGAGATTTACACCAAACCAGGCATGAAAAAACTATACTCAAGGAGGTGCCCTTGCTTGGTTTTGTTATAAGCTTTCTAGAAATCAGCGTTTTAAAACTTTTCTGGGTGGGCTTGAAAAGTTTAGAAACTTAGGGATATGTGGATTGTTGGCCTCAGACAGTCTTCAGCCTTGGTTTCCTGGACCATCTGCAGACTAATTTTAAAATAATAACAAAATCTAATTGGACGAGGGAGCTTTCACCCCTTCGCGTCCGTTTCTGGTTAACAAACTCAAACTGGGCGACCTGATGGATCTTCTGTGCTAGAGAAACTTCTGTTGCTGCTGCCAGTACAGGACACTGGCTTTGGCCCCTCTACCCAGAAGAGTAAAAGTGAAGGGACATCAGGGGGTGGGGCGAGCATCCCCTGGATCAGGTGCCCCCACAACCACCCTCCGGGATGAAAATATCCTGCCAGGATCCCCAAAGGTCGCACACAGCAGCTGGGGTTGTATATAGTATATGTTTAAATAGGGCAAGAAATGCAGGGAAAAAACAAGGTTAAAGTAAAGTTATGGTTAGCTTTGATTTAACACCTTATTGTACGATTAACAATACTCAGAAATTCACTTTAACAATCAACGTTTAAAATACAGTTATTGATTGGATTTAGAATCGATGAACCACTGAAATTTGCAAGCTATAGTTTGCTCCTCAATACATAAAACACTAAACAACCATTCAAACCTGAGCTCGTGCACTAAATGCAATTCTATTGATCTCACAGTATTTACAACAATAAGTAACAACACTTAAAAGCAAAATGTAATTAAACAGCACATATTTAAACCTGTAAATAATGCTAGATTCGTAGTTGTCTCTTTCATTTTGTCAAGGATGATGTTTAATCTCATCTGTAAGATTCTCACATCAAAGGTGAGGTAATGGGCAGTGAGCTCATTGGCAGTCAGGTCATTGGCAGTGACATCATTGGCAGTGCATTCAGTCATTGGCAGTCAGGTCATTGGCAGTGACATCATTGGCAGTGCATTGGGTCATTGGCAGTCAGGTCATTGGCAGTGAGATGATTGGCAGTGTTAGACCCGTCAGCTCTTGGCATGGTTTCCCCTGTTTTTTTGTTTCTGGCCTCCTGGTTTTGATCCTTTGCTGGCTTTAGGACTCAGGCCGCTTTACCACTGCTGACCAGTGCTAAAGTGCAAGTGCTCCCACTGTAAATGGTATGGTTGATTGGTTTTTCCATGATTGGCATATTTGATTTACTAACAAGTCCCTAGTAAAGTGCACTATGTGTGCCCAGGGCCTGTAAATCAAATGCTACTAGTGGGCCTGCAGCACTGGTTGTGCCACCCACGAGTAGCCCTGTAACCATGGCTCAGACCTGCCACTGCAGTGTCTGTGTGGACAGTTTTAAACAACCAGTTCGACCTGGCAAGTGTACCCACGTGCCAGGCCCAAATCTTCCCTTTTGCTACTTGTAAGCTACCCCTAAAGTAGGCCCAAGGCAGCCCCCTGGGCAGGGTATAGTGTATTTTAAAGGTAGGTCATGCACTGATGTGTTTTACATGTCCTGATGGTGAAATCCTGCTAAATTCGGTTTCCACTATTGCAAGGCCTATCTCTTCTATACAGTACCATGGGGATTACCTTGAAATATATTTAAAGTGTAATTTCCAATTAGGAGCAGATTTAGGGGTGGAGTTTGGGGTCTCTGAACTCATAATATAAAAAACAACTTTTGGTGAGGTTGGTTTTTGAATTGTAAGGTGGAAAATGTCACTTTCAGAAAGTGGGCATTTTTTATTTAAACCATTCTGTACCTCTGCCTGTCTGTGGAATACACGTCTGGGTCAGGGTGACAGTTGGGCTGTTTGTGAATTCACTCTAGACAGTCACACAAAGGGAGCTGAGGTGTGCCCTGCGTTTCCTGATGGGTCTTGCTGAGTTAGAGTGGTGGGAGGAGCTGACACTTGTACCTGAATAGGGCTGTGCATGTCCTTACACAAAGCAGTCTCCAGTCTCCTGGAGTCTGTCTGAGGCCAGGGCAGGGAAAGGCGGGGTCGTGTGCACTACAAAGACTTCTCTTTAAAGTTTGTCTACTTCAAAGACAGAAATGGGTATAAGTACTGGACCTCTGACACCAGAGAGTTAGAATATTTCTGTACAGAGGACATTCTGCCAGGAAGAAGAGCTGGATGCTGCAGGAGGGACTGACACTCTGCCTTTTGCTTTGTCGTGCTAGCCTGCTGCTTGCTGTCCTGGGAGTGAAAGGACTGGACTTTGCTTACTACATCCTGCTTTCAAAGGTTCTCCAAAGGCTTGGACTGAGCGTGCCTCCTGTTCAGAAGTCTCAGGGACATTAAAGGCTTCACCTGCCAGTGCCTGGGCTCTCTTGCTGAGAGTCCTGACTTGCCAAGTGGTACCAAATCCAGTTCCTGGACGCCTTGCATCTTGACCTGCTGGATTCATCAACCCTGCCTTGTCATAAGGAACCGACGCCTCACCTCCCCTGCCTAGTAGTAAGGAACCAACGCTTCACCGCCTCGGTACCAGTAAGGAACCGTCACCACTCCGACTCTGTGGAACGTCTTTGTTTCCTCATCATTTTCCAAGGTACTGCTCTCGGGGTCTATGTGTAGGAAAGTACCATCTTGCCTGGCATGTTACCCCCATTTTCCACTGTATATATGTTGTTTTAGTTGTATGTGTCACTGGGACCCTGCCAGCCAGGGCCCCAGTGCTCATCAGTGTGCCTGAATGTGTTACCTGTGTTATGACTAACTGTCTCACTGAGGCTCTGCTATCCAGAACCTCAGTGGTTATGCTCTCTCATTTCTTTCAAATTGTCACTAACAGGCTAGTGACCAATTTTACCAAATTACATTGGCTTACTGAAACACCCTTATAATTCCCTAGTATATGGTACTGAGGTACCCAGGGTATTGGGGTTCCAGGAGATCCCTATGGGCTGCAGCATTTCTTTTGCCACCCATAGGGAGCTCTAACAATTCTTAGACAGGCCTGCCACTGCAGCCTGAGTGAAATAACGTCCATGTTATTTCACAGCCATTTACCACTGCACTTAAGTAACTTATAAGTCACCTATATGTCTAAGCTTTACCTGGTAACGGTTGGGTGCTAAGTTACTTAGTGTGTGGGCACCCTGGCACTAGCCAAGGTGCCCCCACATTGTTCAGGGCCAATTCCCCGGACTTTGAGAGTGCGGGGACACCATTACACGCGTGCACTATACATAGGTCACTACCTATCTACAGCGTCACAATGGTTACTCCGAATATGGCCATGTAACATGTCTAAGATCATGGAATTGCCCCCTCTATGCCATTCTGGTATTGTTGGTGCAATCCCATGATCCCACGGGTCTCTAGCACAGACCCTGGCACTGCCAAACTGCCTTTCCCGGGGTTTCACTGCAGCTGCTGCTGCTGCCAACCCCTCAGACAGGTTTCTGCCCTCCTGGGGTCCAGCCAGGCCTGGCCCAGGAAGGCAGAATAAAGGACTTCCTCAGAGAGAGGGTGTTACACCCTCTCCCTTTGGAAAATGGTGATAGGGCTGGGGAGGAGTAGCCTCCCCCAGCCTCTGGAAATGCTTTCATGGGCACAGATGGTGCCCATTTCTGCATAAGCCAGTCTACACCGGTTCAGGGACCCCTCAGCCCTGCTCTGGCGCGAAACTGGACTAAGGAAAGGGGAGTGACCACTCCCCTGACCTGCACCTCCCCTGGGAGGTGCCCAGAGCTCCTCCAGTGTGCTCCAGACCTCTGCCATCTTGGAAACAGAGGTGCTGCTGGCACACTGGACTGCTCTGAGTGGCCAGTGCCAGCAGGTGACGTCAGAGACTCCTTCTGATAGGCTCCTTCAGGTGTTGCTAGCCTATTCTCTCTCCTAAGTAGCCAAACCCTCTTTTCTGGCTATTTAGGGTCTCTGTCTTTGGGGATTCCTTAGATAACGAATGCAAGAGCTCATCCGAGTTCCTCTGCATCTCTCTCTTCACCTTCTGCCAAGGAATCGACTGCTGACCGCGCTGGAAGCCTGCAAAACTGCAACAAAGTAGCAAAGACGACTACTGCAACTCTGTAACGCTGATCCTGCCGCCTTCTCGACTGTTTTCCTGGTGGTGCATGCTGTGGGGGTAGTCTGCCTCCTCTCTGCACTAGAAGCTCCGAAGAAATCTCCAGTGGGTCGACTGAATCGTCCCCCTGCAACCGCAGGCACCAAAGAACTGCATCACCGGTACCCTGGGTCTCCTCTCAGCACGACGAGCGAGGTCCCTTGAATCCAGCAACTCTGTCCAAGTGACTCCCACAGTCCAGTGACTCTTCAGTCCAAGTTTGGTGGAGGTAAGTTCTTGCCTCCCCACGCCAGACTGCATTGCTGGGAACCGCGACTTTTGCAGCTACTCCGGCCTCCGTGCACTTCCGGCGGAAATCCTTTGTGCACAGTCCAGCCTGGGTCCACGGCACTCTAACCTGCATTGCACGACCTCCTAAGTTGTCTTCCAGCGGCGTGGGACTCCTTTGTGCAACTTCGGGTGAGCACCGTTTCACTCCACTTCGTAGTGCCTGTTCCGGCACTTCTGCGGGTGCTGCCTGCTTCTGAGAGGGCTCCTTTTCTTGCTCGACGCCTCCTCTGTCCCCAGACGCAATTGGCGACATCCTGGTCCCTCCTGGGCCACAGCAGCATCCAAAAACCCTAACCGCACGATTTGCAGCTAGCAAGGCTTGTTGGTGGTCTTTCTTCAGGAAAACACTTCTGCGCGACTCTCCACGGCGTGGGGGATGCATCCTCCAAAGGGGAAGTCTCTAGCCCTTGTCGTTCCTGCAGAACCTCCAGCTTCTACTGTCCAGTAGCAGCTTCTTTGCATCCACAGCTGGCATTTCCTGGGCATCTGCCCATCTCTGACTTGCTTGTGACTTTTGGACTTGGTCCCCTTGTTCCACAGGTACCCTCGACTGGAAATCTATTGTTGTTGCATTGCTGGTTTGTGTCTTTCCTGCAGAATTCCCCTATCACGACTTCTATGTCCTTTGGGGAACTTTAGTGCACTTTGCACTCACTTTTCAGGGTCTTGGGGTGGGCTATTGTTCTAACCCTAACTGTTTTCTTACAGTCCCAGCGACCCTCTACAAGGTCATATAGGTTTGGGGTCCATTCGTGGTTCGCATTCCACTTTTGGAGTATATGGTTAGTGTTGCCCCTATCCCTATGTGTCCCCATTGCATCCTATTGTAACTATACATTGTTTGCACTGTTTTCTAATACTATTACTGCATATTTTGGTATTGTGTACATATATCTTGTGTATATTTGCTATCCTCATACTGAGGGTACTCACTGAGATACTTTTGGCATATTGTCATAAAAATAAAGTACCTTTATTTTTAGTATATCTGTGTATTGTGTTTTCTTATGATATTGTGCATATGACACTAGTGGTACTGTAGGAGCTTCACTCGTCTCCTAGTTCAGCCTAAGCTGCTCTGCTAAGCTACCATTATCTATCAGCCTAAGCTGCTAGACACCCTATACACTAATAAGGGATAACTGGGCCTGGTGCAAGGTGTAAGTACCCCTTGGTACTCACTACAAGCCAGTCCAGGCTCCTACATTGGTTGTGCAGTGGTGGGATAAGTGCTCTGTAACTACTTACCACTTTTGTCATTGTACTTTTCATAAGAGAAAAATATACAAAACAAGTTCAGTGTATGTACACCTAACCAAAAAGTTTTGCATTTCTTTTCTCACTTCTTTTCTAAAGTGCTGATAAGTACTTCTAAACTTTCAAAAAGTTCTTAAAAAGTTTTAAAAGTTTTTTTTCCTGTCTTTCTAAAAGTTCTGACAAACTTTTTGTTCCTTTTTCTGTCACTAAAACACTTTCTAAAATGTCTGGCACAGGCCAAACTGTTGATCTGTCCAAACTTGCTTATGATCACCTGAGCTGGAAAGGAGCAAGGAGTCTCTGCATAGAAAGAGGTTTAAGTGTAGGGAAAAATCCCCCCAGAGAACTATTGGTTAACATGCTTATAGAACAGGATAAGGCTAGAGGTGCCCCATCTGTTGAAAAAGTAGCTAATGGTTCACAATCTGATCCAGGGACACCCCTAGAAAAAGATTCAGGAAAGAAACTTCCTAGCCTGCCCATTACAAGACAGCCTAGCATAGTTGGTACTGATGTAGAGTCACACCATACTGATAGTGTTGTCTCACATCATAGCAAGAGTATTCCTTCTCATCATAGTAGAAGTGATGTTTCTGTTAACCAAGCTGTTAGGATGCCATCTGTAAGGGATGGTTCTCCTTCTGTACATTCTCACCATACTTCTGTTTCAAGGAATGTCCCACCCACTCACCCTGATGAGAGATTGTTAGAAAGGGAGCTCAATAGATTGAGAGTGGAACAAACCAGACTGAAGCTCAAGAAGCAACAGCTGGATTTGGATAGACAGTCCTTAGAAGTGGAAAGGGAAAGACAGAAATTGGGTTTAGAAACCCATGGTGGCAGCAGCAGTATTCCCCATAGTCATCCTGCAAAAGAGCATGATTCCAGGAATCTGCACAAGATAGTTCCCCCTTATAAGGAGGGGGATGACATTAACAAGTGGTTTGCTGCACTTGAGAGGGCCTGTGTTGTACAGGATGTTCCTCAAAGGCAGTGGGCTGCTATCCTATGGATATCATTTAGTGGAAAGGGTAGGGATAGGCTCCTTACTGTGAAAGAAAGTGATGCCAATAATTTTGCAGTTCTTAAGGATGCACTCCTGGATGGTTATGGCTTAACCACTGAACAGTACAGGATGAAGTTCAGAGAGACCAAAAAGGAGTCTTCACTGGGTTGATTTTGTTGACCATTCAGTGAAGGCCTTGGAGGGGTGGTTACATGGCAGTAAAGTTACTGATTATGAAAGCCTGTATAACTTGATCCTGAGAGAGCATATTCTTAATAATTGTGTGTCTGATTTGTTGCACCAGTACTTGGTGGACTCTGATCTGACCTCTCCCCAAGAATTGGGAAAGAAGGCAGACAAATGGGTCAGAACAAGGGTGAACAGAAAAGTTCATACAGGGGGTGACAAAGATGGCAATAAGAAGGATGGTAAGTCTTCTGACAAGGGTGGGGACAAATCTAAAAATGAGTCTTCATCAGGCCCACAAAAACACTCTGGTGGAGGTGGTGGGCCCAAATCCTCTTCTAATCAAAACAAAGAAAAGAAACCATGGTGCTATTTATGTAAAATAAAAGGCCATTGGACAACAGATCCCAGTTGTCCAAAGAAAAGCACCAAGCCTCCTACCACTACAACCCCTACTGCTACACCTAGTGTCCCTACTAATAGCAGTGGTGGTGGGAGCAAACCTACTTATAGCCAATCCAAGGGAGTAGCTGGGCTCACTTTTGGTAACTTAGTTGGGGTTGGTCTTGTTAGGGAGACCACAGAGGCTATATTAGTCTCTGAGGGGGCTATTGATTTAGCCACCTTAGTTGCTTGTCCCCTTAACATGGATAAGTACAAGCAACTACCCCTAATAAATGGTGTTGAGGTTCAGGCCTACAGGGACACTGGAGCCAGTGTTACAATTGTGATAGAGAAACTGGTCCACCCTGAACAACACCTACTTGGTCACCAGTACCAAGTAACCGATGCTCACAACAACACACTTAGCCACCCCATGGCTGTTGTAAATCTCAACTGGGGGGGTGGTTACTGGTCCAAAGAAATGTCACGTTGTAGATGCTCCACAGACTCGGTGCGATGCAAATGGGAGTCCCCCTCCTGACACCACCAAGTCACCGATAAAAAACCACGGTGCATTGGAGTAATCAGGTGAGGGAAGGAAGGGGAAGGAACAGCAGGGAAGGGATATCTGTAAGGAGAAGAATACACAGCGTTAATATCACATTAGCCTGTCTATTCTCGCAATGTCTCGCTAAAGCACCAACGACCGTACCTGCCAATATCTCCTGAGGGCAGGACTAGTCCAACGCCTGTCTATGCTCCATCTGAATCATAGATGGACGCCACAGGCCAACGATGAACACCGATAATCTCTTATGGGTTGTTCAACACCCACTCTTGTACAAGATAGACCTAAAAATAGTGAGGAACAAAATGAAAAGAGAGAAGAAAAAGAATGACGGTAAAACCCAACTCGGGCTCCTTTCTATAACTCAGTTAAAACACTGAGGCCCTCATTCTAACCCCGGCGGTCTCAGACCGCCGGGGCCAGGGTCGGCGGGAGCACCGCCGACAGACCGGCGGTGCCCCGCAGGGCATTCTGACTGCGGCGGTTTGGCCGCGGTCAGAAAGGGTAAACCGGCGGTCTCCCGCCGGTTTACCGCTGCCCTTAGAATCCCCCATGGCGGCGCAGCTTGCTGCGCCACCATGGGGGATTCTGACACCCCCTACCGCCATCCTGGAACAGGATGGCGGTAGGGGGTGCCGCGGGGCCCCTGGGGGCCCATGCCAATGGCATGGGCACGGCAGGGGCCCCCGTAAGAGGGCCCCACAAAGTATTTCAGTGTCTGCCTAGCAGACACTGAAATAAGCGACGGGTGCAACTGCACCCGTCGCACCTTCCCACTCCGCCGGCTCAATTCTGAGCCGGCATCTTAGTGGGAAGGTTGATTTGCCCTGGGCTGGCGGGCGGCCTTTTGGCGGCCGCCCGCCAGCCCAGGGCAAATCCCAAAATACCCTCAGCGGTCTTTCGACCGCGGAGCGGTATTTTGGTGGGGGAACTTCGGCAGGCGGCCTCCGCCGCCCGCCGAAGTTAGAATCACCCCCTGAGTCTCATGTCATAGTCACACAAATGGTAGAAATTACCCATTCTTTCTACACCATGTACTAAAAGCAAAAATGTCCCGGCAGTTCAATCCCTGCAAAAGTAAACATTAACACTGCGTCACAGCAGAATAAAAAATGTTCTCCGGCTGTGAAGACCACAGTTCATGAGTAACGAACAGTTCAAATAAAGGAACGCCGTGCCTTGGATACTAACTGTGTCCTGGTCGAACAGGATAGCGGGAAAAAGGCGAGTGAATCCGGCACCAGATCGCCTCACCGCTTACCACCTCTCCTTCAAGTTTCGAAAATCCAAATGGAAGAACTCGAGACTCCCGACGATATCGGGAACATCCAAGACATGAGGGAAACGATGAACAACAAGTACTCCACTGGAAGCAGAACGAGAATCCACCCTCGGGAACGCCGTCAACAAGAGCCCTCGTTGACCATCCGACTTTGATCTGGGAAACGAATAACGCACAACGCTTCCTGGATGTGCGTGGTTTTATGCGACCTCTTCCGGCGATAGGCGTCATGGGATATGTAGTCCAGAAGTACTACAATATCCCGATCGTCAATGCAGGCGCCGCGGTTACCTCCTGACAGTACGCCCGCCTCCAAAGCGCCTCCTCGGACCAGGCTTAGAGGGATGACGGGCATGAAACAGCCGCACAGCCCTAGGGGCATGGACATTGCGTTCCGGCTCCCATGAATCATCCTCGGCATTGTACCCCTTCCACGAAACCAAGTACCACAGCTTACCCCCCCGTCGTTTGGAATCCAACACTCTGCGCACCTCGTATTCCAGCTGCCCATCTCTGACCACCGGAGGCACCGCCTGCCGGGTCGCTGAAAGGGCCGGTTTCAAAAGGCTGCAATGAAACACTGGATGGATCCGTAAGGAAGCAGGTAAGTTGAGACGATAAGCCACAGGGTTTATCTTGCGTACCACCACATAGGGACCAATGTAACGAGGATGAAAGACGCTACGCATCTTGAAGCGTATATACTTGGTGGAAAGCCACACTCTATCGCCTGGCTGATATGCCGGTCCCTCACGCCGATGTACATCACCCCATTTCTTATACTGTTCTTTGGCATTCTCCAGATTGAGTCGTATCTTCTTTTGCACGGATTGGAGATTCTTAATCACAGCATGAACCGTAGGTTGATCCGTGACATCCCTAGGTATGGTTATGGGCAACATCTCCGCGTGGAAACCCGTGTTAGCACGAAAAGGAGACTCCTGTATCGAGCTATGCCAAGCATTGTTGTATGATAGTTCGGCAAGCCATAGCAACGAAACCCAGGATTCTTGAGCGTCCTTTGCATAGCACCTCAGATATTTTTTCAGGGTTTGGTTAAGGTGCTCCGTCTGGCCATCGGTTTGTGGGTGGAAGCTGGTGGACAGGGCGGATTCAATACGCAGAACCTTACACCACATGCGCCAAAACCTAGCGACAAACTGGGGGCCTCTGTCCGAGATAATGGTTCTCGGTAGACCGTGTAACCGCACCACTTGAGACAAAAGTAGGTGGGCGGTTTGACTTGCTGTAGGCAGATTTTTACAAGGGAGAAAATGACCCATCTTGGTAAGACTGTCGATTACCACCATGATAGCTTTGTACCCCTGGTCCATTGGTAATCCTACCACAAAATCCACGGTAATGGTTTGCCATGGCTTATCCAGAGTGGGCAAAGGCATCAGTCTGCCCTGGCTCTTCGCGTTTTCTCCCTTGGCTCGTGCACATATCTCACACCGAGCCACCCAGGCCGCAACGTCTTTAGCCCAACCTTCCCACCTGAAATGTCGTTGAACAATTTGCGCAGTTTTGGTGTAACCAGGATGACCAGCCGTTACCGCATCATGACACCAATTGAAGGCTTGCACTCGGAGTTCTTGTGTTGGCAAATACAAACGATTACATTGCAACGGTATTCCATGCTTAAGGGTACGGTCCTGACTTAGTTCTGCCCATTTCTTCCACTGAGCAGCAGACTTATGCTTAGAAACCTTTTCTAGGAAATGGGAGATATGAAGGGCGCAAAGCACTCTTTCGGGTTTGATGATTGCTTCCTCGGGTCTTGAAACTATGGTTCTCACGTCCTCTTGTCGAGACAGTGAATTGTCAACCCCAGGACGGAAGGTCACCACAAACTCATATTCCGAAAAAAACAGCATCCACCTCATTTGCCGCTGGGTAAGTTGTCTTGCCTCCTTCATATACTGCAGATTGCGATGATCAGTATACACCGTGACCGGGTGTTGAGCTCCCCAAAGGCAGTGTCGCCATTCCTGAAATGCCTTTTTGATGGCCAGCAGTTCCTTTTCTGCCACCGTATAGTTAAGTTCCGCAGCAGATAGCTTCCTGGATAAGAACGCAACAGGATGAAGCTGTCCGGTGGTTTTGTTTCGCTGTGATAACACGGCACCAATCGCTATATCAGAGGCATCTGCCTCAACGATGAAAGGTGCATCTGGCTGTGGATGTTGAAGTATAGGTGCGGAGCAGAAGGCCTGTTTTAAAAAGCAAAAAGCCTCCTCTGCCTCCTCTAACCAAACAAAAGACACACCCTTTCTTAGCAACTTTGTTATAGGTGACACCATGTGGGAAAAATGAGAAATGAATCTTCTGTAATAATTAGAAAACCCAAGGAAGCATTGCACGTCTCTCATACTAGTGGGTACTGGCCACTCCTGAACAGCCTGTATTTTTCTTGTCGACATGCAAAACCCCTCGGGGCTTAAATCCACCCCCAAGAACTCAACCTTCCGGACATGGAACTCGCATTTGCTCAGTTTGCAAAAAAGGCTATGCTGTCGCAATGCTTGGAGTACTAAGGAAACATGGTCAAAGTGGCGCTCCAGGGATGTGGAATACACCAGAATGTCATCTATGTAAACGATCACGAAATGGTCTATGTATTCCTTGAGAACATCGTTCAGAAAATACTGGAATGCCGCCGGGGCGTTACACAACCCAAACGGCATTACCAAGTATTCAAACAGGCCATAACGGGTTTTGAACGCCGTTTTCCACTCGTCCCCTTCGCGGATTCTGACCAGAGGGTAAGCTCCCTTCAGGTCCAACTTTGTATAGATTACCGCCTCTTTCACCTGGTCCAATAACACTGGGATGAGAGGAAGAGGGTATCTATTCCTCACCGTATTCTTGTTCAGCATTCGATAATCGATGCAGGTTCTCAACTCTTTATTAGCTTTAGCTATGAAAAAGAGTGGAGAGGCTGCCAGAGAACAAGACGGTCTAATGAACCCGATCTCCAGGAAGTGATCCAAGTATTTTCTCAAATGCTTGGTTTCTGGGTCTGATAGAGCATAAACCCTACAAGAAGGAAGGAGAGCTCCAGGGATCAGATCTATTTTGCAATCATACATACGATGGGGTGGCAATGTCTCAGCCTGACCCTCGTCAAACACATCCTTGAACTCGACATAAACGGAGGGCAATATCACTGTTTTCTCCACCACTGTGGCCAACTGTAACCCTTGAGCCAACGCTAACGTGGGGGGATCGTCGTGCAAGAAGCAGCTATTTTCACACATCGAGGACTGAAAACTAACCGTCTTGGTTTGCCAATCGATAAAAGGATTGTGTTTTCTTAACCAAGGCATTCCCAAAATAATTTCGTACTGAGGAGCCTCTATTATATTCAGCCTGATTCTTTCTTTATGTTCCGGAGATACCCCAGTGAAGATCAAACCAATGTCCTCCGTATGTTCTGTGAGGGGCCCAGATTTCAGCGGTGTACCATCAACCGCCAATACTATTTCGGGGTCCTTTCTTTGAATGCTAGGAAGTGCCAATCTCCTAACCACCCCTGCATCTATGAAATTTCCCGTGGCTCCGGAGTCTATCATCACCCATACTGGATGCTTTCGTTCTTTGGTCACCAACTCTACTGATAACAAAAGGTGGGACGCTTTTTCTTCCTGTGGAAAAAGGGTTAAGGAAGGTAACCGTAGCACCGGTTGGGGTTCTGTAAAGGGCAAAACCTCTTTCTCAGATGTCTTTCCTGACATAACTGCCACCTTTTGAGTGGGGGAGTAGGAGAATCTCTTTTTAGGTTTGAGGGGACACTCTCTTACATAATGACCCTTCCTGCCGCAATACATGCACAACCCCTGTACCCTCCTACTCTCCTTCTCAGACTTCGACAAGGGTGCCCTAACGGCTCCCACGTCCATGGGCTCCCCCCCTATCTCATTGGGAGTAGAAGCAGATCGCACCTCCCTTACTGGAATGCCAGGTCGCCTATCACCCGCTCTACGCTCTACCCCTCTTTCTGCTAATCTGTGGTTAAGTCTCAGGGTAAGATTCACAAGGTCTGTACAAGTGGAAGGCTGCGGATCTATTTGAGCGAGTATATCCTTCATGTCGTCTCGTAAGCCTTGATAATAGAAAGACATTCTCTTCTCCTCTGGCCACCCTGATTCTGCCACCAGTCTATTGAAGGTCGTAAGATAAGTGACCAGATCCGACCTCCTCTGTCTCAGCTCCAGTAATTCCCTATCAGCACTAAAAGTGGTTGTTCTATGATCAAACACCCTCTCGAAGGCAGTCCGAAAGGCATTCCAATCCGATAACAAGGGGTCATCGTTCCTGACTAATGGCATGGCCCAATTAGCTGCGTCTCCAGAGAGATAAGAAATAGCGAAAGCTACCCTGGAAAGGTTAGAGGGAAAAGACGCGGGTTTACAAGAGAAATGTAGAGACAACTGAGTCAAAAAGGCCTGAATTTTCTTGGGGTCCCCCGAAAACCGTTCTGGGCTAGCTAAAGGGATAGGAGGGGAGACATTCACGGTTACATGTGGTGTGGTGTGAGAAAGTAGCCTCTTTCTAGCCTTGTTACCCCCACTTTAGGCCTGTTTGTGAGTGTATGTCAGGGTGTTTTCACTGTCTCACTGGGATCCTGCCAGCCAGGGCCCAGTGCTCATAGTGAAAACCCTATGTTTTCAGTATGTTTGTTATGTGTCACTGGGACCCTGCTAGTCAGGACCCCAGTGCTCATAAGTTTGTGGCCTATATGTGTGTGTTCCCTGTGTAGTGCCTAACTGTCTCACTGAGGCTCTGCTAATCAGAACCTCAGTGGTTATGCTCTCTCATTTCTTTCCAAATTGTCACTAACAGGCTAGTGACCATTTTTACCAATTTACATTGGCTTACTGGAACACCCTTATAATTCCCTAGTATATGGTACTGAGGTACCCAGGGTATTGGGGTTCCAGGAGATCCCTATGGGCTGCAGCATTTCTTTTGCCACCCATAGGGAGCTCTGACAATTCTTACACAGGCCTGCCACTGCAGCCTGAGTGAAATAACGTCCACGTTATTTCACAGCCATTTTACACTGCACTTAAGTAACTTATAAGTCACCTATATGTCTAACCTTTACCTGGTAAAGGTTAGGTGCAAAGTTACTTAGTGTGTGGGCACCCTGGCACTAGCCAAGGTGCCCCCACATTGTTCAGAGCCAATTCCCTGAACTTTGTGAGTGCGGGGACACCATTACACGCGTGCACTACATATAGGTCACTACCTATATGTAGCTTCACAATGGTAACTCCGAATATGGCCATGTAACATGTCTATGATCATGGAATTGCCCCCTCTATGCCATCCTGGCATAGTTGGCACAATCCCATGATCCCAGTGGTCTGTAGCACAGACCCTGGTACTGCCAAACTGCCCTTCCTGGGGTTTCACTGCAGCTGCTGCTGCTGCCAACCCCTCAGACAGGCATCTGCCCTCCTGGGGTCCAGCCAGGCCTGGCCCAGGATGGCAGAACAAAGAACTTCCTCTGAGAGAGGGTGTGACACCCTCTCCCTTTGGAAAATGGTGTGAAGGCAGGGGAGGAGTAGCCTCCCCCAGCCTCTGGAAATGCTTTGTTGGGCACAGAGGTGCCCAATTCTGCATAACCCAGTCTACACCGGTTCAGGGGACCCCTTAGCCCTGCTCTGGCGCGAAACTGGACAAAGGAAAGGGGAGTGACCACTCCCCTGACCTGCACCTCCCCTGGGAGGTGTCCAGAGCTCCTCCAGTGTGCTCCAGACCTCTGCCATCTTGGAAACAGAGGTGCTGCTGGCACACTGGGCTGCTCTGAGTGGCCAGTGCCACCAGGTGACGTCAGAGACTCCTGCTGATAGGCTCCTTCAGGTGTTAGTAGCCTATCCTCTCTCCTAGGTAGCCAAACCCTCTTTTCTGGCTATTTAGGGTCTCTGTCTCTGGGGAAACTTTAGATAACGAATGCATGAGCTCAGCCGAGTTCCTCTGCATCTCTCTCTTCACCTTCTGATAAGGAATCGACTGCTGACCGCGCTGGAAGCCTGCAAACCTGCAACATAGTAGCAAAGACGACTACTGCAACTCTGTAACGCTGATCCTGCCGCCTTCTCGACTGTTTTCCTGCTTGTGCATGCTGTGGGGGTAGCCTGCCTCCTCTCTGCACCAGAAGCTCCGAAGAAATCTCCCGTGGGTCGACGGAATCTTCCCCCTGCAACCGCAGGCACCAAAAAACTGCATTACCGGTCCCTTGGGTCTCCTCTCAGCACGACGAGCGAGGTCCCTCAAATCCAGCGACTCTGTCCAAGTGACCCCCACAGTCCAGTGACTCTTCAGTCCAAGTTTGGTGGAGGTAAGTCCTTGCCTCACCTCGCTGGGCTGCATTGCTGGGAACCGCGACTTTTGCAGCTACTCCGGCCCCTGTGCACTTCCGGCGGAAATCCTTTGTGCACAGCCAAGCCTGGGTCCACAGCACTCTAACCTGCATTGCACGACTTTCTAAGTTGGTCTCCGGCGACGTGGGACTCCTTTGTGCAACTTCGGCGAGCACCATTTCACGCATCCTCGTAGTGCCTGTTTCTGGCACTTCTCCGGGGGCTATCGGCTTCAGAGAGGGCTCCTTGTCTTGCTCGACGTCCCCTCTCTCTGCTGGCCCAATTTGCGACCTCCTGGTCCTTCCTGGGCCTCAGCAGCGTCCAAAAACGCTAACCGCACGATTTGCAGCTAGCAAGGCTTGTTGGCGTTCTTTTCGGCGGCGGCAGGCCCAGTTATCCCTTATTAGTGTATAGGGTGTCTAGCAGCTTAGGCTGATAGATAATGGTAGCTTAGCAGAGCAGCTTAGGCTGAACTAGGAGACGTGTGAAGCTACTACAGTACCACTTAGTGTCATATGCACAATATCATAAGAAAACACAATACACAGTTATACTAAAAATAAAGGTACTTTATTTTTATGACAATATGCCAAAGTATCTTAGAGTGTACCCTCAGTGAGAGGATAGGAAATATACACAAGATATATATACACAATAGCAAAAATATGCAGTATAGTCTTAGAAAACAGTGCAAACAATGTATAGTTACAATAGGATGCAATGCGGAAACATAGGGATAGGGGCAACACAAACCATATACTCCAAAAGTGGAATGCGAACCACGAATGGACCCCAAACCTATGTGACCTTGTAGAGGGTCGCTGGGACTATTAGAAAATAGTGAGAGTTAGAAAAATAACCCTCCCCAAGACCCTGAAAAGTGAGTGCAAAGTGCACTAAAGTTCCCCTAAGGACAAAGAAGTCGTGTTAGAGGAATAATGCAGGAAAGACACAAACCAGCAATGCAACAACTGTGGATTTCCAATCTAGGGTACCTGTGGAACAAGGGGACCAAGTCCAAAAGTCACAAGCAAGTCGGAGATGGGCAGATGCCCAGGAAATGCCAGCTGCGGGTGCAAAGAAGCTTCTACTGGACTGAAGAAGCTGAGGTTTCTGCAGGAACGAAAAGGGCTAGAGACTTCCCCTTTGGTGGACGGATCCCTCTCGCCTTGGAGAGTCGTGCAGAAGTGCTTACCCGCTGAAAGGACGCCAACAAGCCTTGCTAGTTGCAAATCGTGCGTTTGGCGTTTTTGGATGCTGCTGGGGCCCAGGAGGGACCAGGAGGTCGCAAATTGGACCTGAAGAGAGAGGGGACGTCGAGCAAGACAAAGAGCCCTCACTGAAGCAGGTAGCACCCGGAGAAGTGCCAGCACTACAAGCATGCGTGAAACGGTGCTCGCCGAAGTTGCACAAAGGAGTCCCACGTCGCCGGAGACCAACTTAGAAAGTCGTGCAATGCAGGTTAGAGTGCCGTGGACCCAGGCTTGGCTGTGCACAAAGGATTTCCGCCGGAAGTGCACAGGGGCCGGAGTAGCTGCAAAGTCGCGGTTCCCAGCAATGCAGCCCAGCGAGGTGAGGCAAGGACTTACCTCCACCAAACTTGGACTGAAGAGTCACTGGACTGTGGCGGTCACTTGGACAGAGTCGCTGGATTCGAGGGACCTCGCTCGTCGTGCTGAGAGGAGACCCAAGGGACCGGTAATGCAGCTTTTTGGTGCCTGCGGTTGCAGGGGGAAGATTCCGTCGACCCACGGGAGATTTCTTCGGAGCTTCTGGTGCAGAGAGGGGGCAGACTACCCCCACAGCATGCACAAGCAGGAAAACAGTCGAGATGGCGGCAGGATCAGCGTTACAGAGTTGCAGTAGTCGTCTTTGCTACTATGTTGCAGGTTTGCAGGCTTCCAGCGCGATCAGCAGTCGATTCCTTGGCAGAAGGTGAAGAGAGAGATGCAGAGGAACTCGGATGAGCTCATGCATTCGTTATCTAAAGTTTCCCCAGAGACAGAGACCCTAAATAGCCAGAAAAGAGGGTTTGGCTACCTAGGAGAGAGGATAGGCTAGCAACACCTGAAGGAGCCTATCACAAGGAGTCTCTGACGTCACCTGGTGGCACTGGCCACTCAGAGCAGTCCAGTGTGCCAGCAGCACCTCTGTTTCCAAGATGGCAGAGGTCTGGAGCACACTGGAGGAGCTCTGGACACCTCCCAGGGGAGGTGCAGGTCAGGGGAGTGGTCACTCCCCTTTCCTTTGTCCAGTTTCGCGCCAGAGCAGGGCTAAGGGGTCCCCTGAACCGGTGTAGACTGGCTTATGCAGAATTGGGCACCTCTGTGCCCAACAAAGCATTTCCAGAGGCTGGGGGAGGCTACTCCTCCCCTGCCTTCACACCATTTTCCAAAGGGAGAGGGTGTCACACCCTCTCTCAGAGGAAGTTCTTTGTTCTGCCATCCTGGGCCAGGCCTGGCTGGACCCCAGGAGGGCAGATGCCTGTCTGAGGGGTTGGCAGCAGCAGCAGCTGCAGTGAAACCCCAGGAAGGGCAGTTTGGCAGTACCAGGGTCTGTGCTACAGACCACTGGGATCATGGGATTGTGCCAACTATGCCAGGATGGCATAGAGGGGGCAATTCCATGATCATAGACATGTTACATGGCCATATTCGGAGTTACCATTGTGAAGCTACATATAGGTAGTGACCTATATGTAGTGCACGCGTGTAATGGTGTCCCCGCACTCACAAAGTTCAGGGAATTGGCTCTGAACAATGTGGGGGCACCTTGGCTAGTGCCAGGGTGCCCTCACACTAAGTAACTTTGCACCTAACCTTTACCAGGTAAAGGTTAGACATATAGGTGACTTATAAGTTACTTAAGTGCAGTGTAAAATGGCTGTGAAATAACGTGGACGTTATTTCACTCAGGCTGCAGTGGCAGGCCTGTGTAAGAATTGTCAGAGCTCCCTATGGGTGGCAAAAGAAATGCTGCAGCCCATAGGGATCTCCTGGAACCCCAATACCCTGGGTACCTCAGTACCATATACTAGGGAATTATAAGGGTGTTCCAGTAAGCCAATGTAAATTGGTAAATTGGTCACTAGCCTGTTAGTGACAATTTGTAAAGAGAGAGCATAACCACTGATGTTCTGGTTAGCAGAGCCTCAGTGAGACAGTTAGGCATCACACAGGGAACACATAACTATAGGTCACAAACTTATGAGCACTGGGGTCCTGACTAGCAGGGTCCCAGTGACACATAACAAACATACTGAAAACATAGGGTTTTCACTATGAGCACTGGGCCCTGGCTGGCAGGATCCCAGTGAGACAGTAAAAACACCCTGACATACACTCACAAACAGGCCTAAAGTGGGGGTAACAAGGCTAGAAAGAGGCTACTTTCTCACACTGTGTTGTACAAGATGTCCCTCAAAGGCAGTGGGCTGCTATCCTATGGCTATCATTTAGTGGAAAAGGTAGGGATAGGCTCCTTACTGTGAAAGAAAGTGAAGCCAATGATTACAAAGTTCTTAAGAATGCACTCCTGGATGGTTATGGCTTAACCACTGAACAATACAGGATAAAGTTCAGAGAGACCAAAAAGGAGTCTTCACAAGACTGGGTTGATTTCATTGACCATTCAGTGAAGGCCTTGGAGGGGTGGTTACATGGCAGTAAAGTTACTGATTATGACAGCCTGTATAACTTGATCCTGAGAGAGCATATTCTTAATAATTGTGTGTCTGATTTGTTGCACCAGTACCTGGTAGACTCTGATCTGACCTCTCCCCAAGAATTGGGAAAGAAGGCAGACAAATGGGTCAGAACAAGGGTGAACAGAAAAGTTCATACAGGGGGTGACAAAGATGGCAATAAGAAGAAAGATGGTGAAAAATCTCAAGATAAGCATGGGGATAAGGGTAAAACCAAAGATCCCACTTCAAATCTTAAACACTCTTCAGGGGGTGGAGATAAAACAAATTCTTCCTCTTCTTCTCAACCCACACACATTAAAAAGCCTTGGTGCTTTGTGTGTAAAAACAGAGGCCATAGGCCAGGGGATAAGTCCTGTCCAGGTAAACCCCCTGAGCCTACCACCACTAATACATCAAGCTCTAGTGCCCCTAGCAGTAGTGGTACTAGTGGTGGGACTGCTGGCAACAGTCAAGTTAAGCGTGTAGTTGGGTTCACTTTTGGGTCCATAGTAGAAACTGGGGTAGTCAGTCCCAAGACAGTTTCTGTCACACCTAGTGGCATTGGCCTTGCCACACTGGCTGCTTGTCCCCTTACAATGGATAAGTACAAGCAGACAGTTTCAATAAACGGTGTTGAGGCCTTGGCCTACAGGGACACAGGTGCCAGTATCACTTTGGTGACTGAAAACCTAGTGCACCCTGATCAACACATCATTGGACAACAGTATAAGATTATTGATGTCCATAACTCCACTAAGTTTCTTCCCTTAGCTATAATTCAGTTTAGTTGGGGTGGAGTTACTGGCCCTAAGCAGGTGGTAGTATCACCTAGCTTACCTGTAGACTGTCTCTTAGGTAATGACCTAGAGGCCTCAGGTTGGGCTGATGTAGAGTTTTATGCCCATGCAGCCATGCTGGGCATCCCTGAGGAATTGTTCCCTCTCATTTCTACTGAAATGAAAAAGCAAAGGAGAGAAGGCCTGAAAACTCAGGATCCCTCTCCATCAACAGGTAAAAAGGGTATCACAGTATCCCCTAACCACCCTACCATTCAGGATAGCATTCCTGTGGTGGGAGAAACCTCTCCTGGGGTGGCACCTGTTCCAAGGGAATCATCAGCTGGCAAAGCTGGACTCCCTGAGGTAGAAGTACCTCTCTGTGGGATAACTAACATTGGTGAGAAAAAGAGCACCATTTTAGTTAACATGGAGCATCCCTCCAACCCTCCCAGAGAAACTTTAGTGCAGAAACCCTGCACTGCCTCACAACACTTAGGACAGCATCCCTGCCCTAGTGTGGAGCTCATAGGACAGCATCCCTGCCCTGCTCCAACTCAAGAGAAACAGCATCCCTGTTCTCTCTTCCAGCCATATGGACAAAGTTTTTGCCCAGCTATGGCTTTTCTGAGACAGCATCCCTGTCTGGCATTTCCATCACTACAAATAGGTTCAGTGGACAATTCCCACTGCTCTAAACTAAAACTTACTGATAGAAACTCTGAAAATACATCTTCACATTGTTGCTTAGCTAAAAAACTTCAAACAGGGTGGTTTACATCCCCACAGGGAAGTAACCATATAGTGGATGAGAAAGGGAGTAACCAGTCTATTGCAGAGCTACTCTCTACTTATCACCACTTAGACAATAAAGTCTCAACTGGCCAAGGTTAGCCTTATTGTCCTTCGTTTGGGGGGGGGGGGGGGTTGTGTGAGAAAGTAGCCTCTTTCTAGCCTTGTTACCCCCACTTTAGGCCTGTTTGTGAGTGTATGTCAGGGTGTTTTCACTGTCTCACTGGGATCCTGCCAGCCAGGGCCCAGTGCTCATAGTGAAAACCCTATGTTTTCAGTATGTTTGTTATGTGTCACTGGGACCCTGCTAGTCAGGACCCCAGTGCTCATAAGTTTGTGGCCTATATGTGTGTGTTCCCTGTGTAGTGCCTAACTGTCTCACTGAGGCTCTGCTAATCAGAACCTCAGTGGTTATGCTCTCTCATTTCTTTCCAAATTGTCACTAACAGGCTAGTGACCATTTTTACCAATTTACATTGGCTTACTGGAACACCCTTATAATTCCCTAGTATATGGTACTGAGGTACCCAGGGTATTGGGGTTCCAGGAGATCCCTATGGGCTGCAGCATTTCTTTTGCCACCCATAGGGAGCTCTGACAATTCTTACACAGGCCTGCCACTGCAGCCTGAGTGAAATAACGTCCACGTTATTTCACAGCCATTTTACACTGCACTTAAGTAACTTATAAGTCACCTATATGTCTAACCTTTACCTGGTAAAGGTTAGGTGCAAAGTTACTTAGTGTGTGGGCACCCTGGCACTAGCCAAGGTGCCCCCACATTGTTCAGAGCCAATTCCCTGAACTTTGTGAGTGCGGGGACACCATTACACGCGTGCACTACATATAGGTCACTACCTATATGTAGCTTCACAATGGTAACTCCGAATATGGCCATGTAACATGTCTATGATCATGGAATTGCCCCCTCTATGCCATCCTGGCATAGTTGGCACAATCCCATGATCCCAGTGGTCTGTAGCACAGACCCTGGTACTGCCAAACTGCCCTTCCTGGGGTTTCACTGCAGCTGCTGCTGCTGCCAACCCCTCAGACAGGCATCTGCCCTCCTGGGGTCCAGCCAGGCCTGGCCCAGGATGGCAGAACAAAGAACTTCCTCTGAGAGAGGGTGTGACACCCTCTCCCTTTGGAAAATGGTGTGAAGGCAGGGGAGGAGTAGCCTCCCCCAGCCTCTGGAAATGCTTTGTTGGGCACAGAGGTGCCCAATTCTGCATAAGCCAGTCTACACCGGTTCAGGGGACCCCTTAGCCCTGCTCTGGCGCGAAACTGGACAAAGGAAAGGGGAGTGACCACTCCCCTGACCTGCACCTCCCCTGGGAGGTGTCCAGAGCTCCTCCAGTGTGCTCCAGACCTCTGCCATCTTGGAAACAGAGGTGCTGCTGGCACACTGGGCTGCTCTGAGTGGCCAGTGCCACCAGGTGACGTCAGAGACTCCTGCTGATAGGCTCCTTCAGGTGTTAGTAGCCTATCCTCTCTCCTAGGTAGCCAAACCCTCTTTTCTGGCTATTTAGGGTCTCTGTCTCTGGGGAAACTTTAGATAACGAATGCATGAGCTCAGCCGAGTTCCTCTGCATCTCTCTCTTCACCTTCTGATAAGGAATCGACTGCTGACCGCGCTGGAAGCCTGCAAACCTGCAACATAGTAGCAAAGACGACTACTGCAACTCTGTAACGCTGATCCTGCCGCCTTCTCGACTGTTTTCCTGCTTGTGCATGCTGTGGGGGTAGCCTGCCTCCTCTCTGCACCAGAAGCTCTGAAGAAATCTCCCGTGGGTCGACGGAATCTTCCCCCTGCAACCGCAGGCACCAAAAAGCTGCATTACCGGTCCCTTGGGTCTCCTCTCAGCACGACGAGCGAGGTCCCTCGAATCCAGCAACTCTGTCCAAGTGACCCCCACAGTCCAGTGACTCTTCAGTCCAAGTTTGGTGGAGGTAAGTCCTTGCCTCACCTCGCTGGGCTGCATTGCTGGGAACCACGACTTTTGCAGCTACTCCGGCCCCTGTGCACTTCCGACGGAAATCCTTTGTGCACAGCCAAGCCTGGGTCCACGGCACTCTAACCTGCATTGCACGACTTTCTAAGTTGGTCTCCGGCGATGTGGGACTCCTTTGTGCAACTTCGGCAAGCACCGTTTCACGCATCCTCGTAGTGCCTGTTTCTGGCACTTCTCTGGGTGCTACCGGCTTCAGAGAGGGCTCCTTGCCTTGCTCGACGTCCCCTTTCTCTGCTGGTCCAATTTGCGACCTCCTGGTCCCTCCTGGGCCTCAGCAGCGTCCAAAAACGCTAACTGCACGATTTGCAGCTAGCAAGGCTTGTTGGCGTTCTTTTGGCGGGAAAATACTTCTGCACGACTCTCCAGTGCGAGAAGGATCCGTCCACCAAAGGGGAAGTCTCTAGCCCTTTTCGTTCCTGCAGAAACCTCAGCTTCTTCTGTCCAGTAGAAGCTTCTTTGCACCCGCAGCTGGCATTTCCTGGGCATCTGCCCATCTCCGACTTGCTTGTGACTTTTGGACTTGGTCCCCTTGTTCCACAGGTACCCTAGATTGGAAATCCACAGTTGTTGCATTGCTGGTTTGTGTCTTTCCTGCATTATTCCTCTAACACGACTTATTTGTCGTTAGGGGAACTTTAGTGCACTTTGCACTCACTTTTCAGGGTCTTGGGGAGGGTTATTTTTCTAACTCTCACTATTTTCAAATAGTCCCAGCGACCCTCTACAAGGTCACATAGGTTTGGGGTCCATTCGTGGTTCGCATTCCACTTTTGGAGTATATGGTTTGTGTTGCCCCTATCCCTATGTTTCCCCATTGCATCCTATTGTAACTATACATTGTTTGCACTGTTTTCTAAGACTATACTGCATATTTTTGCTATTGTGTATATATATCTTGTGTATATTTCCTATCCTCTCACTGAGGGTACACTCTAAGATACTTTGGCATATTGTCATAAAAATAAAGTACCTTTATTTTTAGTATAACTGTGTATTGTGTTTTCTTATGATATTGTGCATATGACACTAAGTGGTACTGTAGTAGCTTCACACGTCTCCTAGTTCAGCCTAAGCTGCTCTGCTAAGCTACCATTATCTATCAGCCTAAGCTGCTAGACACCCTATACACTAATAAGGGATAACTGGGCCTGGTGCAAGGTGCAAGTACCCCTTGGTACTCACTACAAACCAGTCCAGCCTCCTACATGTGGATGCTGAGGCGTCGAAGGGATTCCTAGTAAGCTTTTCTACCCTTTCTTTCTACACCATGTACTAAAAGCAAAAATGTCCCGGCAGTTCAATCCCTGCAAAAGTAAACATTAACACTGTGTCACAGCAGAATAAAAAATGTTCTCCGGCTGTGAAGACCACAGTTCATGAGTAACGAACAGTTCAAATAAAGGAACGCCGTGCCTCGGATACTAACTGTGTCCTGGTCGAACAGGATAGCGGGAAAAAGGCGAGGGAATCCGGCACCAGATCGCCTCACCGCTTACCACCTCTCCTTCAAGTTTCGAAAATCCAAATGGAAGAACTCGAGACTCCCGACGATATCGGGAACATCCAAGACATGAGGGAAACGATGAACAACAAGTACTCCACTGGAAGCAGAACGAGAATCCACCCTCGGGAACGCCGTCAACAAGAGCCCTCGTTGACCATCCGACTTTGATCTGGGAAACGAATAACGCACAACGCTTCCTGGATGTGCGTGGTTTTATGCGACCTCTTCCGGCGATAGGCGTCATGGGATATGTAGTCCAGAAGTACTACAATATCCCGATCGTCAATGCAGGCGCCGCGGTTACCTCCTGACAAGAAAGTTGTGGTAGCCTCAGATTTACCTGTAGACTGTCTACTAGGAAATGATTTGGAGACATCAGCTTGGTCAGATGTGGAGTTGGAGGCCCATGCAGCAATGCTGGGCATCCCAGGGCATATTTTTGCTTTGACAAGGGCTCAGGCCAAAAAGCAAAAAGGACAGGGTGACTTGGATCCTGGAACAATGGACCAAGTGCTCCCTAAAGCTAGGGCTAGTAGAAGTAAAGAACTACCTACTATCCCTCCCTCTACAGTGGATTCTACTTCTGAGGAAGAAGAATTTCCACCCTGTGCAGAACCTACACCAGAGGAGCTGGAAGCAGACACTGCTGAGCTTTTGGGTGAAGGGGGGCCTGCCAGGGAGGAGCTGAGTGTGGCACAGCAAACCTGTCCCACACTAGAGGGTCTAAGACAGCAAGCTGTCTAACAAGCTAATGGGGATGTCAGTGACTCTCACAGACTTTACTGGGAGGACAACCTCTGGTACACTGAAGCAAGGGATCCTAACCCTGGAACTGCCAGGAGGTTAGTGATTCCTCAGGAGTACAGAAAGTTCCTCCTAACTCTAGCCCACGACATTCCTCCAACCTGGACATTTGGGACAAATGAAAACTTGGGACAGACTTGTTCCCTTGTTTCATTGACCTAGAATGTCAGAGGACACAACAGAATTTTGCAAGTCCTGTGAAACCTGTCAAGCCAGTGGCAAGACAGGTGGCACTCCAAAGGCACCCCTTATTCCACTGCCTGTGGTTGGGGTTCCCTTTGAAAGGGTAGGGGTTGACATAGTTGGCCCCCTTGACCCTCCTACTGCTTCAGGCAATAGGTTTATCTTGGTGGTAGTGGACCATGCCACCAGATATCCTGAAGCAATTCCTCTAAGGACCACTACAGCACCTGCAGTGGCAAAGGCCCTCCTGGGAATATTTTCCAGGGTGGGCTTCCCAAAAGAGGTGGTATCAGACAGGGGAAGCAATTTCATGTCTGCTTACTTAAAGGCCACGTGGAAGGAGTGTGGTGTGACATACAAGTTCACTACACCCTATCATCCACAAACAAATGGACTGGTGGAGAGATTTAATAAAACTCTCAAAGGCATGATTATGGGACTCCCTGAAAAACTCCGCAGGAGATGGGATATCCTTTTACCATGCCTCCTTTTTGCTTACAGGGAGGTACCCCAGAAAGGAGTGGGCTTCAGCCCCTTTGAACTCCTCTTTGGACACCCTGTGAGAGGTCCTCTAACACTTGTTAAGGAGGGTTGGGAACAACCTTTAAAAGCTCCAAAGCAAGACATAGTGGACTATGTACTTGGCCTCAGATCAAGGATGGCTGAGTACATGAAAAAGGCCAGTAAAAACCTTCAGGCCAGCCAAGAGCTCCAAAAGCAATGGCATGACCAGAAGGCTGTTTTGGTTCAGTACCAACCAGGGCAGAAAGTGTGGGTCTTGGAGCCTGTGGCCCCAAGAGCACTCCAAGATAAATGGAGTGGACCCCACACAATTGTTGAAAAAAACGGTGAAGTCACCTACTTAGTTGACTTAGGCACTGCCAGGAGTCCCCTTAGGGTGCTCCATGTCACTCGCCTGAAACCCTACTATGACAGGGCTGATCTCACCCTGCTCATGGCAACTGATGAGGGACAGGAAGAAGAGAGTGACCCTCTCCCTGTTCTCTTCTCTTCCACAGAACAAGATGCTCTAGTGGAAGGTGTAGTTTTGGCTGATTGTCTTACTGCTGAGCAGAAAGATCATTGCATAAATCTCCTGGGTCAGTTTTCTGAACTCTTCTCTACTGTGCCAGGTACCACTTCTTGGTGTGAGCACACTATAGATACTGGAGACAGCTTGCCTGTCAAAAGTAAAATCTATAGGCAGCCTGACCATGTCAGAGACTGCATAAAGCAAGAGGTGCAGAAAATGTTAGAACTGGGAGTGGTTGAGCACTCTGAAAGTCCATGGGCTTCTCCTGTGGTACTTGTACCAAAACCTCATTCCAAAGATGGAAAGAAGGAAATGAGGTTTTGTGTTGACTACAGAGGTCTCAACCAGGTAACCAAAACTGATGCTCACCCTATACCCAGGGCAGATGAGCTCATAGATACACTGGCATCTACCAAGTATCTAAGCACTTTTGACTTGACTGCAGGGTATTGGCAGATCAAATTATCAGAAGATGCAAAAGCAAAAACTGCATTTTCAACCATTGGAGGCCATTACCAATTCACAGTAATGCCTTTTGGATTGAAAAATGCACCTGCCACTTTTCAGAGGTTGGTGAACACAGTCCTGCAAGAGCTGGAAGCTTTTAGTGCAGCATATCTGGACGATATAGCTGTCTTTAGCTCCAGCTGGGATGATCACCTGGTCCACCTATGGAAAGTTTTGGAGGCCCTGCAAAAGGCAGGCCTCACTATCAAGGCTTCAAAGTGCCAGATAGGGCAGGGGAAGGTGGTTTATCTGGGACACCTTGTTGGTGGGGAACGGATTGCACCACTTCAGGGGAAAATCCAAACTATTATAGATTGGGTTCCCCCTACTACTCAGACTCAGGTGAGAGCCTTCCTAGGCCTCACTGGGTATTACAGGAGGTTCATTAAGAACTATGGCTCCATTGCAGCCCCTCTTAATGACCTCACATCCAAGAAAATGCCTAAAAAGGTATTATGGACAGCAAACTGTCAGAAAGCTTTTGAGGAGCTGAAGCAGGCCATGTGCTCTGCACCTGTCCTGAAAAGCCCTTGTTACTCTAAAAAATTCTATGTCCAAACTGATGCATCTGAATTAGGAGTAGGGGCAGTCCTATCTCAACTTAATTCTGAGGGCCAGGATCAACCTGTTGCTTTTATTAGTAGGAGGTTGACCCCTAGAGAAAAGCGTTGATCTGCCATAGAGAGGGAGGCCTTTGCTGTGGTCTGGGCACTGAAGAAGTTGAGGCCATACCTGTTTGGCACTCACTTCATTGTTCAGACAGACCACAAACCTCTACTTTGGCTAAAACAAATGAAAGGTGAAAATCCTAAATTGTTGAGGTGGTCTATATCCCTACAGGGAATGGACTATACAGTGGAACATAGACCTGGGAGTACCCACTCCAATGCAGATGGACTCTCCAGATATTTCCACTTAGACAATGAAGACTCATTAGGTCATGGCTAGTCTTATTGTCCTTCGTTTGGGGGGGGGTTGTGTAGGAAAGTACCATCTTGCCTGGCATGTTACCCCCATTTTTCACTGTATATATGTTGTTTTAGTTGTATGTGTCACTGGGACCCTGCCAGCCAGGGCCCCAGTGCTCATAAGTGTGCCTGAATGTGTTACCTGTGTTATGACTAACTGTCTCACTGAGGCTCTGCTAATCAGAACCTCAGTGGTTATGCTCTCTCATTTCTTTCAAATTGTCACTAACAGGCTAGTGACCAATTTTACCAATTTACATTGGCTTACTGGAACACCCTTACAATTCCCTAGTATATGGTACTGAGGTACCCAGGGTATCGGGGTTCCAGGAGATCCCTATGGGCTGCAGCATTTCTTTTGCCACCCATAGGGAGCTCTGACAATTCTTACACAGGCCTGCCACTGCAGCCTGAGTGAAATAACATCCACGTTATTTCACAGCCATTTTACACTGCACTTAAGTAACTTATAAGTCACCTATATGTCTAACCTTTACCTGGTAAAGGTTGGGTGCTAAGTTACTTAGTGTGTGGGCACCCTGGCACTAGCCAAGGTGCCCCCACATTGTTCAGGGCCAATTCCCCGGACTTTGTGAGTGCGGGGACACCATTACACGCGTGCACTACATATAGGTCACTACCTATGTGTAGCTTCACAATGGTAACTCCGAATATGGCCATGTAACATGTCTAAGATCATGGAATTGCCCCCTCTATGCCATCTTGGCATTGTTGGTGCAATCCCATGATCCCATGGGTCTCTAGCACAGACCCTGGCACTGCCAAACTGCCTTTCCCGGGGTTTCACTGCAGCTGCTGCTGCTGCCAACCCCTCAGACAGGTTTCTGCCCTCCTGGGGTCCAGCCAGGCCTGGCCCAGGAAGGCAGAACAAAGGACTTCCTCTGAGAGAGGGTGTTACACCCTCTCCCTTTGGAAAATGGTGTTAGGGCTGGGGAGGAGTAGCCTCCCCCAGCCTCTGGAAATGCTTTCATGGGCACAGATGGTGCCCATTTCTGCATAAGCCAGTCTACACCGGTTCAGGGACCCCTCAGCCCTGCTCTGGTGCGAAACTGGACAAAGGAAAGGGGAGTGACCACTCCCCTGACCTGCACCTCCCCTGGGAGGTGCCCAGAGCTCCTCCAGTGTGCTCCAGACCTCTGCCATCTTGGAAACAGAGGTGCTGCTGGCACACTGGACTGCTCTGAGTGGCCAGTGCCAGCAGGTGACGTCAGAGACTCCTTCTGATAGGCTCCTTCAGGTGTTGCTAGCCTATCCTCTCTCCTAAGTAGCCAAATCCTCTTTTCTGGCTATTTAGGGTCTCTGTCTTTGGGGATTCCTTAGATAACGAATGCAAGAGCTCATCCGAGTTCCTCTGCATCTCTCTCTTCACTTTCTGCCAAGGAATCGACTGCTGACCGTGCTGGAAGCCTGCAAAACTGCAACAAAGTAGCAAAGACGACGACTGCAACTCTGTAACGCTGATCCTGCCGCCTTCTCGACTGTTTTCCTGGTGGCGCATGCTGTGGGGGTAGTCTGCCTCCTCTCTGCACTAGAAGCTCCGAAGAAATCTCCCGTGGGTCGACTGAATCGTCCCCCTGCAACCGCAGGCACCAAAGAACTGCATCACCAGTACCCTGGGTCTCCTCTCAGCACGACGAGCGAGGTCCCTTGAATCCAGCAACTCTGTCCGATTGACTCCCACAGTCCAGTGACTCTTCAGTCCAAGTTTGGTGGAGGTAAGTCCTTGCCTCCCCACGCCAGACTGCATTGCTGGGAACCGCAACTTTTGCAGCTACTCCGGCCTCCGTGCACTTCCGGCAGAAATCCTTTGTGCACAGTCCAGCCTGGGTCCATGGCACTGCATTGCACGACCTCTTAAGTTGTCTTCTGGCGGCGTGGGACTCCTTGTGCAACTTCGGGTGAGCACTGTTTCATTCCACTTCGTAGTGCCTGTTCCGGCACTTCTGCAGGTGCTGCCTGCTTCTGAGAGGGCTCCTTGTCTTGCTCGACGCCCCCTCTGTCCCCAGACGCAATTGGCGACATCCTGGTCCCTCCTGGGCCACAGCAGCATCCAAAAACGCTAACCGCACGATTTGCAGCTAGCCAGGCTTGTTGGCGGTCTTTCTTCAGGAAAACACTTCTGCACGACTCTCTACGGTGTGGGGGATCCATCCTCCAAAGGGGAAGTCTCTAGCCTTTGTCGTTCCTGCAGAACCTCCAGCTTCTACTGTCCAGTAGCAGCTTCTTTGCATCCACAGCTGGCATTTCCTGGGCATCTGCCCATCTCCGACTTGCTTGTGACTTTTGGACTTGGTCCCCTTGTTCCACAGGTACCCTCGACTGGAAATCCATTGTTGTTGCATTGCTGGTTTGTGTCTTTCCTGCAGAATTCCCCTATCACGACTTCTATGTCCTTTGGGGAACTTTAGTGCACTTTGCACTCACTTTTCAGGGTCTTGGGGTGGGCTATTTTTCTAACCCTAACTGTTTTCTTACAGTCCCAGCGACCCTCTACAAGGTCACATGGGTTTGGGGTCCATTCATGGTTCGCATTCCACTTTTGGAGTATATGGTTTGTGTTGCCCCTATCCCTATGTGTCCCCATTGCATCCTATTGTAACTATACATTGTTTGCACTGTTTTCTAATACTATTACTGCATATTTTGGTATTGTGTACATATATCTTGTGTATATTTGCTATCCTCATACTGAGGGTACTCACTGAGATACTTTGGCATATTGTCATAAAAATAAAGTACCTTTATTTTTAGTATATCTGTGTATTGTGTTTTCTTATGATATTGTGCATATGACACTAGTGGTACTGTAGGAGCTTCACTCGTCTCCTAGTTCAGCCTAAGCTGCTCTGCTAAGCTACCATTATCTATCAGTCTAAGCTGCTAGACACCCTACACACTAATAAGGGATAACTGGGCCTGGTGCAAGGTGCAAGTACCCCTTGGTACTCACTACAAGCCAGTCCAGCCTCCTACACTATGCGACTCCATGACTGGCCCGCACTCCCTAGCAAGTGTTGTCGGACTGTTGGGAGCGACTCCGTAAGGACATGAGCTAAGAAAAAAGGTGGTATGCTTTCAGGTTTGCACTTCCTATATGTGTATATACTTTATAGGGGAAGTAGTGTTTAAAGGATGCAGATAGTACTCAAAGTGTGCCCTACTGGTACAGCACCCAACCACCTCGGGTGCGGTTGTGCCGATTGAAGGTCCAATTAACACTGAAAGGTGTATTACTGAATTACCAAGGCACACCAGAATAGTCGATAGAGTCCATATCATAGTGAAGTACATCAATCACAGTTCAGAACACGTGTCGGTGAATAGTTGGAATTTATTTATCCAGGGCACGGTGTATCTGAAGAACAACAGGTGAGACGTGTTTTGTCATCAAGACTTTCTCAAGGGACAAGATCGTAAGAGCAATATCCCAAAAATAAGGCGAAATTCATGCTAGCAAGATGATGTTCTATGGTAGCTGTCTTGCCAGATACTGAAGGGTTAAAAAGTGTTCCATGCAGACATGGCCATGATAACCCACAGGAAGTTGGTGCAGCGTAACCTGTGTCGGCTGTTGTTCTTTGGATTCTAAGATTTAGTCTTTCAATATACGTATCTTTACTTGTGTATGTTTGATTTTTGTTGTTTTTTCCTCAGATATATATTGGCTATTTTTCTAAACTGGTGTGGAGTACTTTTGTGGCGTTTTCACTGTGTCACTCTGTGTGTACAAATATTTTACACATTGCCTCTGAGGTAAGCCTGACTGCTCGTGTCAAGCTACCAAGGGGTGACCAGGGGTTATCTTAGTTGTGTGAATCCCTTACCCTGACTAGAGTGAGGGTCCATACTTAAAAAGGGTGCAAACCACTGCCAACTAGAGACCCCACATCTAACAGGCAGAGAGGTCATGGGCAGGGAGGTGGTCATGGGCAGTGATGTAATTGACTGTGAGGAGTCATGAGCAGGGCATTTGGTCAGGGAGTTAGGATTTACATGGCTCTTGTGCAGGTTATGAGTTCTGCAGTTCATCTGTTTTCGGTTTTGAAAGCTCCCTTGTCCAATCACATTTCTGTATATTTTAATTTTCAACTTTGGGTCAGTGAGCGGTCCGCAATTCCAGGTTTGAGGGCTGGCCGTGGATTAACAGTCCAGATTTCTTTATAGTCTAACCTTACCAATCCCATCTGATCCATTTTTGTAACACTAATTGAAATGCTATAGAAAAATGAGGTTTTTAATGGAAAGTCAGAGCTGCCTAGTGAGGAACAGAGATACCGGTGATGTACGAGCCCAGACATCTGGGTGACCATATGCATGTTCACCGGCTGTTGCTGTCCTAGCACAAAGCTGTACACAGAAGACCTGTATGCTTTACTCAACCCCGGGAACCCAGCCGAGGAGGCCTGAGTAACAAGGACAAGGCAGGGGCAACCTCCTCTAACGTGCTTCATGATGGCTTTGCAACGAATGTCCCCACTGCAACCTTACACTACCCACGCAGAAATCTTTTTTCCGGGTATCGTTCTTGTGAAGGTCGTTTCTCAATGGGCGGCGTTGGAGCCTCGGGTTGAACCAACCTTTGATTACAACCCAGTAATGGTCACAGGCGGTGATGACCAGATAGCCACCCACCAGTTAGGCACCACATATAATTTGTAGAAATCAGACTGAATTCCGTGTAGGAAAGAACTGGACAATGTTGAGGGTCCTGACCATCTCCACTCCACAGAAGAAATAACCTAAATCATAGACCATCCACCGGATGCTGGCCAACAATCTTCTGAGTGCAGCGTCACAAAACAACCACCAGTAGCCGGTCAATCTAGGACCTTCCAAAGGGTATCAAACAGTCAGTAGCCTACAAGAGAGGTAGGTGACAATGCCACATATCTTGCATGACCTCAAGAAAAGTGGAATGTTTCCACAATAGTTACTTACAGAGCAAAATAGAGGACAGTGACAATGGGAAACCACTGTAGATGGCTGAAGTAATCTGGCAACTCTTTGTGGAAAGTGACCCATTGCTCGTCTGACAAAAAAGGATCTAAGTGCTCCAATGTAGGACAGGACCCACCTCACAGGCAGCAAGAATGAGGATGCAGAGGTCAGAATGGATGCTACAGGCGCCATATATGCCAACCACCTTCGGAGCCCCCGCCAGCACCTGAAGCAGAGATCATTCAGAAAAGCACAAGGGACCCAGCACTCTGGTTTGTATGGAGCTGGCAAAGGGAAAATCCCCAGGAAGGGATGAAACAACCAACATGGCCGCCAGGATGGTCTTACCCACACTTATGGAATTCAGTGCTAAATAGGTTTCTAAATCCTGGAAGACACCATTAGTGGTGTTGTCTAAACCTGAAAAACCACTGAAACTCTGCTCCAGGCTATTCCTTGATACCTCCTGCTGTTTCACTCATCGAAACTCTTAAGACATGCCACTCCTCCTGCCTCAATCATGATGTTCCTGCTAGTTCCTTTTTCAGCACTGCCATTTCCCAGGTCCATGCATGAGTAGCTCCTCCAGACCAGGTTTCTACTGTGTATTCTGGGACTTGTAGTGCTGATTTCATAACCGCATAAACAGGACTACACATCCCAAAATGCATTTTGAAAACTGCACTTGCGAAACATAAGAGCTCTGGAGTGAGCAGAGATGTCAGCTCACTCACTGTCAGCAGAGCATCACTCTATCGCTGTGCATTCTGGGAGGGAGATTCTTCACTCCCTCAGTGGGATGCCTAAAAGCGGTGATTCATGAAAAGAAAGCGCAGAAGTAGATGCGTGCCATGCTGCAAACATGGATTGCTCTGACGTGTGTGGGTCCAGGTGACCTGCTTCTGGCTGTCCTCCCTTGTTTTAGGCCCTCCTGTGGGTAAAAAGCACTCTGGAGGCCGGAGCTCAAGGGGTCTGCCAAGCATCTCGAGTTCATGTGTGACACCTTTTGTCAGTCCTGGCTTTTTAACCAAAAGTGCTTTGCATTCTGGGACAGGGAGAGTTACTTTTAGGTCTCACCTACCATACAGCAATAGCAATGAAAGTCTATTGCTAGCTGGCAGTGTGTTTAGAGCCCGCCCATTGCTTATCATTGGTTGCCTTTATTGCCACTCTCATTTGGTTGCTTCTTGTTATACAGCTTGCCTTTCTCTTCTTGTGTTTGTCCCGCCCCTGAATTGTTTCCTGTTTACAATGATTTTGATTGGATGACTTTTGTCCTTCCACTTTTCACATTTAGGGAGCTACTTTTTTCTTTTTCATTCAGCTCTCCATGGGAGACCATGTGTTTTCTAGCTGTCTCCAGTGTGTACAGCTTGCCCCTCCCCACAAAGACCCCAAGTGTTTTACATGCTGTGTTGCTTCCCACCGCTCCCAGCGTGTCTGTACAAGCCCAGCTACTAGGACAGTTTTGCTGGGATGTGCCTGGAGAGCATTCCACATATTGTATGAAAGCACAGGCTTTGGCACACAATGGCTTTTGTAGCTCTGAAGGAAGGGCGTCAGTTGCACTGAACTCAGCTGGTGTCAGAAGTTGAACTTATCACGACACTTCTCCTGGAGGCTCATAACTCTGCTCCCTGGGCCACTAGAAAGGACCAGATGACCGAATCCTGTGAAAAATAAATTAGGCCCTGGCAAATGTTTCCCTCTACACTCTGGCACTTCCTTTTTCCTTGAAAATGCTGTTCAGTTTCATGGGTGAAAAGCACTCGAATAATAAGCAATGTAATTTCTAAAGGTTGAAAACACTGAAATCAAAGTAGAGTTTTGAGATACCATAAGATATCTGTTTGGTTTTCTTTCGGTATTTTTTTTTAGCTTTTACTTTTTTAAACATTATTTTACACCCAAACATTGGCAAAGGCAAAGGTTCAGCACTAGTGTTATAGAAGTGGGATCCATCGCTTTGCCAATGCTTGTTTTCCTCCTGTGAATGTCAGCCTACACGTCCATGCAGAGGCTGAGAGGACTCCATGCCGATGGAAGAGTCCTGGACTATCCTTGTACGCATCCTCAGCTTCAGTTTGGCAGTGCTATTGCTTCAGCTGCATTAAACCAAGACTACAGCTCCCAGAATGCACCTGTTTAAAGCTCAAAAGCCTAGAAACAGAACACAGAGCCTCATGGACATGGAGCCCTCGGGTAGGTAGACAACCTTAAAGCCATTTCCCTCAGGGCCAGGGCTACATTTAGAAGACATTCTCACTGCATGTAAAGTGATGAGGGGTGCCCACGTGCCCCAGGCTCCGCGTCTCCACAGCGCCGCTCCCAGCGCTGCGGTTGTAAACTGCAAACAAGTGTGTTCTGGGGCTTGTCTTTTCGGTGCACAATGAAAGTGCCTTGGACTACAGCTCCCAGAAGCCTGTGGCGCGCGGAGGGCGGGCCCAGGGTTACCTGGGGTGGGAGGCACAGATGGGCTGCTCAGGTGGTCCCTAAACAGAGGTAGCTGCGGCCTGCCGTGGAAGTAGTGAGAAGACCAGATGTTCTTCAGTAAGTATTGTTGGATGCTGCGCTTCGAGGCGCTTTAAATAGTATTAAATGACGCTCTGGTGGCACAATACGTCATTGCTGTCTGTGGAGTCTGATCAGGCCTAGGTAGGATAATTGATATCGGCGAAATCAGTGTGAGGGGTAAAGTACTGTGTTCACCTGAAATATAGGGGTATTTTTCTAGTGTCGGAGAAAGGATACATGTCACATATGTCTCGTTCTCCTTAATTGGGGGGGGGGTGGTTGGGGCTCCCCTCTCGGTGATGAGCGCTTTGGTGGGGGGCTCCCCTCTCGGTGATGAGCGCTTTGGTGGGGGGCTCCCCTCTCGGTGGTGAGCGCTTTGGTGGGGGGCTCCCCTCTCGGTGGTGAGCGCTTTGGTGGGGGGCTCCCCTTGGGGGGGCTCCCCTCTCGGTGGTGAGCGCTGTGGTGGGGAGCTCCCCTTGGGGGGGCTCCCCTCTCGGTGATGAGCGCTTTGGTGGGGGGCTCCCCTCTCGGTGGTGAGCGCTGTGGTGAGCGCTTTGGTGGGGGGCTCCCCTCTCGGTGGTGAGCGCTTTGGTGGGGGGCTCCCCTCTCGGTGGTGAGCGCTTTGGTGGGGGGCTCCCCTCTCGGTGATGAGCGCTTTGGTGGGGGGCTCCCCTTGGGGGGGCTCCCCTCTCGGTGGTGAGCGCTGTGGTGGGGGGCTCCCCTCTCGGTGGTGAGCGCTGTGGTGAGCGCTTTGGTGGGGGGCTCCCCTCTCGGTGGTGAGCGCTTTGGTGGGGGGCTCCCCTTGGGGGGGCTCCCCTCTCGGTGGTGAGCGCTGTGGTGGGGGGCTCCCCTCTCGGTGGTGAGCGCTGTGGTGAGCGCTTTGGTGGGGGGCTCCCCTCTCGGTGGTGAGCGCTGTGGTGGGGGGCTCCCCTTGGGGGGGCTCCCCTCTCGGTGGTGAGCGCTTTGGTGTTGATAGCTGCTAATACGCCCCATATCCTGGAAATGGCTCTGGCTTTTTGGCCCCCGCGCCCTCGGACTTGTAGTTTTCCTTTTAAAACGATAAAGCCGTAAGACCCAGGCCGCAGAGGGCTGTTAGGACAAGAACCCTGACGGGCTCCGCGGGTCACGCATGTCTTGGGGTCACCAGGCAGATGTATGTCTGTTATTGCTGAGTGTCGTCTGAGTGCTCGCATGTCATCCAACATTTATAAACCAACCTCTCTGGTCTCCCAGGCCCGGGTACCTCAGACTCTCCGGGACTTTTCTTTCCAAATTGGGATTTGTACTTCTGTTTATTGTTATTGTAAAATCACGAATGCAAGTCCCAGAATGAGCTAGGCCTGGAAGCGAGAAACGCGCCAGTTCTGTATTGAGCGTCAGTAGTGTGGCGTCTAGGCGCTATAGAGCCAGGGTGGAACGCAGGCGGGTGTCCTGGCGCTGGTTGCGTCACGGGGATTTTCAGGGGGAGGGGAGGGGAGGGGGGGGGGGGGGACAGCACAGCACCTTCAATGCGCCCCGTGTTCACCTACCCACCGATGAAGGATGGAGTGCGCAGATCTCACTCCCATCGGCCTCGGGGTGGTTCGCTCGTCCACGGTGGCTTCACAAGTCAGTGTCATCTTAAGGATTTTGGGGCCCCCAGTAAGGTGTATTTTGAGGTCCCTGAGTGGAATACATTTGAACTGTAGCACTGATTCCTTTCTAACTCAAACCTGCCTGACGCCAAACAATGCTGAACTATGTTCATCTTTAACAGGGTCTCAAGAAACAGCTGAAATCTGTCCTCCCCGGATATCAGGGAGAGAGAGAGAATGCAGATACAGGTGGGGCGGAGGTTTAGATAAAGAAATAAACCAGACAGAGGTCAAATAGAGAGAAAACTCCCTTTCCCAGGGGCCCCTTAGGAGATGGGGCCCTGGACAAGGCCCCCTTTGCTCAGGCCTTAAGAGATGCCCGCACCTTGTGTTTATCCAGATGCGGCTGTTCCCGCTTGTTCAGCAGGAGGTGAGTTTCAGGGACTGAGAGGTGTTGTCTTATAGGGGTCAAGGGTTAAGCATCATTCTAGGCTCCGAAGCGTCAAGAACCATGAGCTTCCGGCTTCGGCAGGGGAGGGGGCTTGTAATATTCTTATCTACAAGGAGAAGGGGTTTCCACAATTTGCAGACTTGGACTGAGAAGCGTCTATCACCAAAGAGACTGTTTTTATAAAAGCGGCATTTTCACAGATGAGATGATAAATGAACCAAGAGCACGAGCTGCTTTAGTGCTGCTAGCGCCCCAGTTTTTTTTTTTTTTTTTTTGCCCCCTTCTCTGTGGCCTCCTTCTGTATGGATTCCATCACTAACATCCCCTCCCCCCAAACAGCGCCCCTCAACTCTCCATACCCCTCTTTCACGTGTATTTCATTTGTTTAATAGCGCCAGTCATACCAGTGTAGGGTGTCGGGGCGCTTTAGAGCACACACACATTATATAGAGACAATGAAACGGGTGCAAATCAGTTTGTAGGAAATGTCACACAACACAGTGCGGCCCACAAGGTGCAGGGGTCACGTGTCACCCATGCTGGTAGGCAGAATATTTTAGGAGTGCTTGGCCTGGAGGGGCGCACACCCAGGTTTTAAAACATAGCACGGTAGTTGAGGTTGGCTTTGCTAATATGAATGGATTTCTACTCAAGCAAACCCTTTTTATCAACATTAGGATGATGAGTCTGGTGGAAAACATAACTTTCCAACCTGTAGTTTGCATCCAGCCCTTTAACAGTTCATGGGTCACTGTGCTAGGTTAGAATTGTAATTTATGAAATGCAATTTAAACATGATTTCTGTGACAAAAGCGGCAACCCGCTGAGCTATCAACATAAAACACAGTTACCAGAGTTAACTTCACATTTTTATTGTTGCCTGAAAATTGCTGGATACACAAGGAACTCTGCAGTAGGTGATTTCCAATCAATAAAAGATATAAAAGCACATGGCCTGCCAAGCTCAGCACCTGTGCAGTGGCACCAATCATACATCCCTAAAGCCGGCTGTGACTTCGTGCAAGACCTCTTGGACCATTTCATTGGAAAGCTCAGTGAGGTATGCATAGCGCCTTGAAAGTGAACTGGTGAGCGAGCAGCAGTCAGTGCGCGGCTAGGAGGACTTGGGTGATGTGAGCCCACGGTTTAACACGTAAGAGCATCCTGGCTGCTGAGTTTTGGACGTGTTGAAGTATTTTGGGAGGAGTGTGGCTGCTCCTGGTTAATGTCTGGTCCCCTTAATGCAAGCGAGAGACAAGACACACTGTGGCTGCAACTCCCTGGGGGAACCTAGATACGGAACGACCCCTCTTGGGATTCACAGCAGGTAGGACTCTGTGGGGAACCTAGATACGGAACGACCCCTCTTGGGATTCACAGCAGGTAGGACTCTGCGGGGAACCTAGATACGGAACGACCCCTCTTGGGATTCACAGCGGGTAGGACTCTGCGGGGAACCTAGATACGGAAGGACTCTTAGGATTCACAGCAGGTAGGACTCTGCGGGGAACCTAGATACGGAAGGACTCTTAGGATTCACAGCAGGTAGGACTCTGCGGGGAACCTAGATACAGAAGGACTCTTAGGATTCACAGCAGGTAGGACTCTGTAGGGAACCTAGATACGGAAGGACCCTCTTAGGATTCACAGCAGGTAGGACTCTGCGGGGAACCTAGATACGGAAGGACTCTCCTAGGATTCACAGCAGGTAGGACTCTATAGGGAATTTAGATACAGAAGCACTCTCCTAGGATTCACAGCAGGTAGGACTCTGCGGGGAACCTAGATAGGGAAGGACTCTCCTAGGATTCACAGCAGGTAGGACTCTGTAGGGAACCTAGATACGGAAGGACTCTCCTAGGATTCACAGCAGGTAGGACTCTGCGGGGAACCTAGATACGGAAGGACTCTCCTAGGACTCTCCTAGGATTCACAGCAGGTAGGACTCTGCGGGGAACCTAGATACGGAAGGACTCTCCTAGGATTCACAGCAGGTAGGACTCTGCGGGGAACCTAGATACGGAAGGACTCTCCTAGGATTCACAGCAGGTTAAACTCTGTGGGAACCTAGATTCGGAAGGACTCTCTTAGGATTCGCAGCAGGTAGGAGGACTCTGTAGGGAACCTAGATACAGAAGGACTCTCTTAGGATTCACAGCAGGTTAAACTCTGTGGGAACCTAGATTCGGAAGGACTCTCTTAGGATTCGCAGCAGGTAGGAGGACTCTGTAGGGAACCTAGATACAGAAGGACTCTCTTAGGATTCACAGCAGGTTAAACTCTGTGGGAACCTAGATACGGAAGGACTCTCTTAGGATTCGCAGCAGGTAGGACTCTGTAGGGAACCTAGATACGGAAGGACTCTCCTAGGATTCACAGCAGGTAGGACTCTGCAGGGAACCTAGATACGGAAGGACTCTCCTAGGATTCACAGCAGGTAGGACTCTGCGGGGAACCTAGATACGGAAGGACTCTCCTAGGATTCACAGCAGGTAGGACTCTGTGGGGGACCTAGATACGGAAGGACTCTCCTAGGATTCACAGCAGGTTAAACTCTGTGGGAACCTAGATTCGGAAGGACTCTCTAGGATTCGCAGCAGGTAGGAGGACTCTGTAGGGAACCTAGATACAGAAGGACTCTCTTAGGATTCACAGCAGGTTAAACTCTGTGGGAACCTAGATACGGAAGGACTCTCTTAGGATTCGCAGCAGGTAGGACTCTGTAGGGAACCTAGATACGGAAGGACTCTCCTAGGATTCACAGCAGGTAGGACTCTGCGGGGAACCTAGATACGGAAGGACTCTCCTAGGATTCACAGCAGGTAGGACTCTGCGGGGAACCTAGATACGAAAGGACTCTCTTAGGATCCACAGCAGGTAGGACTCTGCGGGGAACCTAGATACGGAAGGTCTCCCCTAGGATTCACAGCAGGTAGGACTCTGCGGGGAACCTAGATACGGAAGGACTCTCTTAGGATTCACAGCAGGTAGGACTCTGTACGGAAGGACTCTCCTAGGATTCACAGCAGGTAGGACTTTGCGGGGAACCTAGATACGGAAGGACACTCCTAGGATTCACAGCAGGTAGGACACTGCGGGGCACCTAGATACAGAACGACTCTCTTAGGATTCACAGCAGGTAGAACTCTGTGGGGGAACCTAGATACGGAAGGACTCTCCTAGGATTCACAGCAGGTAGGACTCTGCGGGGAACCTAGATACGGAAGGACTCTCCTAGGATTCACAGCAGGTAGGACTCTGCGGGCAACCTAGATACGGAAGGACTCTCCTAGGATTCACAGCAGGTAGGACTCTGCGGGGAACCTAGATACGAAAGGACTCTCTTAGGATCCACAGCAGGTAGGACTCTGCGGGGAACCTAGATACGGAAGGACTCTCCTAGGATTCACAGCAGGTAGGACTCTGCGGGGAACCTAGATACAGAAGGACTCTCTTATGATTCACAGCAGGTAGGACTCTGTACGGAAGGACTCTCCTAGGATTCACAGCAGGTAGGACTCTGCGGGGAACCTAGATACGGAAGGACTCTCTTATGATTCACAGCAGGTAGGACTCTGTACGGAAGGACTCTCCTAGGATTCACAGCAGGTAGGACTTTGCGGGGAACCTAGATACGGAAGGACTCTCCTTGGATTCACAGCAGGTAGGACTCTGCGGGGAACCTAGATACGGAAGGACTCTCTTAGGATTCACAGCAGGTAGAACTCTGTGGGGGAACCTAGATACGGAAGGACTCTCCTAGGATTCACAGCAGGTAGGACTCTGCGGGGAACCTAGATACGGAAGGACTCTCTTAGGATTCACAGCAGGTAGAACTCTGTGGGGGAACCTAGATACGGAAGGACTCTCCTAGGATTCACAGCAGGTAGGACTCTGCGGGGAACCTAGATACGGAAGGACTCTCTTAGGATTCACAGCAGGTAGGACTCTGCGGGGAACCTAGAAACGGAAGGACTCTCTTTACAGAAGGACTCTCTTAGGATTCACAGCAGGTAGGACTCTGTGGGGGACCTAGATACGGAAGGCCCCTGTGAGAAAGTAGCCTCTTTCTAGCATGGTTACCCCCACTTCTGGCCTGTTTGTGAGTGTGTGTCAGTGTGTTTTTACTGTGTCACTGGTACCCTGCTAGCCAGGACCCCAGTGCTCATAGTTTATGCCCTAATGTGTGTGTTGTCAGAAGTGCTTGACTGTGTCACTGAGGCTCTGCTAACCAGAACCTCAGTGCTCATGCTCGATCTGCTTTTAAATTTGTCACTGTAGGCCAGTGACTTCATTTACCACTTTCAATTGGCACACTGGACCCCCCCTTATAAGTCCCTAGTATATGGTACCTAGGTACCCAGGTCATTGGGGTTCCAGGAGATCCTTATGGGCTGCAGCATTTCTTTTGCCACCCATAGGGAGCTCAGACAATTCTTACACAGGACTGCCACTGCAGCCTGAGTGAAATAACGTCCACGTTATTTCACAGCCATTTTCACTGCACTTAAGTAACTTATAAGTCACCTATATGTCTAACCTTTTACTTGCTGAAGGTTAGCTGCGAAGTTAATAAGTGTGAGGCCACCCTTGCACTAGCAAACGTGCCCCCACGCAGTCCAAGGCCAATTCCCCAGACTTTGTGAGTGCGGGGATGCCATTACACGTGTGCACTACATATAGGTCAATACCTATATGTAGCTTCACAATTGTAACACCAAATATAGCCTTGTAAGGTGTCGTGTCTAAGATCATGGAATTACCCCCCCCCCCCATTCCAAATCTGGTATTGGGGAGCCAATTCCATTCATCCTGGGGGCTCCACCATGGACCCCCAGTACTGCCAAACCAGCTCTCTGAGGCTTGCACTGCAGCTAAAGCTGCTGCCACCTCACAGACCGGGTTCTGCCCTCCTGGGGTCTGAGCACCTCACTCCCAGGAAGGCAGAACAAAGCATTTTCTCTGAGACTAGGGTGTTACACCCTCTCCCTTTGGAAATAGGTGTTACAGGCTGGGGAGGGGTAGCCTCCCCCAGCCTCTGGAAATGCTTTGAAGGGCACAGATGGTTGTAGGAAGGTAGCCTCTTTCTAGCCTTGTTACCCCCACTTTTGGCCTGTTTGTGAGGAAATGTCAGGGTGTTATTACTGTCTCACTGGGATCCTGCTACCCAGGGCCCAATGCTCATAGTGAAAACCCTATGTTGTCAGTGTGTTTGATATGTGTCACTGGGATCCTGCTAGCCAGGTCCCCAGTGCTCATAAGTTTGTGGCCTATATGTGTTCCCTGTGTGGTGCCTAACTGTATCACTGAGGCTCTGCTAACCAGAACCTCAGTGTTTATGCTCTCTCTGCTTTCTAAATTTGTCACTGCAGGCTAGTGACTAAATTTACCAATTCTCATTGGCACACTGGTACACCCATATAATTCCCTTGGATATGGTACTTAGGTACCCAGGGTATTGGGGTTCCAGGAGATCCCTATAGGCTGCAGCATTTCTTTTGCCACCCATAGGGAGCTCAGACAATTCCTACACAGGACTGCCACTGCAGCCTGAGTGAAATAATGTCCACGTTATTTCACAGCCATTTTCACTGCACATAAGTAACTTATAAGTCACCTATAGGTCTAACCCTTACTTGGTGAAGGTTAGGTGCCAAGTTACTTAGTGTGTGGGCACCCTGGCACTAGCCAAGGTGCCCCCACATTGTTCAGGGCAAATTCCCCGAACTTTGTGAGTGTGGGGACACCATTACACGCGCGCAATATACATAGGTCACTACCTATGTATAGCGTCATAATGGTAACTCCGAACATGGCCATGTAATATGTCTAACATCACGGAATTGTCACCCCAATACCATTGTGGTATTGGGGTGACAATTCCATGATCCTCTGGGTCTCTAGCACAGAATCCGGGTGCTGCCAAACTGCCTTTCCGGGGTTTCCACTGCAGCTGCTGCTGCTGCCAACCCCTCAGACAGGTTTCTGCCCCCCTGGGGTCTGGGCAGCCCAGTCCCAGGAATGCAGAACAAAGGATTTCCTCTGAGAGAGGGTGTTACACCCTCTCCCTTTGGAAATAGGTGTGAAGGGCTGGGGAGGAGTAGCCTCCCCCAGCCTCTGGAAATGCTTTGATGGGCACAGATGGTGCCCATCTCTGCATAAGCCAGTCTACACCGGTTCAGGGATGCCCCCAGCCCTGCTCTGGTGCGAAACTGGACAAAGGAAAGGGGAGTGACCACTCCCCTGACCAGTACCCCCCAGGGGAGGTGCCCAGAGCTCCTCCAGTGTGTCCCAGACCTCTGCCATCTTGGATTCAGAGGTGCTGGGGGTACACTGGACTGCTGAGTGGCCAGTGCCAGCAGGTGACATCAGAGACCCCCTCTGATAGGTTCTTACCTCTCTTGGTAGCCAAACCTCCTTTCTTGGTAGCCAAACCTCCTTTTCTGGCTATTTAGGGTCTCTCCTCTGGGGTATTCTTCAGATAACGAATGCAAGAGCTCACCAGAGTTCCTCTGCACTTCCCTCTTCGACTTCTGCCAAGGATCGACCGCTGACTGCTCCAGGTCACCTGCAAATCTGCAACAAAGTAGTAAGACGACTACCAGCAACATTGTAGTGCCTCATCCTGCCAGCTTTCTCAACTGTTTCCTGGTGGTGCATACTCTGGGGGCTGTCTGCCTTCACTCTCAACTGGAAGCCAAGAAGAAATTTCCTGTGGGTCGACTGAATCTTCCCCCTGCTAACGCAGGCACCAAAAGACTGCATCACCGGTCCTCTGGGTCCCCTCTCATCCTGCGGTGTAAGTACCACAAGGTACCCACTATAAGCCAGGCCAGCCTCCTACAATGGTGCCCTCCTTGCATAAGCCAGTCTACACCGGTTCAGGGACCCATAGTCCCTGCTCTGGTGTGAAACTGGACAAAGGAAAGGGGAGTGACCACTCCCCTGTCCTCCACCACCCGAGGGGTGGTGCCCAGAGCTCCTTCAGTGTGTCCGAGGCTTCAGCCATCTTGCTTTGCAAGGTGTGGGGACACTCCGGAGGCCTCGGTGCGGCCAGTACCAGCAGGTGACGTCAGAGACCTCTCCTGATAGGTCCATACCTGATAAGGTAGCCAATCCCCCTCTCAGGGCTATTTAGGGTCTCTCCTGTGGGTTTCTCTTCAGATTCTACTTGTAAGTTTCCAGCAGGAATCCTCTGCAACTACTACTTCATCCTCTGACCTCGGATATACCGCAGCCTGCTCCAGGAACCGCTGTAACCACAACAAAGTATCCAGAAGGGCTACTTTTCCTCTGCAACTTCAGCTCCAGTCAGCAACTGCAACGGTTTCCACAGTGTGCACGTTCTGGGGACTCCCTGTCTTCACCCTGCACCAGAAGGACTGAAGAAATCTCCCGTGGGGTGACGGAGTCACTCCCCTGCTCACGCAGGCACCTTCCAAGTCGACGACCGGTACCCTTGGACTCCTCTCTCAGTGACGAGCGTGCTCCTAGAGACACAGAGGGTGGACCCCATCGACACAAACTGTCCTGAGGTCCTGCTGTCCCAATTTGGAGGAGGTAAGAGCTTGCCTTCCCCAAGAGCGACAGTACCCCTGTGCACCATGTCTTCTTCATCTCCTGAGGCCTCTGTGCACTATTTGCAAGATTCCTTCATGCACAGCCTGGCCCAGGTCCCCAGCACTTCATCCTGTGACACTCAACTCGCTGAGTTGACCTCCAGCGGCGTGGGACCCTTCTTTGTAGTGCCGCAACAACTGCAATTTGCACCTTCTTTGTCCCCGTGTCCTGGGACATCCGTGGGTGCTGCCTGGTCATCTGTGGGTTCCCTCCAGTGTTGGCAGCCCCCTCTGCCTCCTCAGTCCGAGTTGAGGCCCTGAGGTCCCTCCTGGGTCCAGGCAGCACCACTTTGATGCAGTCTGCGACTTTGCTTGAACCAAGGCTTGTTGGACGAATCCAGTGCCGAAACTCACCTGTATCCAACATCTCACGTGGGATATCTTTTGCATCATGCAGGAACCCGCAGCCATCTTTCTTTTGTGCATTCCTGCAGTCTTCGTCCAACCGGAGACTCCTCTTTTGCACCCCCTTGTGGGTTGGCAGGGGCTCCTGTCCTTCCTGGAACTTCTTCCGACTTCTGGACTTGGTCTCCTCTCTTCGCAGGTCTTCAGGTCCAGGAATCCAGCAGTTGTTCTTTGCAGCCTTGCTTGGTTTTTGCAATAACTCTAATCATGACTTGTAGTGTGTTCTAGGGAAACTTGCAGCTCTTTACTCCTACTTTCCTAGGCTCTGGGTTGGGGTATTTTACTCATCTTTGTGGGTTTCTTACTCTCCCAGCGATTCTGCACACACTACACTTGTCTAGGGAGGAATTTGTGATTCACATTCCACTTTCTTAGTATATGGTTTGTGTTGCCCCTAGACCTATTTTCTCCCATTGCATTCTGTAGCATTTCCTATTGTTTGCACTATCCTATGTCTAATTACTTACCTTATTTTGATGTCTAGTTTATATATTGTGTATAATACTTACCTCCAGAAGGAGTATTTCCTCTAAGATATTTTTGGTACTGTGTCACCCAAATAAACTACCTTTATTTTTGGTAACACTGAGTATTGTCTCTACTTGTGTATAATTACTGTGTAACTGCAGTGGTATTGCAGGAGCTTTGCATGTCTTCTGGTTCAGCCTAAGCTGCTCTGCTATAGCTACCTCTATCAGCCTAAGCTGCTAGAACACTACTACATTTCACTAATAAGGGATAACTGGACCTGGTGTAAGGTTTAAGTACCCACTACAAACCAGGCCAGCCTCCTACAACCCCCTCTTAGGATTCACAGCAGGTAGAACTCAGTGCGGAGCCTAGATAAGGAAAGATAATTTTTCTGTCAGTTTGGCCAGGAAGTATCTGTTAGCACCTGGTTTGCAATTAACCAGATTGTGTGCGTCTCAGACTAGGCTTTTGTAAGAGACGGAATTAATTTAAATATTTCATAATTTTCACATCATACCGCTAGTGTAGGTGGCATTAATTACTGTTTGTGCGGGTTATGTAATAGATTTAATATCTAGGATTTCTTTACAAATTTGGTGGAGGGGCCTGGTTCAGTCTGTATTCCAGGTATTTTCTGTGTTCCATTAATTCTTTAAAGGATTGTTCTGAGATGGAAGTGAAAGCCCCTTCGGTGCTTGTTTGATCGTCAGAGCTTTCAACTCTGGTTGAGAGTGTAGGGTAGTTCTTTGGCCTTTGTTGGGGTGGATCTTTGACCTTTGTTGGGGTGGATCTTTGGCCTTCTTTTGGGGGGGGGGGGTTCTTTGGCCTTCTTTTGGGGGGGGGGGGGGCGGTTCTTTGGCCTTCTTTTGGGGGGGGGGCGGTTCTTTGGCCTTCTTTTGGGGGGGGGTGGTTCTTTGGCCTTCTTTTGGGGGGGGCGGTTCTTTGGCCTTCTTTTGGGCGGGCGTTTCTTTGGCCTTCTTTGGGGTGGTTTGACAGGGTAGTTCTTTGTCCTTTCGACGGGGTGTTTTTTTTTTCTTTTGGCCTTTTGGCGGGGTGTTTTTTTCCGTCCTTTTGGCGGGGTGTTTTTTTTTTTTTCCGTCCTTTTGGCGGGGTTTTATTTTTTCGTCCTTTTGGTGTTTTTTTTTTTTTTCCTTTTGGCGGGGTAGGTTTTTTTTTTTCCTTTTGGCGGGGTAGGTTTTTTTTTTTCCTTTTGGCGGGGTAGGTTTTTTTTTTCCTTTTGGCGGGGTAGGTTTTTTTTTTCCTTTTGGCGGGGTAGGTTTTTTTTTTCCTTTTGGCGGGGTAGGTTTTTTTTTTCCTTTTGGCGGGGTAGGTTTTTTTTTTCCTTTTGGCGGGGTAGGTTTTTTTTTTCCTTTTGGCGGGGTAGGTTTTATTTGTTTTTTTTTTCCTTTTGGCGGGGTAGGTTTTATTTATTTTTTTTCCTTTTGGCGGGGTAGGTTTTATTTATTTTTTTTCCTTTTGGCGGGGTAGGTTTATTTATTTTTTTTTTCCTTTTGGCGGGGTAGGTTTTTTTTTTTCCTTTTGGCGGGGTAGGTTTTTTTTTTTCCTTTTGGCGGGGTAGGTTTTTTTTTTCCTTTTGGCGGGGTAGGTTTTTTTTTTCCTTTTGGCGGGGTAGGTTTTTTTTTTCCTTTTGGCGGGGTAGGTTTTTTTTTCCTTTTGGCGGGGTAGGTTTTTTTTTCCTTTTGGCGGGGTAGGTTTTTTTTTTCCTTTTGGCGGGGTAGGTTTTTTTTTTCCTTTTGGCGGGGTAGGTTTTTTTTTTTTTCCTTTTGGCGGGGTAGGTTTTTTTTTTTTCCTTTTGGCGGGGTAGGTTTTTTTTTTTCCTTTTGGCGGGGTAGGTTTTTTTTTCCTTTTGGCGGGGTAGTTTTTTTTTTTCCTTTTGGCGGGGTAGTTTTTTTTGTCCTTTTGGCGGGGTAGGTTTTTTTTTCCTTTTGGCGGGGTAGGTTTATTTTTTTTTTTCCTTTTGGCGGGGTAGGTTTATTTATTTTTTTTTTCCTTTTGGCGGGGTAGGTTTTTTGGCTTCTGACGGGTGGTTCGTCCTTATTTGGCATTCAGCAGGGTAGCTTCTTTGGCTTTTGATGGGAAACGACTGGCACATACATGACAAAGTATTTGTTATGGGCCCATTTCAGCTGAGGTAGCTGTTTTCATCTAGATTTTTTAAAACAATTCTGAAAAAGAGGTATTTCTTTTTTTGTTTTCCTGGTGGTATTTTTGCAGATTCATAGTTGGTGGTGTGTTGCCCAGTTACCATGCAGCAGGACAGATACAACGGCAGCCATGTAGGGATGCACGGTTGTTTATTCTTTCAGTTGTGTGCCAGTACATAGACATGTGTTTCATATGAGCTCACCAGCTAATGGCCCAGCTCTCCTCCCTGGCCCACCCCCTTCGTGTCCCTCCCTAGGTCCACCTTTCTTTTATACCTGTCCCAGTGACACTCCCTGTCCTGAATATAGCCTCTAGTGGTCAGCAGGTCCACCTTTCTATCACACCTGCCCCAAGGGCACTTCCTGTCCTGAATATAGCGTCTGGGGGTCAGCTGGAGCACTGACCTGCCTGCTTGCAGTGTCTCGTTCTTGACTCCATTACAGGTGGGAATAGTCATGTTTGCTGCCTAGGTCCAGTTTCCTTCTCCCTCAAGAGATCAGCTTGTGGCTTTGAGGAATGACAGCTCTTTGTCAAACCACAAACCCGGTGAGAGTTGAGAGTTGATGTTTGCGGGGGCGTGGCCAACATGGCGGCCAGAGCGGTCGCATAAAACACAGCTCCGCTCTTGGCCCGAATAAAAATCCTTCACAAGACGCCTACGTTATCTAAAAAACGGTAGGCGCCGAACGTGCTGCCATCGGAACCCCCAGGCGGCTCTGAAACACACCCTGGATGCCCCTGAGAGGCGGTGTTGTGACTGCGGTGACAGACGCGGAGACCAATCGCTAAGACGGGCAGCGTGGCCAAGCGAGGAGCCGGACTACGAGGCCCCAGCGCCCCGGACGGGGGTGGAGCTGAAACGAGGACAGAGCCCGCGTGCGGACTAAGGGATCTAGCGAGGAGGCGGCAGCGCGGGATCCGAGAGACAGGTGAGAGCTCCCGGGGACGGCGAGGAGAGACCTCGGAGGCCTCCCGGTCAGGCCATAGCGGCCTAAGATGGCGGACCCGTCCCCGACCAGCTAATACACACGGGGCCTGACCTAGCAAGGGCATCAACGGGCGGCATTTACTTACCGGTGTCCTCACGGGCGGCGAATCCGGCCCATGGTTGGTGGCAGCGGCGTAGTGCGGACATGGAGGCAGGCAAGAGGGGCCTGAGCTACGCACCAAATATTCAACGCTTGTAAAAGTTCTTCACTCTGCGAACCATAACTGCGATCCCTATTGGCGGCATTGACCGGGCCGCAGGGCCCCCTAAAGCACATCAGACACCACACAAGTGCCCAGAAGACGCAATAACTGTCCCATAGCAGCGGGCTGTCCGTTAGGGCACCATACAGCGTACTGTGGCCGCCCACATCAGGCAGCTTCCAACAACTACTGCTCGCTACAAAATAAAAGTACACCGTATGTGCAACATTCAACAGCATCAATAATTCTACGAGGGATAGGCCAGACCACCATTGCTGAAGCAAACCTGAATACAACGGAGCCAGAAAAACAACGACAAACTCGATTAATACTGCTCTCAGATCGACCTATAAGTGCAGCGCCAACTTACCCGCAACAAATCAAACTATACTCGCACCATTAATGGGCAAACCAAAGACCCCGCGAGCGCCACCAAGCAACATGGAATCAAACAAGCCTACTCCGCCGCCCTCGGTCACACACCAGGCACTCCAGAAGCTTGAGACAACCCTACAGTCGCACACTACGCAATTCGAGAAAATACTACAAGCCATCCTGGATACCAAATCTACATTAGAGGCAAAAATAGGAACGATCACGGAAGATGTTAACCTTCTACGCATGGACCAAAAAGCATTGGCGGAAAGAGTAATAACGCTCGAAGAAGAAACGTCACGGTTAATGCCATCGATAAATGACCTTCAACAACAACTAATGACAGTAACAACGGAAGTTGAAGCGCAGGGCCGAGGACGCTGAGGGCAGATCACGCCGGAACAATGTCCGATTCATGGGATTTCCAGAACGGGCAGAAGAACCCAGCGCAGAACTATTTATTGAGCAATGGCTAACGAACACAATATTACAAAATAATATCCCAATTGTTTTTTCAGTGGAACGAGCACATAGAGTGCCCGGAAGAACCCCCCCTCCAGGGGCCCAGCCCCGTCCGCTTATTGCAAGACTCCTTAACTTCTGTGATAGAGACCTTATCCTGCAACTGTTCCGAAAATCAGGCCCTGTAAGCTTAGAAAATGCAGAGATCACGGCCTATCCAGATTTCACTGCGGAAGTGCAGAAGAAACGCAACTCCTTTTTTAAGGTCAAAGAAAGACTGCGTGAACATAACATAAAATATGCCCTTCTGTTCCCTGCAAAATTGCGTATCCAAAGTGACAATCGCACTCTTCTTCACTACTCCTGAGGACGCCTGGACTTGGCTGTACGCTAAAGGCCTGGCTGACCAAACAAATTTGGGAATCCCTGCGGAAAAATGGTCATCACCTAAGTCTAGGCGCAAGCCTTGAAAGAAACAGGACGTTAAACCTTCACCTGAACAGTCCCAAGCAGAACGCTCTTCATTACTACAGGCCACAACACGCTTCATCAACACGTCTCCAACGTCCCAGTCCATCCAAATGAAGACGAGCCAGACCTCGAAACACAATATGATTCCACAGACTCCAACCGCGGCCCTAATCTAACCCCACGTACGGCAGATGACATTTGCTAAACAAGTAAGTCCAGAATAACTTTACAGTCAGGAACAGTCTTCCTCACAGAGTAAAAAGCCCACCTAGCCTGATGACTAGCAAGGAGGCGGAGAATTACCAAACCTGGAGACCAGCCAGGATCGCGGACCCGCAGCCGCCGGGGGTCCCCAAGAGGACGCACCAGTACTAGGAGCAGAGCGGGCCGAGAAGCTCGTCGACTTGGATACATTTATCCACAGCGCCCCCCACTCCATATGGACAGGTTCTTTAAGAAGGCAGACACAGGCTTTATTCCAGCCGTGTTGTATGCACAATTACAGTTATATATAGTTGTTGTTTTAAATTTTACTAGATGTGATTCACTCAAGGCACATATCGTAACCCATGATTGTAGCAATAGGCGTGGTAAACAATCCCACAACACAAATGTCGTACTCGTTACCACAGTTGGTAACATCCTAACCATAAAACACAATTGTGAATACTGGGTAGGGCACAACACACAGACAATATATCCCCCAAGCTTAACAAAACAGCACACATACCATGTCACACCTACATAACTTAAACACTCCACAATATAAAATAATCACATGGAACATCAGGGGCATGGCAGCTATACGTAAACGGCAACAAATTCATGCGTATCTTAAGCGACACCGGATACACATAGCCATGCTACAAGAGACTCACCTCAATGGGGCCTTGCTAGAAAACCTACGCGCAAAATGGCGTGGCCAAATATATGGTACCATTTTCTCATCCTACGCTCGAGGGGTGGCGATATGGATCGCACCAGGGGTCCCGTTCATAATGGCCCGCATGCAGATTGATCCAAACGGAAGGTATGTGATACTGGAGGGGGAACTAGATGGTCACCCATTAGCACTAGTTGCTCTATACACCCCGAACACAGGCCAAAGCGAATTTTTATGGACACTTAACAACAGCAAACTCAGAGATCCATCTGAGTCTAGTATATGGGGTGGGGATTTTAATTCGGTGCTAGACATACCCATGGATCGATCAATCCCCCACACTGATCACTGCCCCAGCCAGACGCACAACTGCCGACCTAGTAGAATGGGCTACAAATAATGGCTTGAAAGAAATATGGAGGGCGGGACATCCCACGCATTGTGAATACTCTTACTACTCATCAGTACATAAAAATACACACAAGAATAGACATGCTTTTCGCAACGCCTGCCATAATTCATAAAATAAATCAATCAGAATACCTAGCTCGCACTATTTCAGACCACAACCCACTGCATGCCACAATAACATGGGGACGCACACATACCCGTATTCCAACTTGGCGCTTACAATCAGAAGCCCTCACAGGCCCCCCCCCCCCCTTCAAAGCAGAGTTATCCAAATGCTTATCAAATTATTTTACGTTAAACAAAGATACCGCCTCAACACGCTCTACTGAATGGGATGCCCATAAAGCTGTGACCCGTGGCCACTGCTTAGCGGCCACAGTAGGAGTCAGAAAAGTGCTTACTAAAGAACTACAGGAATTAGAAATTAAAATGCGTAGGGTGGAAGTTGAGCTCTCAATAAACCCATCCTCACTGCAAACACTGAGTGATCTCCCTGCAAACTACAAAGAAACAGACACCAGACTATGCAAACATGATTATAGACACCTACAGGTGCGACAACACGCAGAGGGCGACAGATCAGGAAAATTACTAGCTTGGTTGGTCCGTTAACCAATGCAGGCAGCACCTATAGGAGCGATTAAACTTCACACAGGCCTGGTTGTCAATACCCAAGTCAAAATTAACACAGCCTTCCATACGTACTATTGTACTCTTTACCAAACCTCTAATCCTCCTCCTAAACAACAGCTTTCTACTTTACTAACAATGATTCCCTAAAACCCACACATAATGAGCAACTCAGAAATGCTAGACGGCCCTATCACAATAGAAGAGCTACGAAAGGCTCTTTCGCAAATGGCAAGCAACAAGGCCCCAGGCCCTGACGGATTGCCAGAGGAATACTATAAATCATACCCTAACCATTTATTACAACCCCTCCATGAGGTGTTTAATGAAGCCCACAGCAGAAAGCAACTCCCAGAATCCATGCGCGAAGCACTAATAGTCGTGCTCCCAAAACCAGGCCGTGACCCTTTAGACGTCAGGTCATACAGACCCCTCTCGCTTATTAACGCTGACTGTAAACTCCTAGGGAAGATCCAAGCAAATAGACTACTCCCTTACCTACCAGAGCTGATACACCCAGATCAATCAGGGTTCATACCAGGCAGAAGCACCTTTTTAAATATTAGAAGACTGATTCGCTTAATGCATGGCACCAACGGGGTGAAAGCAGTAGCTATGTCCCTGGACATAGAAAAAGCTTTTGACACACACAGCTGTGTGTATCTCTACCGTACATTAGAAGCATTTGGGTTCCAGCGTGGCTTCATAAACGGGATTAGGACGCTATATCACAAGCCCATAGCACGTGTCAAAACAGGTCAAATTATATCCGAAGAACTTCCAATAGGCAGAGGCACCCGGCAAGGCTGCCCGCTGTCCCACCTATTATTTGCTATTGCAATGGAACCACTGGCAATCAGACTCCGTAAAGACGCTCACAAATGGGGCATACCAGAAGCGGACCAACATCACATTGTGTCACTATACGCCGACGATGCCCTAATCTACCTATGCCAACACACATCTATCACAGAAATAATGCTAATACTAGATAGCTTTGCACGGGTTTCTGGATTACATATAAATTGGTCCAAATCATGTATCTTTCCCCTAGTACCCATACCAAATGCACAGCAGTTTACCCCAATATCAGTTACCCTGGGCTACCTCAACCTTTAAGTATTTATGCGTACAGATCTACCACTCTATGAAAGACCTAAAGGAGGGCAATCTAGACCGTCTGCTTAGATCCACCCGGAGCTCCCTCACATTCTGGACATCGCTCCCACTATCCCCCATGGGCTGTACCGCAATAGCTAATATGCTAATCCTACCGCGTTTCCTGTACTATTTCACAGCCCTCCCGCTGACATTACCACGCACATTCTTCCATAAACTGCATTCCCTTCTAACTGAATTACTATGGGGCAGAGATAGACGAAGGGTATCGCTGGCTATTACACAACACCCACAAGTGGAAGGTGGTTTGGGTATGCCAAACCTGGAACTATACTATGCAGCGGCCCAACTGCAGTGGATAGCTTCATGGTTCAACAACTCAACGTCCCCAGAAAGCGTAGCAATGAATGGATACACGCCATCGCAAACTATATTAACAACATTGTTAGCGGGCTCCCCTTCCCCGCCCAATAGGTCCCCAATATTGGAAGCTGCTAAATTTTGCTGGAAAAGATATGTCCAGGGCAAGTCCAACCTTCCCCCATACTCACCTACAATACCCCTATCCCAGATCCCGAAAATACAGAATCTATCACTTCACCATGATATACGGGAAACTACAACTCTAAATGTGGGTGACCTATATTCTGACTCCCATATGAAAACTTTCGCGGAACAGGCGGCGATGGGATTAATGCACACCGGAGCTTTTTTAATGTATGGGGCCATCACCAAACTGATACGTAGCCTGTGGGGCAATAGTAACAATGAGCCCAACGAATCTGGGTTGCTCACAACACTCCTGACAATAGGCAACACTAAGGGCACTATTTCAAGGATATACAAAGCCCTAACAGCAAATGCCCGCGTAGACTTAACACCAGCTAAATCTCGATGGGACACCGCCCTAGCTGATCCAATCTCCCAAAAAACATGGGAAATCATTCTTGCCACGGTCAAAACGGCATCATGAAACACCAGACTGAGATACACTCAATTTAACTATATTCATCAGACGTACTTATCCCCTGCACGCATCAACAGAATTTATCCTAATGCCAAATCGGAATGTCCTAGATGTGCTGAATCTACTGCCAATTTCTACCACATGGTCTGGGAATGCCCCTCAATAAATGCAAGCTGGCAGAGAATCGCAGAAACTACCTCAGAACTTGCTGACCATGCACTCACCCCCTCCCCAGAATCATGTCTCCTAGGAATCCGCCACTGCTCCAAAGGTGACAAACACCAACACAAATTCATAGATCTGGCATTTGTAGTTTACAAACGCTTGATCGCTATACATTGGAAGGCGCCCCAAACTCCTCCTTACGCAACCTGGCTGCACGACCTATATAACCGTATACAAGCAGAAGCCCACACACTGAAACAAGCACAACAGACGGGCCAGCCACAAGAAGGAGTCGAAATATGGGATAGCTTTGTGGTTAAAATAGAAACTAGAGACATGTTCCCCCCATGACTCCCTACTTTTCCTTCACTAATAGCACTCACACTAGAATACCCAATGGTCACATAACCTAAAGAACTGGCTAGATTCCCCAAGACAGTATGGCCATAAACTCCTCCAAACGAACAGGCATATGCCAGGCCCACTCAAAAAACATGCACCTTTATTTAAAATCTGTACCCACATTAGTTGTGCACCTCCACCCCCCCAGGCACCCCAACAACAATTCTAATGTTCAAACGCCATTATGCACACATGCAAAAAGATACAACCAGAGTGATCACAGTTATATAATGTATAGTTCCTTTTTTTATCTTCTTTTCTTTTTTCTTTTTTGTTACTTCTTTGCTCTCTCTTTCTACTCGATGCACATCATTAAAAGCTTCTTGTTGTCTACGAAGCTATATGAGCTAAGAAGCCGCATACTCCTTTGAAACAACTGTATGGCATTGACAGTTTCTATATCTTGCTTAATAAACAGATTTAAAAAAAAAAAAAAAAGAGTTGATGTTTGCGTTGGATGTTGTAGACAATCTTTCATTACATTATGGAACCTGTGGTGCCAGGCTGCTGGAGGTTTCAGCAGCTGACCGCCTAAGTTTGCAGAGGTGGCGCTGTGCAGCCTCTGGCGATTAAAGACCTCTTGTCTACATTATGGGGTTTGGAATCTGTGCGCTGAACTGATTGTAAACGCCAGAGTTCATCAATAATTCTCTTAAAATGAAAGTGCTGTCTTAAAAAATCACAAGGCATTCTTTTGCCTCAAAACGTAGTAATCGGTGGGAGAATAATGTTGTAGCAAAGTTGTATATGTTTTTAACTACTTTTGTTCATTAATCGAGAAATAAAGAGGTGTATGTTTGTTGTTTACAATAATACCCTATAGAAATGAACCAATTCTGAAAGCAAGAAAATTAAAGATGAAACACCTTTTGTAGAGTTTGTCTATTCTTGATCTGCTTTTTTTAAACCCATTAAAACCGAGTCACTCAGTGGGAACCACCTGTCCTAAAGAAGGGGTCCCTCATTGTTATTTTTAATGTTAAATCCCTTTTTGTGCTTCATAGAGGTTTAATAAACGGCATTGCCCCCTGGACTGTGCCATGACATTGAAGGCAGGTGTTGTAAAGTGCCACTCATTGGATGGTCACCCCAACACTTCCTGCTAGATGCTGTTGTTTTTGACCTGTTAGTGCACTGAGGCCTGCTACCCAGACCTCAATGCTTATGCTCATTCTCTTAAACTGTATGTCGAATTACATAGGCCAATTGGCAAGGACTTTACCACCCCTGTAAGTCCCTAGTATTTGGTACCAGTGGTACCCAGGGCAGGGTGGTAAAGGTGGTCACCAGGACTGCAGAACTGATTGTGCCACCCTGTGTGACCCGAGTGAGACTGCAGAGCTGCCCGGGCAGCCTGCTGCTCGAGTGCGACTCTGCCTACACCAGATGTGGGCAGAGTCCCTTTACTGCCCATAGCGCAGGTCAGTCACCCCTGAGGCAGCCCCCCTCTGACCCAGGGGGCAGGGTGCACTGGACTAGCACTGTATTATGAGTGAGGACATATATGCCTGAGCGCATATGATCCTGTGAAAGAATTTAAAATGTAATGCTACCACAAGGAGCCGGAGGTCCATAGGATAAAATGGACTGGCATCTTGGCGGTTCCCAGATGTCCAGCTCCGTGATGTTCTAGCCGATTTCCCCATGTCTGGTATTAAACATCTTGCTTTTTAACCCTGAGCATGATACCCATGCTCAGGATTAACTAGCGTGTGCCCAGGTGGCACCCTTAGAGGGTGCCCACCAAGTTACCAAGTCCTCTGCTGTTTTGACAGGCTCTCTCGAGCCTCAGCCACCACAGACAAGAGCCTGTCCTCCTGCTGGTTGTGGTAACACTTCCACAGGACGGCGACAAAGGGCCTGGGCAGGCAGGAGGTCACACCTCCTGCCTCCCAGGCTGGCTAGTGTGAAAAGTAAACACATCAAAAAGAGTACACCGTTCCTAAACACCAAACATGAAGATACAGGTTCAGCACCGGCAACTCAAGTCCTAGGAAGTACAGGCCCTCACACATCCGTGGGATGTCATGCTTCATCATAGGGCCCGCTCCACGTCAGACCGGCACTGCAATGTCTGACGGGCCACTAAAGGGGGCACTTTGCCAGAGATCTTTTAACAGTGTGTGCCAGAATAATGGTTAGGAATATATTCAAACCTACCTTTTAAAAGAAGGAAAGCAGAAGAGAACTAAAGAAAACAGAATAAAATTGGCTCGAGGACCTCCTAAACAGTTTTAATTGAAGTGGAAGCCCTTGGTCAATATTAAATACAAAACTGGGGAGTAAGGTTCCCCCACTCTCAAAAAGTATTAAAAGAAGAGCTGTTAAGGACACTTTTCCCTACAGCTAATATGTGGTCAACATGTTTCGTGCCCTCTTTGTCCCTACGGATCGTGTGGCGCTTCTTCAGGACCAGCAAGCACAAAAATCCTTCCGCTGAGCTACACACCTCAATGGGTTATAGAAGTGTGGAAGTTACTTACTAACCACTACACCATGAATGGCCTAAATAAGTGAATCCTCCCCTCCTAGGGAACGAGTTCCTTGGGATCAGGCGGACCGTAGGACTTACAACTATATTGGATGTGGTCCCGAAGCCGGAAACCTACCCGACGCACGCTGTCCCGAAAATAGTGTGAAAGGTAATCAAGGCAGTGAGCCTCAAAGGCTTTCCCCGCTCTTGATATGTAATTACTTGTCCCCCCAGTGGAGGACAAAGCCCTTCCCGCCCTGTCCAGCCTGACAGGTTAGACAATTAGATCTGCAAGAGGCATATACCTCCAAAAGGCTAGCCACACTTTTAGGGTGGGCTTGGACGTCTGTACAGCTGAGGGAAGGGTCTACCCTTCCTGGGAAACCTTAGGAATAGTTGGTTCTGGGTAGAAAAGTGACGTACTCCCATAGGAAGTCATCACTTAAGGAGCGGACTACCTGCAGAAACTAGTAGCCCATTGGCCACGGTCTCACACCACAACACCCCCTAAACCAGGAATTAAGGGGCTCCCCTGACACCAGACCCTCAGATCTTACTTACAAAGAAGAAGAGGCACAAAGAAGACATCGTCACTGACAACTGGACCTGGACTCCAGCCTCAGCGCGAGGAGAGGACACAGAAGTGACTTAAGGAGACTACTGCCGGAACTGCGTGACCGACGTGTGCCCATGGTGAAAACTCACTGTTCCCAGCAAGAGGGTCCACTGTGGACACCAAGAAGCCAAGAAAGACTCCTCTGACTGGTGGTACCAGTCCCTTGCAACTTGCAGAAGTAAACGCCGCACCAGAGTAAAAAAACTGTGACCCGCTAGGCTCCGTGTGAATGAGTCTAAAGAAACTCGGTGTCCAGCATCCAAAGAGTGGGAGTGAGGTCTCTGCTCCCTGCCGGGTGACCTCCTGCCAGCAAAGTGGCAGTGGACCACCTGTGCAGCTGCCAAGCCTTGTTTGTCACCAATCTGGAGACCAATGGCTGCTCGGACATCACCAACTCCAGAGTATACCCCCAGCATAGAGACTGACATTGACAAATGACCCCTCTCCTGTGGTTCTGTATCCTGAAGAGTGACCTCTAGAGGAGCAGCACACCCTCTTTGGCTCGACCAGCTCCTGTGATGAACACCTAGAAGCCACCTCTGTACCTGGAGCCACTGGAAGTGGTGGCAAAGTTCCAACGGTCAATTCCTGGCCCCCAAAAATCTCTGCATCCAAAGTTTAGAGCATGTGTCTACTCCCAAGTGCCTGTTTGCCAAGTGCGGCAAACTCGCCAGCAGCCGCGGACCCATCAGCACAAGGACAGCTAATGCACCTCTGCACCCAGACTCCCTGGGCAAGGTAATAAGAAACTCACTTGGTCTAGGGCACCGAAGAACCGTAAGTCCAAGTGGGTTCCTCGGAGCTCACCCTGCAATCTAGAGTGCACATCATGACTTTCTCCATTGACTTCAATGGGAGCCATTTTAAACAGTGAAAATACCCTATTTTCCAAAGCTTCTAAAATTCATAACTCTAGTTGCATGTAAGTTAAAAAGTTTGTTTTGGTGTCTAAATTTAAATAAAAATCTGCTTTATTTTTCTAAATTGGTGTCGGATTTCTTTTGAGCCGTTTCATTTACGTATCATCCATGTGGTTATTGTGAAATGCTTTACACATGTTCCTCTAAGTCGCCTGACTGCTCTTTGCCGCTCTACCAGGACCGAGGTAAGGTTTACTAGTGTGAGCCCGAGGTCCACTTCTAGGTAACATACTAGTATTACATGGTAAGACTCCGCAGTCATACCCCATAATACTGCTACCGTGCTACGGCGTGCACAAGTAACTTACGCTCAAGAATGTATTTATTTTTAAGATAAATTCAAGACTTCGGGCCTGATTGAGTTTGGCGGACAAATGTGACGGATATCACGTCCACTGTACTACAATTTCTATTGGATATAACGGAATCGTAATACAGCGGATGGGATATCTGTCACGTTTGTGATGGAGTAAAACCATCCACCAAACTCTAAATCAGGCCCAAAGTGCTACACTGTCACCCTGCCTAGCCATACGCATGGGAGGAGCTTCTGCGCCCAATCACAACAAGCAGTTGTCTGTCGTACACGCCCTCTTCCCGTGCAGAGTGAAGGTTTCATTTCATTGGGGTTTTGTGTCCTTGTGTTTCTTAAAGTTTTGTTCCAGGCTTTATTGGGAGCCCAAATGGTCCTATGCTGATCCTTTCAGGTGGATTCAGGTTTATATCATTGTTTCTGAATTGGTCACTTGCCTTGTCCATATGTTAGTGTCTTTATTGGGTAAAAGGCGCTTGAATTGTTGCCCCCCCCACCCTTTTTTACCTTTTGTTTTGCCAAGTTGCAAGTACTTTGTTGAAGATAGTCTCATTGAGTTTATTTCTTAACTCTTGGCATTGAGTTACATAGTTTGGGGGGTAAGATAAATGAAGGATCTCTCCCCACCCCCCTTTATCTGATCCTTTGGTTTAGAGGGACCCTCGGGAATCTAGCATTGGAGGATTTTAAAGTCCTATTGGGGGAGTGGGAGACAGAAGGGCCCTAATCAAAGAGGGTCCCTTGTGGTTGGTTCCCCTGTGTGCCAAACACAGTGTCTTAAACTTAAATGTTATTCTTTCCTCCACTGGAAGCCAGTGCAGGGTGGCCAGGGCACTCTTTGGGTAGCTTAAAGGTGGTTTTTGCTGGCACATTTTCCACTCCCTGGAGTCTCTTGATAATAGATTTGGGTGAACCCATATGCAGGGAATTCCCATAGTCCAGATGGGAGGGAATAAGCACCTGGACCACTATTCTCCTGAATGACTAGGTAACAGGTCAAGTATTTTGCCTATAGTTCTCAAAAGAGTAACCCATGATGCTGTTAATTTTTTTGCTTAGGCTTCCATGGATGGGGAACACGCCCAAGCTTTTTACGGGGAGGCTGGAATTGGTGGAGTTCACAACCACTCTGGCCAGCTGAGCGTAGCTTGTGGCATTGGCTTGTTCTCCAAAAGCATTGTATTGGTTTTATCTCCATTCAACGTTGGCGAACAATTCGCCGTCCACCAAGCCATGTTCTCTGAGCAAGAGGTCAGTTGCTGTTGCAAACCTGTCTCTGGGACAAGAGAGACGACCAATTTCATGTCATCGGCGTAGGAAACAATCGACACCCCGAGGTCCATGACGATGTATGCTAATGGCTGCATGTAGGAAGTTGGCTCTGTATGTGCTATTTCAAAGTAAGGAATAGCATGCACAGAGTCCAAGGGTTCCCCTTAGAGGTAAGATAGTGGCAAAAAGAGATAATACTAATGCTCTATTTTGTGGTAGTGTGGTCGAGCAGTAGGCTTATCCAAGGAGTAGTGTTAAGCATTTGTTGTACATACACACAGGCAATAAATGAGGAACACACACTGAGACAAATCCAGCCAATAGGTTTTGTTATAGAAAAATATCTTTTCTTAGTTTATTTTAAGAACCACAGGTTCAAATTCTACATGTAATATCTCATTTGAAAGGTATTGCAGGTAAGTACTTTAGGAACTTTGAATAATTACAGTAGCCTATATACTTTTTACATAAAACACAATAAGCTGTTTTAAAAGTGGACACAGTGCAATTTTCACAGTTCCTGGGGGAGGTAAAGTATTGTTAGGTTTCACAGGTAAGTAAGTCACTTACAGGTTTCAGTTTTGGGTCCAAGGTAGCCCACCGTTGGGGGTTCAGAGCAACCCCAAAGTTACCACACCAGCAGCTCAGGGCCGGTCAGGTGCAGAGGTCAAAGAGGTGCCCAAAACACATAGGCTTCAATGGAGAGAAGGGGTGCCCCGGTTCCAGTCTGCCAGCAGGTAAGTACCCGCGTCTTCGGAGGGCAGACCAGGGGGGTTTTGTAGGGCACCTGGGGGGGACACAAGTCAGCACAAAAAGTACACCCTCAGCAGCGCGGGGGCGGCCGGGTGCAGTGTGCAAACACGCGTCGGGTTTTCAATGGTTTTCAATGAGAGACCAAGGGGTCTCTTCAGCGGTGCAGGCAGGCAAGGGGGGGGCTCCTCGGGGTAGCCACCACCTGGGCAAGGGAGAGGGCCTCCTGGGGGTCACTCCTGCACAGAAGTTCCGTTCCTTCAGGTGCTGGGGGCTGCGGGTGCCGGGTCTTTTCCAGCCGTCGGGACTTTAGGTTCAGGCAGTCGCGGTCAGGGGGAGCCTCGGGATTCCCTCTGCAGGCGTCGCTGTGGGGGCTCAGGGGGGACAACTTTGGTTACTCACGGACTCGGAGTCGCCGGAGGGTCCTCCCTGAGGTGTTGGTTCTCCACCAGTCGAGTCGGGGTCGCCGGGTGCAGTGATGCAAGTCTCACGCTTCTTGTGGGGAGTTGCAGGGGTCTTTAAATCTGCTCCTTTGAAACAAAGTTGCAGTTCTTTTGGAGCAGTGCCGCTGTCCTCGGGAGTTTCTTGTCTTTCTTGAAGCAGGGCAGTCCTCTGAGGATTCAGAGGTCGCTGGTCCCTTGGGAAGCGTCGCTGGAGCAGGTTTCTTTGGAAGGCAGGAGACAGGCCGGTAAGTCTGGGGCCAAAGCAGTTGGTGTCTTCTTTTCTTCTTCTGCAGGGGTCTTTCAGCTCAGCAGTCCTCTTCTTCTTGTTAGTTGCAGGAATCTAAATTCTTAGGTTCAGGGGAGCCCTTAAATACTAAATTTAAGGGCGTGTTTAGGTCTGGGGGGGTCAGTAGCCAATGGCTACTAGCCCTGAGGGTGGGTACACCCTCTTTGTGCCTCCTCCCAAGGGGAGGGGGTCACATCCCTAATCCTATTGGGGAATCCTCCATCTGCAAAATGGAGGATTTCTAAAAGTTAGTCACTTCAGCTCAGGACACCTTAGGGGCTGTCCTGACTGGCCAGTGACTCCTCCTTGTTATTCTCATTATCTCCCCCAGCCTTGCCGCCAAAAGTGGGGCCGTGGCCGGAGGGGGCGGGCAACTCCACTAGCTGGAGTGCCCTGTTGTGCTGGAACAAAGGCTCACCGCCAGGTGTTACAGCTCCTGCCTGGGGGAGGTGTTAGCATCTCCACCCAGTGCAGGCTTTGTTACTGTCCTCAGAGTGACAAAGGCACTCTCCCCATGGGGCCAGCAACATGTCTCGGTTGTGGCAGGCTGCTGGAACCAGTCAGCCTACACAGATAGTCGGTTAAGGTTTCAGGGGGCACCTCTAAGGTGCCCTCTGGGGTGTATTTTACAATAAAATGTACACTGGCATCAGTGTGCATTTATCGTGCTGAGAAGTTTGATACCAAACTTCCCAGTTTTCAGTGTAGCCATTATGGTGCTGTGGAGTTCGTGTAAAACAGACTCCCAGACCATATACTCTTATGGCTACCCTGCACTTACAATGTCTAAGGTTTTGTTTAGACACTGTAGGGGCACAGTGCTCATGCACTGGTGCCCTCACCTATGGTATAGTGCCTTAGGGCTGTAAGGCCTGCTAGAGGGGTGACTTATCTATACCTGCATAGGCAGTGAGAGGCTGGCATGGCACCCTGAGGGGAGTGCAATGTCGACTTACTCATTTTGTTCTCACCAGCACACACAAGCTGGCAAGCAGTGTGTCTGTGCTGAGTGAGGGGTCTCCAGGGTGGCATAAGACATGCTGCAGCCCTTAGAGACCTTCCTTGGCATCAGGGCCCTTGGTACCAGGGGTACCATTTACAAGGGACTTATCTGGATGCCAGGGTGTGCCAATTGTGGATACAAAGGTACAGGTTAGGGAAAGAACACTGGTGCTGGGGCCTGGTTAGCAGGCCTCAGCACACTTTCAATTCAAAACATAGCATCAGCAAAGGCAAAAAGTCAGGGGGTAACCATGCCAAGGAGGCATTTCCTTACACTGCACATAAATGTTAAAAAAGGTGGGGGTAAGTGCGGATTCTTGCGGATCCCCACACTTCAAGGGGACAATCTCTGAATAGCAGGGAGGTTCATAAAATTGAAAAGACCTCTCTTTTAGGAATGAAAAGCCAATTTAAAGCATCTTTTCTTTTTCCAATTTCCCTCAACCTGAGAACGAGGGTGTCCTGATCTACTGTGTCAAATGCTGCATCCGGGTCGAGGAGGATAATGGCCGTGGAGCCTCCTTTATCCAATAGTATTTCTTGCTCCTCCGTTTTAGCTAATTGAGCAGATTCCGTGCTGTGATTTGGTCAGAATCTGGACTGTGCGGGGCTAAGGGAACACTTTTGTTTTTTAGGACTAGAGAAGATTTTCAAGTACTTTCCCCATGGCTGGAAGCAGGGATGTGGGTCTGTAGTTCCCGGGGCAGGAGGGGTCAAGATTATAGTAATAATAATTCTATATATATATCTGTGTGTGTATATATATATATATATATATAACATTTTTTTTTTTTAAAGAGAGGTTTGACCACTACATGTTTCCAGTGGAGAGTGATAGATTAAGCAGATCCAAATGTATGTGCCTTCCCTCTCGGTACCTCACGTACAGCTCTAATGTCATAGGCCATCCATTTCGATATCTAAACAACCGAGAGTTCTCCTAAATTGTCTGCTTGCCAACCTCGCTCCCCCTATTTACAATTCCTTCCAAAAGGCCAATGTTGGGAGCTCCCAGATCACCTGTTTTAATGTGACCAACCCTGGTTCAACAAAGATGACTATTGTCTAAAAAGTAGGATGGAAAGGGGTAATAGTTGAACCAGCATCTAAAGAACCACCTGGCCCCCACCACTTCTGTCCGGCTGGCACGGGCTCCAGAATAGGAGAGTTGTCTTGTTTGAGTTTGGAGTCAGTAACCGCTTCTTGTTCCTACACATTCTGTACCATTCCTCCCATAGCAGGCGTTGATGGCTTTCGGGGGATATGGTAAAGGACTCGCTTCGTTACTGGGCTCGTTGTATGCGATCGACTAGTGATCCAATGCTGATCCCTCGTAGGTCTGGAGATGGCCCGGCCACCACCAGCTGTTGAGACTGATGCTAAGGTCCTAGCTGTATCAAACACCAGGGAGTGCGTGAGGGTTTAAACATGAGCCCCACCCTGAGTCTGCAGGCCAGGGCAGAGCTCCCTCCTGATGCATCGTGTCCTACCATGAGGCGTTGTGCTAAATCGCCTACTTTGCAGGTAAGTGAACCTTTTCTAATCTACATCACTTGTTGATGTCCCCTTTATTAAAGCGTGAGAATGAAGCAAATCATTTAATCTTTAGGTGCATTTTGCTTGAGACACCCCTCAAAATGTGGGCTGCCCCTACTACGCAGTGGTCTTTTTGTCCTTCCATTCCCAAACCTTACTTAGATGATGCTACACCAGGAAGCTTTAATTAGGTAACACAAACTCTTTCTGTAGGACTGCTCACTGTAGCACCTTCTATGGAGATAGAGCTGGTAGAGGTTTGCGTCTTAATTACAATAACCCTTCCTCATCTAACCCATGGTCTACGCGCTCTGTGCTGCCACCTGTCTGGGCAAGTTTTTAGGACCACGTGGAACAAAGCTGTAGATTCACAACTTCATAAAGGTTTAACTTTTTATAGCATTTTTGTTAACATTGAGTATTTATATTCTGCCACATAAGCAGCTAGTCCTCCCATCAACCAGGACAAATGAGGCGTTTGGGAAACACCATCATCACTATGTAAAACTATGACAGGTGGCAAGCCACGCCCATGTACTTACCTGGTCCTCTTTACATCTTCCTATCTGACCTTTGTCTCTGATGCAAACATTTACTGTAAAACGGTTACCTTAAATTCATTTCATTATATTCGATTTCATTATTCCTACACCTTACCCTAAGTCTACTTAATTGTTTAATAGCTAATATATTATTCCACCTTATTCTAACTATAGCCAGAATAGTTCTTTTACGTTTTCTTAATGTAGTACATTAAAGAAATTGATATTGTGATCTAACTCTACCTTATAATTAATTATTTATATATTTAGACTAAATTAACCTGCTACAAATTGGAATAGATAACATTTGCACTGGTTTATCACAAAAGGCAGCTGGAAAGATATACTATCTTCACTGTGAGTGCGTTGTTTTTTCTGCGTGGTCATTATGGTCATAGAACACATATGTATTATTTTATCTGCGTTTGCAAGATCCCGTATGCATATTTGCTGTGATTATATACAGTGCTTAATTTGTAAATAAAAAGGTGCCGGTGCCCAAAGCCCTCCTCGTAAACACGCGGCTGCTGCAATTAATTGTGCGAGCGCGGAATACTGAGGTGGCGTAATCCTGAAGACACCTCAGGCCTCTTCAATCCATTAAAAGCCACTCCCTGCCCCTTCAGCTCACTCTTGCAGCTTTCTACTTTCTCCCTTTGTGACGCTTTTTCGTTTTTCCCTTCTTCCGTCTCACAGCAAACGCTTGAGGCAGAAGAATAAGCGCGGGCCCTCAAAAATAAGTGCCAGTGCTCAGCACCGGAAACAACGAGCACAAATTAAGCACTGGTTATATACCACAGTAAACGCAGTACCCACTACTCTTGATTGGGCTCGGGTGAAACTTGAAGTACACCAGCGTAATTTGTGAATTTGTTGGCATTTCACGTTGCATTTAATGCACAAAAACTTCAAAATTACAACATTATGTCACATAATTGTGCCACTATTTGCAGCAAAATCATAGCACAGGAACAGAACAAGCAATCTGAACGTGAGCGGCTGTTCACTATTATAATTTTCACCCTAATTCTTAAACATTGGTGTGAGGATCCATTTCACGCCAAAATATTTAAATGATTTATTTGCATTTCATATAATTATGCATACTTTCACATAGTTCCCCCGAAACTATGACTTGACATTTTATCTCTTTAGATGGTGCAGCAGTTCAGCTGCTGCTGGAAATACCGAAGTTCTCTGCATTGAACCTAAATAGTAATTCAGTTGCTGCTTATATACTAATAATGTGGAAGTTTTTTCTAAATGCATAATTTTGGTTGGCAAAAATATTTTTGAATACTAATGATTTTTTTCGTGAATCTATTCGTAAATGATTTTTCAGTGTTGCACTTGAAATGATTTTTGTAGGTGTTTATTTAGTTGCACCGCATTTGGGAGACTCCATTTTATTAATACGGATGCTGTTTGGGTGTTCTGTTCATCTCGCTCCCGCTCTTTACCTCTCCCGATCAGTGTCTCCCTGAGTGTCTTTTCTCCCCAGTCTTTGCAGAGCACAGTACACTGGGACATAACTGTTCTTTTCCTAGAGCGCACGTATTGTGAAACTTTTTCCATGTGCTGAATGTTTCTATCCCAAGGACATTTCCGGAGAAGCTTCCTTTATGGACCTGCTAGCAGACAATGGTGAATGGGACTTTGTTTGAAAAAATGTTTCATATTGTGTTGTACATCTCCCGACAGCAACAGCAGAGAAGCTGCCGGAGCTTTACTTAAAAATGGATTAGCATTATATGCCTAATTGTAGCATTCTGTATTTTGATTAGTCCAATACTGTATGTCTCATCACTAGTCCTACCATGCTGAATTTGCATTTTTTGCTTATTACCTATTTGTAGCTTTTTGATTAAAAAGAAAAAAAAACACATTGGTTTTGGGAGTGAGGGAGAAACTTATGCTTTTGAGAATCTGTCCTGTTTATTTCAGATTGACTTTTTTTTTTTTGGGGGGGGGGGATTTTCTTCTAGGGATGCTGTCAATTATTGTTATATTTGATGTTCGAATAATTCTGATTTCGGATTATATACTCTGTATCTGAGCCTTCATGGCATGGCACTTCTCTCTAATGCTTAATTAGAGACTTGTTTGTAATAAAATCATTTAACTTTCTGTGATCTAGAACTCAGTTACTGAGTGACCCCAGTTAGTTGTTTATTACTCTGCTAAACTAATGTTGTATGATGTTAAGGATGGTGTTCTATAACATTTGATCAGTGCTGTGCAGAGCAGATCTCTGAAGGCAACATTTAGGGGTGTATATAATTTTGGGATTCATAGTTCTGCTCCCACACTAACATCATACTAATTGAGTCCTTAGCAAGCATTTATCTAGGTTTTCTTTGGCATGTTGGTTGTTCTTGTATTGCTTTACTTTCTCGCTAGACTTGGCATCTTTTTCAGGGTTAACTTTAGGGTGAATTATAACACTCCACTAAACCATTCTTTTGTGGGTGGTAAGCGTAAGTATGTAACTTCTTAACCCACAACTGGTAACAAACTCGTTCCATATGTTTCGATATAAAGGAAATCCCTTGGAAGTGAGTACTTTCTTTGGGAAAAGTCTTCAATCATGGATGTTGCAGACCAGGTCATGATAATTTGTTTCAAGAGACTTCTCTCCGGCTATCGAATAGCACGGTTGGTGAAAATGAGTAGTGTTGATTCTCTGTATAGTAAATTTGTCAGTTCACCAAACCAATGTCCATAGCCGCCTCCTTTTTCTTCCTAGAACAGATCTGAGCTATATGCTCCCTGTCACGACACTTGAAACACAGTGGACCCTGATTGGGATTAGGGGTATACTTTATGGCCCAGGTTTGAGTAACTGAGTTCTTGGTACATTTTGTTACTTGAAATTTGTTTTCTACCCCAAGGTTTGGACCCTCCCTGTTTCTGAGCTCGAGGAAAAAGTTGAGGCAATCTCAATGGCTGATGTCCTATTTAAGCCGTTGAGTTGCTATATCCATGTTCATACATGAGAAAAAAGGCCATTAGGAAATTGTTTGAAAAATGTTTTCCAATATCTCTTATTTTGACGAGGGTTCCAGTTTAAGCCGCTTATCCCGGACATAACAATGGAGCCATTGGAGTCTCCCATTCCTTTCTAAACTGTGTATAAGTTTGAGTCAATCCCCGACCTTTCCAACATAATTTTCTTTATTTTATAATAAGGAGTGGTGCCACCTGGGTTAGTGCCTGTTGGGTGGCCTACACTTCAGTTTTCCCTACAATTGGGTTGCCAGATATTGACCCCAGTGCTCGTTCGACTAGCCAGTTCTTTGAGCTATCCATTCAGAGTTTGTGAAGAAGTAGTGAGGATCTTTCCCCATCCACGTATGTTTGTACATCAGCAGCATGTATGTTTGGACTCCCTCTTGTTGCAATAAACAATCTGCTAATCTTCCTAGTGTAGCATCATGAGAAATACTGATTTGGCTCAGCTGAGTTGTAATGGCCTCTAAAGTTTGTTGCAGAAGGTCCTCCTTTTCTGAGGTCCTGATACACCAATCCAAAGTCCATTCTAGGCTTTTCTGACCTGCTGCCAACTCTTGTACTGAAGCCTCCATTAGTGGATAAAACGTTTAATCCCACTTTTGACACTGCCTGTGAGGTTGTGATTAAACACAGCAGTTGACACATGGCTTTTGTAGGACTAAGATGTTTTTCCTGTTATAATTTGTAAATCGGAGTCCTAGTTCATAATCCGGCCATGGGTCTTGTGTATGTGTGATTTTCTTTCCTTCTCTTCAGCAACTGCCCACTCATCTGTGGCCTTTCACCACCAGCAAAGTTCCATGTGAAAAGAACTAGGTATGTGTTGGACAGGGAGGAAAAAATTAAACATAAAAAGAAATCTTGCAACTATTTGTGCTCTTCTGGCCAGAGGTACTATCATTCATACAATTTGCGACAAGTATAGAATTTTGTCAACCTACTATTTTTTGCCAAACTGGATTGATTTGCAATTCAACCAACCTAATTAACATTCCTGAAGTAGGCTGTGGATTGTGAATCAATTTGATTGGTCACAGTCACGGGGATGGTGTGCCTACAAGGGTCATCAGACGAACATGTCTGTGATTGTGTTTAAATAAAAAAAAAATGTTTTAAAGACAGACAGTTTTCCTTGAAGGAGATGAGCTGCCTTCTGATTTTTTTTTTTTTAAACATTTCTCTGAGAGCTCATCCCACTGGCACGACACAGTATTTAATCTCTACTCTGGCTGTCTACATAGGACAGCGAGACCCGGCACAGTGAAAATAGCTTTTGGGTGCTAATGACTGTAAGGCTCTGCTAATATTACATTTCTGTGTGTCCTACTTGAAGAAAAAAAAAAAAAACATGGACCCTGCCTTGTGGCCTACAAGGCCTACATAGGGGGGCTTATTAATATTTAAAAGGAAGGTTGTGATCTGTCCGAAGGGTTGATCTTTACAGGTTGAATTGCAGTTTCTGCACGGCTACAGTCAGATTACACGGGTTAGGCCTGAAGCCATGTTTGCAGAGCCACTGTAGCGGGTGGCAAAATGGGTGCTGTGGTTTGCTAGTGGTATGTAACTTCCAGGCTCTCGGTACACCTTGTACACCTTGTGCCACATGCCAGGGACTTACAGGTAAGTTAAATATAGCAATTGGGAATATGCTTATTAGAACATGTTAGAGAGGTAGCACAGACACTTCACTACTGGTTAGGAAGGGTAAATGAAGTGCACCGAGTTCTAAACACGCAAAAAAATAGGATCGCGCAAAAGGTGAAATATGCAGGGTGACCATGCTAAAAAGATGGATTCTCAAAATAGGAGCACTGGTTTTGGAAATCCGACTGTTTGTGACCAGAAAATAGGTAAGTACACCTGGGGCTAAGTTAATTTCTATCTTGTTTTGTCATTCTGTTCTATATGTTGCTTACTTACTTTGGGTAGTTACATTTCCCTTTGTCTTTCCTTGTCCTGGTGTTCCTGCCCATGTAATGCTGACTTTCTGAAAGTCTCCTTAGCGTTTTCTCCGGTGGCATCTCCTTTCCTGTAGCTCAGCAGCTCCAGGTCCCAGAGTCCTCTGCGGTCCCCCTAAGCATTGAGCAATTCATCCTCTCCCGTCCTCCGGGGGGCTCCCCTCCCTCGCCTCGGTTCCTCTCTGGTCGCTCTGTGTCAGGATCCAGCAGTCTTCTCCGCTCCTTCGTTTCAACAACCAGTTAATCCTTTTTTTTTTTTACTATCCTCAATCTTTTTACTTTCTTATCCTAGTTAGTCTTTTTTCTTTCCCTCGCTCTGTTTTCTCTCTTCTTTTTCTATTCTCAATTGAGGCGATAGTGCAGGGGTCTCCACCCTTCTCACTAACGAGCTGCTTATTTTCAATGACAATGATCACAAGCTACTAATATTTTGAGTGTTGTATTCATCAGACGAGGTGACATTACTGTCCACCCTGTGCATTACCAGCCGCGATCACCTCGGGGCAGGATTGCTCGCAGTAATGTAAAGAATGCTCATTCCTTTAGGAATGCCTCTGCAGGGGCAATGCATACCAGCCACAGCTCCAATGTCCCTGGCATCAAGGTAAAAATATTAGGAACGCATCTCCTAATGTTGTATGATTTGTCATTCAAATATCGGCTTTTATTATTTGTGGGAGATTATGGGTTCTGGAAATACACACATTTTCATATCCAATACACACTTTTATTTTGGTATATAAATAATAATTCAGCCAAACTAAAGCTTCTAATTTAATAGCTGGGCTACACACAGGAGAGCTACTCACAGGTAGCTGGAGAGGTACCAGTAGCCCGTGAGCTACTCGTTGACGTACTCTGCTATAGTGTTCTCTGTTCCAGCCATCTTTAGGCCCCGGCCCAGGGGTGGCTTCTCCATTAGGGTGGAGAAGCGTTGCCCCCTGCCAGCAGTAGCAGCTACAAAACCTTTACAAGAAAACAATAGTGTTTATTATCATTTTCTTGAAAAGAGATGGGGCATTGGGGGTGATGAGCACTTGAGGGGAGTGCACAGAGCACAGCCTTCAGAGCGCATGTGTGTTTGGCCAGCCATGTCGGGCCGGCCAATCACACAGTAGGCTCTCTACAGCCCAGCAACACTGTTGCTGGGCTGGAGAGAGCCTGTACAGGCTCCCAGCCTGCTGGGAGCACCCACTACTTTAAGCAGCGTCAGGATAGGCCGCAGGGCAGGCTGGGAGCCTGTGCCTGCAGCGAGGGGGACAGAGGAGCGGAGCGGCATACGGCGGAGCAGGTAAATGTTATATTTTTTTAAAATTTTTTTTATTTAATTGTTATTAATCCCTCCCCCCACCAAACCCCTGTCCGCTGCTCCACCCCTTCTGGTTGTCGCAAGCTGCGACTGCCCCAGCCCTGTGGACAGCAGTTGTGACCGGATTTAGGACAGGTACGTTTTACAGTTCTGGTCATAAAAATACACCAAGACTTGGGGGGAAAAGCTAATAAGCGCATCCTGAAGCTCAGGTGTTAAAATCACAAAATGCCCTCCTTTGTGCTTTAATACTTTGAACGGCAAGTTAACCTGCTAAGTTTCCAGTTTCTTGGCTGTCTGTTTTTTCATGTTTTACAGAATTAGTTGAACTCTTGGATGGGTGAATTCCGCTGACGATTTATCCAGGATTTGAGCCTTTAAAAGTCTGCATTCATCCAGAATATCTACTGTCACTGGAGATCATTGGACTCGGAGGTAGGTGGTCACCCAGTTATCCCTTGTCTACTTGTGGTTGGAAGTAGTGCTCAACTCTTTGTTGTGGCTGAAGGTGGAATTGCTTGTGACTCCTGCAGCCAGAGTTGCCTCTCTGAGGACTGACCTGTCTGTTGCCGTGGGACAGTCCTGGATTGGGCTTGGCTTGTTTATGGAATTGTCAAAGAAAGCTTCATTACTCTGCGTTTGGGTTGCATCTGTGAAATGTGTTTACTAAGCTCTGATCATCAAAAATCCTTGGGTGCCCCCCCCACCCAGCAGTCACTAAGGAGATGAGCTCCCAGAGGCTCGGCAGGACACTGATGGGGTTTATTCCAAGCTCCAAATAGAATCACAGGGTCAAGCTGTAGTTACTGAGAGCACCAGGTTCAGGAATGAGATCATGGAAGAACCAAACTGAGAGTGAGTATCCTGGCTCCATGCATCACCTGGGCATTCATTCAAAGCCAGGCTGCACATCAAAACTTTTCCAAAGGAAAGGGCATGTTATTTTCGAAGATCCTTGCCAGCCTGACACCTTTCTTGAACACATGCAAATTGCACAATGGACTCTGGCAGTGACTGTCCTGCCTGTGCATTAAGGCAAAGATTCTCCTCCAGTTTACAGTCCACCCTGAACCCTGGGTGTTGTATTTGGTTATGGCCTGATCAATGGCTCGCGGCCTAAATAAAATAATTTAATGAAAGCAGGGGCTTCAAAATGCAAGCAATAAAATTCAAGCCATTTGTATGAAGTTTGCTCTGTATATACTATCTCAAAGTGAGAGATAGTGTGCACAGTCCAAGGGTTCGCCTTAGAGGTTGATAGTGGCAACATTAGATAATACTAATGCTCTATTTTGTGGTAGTGTGGTTGAGCAGTAGGCTTATCAGAGGGTAGTGTTAAGCATTTGTTGTACACATACTAGCAATAAATGAGGAACACACACTCAACGACTTAACTCCAGGCCAATAGGTTTTAAATAGAAAAATCTCTTCTTAATTTATATTTAGAACCACTAGATTCAAATTTGAGGTAAGTATATAAAATGCAAGGTACTTCACAGGTGAGTACAGAACTTTGATTTAAAACAGTAGTACACACAGTTTTGGTTAAAATGGCAATAAGCTATTTTAAAATCGGACACAGTGCAAAAATCAACAGTTCCTGGGGAAGGTAAGTATGGTTAGGTTTCTCAGGTAAGTAAAGCACTTACACAGTCCGCCTCCTGGGCATAGGCAGCCCACCCTTGGCAACCCCAAAGCCACAGCACCAGCAACACAGGGCCTGTCAGGTGCATAGGTCAAAGGAGGGCCCAAAACACATAGGTGCCTATGGAGAACAGGGGTGCACCGGTTCCAGTCTGCTAGCAGGTAAGTGCCTGCATCCTCGGGGAGCAGACCAGGGGGGTTTGGCAGAGCACTCGGGGGGGACTCACACAAAACACACCCTCAGCAGCACAGGGGCGGCCGGGTGCAGTGTGCAAAGCAGGCGTCGGGTTTGCTACTGAAAGCAATAGAGGGACCTGGGGGTCACTCTGACGATGTAGGCAGGACACAGGAGGGCTTCCCGGGCAAGCCACTGACTGGGCTAGGATGAGGGCCGCATGCTGGTCACTCCTGCACTGGTAGGTGGTTCCTCTCAGTCCTGCGGGTGCAGTGCTTGATCCAGGCGTCGAGTTCCTTTATTATCAGGCAGTCGCGTTCAGGGGGAGCCTCTATGCAAGCGTCGCTGTGGGCATGCAGGGGGGTCGACTCAGGGTGTCCACATCGTCTGCGTCGCCTAGGGGTCCTCTCTGTGGTGTTTGTTGTCCTGGACTCGAGCCGGGGGCGTCGGGTGCAGAGTGTGAAGACTTGTGCTTCTGGCGAGAAGTGAGAGTCTCTTTAAAGTTGTTTCAAAGTTGCAAGTTTGTTGCTGTTTCTGAACAGTGGCGCTGTTCTTGTGAGGTTCTTGGTCCCTGGGGTACAGGGCAGTCCTCGGAGTCCTCAGAGGTCGCTGGTCCCTCTGGATGCGTAGCTGTGCAGGTTCTTTGAGTCTGGAGACAGGCCGATAGGGCTGGGGCCAAATCAGTTGTCGCCTCCGTCATCTCTGCGGGGTTTTCAGGTCAGCAGTCCTTCTTGTTGTAGGTTGCAGGAATCTAATTTCCTGGTTTCAGGGTCACCCCTAAATACTGAATTTAGGGGTGTGTTTAGGTCTGGGGGACAGAAGCCAATGGCTACTTCCCTGAAGGGTGGTTACACCCTCTTTGTGCCTCCTCCCTGAGGGGAGGGGGCCAAATCCCTATTCCTAAGATGGAGGATTTCTAAAGGCAGGGGTCACCTCAGCTCAGGGCACCTTCGGGGCTGTCCTGACTGGTGGGTGGTGACTCCTTGTTTTTCTCATGATCTCCTCTGGACTTGCCCCCAAAAGTGGGGGCAGTGTCCGGAGGGGTGGGCATCTCCACTAGCTGGGAAGTCCTGGGGCGCTGGAACCGGCATGAGCCTTTGAAGCTCACCGCCAGGTGTTACAGTTCCTGCAGGGGGAGGTGAGAAGCACCTCCACCCAGTGCAGGCTTTGTTCGTGGCCACAGAGTGACAAACGCACTCACCCCATGTGGCCAGAAAATTGTCTGGTTGTGGCGGGCTGGCAGGAACTGGTCAGCCTAGCACTATGAGTCGGACTGGGGGCATCTCTAAGATGCCTCTGTGTGCAGTTTGCAATAAATCCCACACTGGCATCAGTGTGCATTTATTGTGCTGAGAAGTTTGATACCAAACTTCCCAGATTTCAGTGTAGCCATTATGGAACTGTGGAGTTCGTATTTGACGGACTCCCAGACCATATACTCTTTATGGCTACCTGCACTTACAATGTCTAAGGTTTTGCTTAGACACTGTAGGGGTATAGTGCTCATGCAACTATGCCCTCACCTGTGGTATAGTGCACCCTGCCTTAGGGCTGTAAGACCTGCTAGAGGGGTGACTTACCTAGGCCACAGGCAGTGGGTTAAGGGCATGGCTCTCTGAGGGGATGCCATGTCGACTTAGTCATTTTCTCCCCACCAGCACACACAAGCTGTGAGGCAGTGTGTCTGTGTCTGTGCTGAGTGAGGGGTCCCCAGGGTGGCATAAGACATGCTGCAGCCCTTAGAGACCTTCCCTGGCATCAGGGCCCTTGGTACCAGGGGTACCAGTTACAAGGGACTTACCTGGATGCCAGGGTGTGCCAATTGTGGAGACAAAGGTACAGTTTAGGGAAAGAACACTGGTGCTGGGTCCTGGTTAGCAGGCCTCTGCACACTTTCAACTCATAACTTAACTTTTTGCCTTTGCTGATGCTAAGGGGTAACCATGCCAAGGAGGCATTTCCATACACCATTTGTCAGAACATAAACAAAAGCGCAGGAGCTGGAGCTGGTAATAAGAGGTTAGATTGGATGGGACCATTGCCTCGGCTGAAAGGAAGTCCCAGGAGGTCCCGCTTACCTGCAATGTGCTCTTGTGAACAGGCCAGTGTGTTAGCATAGCACTCAGTGACAGAATACATTGTTGCCTGTATAACTTACTTTATATCAATGTAAGATCTTATATTGATACAACGTACAAGTTACATAAGATGCAGAAGACGAGAAGTGCCTTCTTATTTGCAAGAAATTTAATAGTTGAAGCAATATCCAAAGCCTTAGGTTTTAACTATTGAGGTAGCACATGGTGTCCCTGTCAACTGCTGTTCATTCCTTGCCTGGTAACAACAGTGGACCCTCTGTGACCAGCTTCCATTCTGCGCCTGAGGCGAGGTTGCTCAAAGTGCCACTCACCATCAGCACTTTCACCCCATTTCCAGGACGTGGAAGCACGTGCGCATCCATTGGGTGAAGATTTAGGATGTGGTCTGCCATGATTGAAGGCTGCAGTGGTGCTGGAACGAGTCTCAGAGTGGGGGTGCAGGCGTCAATGTTGCGTGACTGCAATCCTAGGGATTGTGAAAACTAAAAAGTTATCTCAATCAATCAATAATCCAAAAAATGTGTAGAGCCTGCTACTGACCCGTGAGGTGGTGGTCTCAAAGACTGCTATGAAGTTCTGTGGTTATACTGAATAAGGAGCTAACTACATTGCTATCCTATGGAATCTCTTTATTGATGTGATAACTACACTTTCACAATTGCCATATTTACCTTCTTTGCTTTCTCAAATTTTCTTGAAAATGCACCATTTTCCTACTCAGTTTTTCAAAATGTTCTCGGTGGGAGAACCCCCCCTAACCCATCTTTAGATAGTCGGCTTGCTCACTACATTCGCCTACCACAGGTCATTTTCCCAAACTTATACTCCTCACCGCTTTTAATTGTCACCAGCCACCACTAGTATTCATTAGCAGTATCTAAGCATGCTGTTCTACCCTTATTATTCTACCTACACATCTACATTTTGAAGATCCTGTTCCAGGTGCCAAACACCAGCCCCTTCTCAAGGTCTGAGGTTAGTGCATGAACCTGGGTTAAAAAGCTGGCCACAGTGAGATGCGAGGTGAGGCCTTAGCACAGCTTGTTCTATAGAAGCCGCCTGTTCTCGCCACTCGCTCATCCTTCTCTCTTGCCACAGGGATGGCCTTGCTGAGGACGCAGCGCTTCTGCTGCCCGCACAGAGACTCTGCCACCCGGCTGGTGTTGGCCTTCCACCCGGAGGTCTTCCATGGCCTCTGTCTGTGCAGTTCCAGCCTGGGTCTGGCTGGCATGCTTTTCCAAGCTCTCCCGAGGCATCGCCGTGGTTACTCCCCAGTCAGGTGTGGCAGTCTGGAGAAACTCAAGCCAGCCATGAGGATTGGAAGCATGGTCAACATCTGCTGCTGCCTGGGTAACGCAGGTGAGGAGGATTGCAAACTTGTCAACATTTTCTGTTGCTAGGCAACTGTGGGAGCTGATTTCTTACACCTTAAATGCATCACAAATTGAGGCACATGCTGACTTAGGTTGTGTTTACAATGTCCCCCATCTTGTATTAGTCATCAATATCACATGTTAACTATTGTTGTTCTTCTCATTCCAAATAAAGAACCACAAGGCCCACACCAATAGACTGAGAAATGTTCCAAGAGAGCTTTTTTGCTCTGTACCCAACCAAGGACATCTCGACTGTCCCAGGCTATCGCCATACAATGCATCGAATGGATTGCTGACTGATTGTGAGATGGTCAATGTAGTACTACCATGAGAGAATCTTCTAATGTATTCTGTAGTAAAATGTTTCTTATTGCTTGTTTCTATTGGTGCATAGCCTGAGAATTATGTACCCATGTAGACCATATGAACATCTTTGTCTAAAGTCCTAAAAAGTGATGGTACATTTCTACGTGGAGGAAACCTCTTTTTACCCACATTTAGAGGCAAATCTTTGCAGGATTTCACTTAAAAATGTAGTGAGCTTGGCATTGTCTTTGTAAATTGCAGGTTAATTCTTATATAAAGCATTGAAGCAACAACTGTTGTCTGTCATTCCTACAAGAATGTTTATCATCTGCTACTGAGCTAAATTGATTTAACAGAAGTGACTGCTCCTGTCAAGGAGCACCAAAGTGCGTATCGGGGACTGCACGGCTCCCAGTCCGCGTTGTTGGCGTGCCCTCATGAGTTGGATTTAAAGCAGTATGCTCCGCGGCAACACAACATTGGCCCGTGATGTAGGGGTTGGACACATTGTCAATACCTACCGAATCCTCTGCTGTTGTGGCATGGAACGGTATTCCATCCCCAGCTGGTGGCAAGCGGCGTGCAAGGAAGCAATGCTTTCATGGAGGGGAATAGAGGGCCATTAACCCCAGACTGTGATCTTTCAGGGCTAGAAAGTGAGTTCTGGGCTCCTACAGTCCAGCTTGGAACTAGAAGAGTTTCCTGAAACTATAGGAGCTATCAGAAGCCACAAGACCTTATGAACATGCACGACCTTCTGCAAACTACAAGACCTTTGGAGCTTTTGCGAACAGTGAGAGCTGTGGGTCTTATAGGAGCTGTGGTAGAGGTGGACAGATAGAGCTGGAAGGTGAGAATGCAGGCTCTCCCACTTTTGAAGATAAATTCCCCAGGAGACCCTCGAGGTGACTCCCTAGGATCATACAACTGCTTTGTGTTCTAGCTACAGGTAACTCCAGGTCTGTGAGTTACTCTGAGTCCTTCTCATCAATTGCTTCTCCCACGATCTTCATTTTGACACATTTAGTCACAGGACGTTTTCTTTCAGCCGGTGAAGTCTGAGGTCTGAACATTAAGTTATACTTGTCTGGTTTCACTGAGTTCACTCAGGTGCAAGTTTGGATGTTGCGTACAGTTAGTGTTCCTGATCTGCGTGGAGTCAATGTTAAAGAGCGGGGTTCAGAGGGAGGACCCTGTCGTACTCTGCCTAGTCCACTTTGCTGTGGCCTGTACCTGCTGGCATTAGTTGTAGAAAAAAGACCAGATTGTTATTCCATGCCAGACACTCCCATTCACTAGTAGTTTTTAAAGTAGACCCCGTTGTCCACAGTGTTGTAGGCCTTTGTGAGATAGGGGAATCTTGGGGCTGCTTGTGCACCTCATGACAGGGTGATGAGGGCTTCCTTGGTGTTCAAAGGCACTAGACAGGGTAGAAGGTCCCTTTTAGGGTCCACAGGTTAGAGACAGGTTGATAAGATTATTGACACATGAGGCACTTGCTAAAGTACTAAAATAATTAGTAACAAATCTTAGTACAAAAAAATTATTTGGAACCTGTAAGTGAGAATAAAATATATAACAGCATAGTCAAATCTCATGATCTCCAAATAGAGTCCATTCACAAAAAAAAAGAAGAGAAACGTATTAAAGCTTCAGTGTGTTTTTTTCAGTCTTTGTGATTTATTTCATTTGATTGCACATTCCGTTCTCCAGTATATAACAGTAATTATTTTAGTACTCCCTTGGTGTTCATAGACACTAGATAGGGTGGTAAGCTCATCCTTGGTGTTCACAGTCACTAGACAGGTTGATAAGGCTCACTTTGGTGTCCACAGGCACTAGACAAGGTGAGAAAGTCTGTTAGAAATGGGGTCTTTGGTTGGCACCGTCTTTAAAGGCTGCTTACCCGAAATGCATTGGAACTTATTCAACTTGGTCACAAAAAGCCATCAAAATTGCCTTTATTAGATGAAGGTTGATTGTTGGATGGACTTCACAATCAACAACAATTAAATATCGAAGGAATGATAACTTTTGTTTAAAGACAGTTGTATTAGGACTATATGTGATGCATGGATAGAGCCATTCTGGCCTTTAGAGTGCGAGTTGGGACTAGTGCACAATATTTTGGCTCTAGCTTATGTTTTAAATTGTTTCTGGGACTTGGGCAGAATCCCATCCAACGCAGCTCTTACATTTGTTTAAATTAGATTACTTCACAGAAGACAGTGCGCGCAATTGTATTGTTTTTTCAAGTGGGTATACCTGCCAAGTCGAATTGGCAGTTTAAAACTGCCCACACGGACACTTCAGTGGCAGGTGTGAGCCATGTTTACAGGGCTACTAATGTGGTTAGCACAATCAGTGCTGCAGGCTCACTAGTAGCATTTGATGTACAGCTCCTTGGCACACCTGGTGTACTATACAAGGGACTTATTCGTAAATCAAATATGCCAATCATGGCATATGCCAAAGAGCACTTGCACTTTAGCACTGATCAGCCAGCAAAAACCAAATTCAGCACACAGTAAAAAACAGGAGATCGGAGACAAAAGCTTTGGGGATAATCCTGCAAAAAGGGTAATTTCCAACATCTCTTATCTCCCCTTTTTTTTACTGCGTCTTCATACCCTGGGGTATTTAAATTTCTCTATCATGTCTCCCCTCTTCTTCTTTTCATGTATCCAGACCCTTGAGATATTTTAGCTTCTACACAAGACCCCCTCCTGTCTGTGAGACTAAACAGATTGCATCTCTCTAATATTTGCATTGCAAACCACACACTACTTGACTGTTACAAATCTGCCTGCATCCTTCTGGTGACAATGCACTTTGAGTAGTACACAGGACTGCGGATGACTCTGAACCAGTGATCTCACATAGGTGGCACAGACTCCCTCCTAGTGCTGGTAGCACCATGCACTCGGGTGCTCTGAATTTGCCACCCCACAGTTCTATAAAACTCCCTTAGTAAATAACCTAACAGCTCTGGTTACTACTTCAGTCATTCACATCCTACCTGGTACCCACTAAGACACGTCCTCTGCAGGTCTTTTAATTGGGGGACCTATCTGGAATTGATCGTTTGCCTCCAGGTGACAGACTCATCACTGATGGGTCTACACTGTTCACTTTCAGATGATGGACTCATCCTTGATGGGTTCATCCATGGTGGTGCTATGCCTTTAGCCTTCAGAAGGTGGGCTGCTCCTTGGTGGGTCCATTCCCTTAGCTTTCAGATGCTGACTCGTCATTGGTGGGTCTATGCTGTTAGCTTGCAGATGATGATGCATCTGTGGGTCTACGCTGTTAGCCGTCAGATGATGACTGATCATTGGTGGGTCTACACTGTTAGCTTTCAGATGATTACTCATCATTGATGGTTTCGTTCCCTTAGCCTTCAGATGATGGAGTCATCATTGGTGGGTATATGCTGTTAGCTGTCAGATGATGGAATCATCCATGGTGGGTCTATGCCATTATTCTTCAGAAGGTGGGCTGCTCCTTGGTGGGTCCAAACCCTTAGCCTTCAGATGATGGACCCAATCATCGATGGGTCTACGCTATTAGCTTTCAGATGTTGAGTCATCATCGGTAGGTCTATGCTTTTAGCTTTCAGATGATGACTCATCATTGGTGGATTTATGCCATTAGCTTATCTACAATGGACTTGTTGACAGGTTGATTCCGTTAGCCTTTAGATGATCGACTGATCTTTGATGGGTTCATCCTTGGTGGGTCAATGCCATTAACCTTCAGATGATGAACTCATCCTGGATGAGTTCATGCCATTAGCCTTCAGATGATGGATTCTTCCTTGATGGGTTCTTCCATGGTGGGTCTATGCTGTTAATCTTCAGAGATTGGGCTCATTCTTGATGGGTTCTTCCATGGTGGGTCTATGCCAATAGCCTTCAGATGGTGGGCTCCTTCTTGGTGGTTTTATGTTTTCAACCTTCAGATGATAGACTCATCCTTGGTGATTCTATGCCATTAGCCTTCAGGCAATGGCCTCCTTTTGCTATTAGTCTCCTGATGATGGACTCCTGCTCTTTATATATTAATGTTGCGGGATGTATCTGATCCATTGGCAAGACCTCATCTGGAAGTAGACAGTCTTGGCTTAAATACAGATTCCCATACTGAAGTAAAGCCTTTGTTGTTGACCTCATTTCATTATTGTTCCTCATTTCTCATGTTTGCAAACATTTGAAACTGGGGAGTTTTGAGCACTTTGTAAAAACAGTTCATTCACATTTATGGGATGATGAATAGCCTTTTTGACTGACATATTGTTTTCTTGCTCTCTTTTTTTTTTTTTCTCCTAGGAATACTGCTGCGCTCTGTGCTGTGGTACACGCTGTCTTACACCCCCCTGGACAAGACCTTCCAGAACACAACCTTCCCATTCCCCAGGCCTCTGTGCATTGTGGTGTCGGTATGTACACACTATGATCCACCGGGCTTCGGTTATCTATAGAGTAGGGCCAAAGTATGAGTTCGATTGATAGGTGCTTTGGGCCCCTCAAGACTGACTGGCCACATCCACAGTCCCCTCAACCAATGACAGATGTCAAGTGCAATACTTGTACAATACAGCTTCTGTGTGGCATCACTGGGTGCCCGTCGAAGCACCCCTCTATTACCCCTCCACGCTCTACATGCCATTTTTGATAATGCCCCGGGGGGGGCACTTTGGAGTCCCCAGGAGCCTCTGGACTGACCCATTTACCATTTATTTACATTATTAATAATAAAAAGATGTGGTTTATATAGTATTTTGATCCAAAGTGCTTTTCACAGCACCGGCTTGCTTACAGCTGTTATCCAGTTTAAACTGTTGCTCATTTCATTCACCTCAAGTATGAGCTTCCCTTGGCAGCGTCTGAAGTTGTGCACGTACACATCTCACCAGCGCCTGCTCACCAACTTTAATTAGCCATTTAAGCAGGATGTGATTGATGGTTTTGTTTAGTTAAAACAGTATGCTCTAACTGGCGTTTTCACCTAAATATAACGTCTCTTAACCTTCTTTTTTTTTTTAAACGCCTAGCTATAACTGTCACTTTAACTTTTGGTTTTATAATGTAAATGAAGATGTCCATCACCATGCGTGGCATGAGTTTGGGCAGGGCTATGCCCTACACCCAACCCCCTCCCCACAGAGGCCACCCCACCGCACGCCCAAGCAAGGCCGCGTCTGACCTTGGGCCATCGTAGGAAAGTACCTTTTCTGTATGGTCACCCCTGCCCTTTTTTCTCCATTGCTGAGGGTTATGACTCTGAAAGTGCACTTGAGCCTGCGAACCAGCCCCAAGGATAGTGCTCTCTCCCTAAAATGTGATACATCTAAATTGGTCACAGCTGGCACGTCTATATAACGCATCATTAACTGCTGGAAAAATACCTCCTACCACAGCCCAAGCGTTGGTTATTGCATTACTGAAACCAAATAAACCTCCATCTGATATGTCCTCTTATAGGCTTCTCTCGCTGCTTAATACTGAATATAAAGTACTCAGTAAAGTGCTGCCCGCCACCTGCTCCCACTGTAGCATAAACGTGTACATACCGACCAACGCAGATTTGTCCCCGTAACACATCACTTAATAAACAATGCCTCCACAATATCATAGATGCTACAAGCCATCGACTCCAGCAAGCAGGTTGCTGATCACTAGATCTGCGTCAGGCCTTTGATACCTTAACATGGGACTTTGTTTGCAGCCCTAGAGCTATACTCTGACCCCACAGCACGAACACGCACGGGACCACTCATCTCACAGGCCTGTAAGATACAGCTCGGATCTAGGCAGGGCTGTCCACTGTTGCCACTTCTGTTTGTTTTGCCCCTGGAGCCTTTGGTGCACCACCTGGGACTGGGGTATCCCGATGGGTAACGCGATACATGGACCGTCCCTTTACACAGATGATGATATACTATATGTAAGGACCTCCGGCGGGGCCGCACAGGCATAGCCCATATGTTCACTACCTATGAGTTCATCTCAGGACTACAGATTAACACTAATAAATCATACACCTTCTCTTTTCAAGGCTATGACGATCTGCCACAATTGTCCTTTGGAGACAAGGTTATCCAAGTGGCACTCCACACATCGCGCTACCTCCGCATCTGAATATACATTGAGATATCGGACATATTGGATGGCAATCTCCTAAAAACCATAATGAGTCTTAAACTCCCAGTGGCCTTCTGGAAGGCCCCCTGCTCTCAGTGGCCGGTAGAGTGGCTTTTGCCAAGATGGTTGTGTTACCCCAATTACTTTATCACTTTGTAGACATCCCAGTGGTTGTTTCTGCATGTATCTTCAAGCTGACCTAATTTGGGTGAACGGGCATCGCAGAGTCTGCATAACTAAGCTCCCACCTCCTCCAGACCAAGGTGGGTTTGGCGCCCCAAACTTTAACGCATACTGCATTGTCAGCCAACTGCAATGGCTTTCTTACTGGCCGCAACCTCCCAGAGATTGACTCTACAAAGGACATGCTTATCCGCGGCAGTCTACATATCCTCATGTGCCCGGGATCTAAGTCCCCTACTGATAGCCCTCTCCTACTACAAACTGCGGTAACTTACTGGAAGATGGCACTCCGATATATCAACCATCCCCTAACTTATGCTCTGAGTATACCTTTGGTGGGCCTTCCCCTCACATCAGGGATATTATCAATAAAAAGACTGCAATCGTGGCTCAACAGCGGGGTTACCACAGTGGGAGACCTCTAGGTGGAGAACACACTATTAAACCACACTGATTTTGCACAAACCCAGGGAATACGAGAGACCCTGTTCCTTACCCAGGCTGGCATTGTCTGATCTGCCAGGAATCACTGGGCACCTGAGAACATAGAACCCAACACTTATGAACTGCCACAAGTGATACATACTATGGGACGAACAGGACACCTGGTTGGGTGGCTATACAGCAGCATCCAAGCACATGTGCTAACCCCACTGAGGAATAAGTGGGAAAGTGATATTGCCAGAACCCTCCGAGACAAGGGTTGGGATTTTCTGCTTGAATACCACCATAGGATTTTGAGAAACTCTCACTTTAAATTTCTACAATTCTCTGTACTACACTGCGTCTATCTCACTCCATATAGGCTACATGCCATGTTTCCTATGCGCTGCTCAACATGCCCTCGCTGTCACGTGCCAAAGATCAAATTATCCCACATGTTATGGGAATGCAATAGGCTACATCCCTACTGGACACCCATCATTGGGGCACTAACACTCTCGCCAGCAGTATCCAGTGGACCACATGGAAGCCCTGCTTACTCGGCCTATTCCCCAGACCAAAAGCCGATAAAGTCACAATGCGTTTCATTGATTTAGCACTGATCCTAGCAAAGCGTCTTATAACTAAACGCTGGAAATCCCAGACCACAATGACTCTATTAATGTGGAAGGAGAAACTCAAGAGATGGGGACTTGCGGAGAGCATGGCTCTGCATCCAGAGGAATGTAGGGGGATGTGAAAGAAGCCTATAGCAATGGAATGGGGTGCCCTACTGGAATCCTTCAAAGCACTGGGCTCTTGATACTAATGTAAGCCCATACAGCCTTCAGATTGATTAAAGATTAGTGTTGCATGCACACACCTACAGTCTGTGAAGCATTGGTCCCTCTCCCTGACATAGACACCACCAAAACACGACAGCAAACGTGACTTTGATGTGGGGGGCACACCATCATCCGGCTCTTTTTATAGATCCATCCCTGCTGGGCACCAACCATAGGACAGTTCCGTAACATAAGGGGGATGCCACATCAGGGGGTGGACTGGCAAGGGTTGTTTAATAACACTTTGACGTTGCACTCATAGTAGACGCCATAACCTTACTAGAACGGACTTATTTGACCTGCAACGTACTATATCAGTGGATATGTCAATATGTAAACGTATTGTTATGTACCATTTATTATATGGTGTTCTTCGCATACAAACAATGATCATGAGTTGATAATGCTATGTGAAATGCAATAAAGGTTGTTGTAAAAAAAAACAAACATCCAAATTGGTTCGCCCAGTTGGCGAACTCTTTAACCCCCTTATATATCCCCGGTAAATGGTACCGGTGGTACCTAGGGCATGGAAGGTAAAGGGGTCACCAGGGCCTAAAACACTGATTGTGCCACCCTGAGTGACCCAAGTAAACAGATGACAGCAGTCCTGAAATTGCACACTGCATGAGCAGTGCAAACTGCTCCAACTTGACTTTGCTCTCACCATGAATGGCAGTCATAGCACTATTTTTAATATATGCCAGTGACCCCTAAGGTAGTCCTGCTGAGCCCAGGAGGCAGGGTGCATTATTTTAAAGATGTTGGCATATAAATGCAAGATTATATGCTTGCATAGTATCGTCTTTCCATTAAAGGCTACTACAGATGTTCAGAGGACCACAGGATTACATGGGCAGGCACCTGGGCAGCCCGAGGTTGCCAGCTCCATTATGGTCCCACTGAAAGATGCCAAATTTGGTATAAACAACTTGTCTCATCAAATCCAACTTGTTCCCCAAGTCGGATTTAATGTGACATGTACCCAGGTGGCCACTTTACAGGTTGCCCACATGCTTGCGCCAGCCTTTCCTGTGCCCTTGGCTGACAGCCTGCAGCTGCTGCAGCCGAGAGAGGAATCAGACCCCCTGCCGGGAGGTGTGAAAACTCCCAGGGGTCAGTAACAAAGGCCTGTCTGGGTGGGAGGTGTCACCTCCCACCCTGACAGAATGGCTAGTGAAGCTGCACATCAAGGTGGTGAGCGTCAAATCCCACACCGCCTCCGATATATAAACAGGGTACCTCCCCAAGGAGGACAAAGCCACCCACTGCCCAGGCACATTTGCAACACAGGCAGACAGAAAGATTAGGCAGTCAGGAGGCGTACACCCCCAGAAGGCTAGTCACACCCCTAAGGTGGGCTACCCGGTTTGTACAGCCAAAGATGGGTTCTGCCATCTTGAAATGTGGCTGAATAGAGGCTTCAGTCGAAAAGGTGCCACCCTCCACAGGCAGTGGTCAAAACAGGTGTAGATTAGCCACTGGCTACCAGCACTTACGCCGCTAACGCCCCTAAATCTAGGATTTAAGGGGCTCCCCTGGCAGCAGAACCTCAGATCTGATCGACTTGCAACAAAGGACAAAGAGGAAACCAGAGTCTGGACCTCAGGACCAGCCCAAAGGAAAAGGCGCCAAAGACTGCGCCTGTCGCTTCCATCCTGTAACTGCACGACTTCAACTCGCCCTGGACCAGAGACCGGTTCCATAAGAAAGAGAACCCCCCTGCCTGCCTAAGGCAGCACTTTAATTCCCTTGGACTAGAGGTACTAGTCCCCTGCAACACGCAGGCAACTTGCACTCTTGGGCCCAAAGAATTACTGTCCATCGGGCCCTCCAAAGGATTGCCTGAAAGTAAATGGCCTAGTGCATTGTGGGCAACATAGTGCGGACCTCCAGCAAATTTCAGGTGGCTACGGTTTTCACCAGGATGTCGAAGTAACCAGAAGCTGAATTTGCTACTGCCAAGGCTTGTTGGTTGCCGGTCGGGATACCACTACCCTTGTGGGACTCCAGCAGGATCTTCAACCTGATGCCTCAGTGGCCCCGTTGTCGAGATTTTGCTTCCCCTTCCTCGCCAGCACTGTCCCAGCAGCCGAACCAGCAGCGTCTGCTCCCATGTTCAACACCAAGGACAGGCAGGACATCTCCGCACCTGGGCCCTACCAACCAGGTAAATTTAATTGATTGTTGGACCTTGTTCATGGGATCTGTACCACTTTACCACACAGTGGTTTTTAATTGAAATCGAACTGCAAGTGACTGCAACGTTATTGACTGCAACTTTTTTGTTTTGCATAAGTGAAATGCACTGATTTATTCTCCATTAAAAAATTCATAACTTCAGTTATACTCATTCGATTGTCTTCATTTTGGTGTCTAAAATTATATTAAAATCTAATTTATTTTTATAAATTGGTGTGGAATTTCTTTTGAGTCTTGTCAATTACTTTTCCTCCATGTTGGTATCTCTAAAATGCTTAACACGTGTTCCTCTAGTAAAGCCTGATTTCTCTGTGCCACACTGCCAGGACTGAGCTAGGGATTTTCTAGTGTGAATCCAAAGGACCTATTTTGGGTAATGTGAAGGTATTGAATAGTGAAGTCTAGCCAGCCTCACTGCATAATACCCCACTTTCCTACGGCCACAATGTGTAGTAATGAAACCAACCTCTGGAGGTCTCTGCAGCTCCAGCTTGGAGTGCTTTTTAATGTTGCTGGGGGGGGGGGGAGGCTACACTCCCTGCAGCCCACCACAACAATTCAAACTGGTTTGTTGGTGCCCCTGCCCCTTCTAGGGGCACCACCAGCAACAAAAAGATTCATTTAAAAATACCCTAGGGCATTATGTTGCCACTGATTTATTTATTTTTAATTACATTTTGGGTGTCCCCGTGCCCACCCAGGACACCCATCTCTTTAGTTTTCATTAGGAGTTGCAGGAGTCGTCCCAGAGTCCACACGGCCCCTGCCAGCTCCTCTGGCGAGATCCAGGCACTCTTTCAGTTTTTAGTGGGTGCCCCACAAGCAGCCTTCTTTGGGGGGGGGGGCTTCAGGGGGAGCCCTACGGCCCCAGCCAGCCCCATACTGGGTGCTGGGAGGAGCCAGCTTTTTAACTTCTCCTGCCTGGGTGAGAGCAACTGTTTTCATTGTGCCCGCCGGGCAAGAGCCAAGTTGTTGTTTACCCAGGTAAGTGCAGGTGAAGTATGCCCACACACTCACAGCCAGAAAACAGCAGTGTACCAGGGGATGGATTCCCTGGGACACTACTAAGGTCTGGCTCCAGTGGGTGGGGGTCCCCGTGGCTGATCATTGGCCTGGGGGATAGGGGACCCACACACGCCACACCTCTTCCTAGATTTTTTTAAAATCTCGAGGAATAGGATCTCTGGGGATTATTCAAGGCTTGGGGAGGGGGGCATGAGCCCCTTTCCCCCCTCAGTTATAATTTATTGGCCCTGGGGGATTGGGTCTCTGGGGCAGGAAGGCTTGGAGAGGGTGGCCGTGCACCCCCTCCCCTTATTTATAATGTTTTGACCCCAGGGGAGGGAGGCCGCGCTCCCTTCTCTTCAAGGGGTTCTTGGGTCTCACAAAGACTTGGGTGGAGGGGCCTCACATTCCCATCCCCTCAAAATGATAATGCCCTGTACCCTGGGCCCCTCGGGGAGATTTTAATAAAAAGCGTAAGACTGTCTTTTTTTGCATATATTACCAGGACAGTAGCTCAGTCCCCAAGTCCTGAGATGGGTGCAATCACATCTTTTTCTCATGTGTGACAGCCACTCAGATCTCATCTTGAGATCTGTCGGCTACATAGATCTTCCACGGCATAAAATAGCAATATTTTTTAAAATCTTAATTTCTCTGAAACTATGGAGTAGAATTACACTAATTCACAAAAAGCACACTTTCCGGACCAAGATCATGCTTTCTGCCAAATTTGGTGTAATTCCGTTCAGTCGTTTTGGCTGTAGATGGGTCTAATTTTCCTAAAGGAAAATGAAAATATATATATGTATTGATTTGCTTAGAACTTTAGTACTATATGACCAATCAGCATGAAAATTGGCATGAGCGTGTTCAGCTCACTCTTGGTATATTTACATTTGTGCTGATTTATCAAGGGATGGACATTTAGAAGGGTGTCCAAAAAGTGTTCATATATTAACTGTGATATTGTTTCATGAACCAGCATGCAACTAGGCAAGTCTTTAGATGTTTAATTATCTGTTGATATGTCATGTTTTATGCAGATCAAAAGGGAGCACATTCAAAGGAGGGTTATAAAATCTTTTATATGGAGTTACTTTCATGCCTTATCGCAAAGTTTGGCAGGTGCTTGCATTCAGCTTACTCTCAATCAAGGAGGGGCAGAGTTAAGTGGGGGCATCATTTACAAACAATGTTGGCGTTGATTAATAAACAGACATGATATTTGATAAGTGGTTGGCAAGTTGAACCCAGTGCAGTTTCAGGCAAATTTGACAAAAGGTCATAGTTAAATTGGGTTGAAAAATTATTTAATTTGCTAATTTCTTTGTGGTCCAGTTATGGTCTTTTCTACAATTTGGTGGAACCTTAGTGTAAGGAAATGCCTCCTTGGCATGGTTACCCCCTGACTTTTTGCCTTTGCTGATGCTATGTTTTGAATTGAAAGTGTTCTGAGGCCTGCTAACCAGGCCCCAGCACCAGTGTTCTTTCCCTAACCTGTACTTTTGATTCCACAATTGGCACACCCTGGCACCCAGGTAAGTCCCTTGTAACTGGTACCCCTGGTACCAAGGGCCCTGATGCCAGGGAAGGTCTCTAAGGGCTGCAGCATGTCTTATGCCACCCTGGGGACCCCTCACTCAGCACAGACACACTGCTTGCCAGCTTGTGTGTGCTGGTGAGAACAAAACGAGTAAGTCGACATGGCACTCCCCTCAGGGTGCCATGCCAACCTCACACTGCCTTTTGCAGTATAGATGTCACCCCTCTAGTAGGCCTTACAGCCCTAAGGCAGGGTGCACTATACCATAGGTGAGGGCACCAGTGCATGAGCACTATGCCCCTACAGTGTCTAAGCCAAACCTTAGACATTGTAAGTGCAGGGTAGCCATAAGAGTATATGGTCTGGGAGTCTGTCAAACACAGACTCCACAGCACCATAATGGCTACACTGAAAACTGGGAAGTTTGGTATCAAACTTCTCAGCACAATAAATGCACACTGATGCCAGTGTGCATTTTATTGTAAAATACACCCCAGAGGGCACCTTAGAGGTGCCCCCTGAAACCTAATCCAACTACCCGTGTAGGCTGACTGGTTCTAGCAGCCTGCCACACTCGAGACATGTTGCTGGCCACATGGGGAGAGTGCCTTTGTCACTCTGTGGCCTGTAACAAAGCCTGCACTGGGTGGAGATGCTATCACCTCCCCCAGGCAGGAGCTGTAAAACCTGGCGGTGAGCCTCAAAGGCTTACCCCCTTTGTTCCAGCACCGCAGGGCACTCCAGCTAGTGGAGTTGCCCGCCCCCTCCGGCCACGGCCCCACTTTTGGCGGCAAGGCCGGAGGAGATAATGAGAATAACAAGGAGGAGTCACTGGCCAGTCAGGACAGCCCCTAAGGTGTCCTAAGCTGAAGTGACTCTAACTTTTAGAAATCCTCCATCTTGCAGATGGAGGATTCCCCCAATAGGGATAGGAATGTGACCCCCTCCCCTTGGGAGGAGGCACAAAGAGGGTGTACCCACCCTCAGGGCTAGTAGCCATTGGCTACTAACCCCCCAGACCTAAACACGCCCTTAAATTTAGTATTTAAGGGCTTCCCTGAACCTAAGAATTTAGATTCCTGCAACTTACCGAAGAAGAAGACTGCTGAGCTGAAAACCCCTGCAGAAGAAGAAAGAAGACACCAACTGCTTTGGCCCCAGTCCTACCGGCCTGTCTCCTGCCTTCTAAAGAAACCTGCTCCAGCGACGCTTTCTCCAGGACCAGCGACCTCTGAATCCTCAGAGGACTGCCCTGCTTCCAAGAGACCAAGAAACTCCTGAGAACAGCGGCCCTGTTCAACAAAGACTGCAACTTTGTATCCAGAGGAGCAGATTTAAAGACCCCTGCAATCCCCGCAAGAAGCGTGAGACTTGTAACACTGCACCCGTCGACCCCCGACTCGACTGGTGGAGAAACAACACCTCAGGGAGGACCCTCCGGCGACTCCGAGACTGTGAGTAACCAAAGTTGTCCCCCCTGAGCCCCCACAGTGACGCCTGCAGAGGGAATCCCGAGGCTCCCCCTGACCGCGACTGCCTGACTCTAAAATCCCGACGGCTGGAAAAGACCCTGCACCCGCAGCCCCCAGCACCTGAAGGATCGGAACTTCAGTGCAGGAGTGACCCCCAGGAGGCCCTCTCCCTTGCCCAGGTGGTGGCTACCCCGAGGAGCCCCCCCCTTGCCTGCCTGCACCGCTGAAGAGACCCCTTGGTCTCTCATTGAAATCCATTGGAAACCCAATGCTTGTTTGCACACTGCACCCGGCCGCCCCCGCGCTGCTGAGGGTGTACTTTTTGTGTGGACTTGTGCATAGCAGACACTGAAAATCGCGACGGGTGCAACTGCACCCGTCGCACCCTTTCCACTCCGCCGGTTCCATTCGGAGCCGGCATCCTCGTGGAAGGGGGTTTCCCGCTGGGCTGGCGGGCGGCCTTCTGGCGGTCGCCCGCCAGCCCAGCGGGAAACTCAGAATTACCGCGGCGGTCTTTTGACCGCACAGCGGTATTCTGACGGCGGTACTTTGGCGGGCGGTCTCCGCCGCCCGCCAAAGTCAGAATGAGGCCCATAGTGTGTTTACCTTAACCTTACTATAAAGCACTTCAAGCTAATCTACTAACAAGGGGTACCCTTTCAAGAGTAGGGGTGCAGAAGTTGTCCTTTGCTAACCTACCGCGTATGGCCAACCCCCAATGCGCGCACGGTCTTTAAACATGCGTAGCACGGGTTGGCTGTAGGGCCTGGCCTGTAGCCTGGGAGGGTATTACATTTATAGACTCAAAATACAAAAAACAGGAGTTACAAGCTAGTTTGTCCAATTGGGGGCCTCTAGTTTTAAATGTAGACCCATGGAAAGTCTGCAAACCTGTCTTCAAGGACTGTCCGCACCCTAATGGTCCAGCTAAGTCCATCTTTTAATCCTGCCAAGATCACTGACCTATTACTATAATGCTCATTTCCTGAACTCTACTGAACAGACTTACTCCAAAATAATCAGAAGCACTTCTCTGATAGGGTTTCTTTCATTCCAAGATGCCTATAATTACCTTAAGGTTTTCTTTTTGTAGCAGATAGGAAAGTTTCCTTTCAGAGTTAAAATATGAACTGATGTTTTTAGACCACCCCATCAGGTGAACCCACCACCCCCTGATGGGTTTGCAAGCACCTCAAAATATCACAAGTAAGCTAAACATGGTAACTGTCTGCCAAGCTTTGTGGAAATCTGTAAAAGTGTGCCAATGTTACTAGCGAATCTGCAATTTTTTTACCTCACCTTTTAACTTTCTTCCACCTTCTCATATCTGCATGAAACCAGTCCGGAGAGTCCGGACCTTTAATTGGATGCAGGACTCTGAGATTCCAGGCAGATTCGTTAGGGACCCAGTCATTAGCACATGAAGTTGGCTTAGCCCCCCCACTTCTAACTTTACCTTCCCTGCCTTTGATGGATCTGCATGAAACTTACCATATCCACCAATTATTACATTATTTGTTAAAAATGTATCAAACGATAACATCGTTTTTGGCGAATTAACACATTTTTCACCCCCTTTTAAAGGAGGACCACCTTGACAAATCTGCACAAACCTGCAAAAGTACAAGGAATAAGCTAAATACACTAAGCATCTGCTGCCTTTCATGCACCTTCGCCAAACAGCACTAAAGTTATGGGCTAATTAACGATGCAGCTTCACTATCATCTAAGTAGCTCTAAAAGTTAACCTCTTCATGTCCAAATCAAACACCTCTTCAAGAACGATTTTCTTGAGAAACTACTGAATTTATTTACCCCAAACCAACAAAAGCACAACCCTTGAGTAAAGTGTGTGGTAATCTGGCATGGGGGGATATGTCTGCATTGGTATATGCATAGGATACAGGGAAATGTGGCATGGGGGTGTATATGTTGGTTAAGGTATGGGATATGTGGCACTCTGGGATGAAGTTGTATGTTGGGTTGCCACAATAGGAGATGTGTAGTAGTCTGACCTTGCAGTGTGGTAGAGGGGTGTAGTATCCTGTTCTGGTGTAGGGTGTATGTTTGTATTGGTGAGGGCATGAGATGTATTGTAATCTGGAAAGAGGGTGTATGTTGTGTTGGCAGGAACAGGGGATGTGTGCTCTGTGCCTGAGAGTATATGTCAGTGCTACGTGTTAGCAATGAGCAGAGTATGATGAAATCTGATTGGGGTGAGTGTGGTAAGGTGGCTGTCAGTGATAAGATATTGCAGTGTGGGACCGGACTACCCTCTGGTGTCCCACCAGACCTGTCTCTGTGCACCAGAGTGTGCCTTAGATCATTGGTGTGAAGACGCCTGCAGTTGTCACTACTAAAGGGGGGAGGGGTAAAGCCCACCCTCCTCCGACAAAGCTATTGTTGCTCAAATGTGAATTTACCCAGAAAAAACAAAGATGAGCGGCATTTGGCAAAACAGGAACAGTTTGTTTAATTAAACATTACGGCAGGAGAACAGTTACAGACCAGGGTCTGAGGACTGTCACAAGGTCCAATTGATCGTCGCAGTGTTTTGTACATTTCTCTGAGTACCATGAAACAATTTAAACACTCCTTTTTTGGGTGAAGAATGTGAGCAGTTGTCTTGGAGTCGTAAATTAGGTCCTGATAACAAATGCAAATGGGCCTCGACTTTGTGGGAACGCAATGAGGGCCAGGGGATAACGTGTCCTAACAACATGTGGCATCTGGCTTGATGGTGTTTTGGGAATGTGCGGGCTCCTCTGGCCATGTGTGTTTTATTGGGGCAAATCTCCTGGGATCATTGTGGTACCGATCTGTGGGACTGATCTGAGTTTCCTCTTCGCTTGTTTGTCTCCCGGCTACGTCCCAACCCACCAGTGACCTGTCAATCAGTAACCTTAGGTCTAGGTCTCCGAGCCTGCCTGACCACGTACTTTTGAGTCGTGGTTGACAGAGTTGATGATCGGTGAATTCGACAAAAGTGATGCAATTCCGTTTTTACATGTGAACAGACCATGGTGTGCATAGGCATTGATTTTTCCAATATTAACACTGTGATCATGGCTGTTGATAAACCAAGATTCCAAGGGCAACAGAAGAGCAGTCATCTATTGTTGACCCCGCCCTCCCCATGATATCAATGTTCTCCTGTTTTAACCACAATTTGTTCCTCATTAGCCTCCTATTTGTTGCTGAGAGATTAAGATGAAGGCAGGGAGTGGTTAACTTGAGATGAACACGGGCTGTGATTGGTCCCTTTATAATTTCTGGTACCAGAGCTAATAAGGCCACGCCAGGGGTAGTAAGGCACTGCAGGAGGGGCTAGGGCAGAGGTCTTCAAACTGGGGGGGCGGGCCCCCCTTGGGGGGGCCTCAAGTAATCCCAGGGGGGGCGCCAAACTCTGGCCAAAATAAATATTATACAGATAACATGCCTTTGTTTTAAGCAGAAGCATGTTATTTTAGTTTTAAAAAGGTAACAGTACTTAACTGCAATGTTTAAATAGGCTTAGACCTATTTAAACATTGCCATCTTTCTAAAATAATTGTGAAAAATTCTGAGGGGGACCCAATGATTTTTATTTTTCAACTGGGGGGGCGCGGCATTAAAACGTTTGAAGACCACTGGGCTAGGGTAACGCCTACCTCTAATGGACATCCATGCCTTTTGATTGGACGTGGTGGTGAGTGTGTTACACATTGAAGAGAGTGAAAGAGTGATGGTGACCCCTTGCGAACCTCTCTCCACCCTCTTCTCTCCCCCACAGGTCTGGATCCACTTCTTCTTCACTGCCCTCTTCTGCGCCATCTTCTTTTACGCTGTGGAAGCTTTCCTGCGGCTGAGACCCTCCGGAGGAGTCCGGTAAGGAGAAGAGAGGTTTCCTCCTCATGCGAGATATTGCAGATTCCTGCAGAGATTCTGGTTTTGGAGGTACCCATGGGAGCATGAAGGGTGGGGTCTGGTCTTCTGTCTTGTGGGCAGGTCTGGCATTTGGCCTTGTGGTTAGGTCCTACCATCCATTGTGTGCCTGGGTGCAGGCTTCTGGTGGCTCCGGCCTTCTGTCTTGTGGGTGAGTCCAACCTACTATCTTGTGGGTGAGTTTGTCCTAGTATATTACAGATGAGCGAGGCCTACTGTATTGTGGGTGGGTCCAGCCTACCGTCTTGTGGGTGGGTCCGACCTACTGTCTCGTGGCTGAGTTTGTCCTAGTAACTTATAGATGAGCCAGGCCTACTGTAATGTGGGTGGGTGCGGCCTACTGTCTTGCGAGTGTGTCTAGCCTTATGTCTTGCAGGTGGGTCTGGCCTTCTGATGATTGGACCTTCTCTCTTGTGAATTAATCTGTCCTGTCTTCTGGGTGGGTCTGGCCTTTGATCTTGTGGTTGGGCCCAGCCTTTGATCTTGTGGTTGGGCCCAGCCTTTGATCTTGTGGGTGGGCCCAGCCTTTGATCTTGTGGGTGGGCCCAGCCTTTGATCTTGTGGGTGGGCCCAGCCTTTGATCTTGTGGGTGGGCCCAGCCTTTGATCTTGTGGGTTGAGCCCAACTTTCTGTCTTTCCTCCCCCTTGAGCCATTGGTGGGTGCCTGTGTTATTGCTGCTGCCAGTCCTGGGATTGTGTGGGAGCCAGGCTGTGTCTGTAGCAGTCCCTTGCTTCTTGACATTCCTGTGCTACCTTGAGGTATCTCCTGGTACTCTATGGCCCACTTGCAGCAGGTCTGTCTCTGACCCTCAGGTTGGTATGTATAGACCTGTGTTTGGATGAAGTACTCCCCTGTCTGGAGCTGCTGTGAATGCACCTCTAATGAAGTCCAATATCAGGAAATCCAAGAATGTGCAGACTCCGATATTTACTTAATAAAAAAGAAAGGTAACTCATTGAAAACAGTGCAGAGAAACCTGGCCTCACCTTACAGCAGAGCTATCACATAGGTCACTCCTATAGAGGTTCTTCAATGCCAGAACCTTGTTGTTCTGTCCAGTGGGGGATGTATCCGGCCAGATGTGCGAGCCCATTTTACAGTGGTAAACGTTCTGAACTTGAGTTTGTGACTGCCAAAAAGGTTTTTCATATGTATCAGTCCTCTTATAGGAGTCGGTAATAATAGCTTAATTTCTAAAGCGCGCGGTTATTCAGACTGGATTATCCCAGCGCTACCCAGCCAAAAAGTAGAGTCTACCCCCCATTCCCCACAGTCTAAGACAAATAGCATTACAGTTGTTTAAAAAAACATGACTTGAGTTTTTTTGAGTAAGCCTTTACCGACTCCTAAAATGGAATTGTGACGGGATACGATCTGATATTTAGTAGGGTTGTTTTTGGGGATCCCTTAAAAATACAGAATCTGCGTCCTGTGTGTCAATCGAGTTGCAAACCATTGAAAAGTTACTGACTGCTCCCCCCCCCCCCCACCAAGTTGGGCTTCTGACTCATTATAAAAAGGAAGGGTCCCCTGTGGACCACTTCTCCTTTGTGAACTGTTGAAAAGTTTCTGGGGGAGTGGGCATTGGTCCAGGGGGCCACTGCCAACTATCAGAATTGTTTTATTTGTTTTCAATAACAGCCTCTGTTTCTTTTCCTTTAAATTGGATTGCTTTAAAAAATCTTCATTTAAATTCAGTCACTGACCCTTACAGACCACCATCCCTGTGATTGTATCCAATGGGATTAAATTGCAATGTGCAGCCTACCTAATGGATATTTAATTGGGTAGTTTGGTTTGCAACTCACTCTGAATTCTACAAACCATCCTATTAGTGCCAAAATTTATACTGGTCACAAATTGTGACCAGTTTTTGCGACCAATAAAACGATGCATCTGGCCCATAATTATTTAATTGTTAAGGTGTGATCATTTCTAGCCCCTTGCAGCACTTCTCTTTGAAGGACGAGTGCCCACAAATATCAAAAATCCGCTGACGAGGCGCTACAGTGCAGGTGGGCGAGCCAAGAGAGGCTTGATCCCGGCTCGTGTTCTGTACATGCCTCTTGCTTATTTAGTTCATCCATCCTACACTGAGGTGTATATTGTTGATAAATTTGTATTAAGTTGGGGGAAGCCTTTAACTCACTGCTTAACTTGAGTCGGTGGTTTCCATTGCTCAGCACTTAGTTGCCAACACCAGCACTTATGAAAGATGCCACATGGTGGTGCTGTTTCTGTAGTTTAAAGAGGAGCAAAACAACACTTGTTCATCAATTCAGTATATATTAAAAAAAACTAATACCAACCGTCCAAGCCATTCTTAAAGTTTTGGGGGCCTCGAACAGTCCGAATAGTCACACTTGTAGCCGTGTGAAGGTTGGTGGTTGTGAGGTGCTGTGACTGGCAGTGCTGGCAAAGGCAATGGGTAGCACAAGCTGCTGAGGTCTCCTGATGAGGGCCCTGGAACATATTATTGTTTATTTTTATTTATTAATTTTACAAAATATGCACTGCTTTAACTTATGTTTTTTCTGTGGAAGGAAGATCCTGGTTTTTCTGGCATTCATCACACTTAGTTTCCCAAACTCTTTTCCAGAAAGTTTCTGAATTAGTGTCAAATTGATTTGATATGTGATTTCTAGAGATTGTAGTTAATTTTGTTGTAAATATTGCACTAATTTATCTCCTGAAATACACTGTGCCCAAGCTGTGAACGTGGTGTGGTGACCCGGGGGGAGGTTTGCGGCTTAGTGTTTTAGTGGTTATGTTTTTTTAATGTTTTTTTTTAATATGTTTACTGTCTGACCACTGCATGATTGGCACTATGATTACTTTGTACATTTGTTTCACCTTGATCCTATAAAGCATATTCATGATTTGTGCAAAACAAGAGGAAAAGTGTCCTCTACTCACTAATTGACAGCATACAGTACGTAATGTCCTCATGAGCACATAGGGCTGTTCTTATTAAGAAAGGATGCTGCCTCATAGACGGTCTCCTTCTCTACTGCTTTTATAGCCCAATGCCCTTGCTTTCTCTGACCCTCCCCTTCCTTTCTCTGCCCCTCCCATTCCATTCTAATTGGTGCAAGAACTTTCTCACACATTCTTGCCCCTCCCTCTACAGTATTGTCCCTCCGCCCCTTACAAAACTCCAGGTCCTGCCCCTTTCTCCTCACCAACAGTCCATGACTTTGTTGGCGTTCTGATGTTGGCTGCTATTTCCCTCTTGTAGTAATTATTCCTGCTCCCCGAAACCTGCCTGTTCTCCCGTCCAAAGTAAGTGAGTTTGCTCTCTCTATTCTGGAACAGTAAACACAGCTTTTTTTTTTTTTTTGGTTTGCTACAGCTTAGTGCTCTGTCTTTTAAAAAAAAAAAAAAAAAAAAAAAAAAATTCTTATGGTGATTGCCTGTCCTCCCACCGTAGAGGTCTCTGACACGTCTCCGTCAGAAGATTGGTTCTGGGAGTACCCTACATTCATCTCATCACTTTACACTTCTCCATCTGGAGACTGGTTCTAGGGGTACCCTACATTCACTTCATCACATAACACTTCTCCATCCGGAGATTGGTTCTGAGGGTGCTCTACATTCATCTCATCACTTTACACTTCTCCATCTGGAGACTGGTTCTAGGGGTACCCTACATTCACTTCATCACATAACACTTCTCCATCCGGAGATTGGTTCTGAGGGTGCTCTACATTCATCTCATCACTTTACACTTCTCCATCTGGAGACTGGTTCTAGGGGTACCCTACATTCACTTCATCACATAACACTTCTCCATCCAGAGATTGGTTCTGAGGGTGCTCTACATTCACCTCATCACTTTACACTTCTCTAGCCTGAGATTGATTCTTGGGGTACCCTACATTCACCTCATCACATTACACTTCTCTAGCCTGAGATTGGTTCTTGGGGTACCCTCCATTCACCTCATCACTTTAGCACTTCTCCACCCTGAGGTTGGTTCTGAGGGTACCCGTAGGAAAGTACCCTCTTTTTGGCATGGTTACCCCCATTTTCTGCCTGATGTCAGTATCTTTGACTGTGTTCACTGGGATCCTGCTAACCAGGACCCCAGTGATTATGCTCTCTCTCCTCTAAATTGCGTCACTGCATACTGGTAACCCAGTATTGGCATACTGGTGCCCCCTTATAAGTCCCTAGTATGTGGTACCTAAGTACCCAGGGCATTGGGGTTCCAGGGGATCCCTATGGGCTGCAGCATTTCTTTTGCCACCCATAGGGAGCCCATGCAAAGGCTTCTGCAGGACTGCCATTGCAGCCTGCGTGAAAAGGTGCATGCACCCTTTCACTGCCATTTACTGCCAGGTCACTTATAAATCACCCCTATTGCAGGCCTTCCAGCTGTGAAGGCTAGGTGCAGAGTACCTGTGTGAGGGCATCCTTGCACTAGCAGAGGTGTCCCCATGACCTCCGGGACCATTTTACCAAACTTTGTGAGTGCAGGGACGCCATTTTATGCGTGTTCTGTGCATAGGCCACTACCTATGTACAGCTACATAATGGTAACGCCGAACATAGGCGTGTTTGGTATCAAACATGTTGGAATCATACCCTGAGGCTTTTGCAAGCATTGGTTGTATGATTCCATGCACTCTGGGGGCTCCTTAGAGGAACCCCAGTATTGCCATTACAGCCTTCTGAGGTTTTCCAGGCAGCCTCAGCTGCTGCCACCTCACAGACAGGTTTCTGCCCTCCTGTTACTTGAGCAGCTCAACTGGAGAAAGGCCGAACAAAGGATTTCCTTCGGGAGAGGGGTGTTTCACCCTCTCCCTTTGGAAATAGGTGTTACAGGTATGGGAGGGATAGACTCCCAGAGCCTCTTGAAATGCTTTGAAGGGCACAGATGGTGCCCTCCTTGCATAATCCAGTCTACACCAGTCCAGGGACCCCCAGGCCCTGCTCTGGTGCAAAACTGGACAAAGGAAAGGGCAGTGACCACTCCCTTGTCCATCACCACCCCAGGGGTGGTGCCCAGAGCTCCTCCAGAGGTCTACATTCACCTCATCACATTACACTAAACAGCCAATACCATGAGATGTGAGCATAAGACTTGTATATGTGTGTCAACAGGATACATTTGTATATGTTAAAGGCCTGGTAATATTAGGTCCTGCAGATAGATGTGCTATGCTGCCAAGCTAGACCTAAAAGTGAAGTGAAGTATTTTTTCATTTTAGAGTGTTTTCTTTTATGCATCTGTTGCTTGATTTGCATGGCGGTTCTTTTAATGGTTCTGATCTTTCTCTGGTCTTCCTTTGACTCCGCGCTGGTTGGTCCTTGGCTCGGTTCAGCACCAGCACTTTTTCAGAAGGGGTGCAGTGCCTTTAATTGAGAGGACCAGCACTTCTCAGTAGCAATCAGGTACTCTGGGGTAGAGAGTACTTACACTTTTATATTGCCACTTCTAGCACTTATTCTTGGGCAATATCTCTTCTCTAGTCTGTTTAGTTTCAGATTCTGTTCCAGTGTCAGAGCCTCACTTTGGATGTCTTTATTGACCACATGTATTAATATAAATCTATAGGAAGACTCTACCTCTAATACAACTAAGGAGATGGTCCCCCCTCTGCATGGGTGCCGTGTCACTAAAACTCTTAATGTTGTGAATGTCGCCCCCACAGACCTACCACATGTCACAGCCATGACACGAGCAAGAGAATCCATGTTCTTGTGCTTTTCTGCCCAAGAACATTTTGAAGAAATAGTCCAGAGAATTAGGCTAAAATCCTACCAGGGGGAGGATTAAAAAAATAATGCTTGTAAAATAATCTGACACTCCAGCATCTGTCCCAGTAGCCAGGAGTGTTGCATCTTGGCAGCTGCACCAAATACAAGTACGCGAGCCACCAGAGCACTAGACTCTCCGCAGTTGTTTGTGTGCAGAAGAAATGGTGTCTACCAGAATGATTGTGCAAGGGCAAGACCTCCTGTTGCACGTACCGTGAGAGGATGTTTTGTTGGTCATCACAGTTCCACTGCCACTGGACATTCTAGCAGAATTCCTGTGCCAGAAAATCAAATCCAACTGCTCGTTCTGCTGCCTTTTTGGTGTTAAGGTAGGTGGTAGGTCACCACCAGGGGTAGGAGAACCCTTGCATCACTGTGGAAGTTTACAGTTTGTTATTCGTGCATTCACCCTTGTCCATCTATTTACAGACCTGCCAATCTCTATTGCCTGCTCTCGTGGGGAATCTCCAGCCTCGTCTGCTTCCAGGGAGTTTTGATGTTGTCTCTCCCTTCAGACTCCAGGTGAGTTAACCTCTGTGATATCTGATGGAGAAGGAAACTTAGCTAATGACACCAGATGTCAAACTTAGCAGTAACCCTTTTAAGGCAAGAAATAAATGTTCTTCTTTCAAAGATTTGTTCTCTCAGTGGGTCATGTACATTGAGGGTTATCACTACAACAATGGACCAGTGAGAAGATCTCATTGTTCTGTAGGTTCTAACACCTTCTATTATGTGTCTAGTAATTCTGTCAAAAAAGTCACTGTTGTTGACTGCATCCTGTTAGTGAATGGGGTGTGGCTACTATGCGGTGAGGTACAACAGGTGGTAAATAAGGTGCATGGCACCCAGTGGTGTAAATTCTGTGGAGTGTTTGGGGTGTGACACCCCCCCCCCCAAACAAACACATTCCTGGCTTGGTAGTTTGGACTGGGGGCCATGAGTCCGGTCTCCTATTTCTGTTTTGGTTTTTCTCTTTGGTAGCAATAAATAAAAGGCAAAACTGTGACCTTTTTATGTAAATGAGAGAGTCTGAGATGAATCTGGTGGCTGAATTTCAAAATAGGAAATCATATAACCTGAAAACAATACGGTTTCACTACTTATCCAAACTGTGTGATCCTAGGCAAACATTTTATTTCATAGAGCTTCCTTTTCTTTATTCTCACGTATGAGCACACTTTTGAATACTTATACTTGAGTTCAGGTTGTGCACTGTAAAAGTACCTCTTATATTTGATTATATAGTTTGTAATGTTGTTTCACCTTGATGATAATCTAGGCCATGTTTACGGTTTGCATGACTTCTGACACCTCTTAGGTCACCAATGGCATTGTCATTGTGTGGCAAGCCATGAATGTTTCTAAAAACAATATCCCTTTTAATAAATGTCTGTCTATGCAGTGATATAATCTGATGTACTAAGGTGAAACGCTTCCACATGTTAAGGAAATATACTATTTTTAAGAGATTGTATCATATTTTTAGATCATGTTTGTTGTATGATATACATGCTAAACGTTTTCATGGCTCATTCATGGACTCTTGGAGCCAAATCAGACCCACGGCTCAGCTCTGGCTCTGCCCACACTACTAATGTGCCTGCTTGCCCTCCTCTGTGGCTCGGGCTTCGTACATGGGTCATCAGTCATTTGATAACATGATTTGTAAAAGGCAATGACTAGAAACATGCAAACCTGCCCTCAGGCACTGACTTGACACACTACCATCAAGGCGTCTTGTAGCAGAGACGCAGAAGAGTGCGTGGAGTGGTAAAACATTTTTTTTTAAAAGGGATACCAGGGCAGGGACTCTGGGCCATTGTGTTTTACGAGACTGTAGTCATGATTTCCCAGTACGCACTACCAGCCCCAGGTGGAACGGGCGGGGCGTAGTTTCAGCGGGTGTGACACTCCTCAAATTCATTGTTGATTTGGCAGTGTGATCTGGGGGCCCTGAGTCAGGTCTGCTACATATGTGGCAGTTTTTTTTTTTTTTTTTGTCGTTCCCATTTCACTGAGGTTTTTAACTAGTTTTTTTGGATTGGGATATTAAATATATATAGTGACTGGTTTGCCAAAAGAGTAGCAAATCTGCCCCTTTGGAAGTACTCCTTGAATGGATGGAAACTTACTTTTTTTAATTCACAAACGTTGGCAGTAGTAGGCTTGGAAAGCTATGCCAGACTCTGGTTTCCAAGCATACTACTGACAATCAGACGCCCAAAAAGTGATGGGAAGAATGCTTGCAAGTAGTCTAACCAGTGGCAATTGCTCGGTGTAGCATTCTCGCCCATTGTTGTTTGCCCACTGTGCCACTTGGGATAGAGACCCACTGTAACGAAATGGGTTCTGACCATTTAATCCATCTGGATTTTTATTTCTTTTGGGCCACTTAGTTTTGGACTTTTTACTGTGGGTGAGCCTCACAACTGGTGGTTCACTCATAGTAAATGCATGATGTATAGATTGCTTGTGTTTACCACTCGTGTCCACCTTTTAAGATAAGGCAGCTGTGACGCAGCAAAGGTAAGGGGCCCTTGGCTGGTTACACATAAACACATGTGCACATGAGTGGGGCTGCGCATGTGAGGATACTGTCGTCCTCAGCCTGATAGCTGCACACCGGTCCATCAACATATCAAAATGGGGTGAAACGTGCCAGTATGGATTCTGCCAGTCCCAGGAAGCTACATGCACATCTTCTGGGTCATCCAGAATTGTCCCATTTCTCCAGCTCCTCTCGGTATCTAGAACTAGGCCTTCTGTGACCGCACAGGGCTGTGTTAACTGCGTTGCGCTCCAGTAGAAGGAACAACGGCCGCCCCACACAAAGGGAACAAGTAACATTGCTTCACTCAGCTTCTGAGAAGGAAGGGGCGGGGAAGAAAATCTGCAACCATTAATTAACTGTCACGCCAGGGTTGGGACTGCCCAAGGCCACACACCACTGAACAAAGGAGGTGGTGCAAACCTCTGGAGCTAAGACAGGAGGGGGCTCCCCTTTGAAGTTTTGATGGGAAAGGCCCTGGCAGTGATATCAGTGAGGGGTGGAGCTTAATCCCCCAGAGGAGATGTGACCAGTGGCTTTCAGATTGCATCATTTTGAATTGTCCTAATATGCTGTGCAGGAGGGTTGGGACAGGGATGGAGAGGTGATAGGGCACCCTGGGATTAGGGGTGCCTGGCTTCTAGAATTTTCTACCCCCACTTAAAAAGGGGAAGAAAGTGATTTTTGTTGGAGCTGAACAATGGAACTGGATGGTGGCAGCCATGGACAACAGTAAGGAGGAACCCCTGATGCCTTCTTCGACACCAGGACCGGGGAAGCTGGTCCCCCTTATAACCCAAAAGGCCCCGTTCGGAGAAGAACTGAACTTCTGCACCCAGGAGGAGAGACGCACCAGAGGGGAAAAGGGAGAAAGGCTGTCACAGGGAGCCAGTGGAACCAACTCCCTGCAAAGTGTGCCACTTAGAGGCCAGGATGCCTGAGAAAAAGGCTCCGGTTAGCGAGGGCTGACCACCAGGAAACAAATGAGCCCATTTGATGGCCCCAGGATGGCCGGGCCACCACTAACAGGGTAAAAGTGAGTGTAGGGGTGTTGCCGAAGTGCAGCAGGTCCCCCCACAAGGGAAGTTACCGAAGGCACTGACTTTAATTTGAAAGGGTCAAAGAAATTGGGACCACCCTAAGCGGTTCATGCATTTTCAAGGACTCCAGGCTGGAGCTTGTGTGGGACACTGTGGCTGCAGTCTATGTGGCTTACGTTTGTTTAAGACAGACACGTGGTTATGTTTCAACAATGCTTTAATTAAACAGGTTCTTCACAGTGCTTTGCTTAGCGTTGTTGTATTGCTGACTGTAATGGTTATTCCTGAGAGACTGCAGTGCGTTATCTCTCATAAAGGTGTGCGGATGGATATTGGTTACTGTAGTCCGTGATGGAATGACATAATATGACTTGTGACTCTGGCCTTTTGGTGTGATAACGTTGACCTGATGTAAAGTGACACCCCCTATATGGTTATGTGCTGTATTATACATTTGGGGTCTGGGAGTTTAGGGCCATGATCATTTAGGGGTTAAATTTAATGTTGCCAAAGGTATTTCCACCAGGCGTATGTACTTTTGTAAATCACTGCATAGTATTGTGTGTGCAATAAATGTACTTTTCCTTTTCTAATGAGAAAGCACAGACTGGACCATTGTTTATTGAGTGTTATTATTGCCTGCGAATGGTGATTACTAGGCCACACCACCTCCCCTGAGTAGGTCTTTTCAGCTGCTCTGCAACGCTACCCTCAGAGAGTCAAGCGCTACAATGGGGTGCTTGGTTCCCAGTGAGGGGGTGAATGTGGACCCATTACTTGTACAGGCCACACAACTAATCACCCATTTCCTAACCTAATGCAAATCAGTATTGACCGTGTTCCTTATGGACACAGTCCATCCCAAACTTTAATTTCACCCCTACACTCTGCAGTCAACTGCTTTTGTAGTTAGGAAATTTTAGATCCTGAACTTCATTGACTAGGCTACGCCCCTGATAGAGCCATGTGATATCAACCTCCTTTGCTGCACAAATGGGTAAAGGATGAGGTTTAAGTTGATAGCGAGGTTGGATGCAGGATATGAGGGTGGTCACCCCGCTCTGGATCAGTGATCTGCTGGTGTTTTCCTGCAATGGTCGTGATGCGGTTGACCCTGATGTGTTTGCATCAGACACAGTTGAGTTGTGTCTATATGGCTTGGTGCACCACTTGTCCGCTGCTCTTTCTGGTTGGTTGTCGACTATCGTCTGCTTTAAAGAGCCTCTGGAATAGTATGAATGGTGATTTGTACTTTTTATGGGGAGCGAATGGCTGCTTGTACAAGCCACTTGAGGATGGCTGTGGTAAGTGTGGGCTTATGTGTAGGTCTGGTGACTTAATTTTTTGCGCACCTTACGCAGTAAACAATTGCAAACATGACTCGTGGATTTATGGTGTTTTAATACTCCAAATTATTGTGGCTGCCCTGCCCTGAAACACCTAGCTAATGCTCTATGTTTAGATGAAATCCAGCCTCACTTTAGTGTTCTTATCTGTACATGGCTGCTCGTGAGTTCTTCTGGGATTTTTATGTTGCCACTTCTTCAGTTTCCCTCTTCTTCGGTGTCCCTACCCTTCCTTTCCAGGTGCGGGTCCCTTCATGGCCTCGTCCTCTTCCATGAAGTTGTCACATACGTGCCACTGCTTCTGGCTTTGCTGGGGAACCCGCTGCTCTTGGCGAAGGCCTTCTGTGCCGGTGAGTAGACCACCCTGTATCCTTCTTTAATGTTGGTTTTATAACGCACGCCAATGCCCAAGGGTGTCCTGGTGCTGGGGAATCATGGAGCTTACAGTGTTAAGTAGGGAAGGAAGAAGAGGACTGAGCTAAGATTGGGTAGTAAAGAGCCAAGTCTTTGAGTCCTTTCTAAACCTAAGCCGGGTGGTCTGTGATTTTAGGTACAGAGGGAGGCTGTTCCAGAGATGGGCGGTGCCACCTATGAAGCTCCTGCCACCCCATTTTTCCAGGTTGCACCGAGGAATGATAATGTTTTTAGCTGAGATGGAGTGTAAAGTCCTTGAAGGCTTGTACCATGGAAGGTTTCTAAAACAATATTCAGGTCCAAGGCCATGTAAGGCCTTGAAAGAGATGCATATTTATGGGGAGCCAGTGCAGTTTGTGTATGGCCTGGGAAGCTGACTGGAACTTTGGAATCTCAAGCAGCATCCGGCCAGCTGCCTTCTGCAGTGTCTGCAGTTTTCTTTGCGTCTTTGTTGGATGTTAAGATAGAGGTCATTGCAGTAGTCGATTTTTTTGATAGGACTAAGGTAATGACCTTATGGATCCTTGCCCCGTCTAGGCTCTTCACGCACTAGGTCGCTTCGAAGAAGGCTTCCTCCTGGGCGAAGGGTGGGATGTGACCGAGTTTGTATTTTCTCCATGACAGTCACCGCCATTCTGAGGAAGAAAACTGGGAGTTACACCGCCAGCGAAAGGCTCCGCAAGAGGAAGGTCCGTGCACGCTTCCTGAAAATCACCCTCACCTTCACGGCCTGGTAATTATCCTGACTACGGTGAGAGAAGTGTGAGGGAAGGTCTTTCTCACAGACTGTGTGACAGGTATGGGGAGCTCCTACTGTCCTGAGCAGGGGGTTCTCATGGCCTTGGCAGGGTATTGGTTAGTCTGCTGTAGAGTGATGAGTTACAGAATGCCATGTCTACACCTCCCTAGGTTCGGACTTGGACAAGCTGAGAGAGTTCCCAGCTGAATGTTACAATCAAAGCTGGTTTTGTTTATATGGGAGGGTAATGCTTTTTGGGTAATGCGGCCCTGACGTACCAATACAGAATTTAGGGCCTGACTTAGATCTCAGCGGACGGGTTACCCCGTCACAACGATGAAGGATATCCCATCTGCCGACATGTAAATCCCATAGGAAAGAATGGGATTTAGATTTCAGCAATGGGATATCCTTCATCGTTGTGAGGAAGTAACCCGTCCGCTGAGTTCTGAATTAGACCCTTAGTGTCCTTTTGTTACACTTGCTTGAGGGCGGATCCATTCTCCTAACACCACCGCGGAGCATGGGGCGAGATCACTCCTTGCGCGGTGCAACAAGCGCAGCTACTGCCCAACATCCCAGCTTTTTGCTTCCAGTTTGATATGAGCTGCCAAGGAAGGGCTGTTAAAGGGTACTGCCTGGGGGGAGGTACCAGAAGGAGGGCAGTAAACACATTTTGTTGTGTTGTGTGTTGAGGAACAAACCTGCACTGAGCCACTGGTTCCAGTCATTTCTACCCATCTAGAGTGCCGGAAAGGGTCATTGTGGACCAGCTCACGGCGGTCATCGCGTTACTCAGTTCTGGTAACTATATTGAGGTTCTGGGATCACAACTCCACCAAAATGATACCACACCTGTTTTCTTATGGGGTCCATTGCACGGCTGAGTTTACCTTGAGGCCACTCTGCTCCAACACATACATCTGGGTCAGGCTTGAATCACAGGAAGTATGCAAATATTAATCGACCTGGATAGGGAGACCGGGGCAATGTTCACCCCACTTGCCCTTTCGAGGAAGACCAGTTACCTTTACGTGGACCGCCCTTTTCTTCACTGGACCAGACCAGACTCTTCGCCTTGGGAGCCCGTCCACACTCTTGACTCCCTACAAGGTTTCCCTTTGAAGTCCAGTGGAGGCAAAAAGTGACGGGGAATAGTTTGTTGAGACTTCCCTTATTGATCTTGGAAGCCACACGGGGGTTGTCGCTGAGGCCGCTTGCTAGTAAGAATGAGGCTTGTGTATGGACAGCTAACTGTTGGTACACTTTGAGCTTAGAACTGCACTATTAGAATCCCAGCATTTCCCCTGATGGTCTTTTGCTGAGCTGTACTGACTATGCTGTGCCTACAAATCTTAAATACGTTTGCAACTTCTGAAGGTCGAAGTCCAGAGGACTCTTCCTGTCTGGAGCTGTGTTGCGGCTAGTCTGACTTTGTGTGAGCTAGACTGAGCTGACTGCCAGGGGTAGCCCTGCAACTCCTCGACATATCAATGGCTGTGCTGGGGGCCCTCCCTGGTGCTTCCCCTTGGAGCTTGCTGCTGAACACACAAGTCCCGATTAGTTTATGGCACTGGATAGATGTGTGACCTTAGAAGGACAGGAAGCTAGGACACTGCAGGGACACTCCTGTGAGATGTGCCTGGTTGAGTACAGGATGAGAGAAAGAGACTGATGCCTGTCTTGTGCCAGGGGATTGGTCATTTGGCAACCAGTCTGAAAACCGTAGTTCAGTCTTCACCCACTTTGCCACCTACACCTCAAAGTTTCTCACACTTGTTAAAAAACCCATCTAGCCACTAATAATTTTGATCGCGGCACAAACTTGTTTGCTCAGGGGTATCAGTTTAACGGTCCACTTGTAATCAGGCCCTTAATGGTTCATGTGTAGGAATAGTTTTCTTTTAACAAGCTTGGTTTGGCCTTGTGTTATTTATTATTTGAGAGGCACTGGTATCTGAGCTGTTGTGTGCTTGGAACAGCTCCTCCTTACCAACAGGTGTAGTCTTGAGCTCAGTCCATGCTACTGACATCTAACGTAAGACCACATATTAGTACAAGGTGATACTCAGTGGATAATCATAACACCAACCTAACCACGACCCGTCCGATGCCAGTCTTGGTCTATCGGCCTCCACTAAGGTTTGGAAGGAGATGCTTTTTCAAACTGAACCCAGACAGATCTGAGATCTTGCCTCTGATTACTAAAATCAACCCATGGGAGAATAAACTTTGGCTCTCCTCCATGGGTTCTTGCCCCCTCCACTGTGGGAGTAAGTCATCCAGGGGCTGTGATTGAGTTAAGTGTGGAGTTTGATCAAGTCAGTGTATTGGTGCTGAAATCCCCCTTGTTCAGCCATTGGGCACTGAAACAAATCCTCCCTGTCTCTCCTTTTCTCATTTGGTTCCTGTGAGAGATGCCGTCATGAGTTGTGAAACTCCATCTATTTAGGACTTCCCAAAAATGCATCTGTTCATTGCAAGCTTTGCAGACTGTCATGTGAGATGGATTTTCAATGGGGGACCATTTTAAGGCGTGAGGCTGAGTTCTCTTCTTGCGCCTCTGTTGTGCTTCGGTTCTCCAGTTGACCACTGCAGACCCCTCGTGTTGGCCTCCCGCAGATTACCATGTAATTTCACAATGGCAAAACCTGTTACATTCTTACGCACGGTTTCACCAATAGTGCACAGAGCGACCATAGGACCTTCTCTCAAAACAGGTCACTCCTAGATTGCTCACTCAAGTTTGCCAACTTCCTCTAGTTGCTTCTCACCCTGGGAACACTCCAGGCCTTCCTTGCCAGTCTCTCCTCCTGCTGGGCCAGGCACACCCCTTACATCTCTCAGAAGGCACAAAGGCTTCTAGGCTCTTTAGGCAGGTCCTCGGCTCCTCCGGCAGAATGCAGTGGCTTGTGGTGATGCCCCCTCACCTGTGGGAGACTGTCAGGTAGACACCAGCCCTGGTTACACAGCAGCTCTTGGAGTACTCTGCACCCCCTTGGCCAAAAACAACCTTGGACTAGAACAAAATTGGGGGGTGGGGGGTTTGGATGCCACTTTTCCACATACTCCCAGACAGGAGAGGTCTTAAACTTCAGAACTGGGTTTAGACTAGTTCTCTTTCAAGTGTCCTTCTTGGACTGCTCTGTAGACACAGGATCTATGGAAGGTGACCCTTTTCACAGCAGGCAGCACGGGGGCTGTTTCCTAGCAGTAACTCCCACAACATGAGCACATTTAAGCGTGAGCTGTCTTCACCTGCCTGCCTGAGCTTTCCTGAAGGAGGAATTGGGGATAGACAAAAGGGCAGGCCTGGCGCTGAAACTTTGTCACCTTGAACAACTGAAACTCCAGTCCCATTCTTTAACTCTACCATCCACCAAATGGCTGTGATAAGGCAGAACTAATCAGCAGCCCGTTACCAGCAGCCTTCATTGAATTTCCAAAGGTAGCAGTCTCACCCTCGTTACGTCTGTGTTTGGGGAAGTTGACTTCACCGCCCATCTTGTGTCACGCTAAGCCAGGGGCACCCAGAAGCTTCAGTACTCAAACACTAAGGCCTGATTTAGAGTTTGGGGTCGGGTCACTCCGTCACAAACGTGACAGGTATCCCATCCGCTGTATTACGATTCCCATAGGAGATCATGGGATCGTAAAAAGATGTCGATCATGTTTGTGACAGAGTAACCTCCTTTGCCAAACTCTAAATGAGGCCCAGAATCCTCCCACCATACATGTTTCGCAGACTCAAAGTACATGCACACAGACTCAGCATGCACACGGGATGTCTGCGGAAGGTGTTGGTTCTGCCATAACCGTGAACCTTTACTGGAGAGGGATCAAAGGACCATGCTTTCTTTGATACAGATAAGAGTCTGGTCACAATATACACTGAAAAAAGCAAAGTTTGAAGTGTCATTGTAGTTAGGTATTGAAATAAAATAAGAACTAATGCTTAAAAGCCAAAATAAACCTCTGTAATTCACTATAGTTTACAATCACGTGCACCCCAGCTTATGCCCTCCTGTATTACATCACTCATGACATGCTAAATGACATCATTGATGACGTCACAAATGACATCCGTGATAACACCAGAGTCAAACACTCCGTACTCTGTGTGGTTTGAGAGCCTGGAAATAGCGTAAACCCTCGAAGTGTGTAACTGTGTATTTTAAAAGTGATATGACGCACTTTTTTACAAATCAGGAATGTTTAGGGTGGAAGATGCCCTCCATGTTATAGAAGGTAAAGACTGAGCGCACCTGGTGTGTTTGAGAGTAGGTTGTGGCTTGAAGCCAAAGCCTGTCTGTCAGAAAGGCCAAGGCTGCTGTTGACGGTACATTACCACCAGTGGATATCTAGACACATACCCCTGTAACTAGTTGTAAGACAGTAGTATAGACAAATTCTGTAAGTTCTGCATATTTATTTCCAGAGCATCAGTAAATATTTTGAGGCATTGCAGATTATTGAATAATGTAGAATGCAGGGGTGTTAGCTGCAGGATTGCTCCCACGGTAAAATTGTTGCACTCACACTTCATGCATTACTGCTGCGGGGCTATATTACTGCTTTTGTTTTAAAACATTTTTTTTTATTATTCGGGAGATCGCCTGTTAGCGCGACTCTGAATACTGTCATTTAAAATTTCGCTGTTTTTTAATTTCTTCTTTGCACTTTGAGGGCTTATTAATTGTTTGGGGGCATCCTCTGAAGAGCGGAGGCTTGTAATAAGCGGGATTACTTGTTGGCAGCGGTGCGTTAAACCACACAGCTGGGGGGGGGGGTTTAAGCACCATCTTGGTCAGCATTCTGGTGTTTTTGGAAGCTGGCCATAAAAGTGGGGGTGCTGCGCTGCCGGGCAAAGGGGGTGTGCTAAAGGGAAGCCTGTCCGCACAGGGACAAGGGGACCCCTGGTCCTTTCAGGTCAGTCCCCACTTTTTACACAAAACGTGATCTTATGAGCCTGCACCCTGTTCCTCCCAAAGCCTGCTGTGGTTTCCTAAACCTGGAAAATTTGGACTCCAGATGTGGCCCTGTGATTTTTCACTCTTAACTTCACTATACCCACCCCTGCGGTACCAGTAAACCACTCTTTTCTCTTAACTGTAGGCTGCTGGTCAAGCATAAAATTGAAATGCATGATTTTATCGAGGAACTCAGGCCAGACGCAGTCTTTTTAACCGAAACGTGGCTCAGAGAGGACTCCTCCCTTGACATACTCCAGGCCATTCCGCAAGGTTAATGGATTGTCAGGCAAAATAGATGACTATTGAGGGTTGGGGTATTAGACCTGTCAGCCTTAGGGTGGTCTTCCCCCAACCTTTTTGCCTGCTTGCCTCCATTTTGTCTGGAGTTTTGCTCTTTTGGCCTTAGGAGTCTGTGCACTTTACCACTGCTAACCAGTGCTAAAGTGCATGTGCTCACTCCCATAAACATGGTTTGATTGGTATATATCTGATTGGCATATGTTATTTACATGTAAGTTTCTTGCAGAGTGGTATACCATATACCCAGTGCCCGTAAATTAAATGCTACCAGTGGTCCTGCAGCAGTTATTGTGCTACCCACTTAAGTGGCACCTTAAAACTTGTCCCAGGCCTGCCATTGTAGCCTGAAGGCAATGTCCCATTGACATTTAAAACCCCTTGCCAAGCCTTAAACTCCCCTTTTATTACATATAGATCACCCATAAGGTAGGCCCTAAATTGCCCATAGGGAAGGGTGCTGTGTAATTAAAAGGTAGGGCCTGTACTTTTTAGTTTTACATGCCCTAGTAGTGAAAAACTCCCAAATGTGTGTTCTCACTACTGAGAGGCCTATCCCTCCCATTGGGTAACATTGGGGGATCCTTATTAAAATTAACAAGTTGTAATTCCTAAACCAGAGGTGGTAGATACATCATGTTTGGTACCTTTGAACTTGTATTGATAAACCCTCTTTAGTGGTAAAGTCAGATTTATCATCGCAAGTTTGAAATGCCACTTTTAAAAAGTGCCTCTGTGCCTGTAACCTGCCTTTGGTTACATGACTGTGTGTAACTGACAGTTTGGACTTTGTGAATTCACCCCAGGCAGTCACACAATAGGGGGATTAGCAGAGCCTGAATGGGCCATTAACTGACTTGATTGGGGGGGGGGGGGGAGTCAGGACTAAGCACATCCCCACTTGCAGCTGAATAGGCTGGGCTCTGCCACCACACAATAGGCTTAACGACCCTGTATTTTCAGTGCAGCCAGCTGGGAGCCAGGGGAGGGGAGGCAGGAAATTCCTGGAACTTCAGAAAACCTTTCTGGAAACTTCACCCAACTTCTAGGAGCAGAGCACCAGGGTATAAAAAGAGGGCTCTATGACCTGCTCCTCAGTTCACCTCTGGACCAGTGGAAGGACTCTGAGGGCTTCCTGCTGCTGTGCACTCTGCCAGACTGCTGCTGTACCTGGAAGGACTGCTTTGCTGCCTGGCACCTGCTTAGGACCTTCAGAGACCAGCCCGGCTGCAGAGCTCTGCATCACCACCTACATCCAGGACTCCAGAAGTGACTCCAAGGGCTAGTTCAGCTGGTCTCCTGTTTTGAGCCACAGGGACATTAAAGGCTCCCACCTTCTTAAACCTGGACCCAGCCTGAGTGAGTCTTGCACCCCAAGAGGGCTCCCTCCACTCCTGGTCCCTTGACTGTGCTGCTAAAGGTGTCCAGGTGGACATTTTCTAAAACTGAGGACTTGCTATTTTGGACCTTTAAACTTTAAAAAATCAGAAATCTGTTTCTACTGATTGGATTTTCATAGGTTTGGTGTCAAATAATTTATTGACATTTTCTCTAATTTTCTTAACTGGTTTTTTATGTTTATTGTTGTCGTAGTTTGGACTCTTGCTCTAGGCAAGACTGTTGGTTTAAGGATGACATTACTTGTGTTTGTAGGCGACTATGCCTATCCTACAACAAGTCGCAGCTGTCGTCCCAACCCTTCTGGCTCAGTAGCAGCACCTCACCAAAAACCCAAATGGTAAAAGGTGATTTGTGGCAGCCGTTACGCATGGACTCGAGAGTATGACATCTCAGGGAGTGTCGTGGTTAAACAGAGATTACCCCCTTTCTCACAGATACATCGTGTCTCAACCAAACACAGGCAATAACGAAGATGCAGTAAAGTTTCAATAGTTTTTATTTAACACAACTGCAATCTGCGATAAGTTGCATGGGCTGCAATGATTAGGATAATGAACAGTGCAAGAAACAGAATTGTAAAGACGAGTCATTATTACAAAGACCCCCACCATCTTGCAATAACATAAAAAGACATAGGGGGTCATTCCGACCCCGGCGGGCGGCGTGCGCTGCCCGCCGGACGGAGACCGCCAGAAGACCGCACCGCGGTCAAATGACCGCGGCGGTCATTCTGACTTTCCCGCTGGGCCGGCTGGCGACCGCCAAAAGGCCGCCCGCCGGCCCAGCGGGAAAGACCCAGCAACGATGAAGCCGGCTCCGAATGGAGCCGGCGGAGTTGCTGGGGTGCGACGGGTGCAGACACTGAAAATCTTGCTGGGGCCCTGTTAGGGGGCCCCTGCACTGCCCATGCCAGTGGCATGGGCAGTGCAGGGGCCCCACGACACCCGTTCCCGCCAGCCTCTTCCTGGCAGTGTAAACCACCAGGAACAGGCTGGCGGGAAGGGGGTCGGAATCCCCATGGCGGCGCTGCTTGCAGCGCCGTCATGGAGGATTCCTTTGGCCTGGGGAAAACCGGCGGGAAACCGCCGGTTTCCCTTTTCTGACTGCGGCTTTACCGCCGCGATCAGAATTGTCCAGGAAGCACTGCCAGCCTGTTGGCGGTGCTTCCGTGGTCGTTGGCCCTGGCGGTCAACGACCGCCAGGGTCAGAATGACCCCCAAAGTGTGTAATATGTCCTAATACCCTATCATGATAGGCTAACCTCCTACCTAAAGGAGAGCTGGGTATGTTAAACCTTATCTGCCAATGGCATGTCCATGAGAGGAGCCCCCAACCCTCGTTACCTTGGAATGAGGTCTCTATCTCAGACTCCGTAGGGACACGAAGACTGAGTCAGCGTCAAGACGAAGTGCAGCATCGGTATCAGCGATGGTGGCGATGCCCTCTGGTCGGAATCCCTCTGATTATCTGTCTAAAGTGTGATGTATTTATACAGATCTACCAGGACCTCTGACGTAGGTGTGTTCCCAAACAATAGATAAAGGCATGCTTGGGACGGCAATTAATATCAACAATCCCTCGAAAGTATAGAGAGGGAAAATCCCTAAGTGTGAACACCTACTGTTTGTTTAGCTTTGTTGCTTGAACTTGACGCCTTAGCGCGGTGACACTGATAATGCAAATCATAACAAGTGGCCTAACTATAAACAAGGCAGCCATCTTAGAATAATTAAATAATTAAATGGGCTAAGACAGAGCAAGCTAAGTAGGTTCAAAGTCACTAGGTGACGGGGGCAAGCCAGAGGCTAAGCGAACTCCTGTTATCACATTAAAGCAAACTAGGATTCACTACATTGTGTTGTGTTTTCACTGTGTTGCTGATTGTGTACGGCCAAAATACTTTACAAATTGCCTCTAAGTTGAGCCTGACTGCTTTTTGTGCCAAGCTACCCAGGGTGAAGCACAGGTTAATTTAGTGGCTTTTTGTGGTTCACCCTGCAAGGGATTATGGCTGTTTGCTGACCACAGTTTATACCCCAGTCAACCAGCAACCCAATTTCTCACAGGGGAATCGCTATAATCTTCAAAAGAGACCTCAAATGTTCCTTTTCCGACCTCTCTATTGAAGGTTGTGAAGCCTCCTTTTTCTTTTTGACCCCACAAAAAACTTCTCTGTGTTGGGAGATTTCATCTGTTGTCCTCCAGGGCCAGTGTCTAACTTCTGCAGACACACCGTCCCCTCTAGTTTTGCGCTACTCATTTGATGATGTAGGTGATTTTTACATTCATATTGATGATGTTAACTGTCAGAATCCGTGATCCAGAGAGTTTACAGCTTCTCTTTCAAGCATCTATCCGCACACACAGACTGGGTGATATGACCGACCCCTAATTTATTAACATGGCGAAAACCGATATTTGCATGGCTATTCCACTGGTGTAAGCATATCACCTAGCAATCCCTATAAATCTATTCTGCGATAGGTCGCCAGTGACCTTGGGGCTTGGAAGTGGTCTATAGTGACTCCGATGGCTATAAGACAGCGTCAAAAGCATACCATCAGCTTATTTCTCAGTCTCGGTTAGCATATTATTCACAGAAGATTTCCGCCACTAACAACTCTTCCCTTAAAATTCTTCAGATTTAAAAAATCCTCACGTCATTACCTTCTGTCTCATGTTCTTCTCTGCCCTCTGAAGATAGTTGCAATGCACTAGCTTCTTTTTTTGCAGAAAAAGTGGAGAAACTCTCTATCTCCTTTCCTAAAGAATGTGGGTATCATCTGCAGTTGGAGATGTGGTTTGACCCGTCAGCCGCTAGTGTTAAGCTACAAAATTGTGTCCAAACTCTCCTAAGGAATTGACTTCCCTTTTCTCGGTCGTCAAATCTAGCTCTCCAGATTCCTCTCGCCATCTTGGAAAAGGGCTACGAGATTATTCAACCTGATGTAAGTGAAGTGATTGTCTTCCTGCCCTCTTGCTGAGGTCCCCAACAATCGAAACACACCATGATGGTTCCTTTGCTTTAAAAAAAAAAATATATATATATATATTTTTTTTTTTTAATCCATCTACACCTGAAAATCACCGTCCCATAACACTGTTGCCTTTTTTTGGTAGCTTGTGGAAAAGCAAGTAAATAGACAACTTTCTAGTTCTCTGGAGGATAACCAGGCTCCCGCCCTTCCTATAGCGTGGAGTCGGCCTTGGAATCTGCGAGGCGGGTCGTGGATGAGGGCGATACTGCAGACAATCTTCGGCTTGACCTCAGTGCGGCGTCTGATACTGGACCCCACAATATTTTGGTCAAGCAGCCCTGGAACAGTAGCATGAGTGGCAAAGCGCTGCTTTGGTTGTCTTCATTTCTGCAGGGACGCACTTTTCAGGTGTCACAAAAACCATTTCAGTTGTCTATTTGCTCCCTGCAGCAAGGAGCGCCACAGGGCTCGTCATTGAGACAAACTCTTTTTAATGTTTGTCACCCTCTGGCCGAGGTCATGGAGTACTATGGTTTTACCATTATTCCATAGGCTGATGACACAACTCGTCATCACTTTGTCCCACAACAGTGAGCACATGGGCTTGTGTCAGACGTCGCCACTTGGATGGGCCTGAACTGTTTGAAGCTTGTAAGACTGGGCTTCAGTTAGTAGGCAAACATCTCAACATCTGGTCCAACGCTTGGTGGCCAGATCCTCTTGGTCCTTTACTACTTCCCAAGGTTAAGAACCTGGCCGCCTGGTTTGATGAGAAGCTTTCCTTTGATGCCCAGATCAGTGCCCTTGCAGGAAAGTGTTTCGTGATGCTGAGATCCTTGACTAAGATTTTTCCCCTCCTTCCTGTTTCTGCACAGAAGACAGGAGTCCAGGCTCTGGTTACATCCAGATTGGACTACTGTAATGCTCTCTACCTCGGTGTTAGCCAGTCGTGTATTGAATAGGCTTCAACGGGTGCAAAATGCGGCAGCTCAGGACACTGCTTGGGCTCCCGAGACGAGCCTCTGTTAGTGCCGCATTAAAGAAATTGCACTGGCTGCTGGTGAAACAGGGAATCACTTTTAAGACTCAGTGTTGTTGCCACAAGGCCCTTTCCCGCCGCGGCCCTGCTTATTTACAATCTATGGTTCCTCCCTGCGCTCCAGCTAGAAGTCTTAGGTTGGCTGCTGCCAAACCGGCCTCTCTTCCTTGATTTACAAAAGCAGATTTGGTGGTTGTGCTTTTAGTCAGCTGGTTCCTAAAATCTGGAACTCATTACCTTTGGAACTTCGGCTAGCCCCCTCCAAAATGATGATCAGAAAAAATTGAAAACTTGGCTGTTTCGATCCAGTTACGTTCTTCTTGTCTGCGTTCAACTCTTCCTTCATATTCAGCCTCCTAGCACTGGGACACTTCGTTAGAAGGAGCCATGTGCTTTACAAGTGGCCTTTTCATTCATCCCGCTGAAAGGTGGTTTATCTCATACTGGCGTGAGCACGGCTGTAAGGTCCTGTGCCATTATGTCCAGTGCGTGTAGTGTATTTTAATAAACTACAGAGTGTTGTCCATAGGACTTGGCAGAAGGTATCTTCACAGTGGCAAATGTACACCTGTCAACTCTTTTCTTAAAACTGCCATTTCCATTTTGGTGAATTATTAGAGCTTATATATGTATATACTGTAGGAGGCTGGCCTGGCTTGTAGTGGGTACCAGAGGTACTTACACCTTGTGCTAGGTCCAGTTATCCCTTATTAGTGTAGAAGAGATGTTTCTAGCAGCTTACGCTGATAGAAGGTAGCTATAGCAGAGCAGCTTAGGCTGAACTAGGAGACATGTAAAGCTCCTGCTATACCACTTATATCATATAGCACTATCTCACAAGAAAACACAATGCACAGAGTTACTAAAAATAAAGGTACTTTATTTTTATGACAATATGCCAAAAGTATTTCAGTGAGTACCCTCAGTATGAGGATAAGATATATACACAAGATATATGTACACAAACCAAACTTATGCAGGTAATAGCAAGAAAAGTAATGCAAGCAGTGTAAAATTACAGTAGATTGTAATAGGAGCACATAGGTATAGGGGCAACACAAACCATATACTCCAAAAGTGGAATGCGAACCACGAATGGACCCCAAACCTATGTGAGCTTGTAGAGGGTCGCTGGGACTGTAAGAAAACAGTGAGGGTTAGAAAAATAGCCCACCCCAAGACCCTGAAAGGCAGGTGTAAAGTGCACCTACTACCCTCCGAGAGCACAGAAGTCGTGATAGGGGGATCCTGCAGGAAGAACAAACACCCGCAATGCAACAACAGTGGATTTCCGGACCCGAGTACCTGTAAGACAAGGGGACCAAGTCCAATAGTCGCGACCGTGTCAAGAGTGGGCAGGAGCCCAGGAAATGCCAGCTGAGGGTGCAAGGAAGCTGCCACCTGTTGGAAGAAGCTTGGAGTACTGCAAGAAAGAAGAGGACTAGGAACTTCTCCTTTGGAAGACGGATGTCCCACGTCGCGATGAAGCTTGCAGAGGTGTTCCCACGCAGAAAGACCGCAAACAAGCCTTGCTAGCTGCAAGGGTCATGGTAGAGGTTTTTGGGTGCTGCTGTAGCCCAGGAGGGACCAAGATATCGCCACTTGGAGGAGGAGACAGAGGGGGCGCCCAGCAACTCAGGGAGCCCTCACAGAAGCAGGCAGCACCCGTAGAAGTACCTGAACAGGCACTTGGAAGTAAAGTGAACCAGAGTCCACCCGAAGTCACAAAAGGGAGTCCCACGACGCCAGAGGACAACTCAGAAGGTTGTGCACTGCAGGTTAGAGTGTCGGGGACCCAGGCTTGGCTGTGCACAAAGGAAATCCTGGAAGAGTGCACAGGAGCCGGAGCAGCCGCAAATCACGCGGTACCCAGCAATGCAGTCTAGCGTGGTGAGGCAAGGACTTACCTCCACCAAACTTGGACTGAAGAGTCACTGGACTGTGGGAGTCACATGGACAGAGTTGCTGAGTTCCAGGGTCCACGCTCGTCGTGCTGAGAGGGGACCCAGAGGACCAGTGATGCAGTCTTTTGGTGCCTGCGGTTGCAGGGGGAAGATTCCATCGACCCACGGGAGATTTCTTCAGAGCTCCTGGTGCAGAGAGGAGGCAGGCTACCCCCAGAGCATGCACCACCTGGAAACAGTCGAGAAAGCTGGCAGGATGAAGCGATACAAGGTTGCTAGTAGTAGTCTTGCTACTTTGTTGCGGTTTTGCAGGCATCCTGAGCAGTCAGCGGTCGATCCTTTGGCAGAAGGTGAAGAGGGAGATGCAGAGGAACTCCGGTGAGCTCTTGCATTCGTTATCTGGTGAAATCCCCAAAGCAGAGACCCTAAATAGCCAGAAAAGGAGGTTTGGCTACCTAGGAAGGAGGATTGGCTACCAAGAGAGGTAAGAGCCTATCAGAAGGAGCCTCTGACGTTACCTGCTGGCACTGGCCACTCAGAGCAGTCCAGTGTGCCACAAACACCTCTGTTTCCAAGATGGCAGAGGTCTGGGACACACTGGAGGAGCTCTGGGCACCTCCCCTGGGAGGTGCAGGTCAGGGGAGTGGTCACTCCCCTTTCCTTTGTCCAGTTTCGCGCCAGAGCAGGGCTGGGGGATCCCTGAACCGGTGTAGACTGGCTTATGCAGAGATGGGCAGCATCTGTGCCCATCAAAGCATTTCCAGAGGCTGGGGAGGCTACTCCTCCCCAGCCCTGACACCTATTTCCAAAGGGAGAGGGTGTTACACCCTCTCAGAGGAAGTCCTTTGTTCTGCCTTCCTGGGCCAGGGCTGCCTGGACCCCAGGAGGGCAGAAACCTGTCTGAGGGGTTGGCAGCAGCTGCAGTGGAGACCCCGGAAAGGCAGTTTGGCAGTACCCGGGTACTATGCTAGAGACCCGGGGGAATCATGGAATTGTCCCCCCAATGCCAGAATGGCATTGGGGGGACTATTCCATGATCTTAGACATGTTACATGGCCATATTCGGAGTTACCATTGTGACGCTGTACATAGGTAGTGACCTATGTACAGTGCACGTGTGTAATGGTGTCCCCGCACTCACAAAGTCCGGGGAATTTGCCCTGAACGATGTGGGGGCACCTTGGCTAGTGCCAGGGTGCCCACACCCTAAGTAACTTTGCACCCAACCTTCACCAGGTGAAGGTTAGACATATAGGTGACTTATAAGTTATTTAAGTGCAGTGGTAAATGGCTGTGAAAAAACGTGGATGTTATTTCACTCAGGCTGCAGTGGCAGGGCTGTGTAAGAATTGTCAGAGCTCCCTATGGGTGGCAAAAGAAATGCTGCAGCCCATAGGGATCTCCTGGAACCCCAATACCCTGGGTACCTCAGTACCATATACTAGGGAATTATATGGGTGTACCAGTATGCCAATGTGAATTGGTAAATTTAGTCACTAGCCTGTTAGTGACAATTTGTACAGAGAGAGCATAACCACTGAGGTTCTGGTTAGCAGAGCCTCAGTGAGACAGTTAGTCACTACACAGGTAACACATACAGGGCACACTTATGAGCACTGGGGCCCTGGCTGGCAGGGTCCCAGTGACACATACAACTAAAACAACATATATACAGTGAAATATGGGAGTAACATGCCAGGCAAGATGGTACTTTCCTACAATATATATAAATGTGTGTTTCTTCATAGAATAACTGTCGAAATTTGCTCTTTCTGCAGGGTGATCCCAGATTGTGTGGGCTTTTTGTAGAACCTGTGTTTGCAAGGTATAGACGTCTGTGCAATTTACCCCTAGTAACCAGCAGAAAAGTGCATGCTTCTCTTTTCAGCATGATGAAATTGGTTTATACCTGACTGCCATATTTAACTTACTAGAAGTCCCTAGTATGTGGCACCAAGGTGATCACAGGGCCTGTAAGTTAAATATCACAAGTTGACCGCAGCACCCAGTTGTGCCACCCACAACAGTGACCACATACACGCGCCTGCTGGCCTGCCACCAGGAACTCTGCTGTGCAGGCTTTAACTGCAAATTCGACCTCTCAAAATAACCCCTTTGTCAGGCCTAAACCTTCCTTTTAAATATTTGTCACCCCTGAGTAGGTCTTGTTGCCCACAAGGCAGGGTGCATGGTATTTAAAAGGAAAAAATGTTAATGTTTAATGCTAAACATGACCTTACAGTGAGTAGCACAATAAAGCTATTTTCACTGCGGCAAGGCTGGCTGTTCCATAGGAAAGCACCTGGGTGAAATATTAAATATTGATACTGTATCTCTGGCATTGGACTAGCTAGAAAAATAATTAAACAATTATTTTTTAATAGGTTTTAAGAAACCAATTCAGTGGTGAAGTAAGATTTTTTTTATTGCTAGCTATTAAATGATCCATTTGACCCAGCAGGAGAGGCCGGGAGGATATTCTTTGAAACGTAAGTGTCAAGTCCTGCTTGAATGTCGCACCTTGCATGAAACATCTGCTGGGGCTTTTCATTGACACTTGGGGCACCCTTCAAAGAAGCCTCCCCTGTCACAAGCTGATGTTATCTGACACTTGGGCAGGGCCCTTCTCTTGTACCGAGGACCAAGATCTGGATTTCAAGGGTCACAAGGCCGACCTCCTGTTCATGCTACTGGGATACAACCGTCTACAAGGGGCCTTTCCTGCAACTGCCCAGCTGATCAGTGGCAACTGGACCAGCACTGGACTCTGCCTGCTACCCTGTGAGTCCCTACGAGCCTCCCTTGAGGTGGTGGGGAACTTCAGAAGCGTGCTCCTGTGGTGAATTGTGACTTAAAGGAGTAAAGGGAGCAGGTAAACTCTTTCACCAGGATGAACCTGGTTAGTGGTCTGACCCGCGCTTCATTGCTGTCAGCATCAGATTGCGCCGGTCTCGTGTTCTACCGTGATCGCTAGCGGTCATTGGCACTATATGCTTCTTGGTGCTATTTCTTCTTAAAACTTTACAAATTCGTATCTCCTGCTCCCCTTACTAGATTTTTGTCATTTTGTTTATTAAATGCTGCTCTCTTTTTTTTTCGAATTCATTTTGGGATTTTTATTGTTTTGCGTTTTGACTGTTTTAGCTCTTTCAGTACTGCAAAGATAATGTTTACATTGCATGTAAGTTATGCGCATCTCCTCTGCAACATCGCTACCAAGCAGTTGAGTTCAGGTTAATATACTGACTTTAAGGGTTCACCCTGGCAAGGTTGTGGTTATTACCGGAGGTGTGTATCTACCACCCTCAATTAATATTTCAATTTTTACAAAAACAGTTTAATTAGAAAAGTATTATTGAGAAACCATGCTTTTTTGTAATTGTCGTAACTTGGTATATTTTGAAAACTTAATTCCCCAAATGGTCTTCGATATGGGACATACTACTGTTTCCCATTGTTAATGTAAATTCAGTTGCATGTTTAATGTACTGTCTGATATCTCAGTACAATAAAATTGTTAATTCCAGTTTTATTAATTTTAACATAATTTCCCATTTAATTGTAGATCCTTCAAATGATCTTGCTTTAAAACTGTTTACTTTTTTTTACTTATCTATATTTCCCTAACATTTTCCTTTGATTTAGTTTTTCCCAGTGTATTTTCTCAGCGTTTGTTTTTCCATTAATTCACAAATCTGACGCTTCCATTGCATCTTCCAAGATGGCGCCTTTATTGCAAGAGTTGGGGTTCTCACCCAGGCACCAGAGCACTTGCACATGGTCTGTGCTGACATTGCTATTCTCATGAATTTAAAATCTGTTGTGGCTTCTGTTTGTAGAGCGTGAGGTACACCCTGCCACTAGGACACCTGCAAAAAAGCATATGTGCTGCAAGGCCAGCTTTGTACACACATCAGTTAGGTTTTTAGCTTCTTTTTGAACAGAGACAACTTGATAGTTTGTACACAACTAGCAAGAATGTTCTGGTTCTACATTTTGTGGGAATATTTAACCTCTGGAATGGGAAGGGAAGTGGTGGACGAGAGCTGTGTAAAGGTGGGAAGGAAGTCAAATATCTTAAACCAAAGCCTTGGTTACTGCATTATCAGAAGAATGTACTGACCACAAGGAGAAGCCCTTGGACCTTCTTTTCATTTGGACGCTGCTCTTCTTCCTCTTGCAGTTGGCTGGTGAATGTCGTGACGGAGCTGCTTCTGCTGCTCTTGGAGCTGGACCCAGATTGGAGCGGACAAGTCCGGCTGGTCCAGATGGCTGCCCTGACTACCTGGATCATTGCGGTAATCAGCAAAGAGCACTTTCCTACTCAGCCAACCGCCCAAGACTATTCCAACTCCTTGGTGAGTTGTAACCCCAGACTTGCGTCTGCCCAGGTGGCAACCGCTGGGCGAGCAGCATCTGCGCCCGAGTGCTACCCGGGGCATCATCTGCGCCCGAGTGCTACCCGGGGCATCATCTGCGCCCGAGTGCTACCCGGGGCATCATCTGCGCCCGAGTGCTACCCGGGGCATCATCTGCGCCCGAGTGCTACCCAGGGCATCATCTGTGCCCGAGTGATACTGAGGCTAAGGAAGGGTGCCTGCTGGCTTCATCACCTGGTTCATGGTGGTAATCATCTTGGACTGCTGTTATATTCCAGTCTAACCTCCCAAATACAGGTTCATTAACATTGTCAATCAATCAGTCAAGCAAATAGGATTTATAAAATGCTGGTAATCAGCCAGTAAGGGTATCCAGGTGCTTCCAGGTCCCGGAAGTCTTAGTCGAAGAGGGCCCTTTTGAATTCCGGGGGAGAGGTGATGGTCTGGAGATGCGTGGGGAGGCTGTTCTAGGTCTTTCCAGAGATGTAGGAGAAGGGGTGTCCTCCACTTCTGTGGATGCGGGCATGTGGGCCAATGATTGGGAGGCATAGCGTAGAGTTCTCAAAGGTTGGAAGTTCAGGTGATGGTTGATGTAGGCTCGACCTTGGCTTTGTAGAGCCGTGTGCGTGGGTCAGGAGCTTGAATTGACATCTGTTCTGAATGGGGAGCCAGTGGAGTTGCTTGAGGTGGGGTGTGATGCGGCTTCATCCGGGAAGGTCGAGGACCGGTATGGCTGTGGCGTTCTGTGTGCTCTGAAGTCTCTGTAGGAGGTGTCTGGTGATTCCTACGTAGAGTGTAGCTGTAGTCCAGTCGGCTGGTGTTCAGGGCCTGTGTCACGGTACATCCCTTGTGAAATGGTAGCCACTGGAAGATGTTCCATAGCACGTGCAGAGTGAGGGAGGAGCTGGGGTCTTCTCACCTCAAATTCACTTCTGTGTAGCCAGCATGTGCAGGTTGTGCAAATCCTTTCCCGGTGGTACCCAGGCTGATGAAGGGTGACCGCAAACATATAGAAAGGGTGCCTGACCCTTGCCTGACTTTCTGACCTGGACTATGGCGAGAAAAGGCTCAGTCTAGTGGATAGGATGAAAGACAAGAGCATCTTCGCATACTTATTTATTGTTTTTTGGAATACGGTCCTAATGCGTATAGGGAGCTTTAGGCCTCTGTTGCTGGATGGAGGGCAGAGAGCGTTTGAAGAGGGAAACAGGTGGCGAGGAGGCTCCGGGCGCTATGGAAGGTGGAGACCGTGATCTGCGTCAGTCCCATCCTGGAGTGAACCTGATCAAAGTTCAGAACTTTCATTCATTTTGAGATGACGGCCTCTAGGGAAAACCGTAATTGGGAGGATTTTCATAGCACAGAATCCTGACTTTGACCACCTTCTTCCAACTGGTTCCTTGATGAATGCTTGTGTGGTGGATCTGTCCCAGTAAGAGATCTGGGGGGTCTATAGATCGCTTTGACTGCTCTGTGTTGCGAAGTCTAGTGCGATTACACTGGGAGCCACCTCAGATACTTCAGAAGGTGGTGGTCTGGTGTGAACGTTTCAGGTTGGAGAGTCAGCCGCGTGCCAGCGTCCTACCTCCCCTTACTCTTCTCAGAGGCGGACCTTGGGGGTCCTTCTGTACAACTGCATATCCTTAATGGTGGGCACGAAGAGGGCTTGCTAGTGGAACCAGCTTGGTGGTCAGGACTCAGGACTGTTGGTGACGAGGAAAGTGTTCTATTAATTTGTGGGTGCCACTGACGGGGAGGACCAAACCTTTTAGCCCTGAGGCAACAGAGCTTGGTGGTTTCAAACGCTGCAGTAATGTTCAGATGGAGAATGTCCAAGCACCTTCCAGGTGTGCACATAGTTTGTTGTGCATCCTTCATTTATGCCTGTATCCTCTCCCCCTCATCTCCAGAAGTCACCCCTCTCTGCTCCTACCACCCAGTCTCCATTGTACGCCCTCTTCCTGCTTGGTGTACCCTCGTGGTACCTAACCCTTCTGCTTCTGTCCCCCAGGCTGTCCTGAACCCCTTCTACGGGATGCTCCACTCCCTTGCCTTCTACGGCTGGAGGGGCTGCGACCTGCACTGCGCGCTCGGGCGAAGCCAAAGGCTGTGGGGGCCGCTTCGTGGGGGTCCACGGGGTGAACCGGATGATGATGATGAAGATGACTGCGATGAAAAGTTTGATGTGGACCTGGATGAAGGCTTAGGAAATATGGTTGGGCCTCATCTACAGGGGTTTGTGGACTCTGGCACCTCTCTTGGTGAGTCTGTGTGGCAGGACAGAGGTCATGTGCATACATGTACCCATGCATGTGTGAGATGTGTGCACTAAATTTCATTAGAAGCATGTTTGACATAGCATTGGTTAAGTTAGCATAACCGGGCCAAAGTGGGCGACATCTTAAAGTGCACGTTTAATTGTCCTGCATGGTCTTTCATTTTCATTTGCTTTTCAGAAAATCATTGGAATTTATCTCCAGCCAGCGTTTGTAGGAGAAGTAACATGTTTTTCTGTAGTTCCCTTGGTGAAGAGATTTGCTGTTGCAACATTGCAAGGTTATGAACTAAACTTTTATCTTTGTCGTTTAGTAGCCCTGAAATCTGCGTTGTATTTAGTTGAATTTGTCACGTCAAGGTCCAGTGACGATGGTTTCCTAGTAGGTGGCTCGGAAGTGAGCAGCCTTGTTGGTTTATTGAGCGAGTAACATTTTGCTGCTGCCTTTCTATGTAAAACATGCCATGAAGGAGTGTGCTGCTTTATTCTAACACTATAAAGGATGTTGTACTTTATTTCTTTTACTCAGAGGGTAGATGGCGAGTCCTCTTGTGTTAGGGATTGTTAGTAAACATTTTATTATTTTCTGATGTCCTGTGGCGGCTTCATTTCTTAAAGGCACATGCATTATACCATGTATTAATGAATGTGGCTTGTGATTCTAACTTTGTACTTCTGCAATGATTATTTGACATTTAAATACATCTATAATCTGAGAACTGGAAGAATTATGGTGCATATGATGCACGGATTATTTGAACCCGGGGTTCTCCCCGTCCCGCGCACTGACCCTCCTTGTTAAGTGAGTCGGAGCATCAGCACATGAACACGTGCATACATGCTGGGAGCAGGCCCCTCTAGAGCAGGGGTCTTCAAACTGGGGGGCGCTCCCCCCCCCCGCCCCCAGGGGGGCCTGAAGAGTTCCCAGGGGGGGGGGGCAAGGCTCTGGCCCAAAAAAGTATTTCACAGATAACATTGTTTTGTTTTAAGCAGAAACATGTTATTAAATTTTTAAAATGCCAACAGTACTTAACTGCGATGTTTAAATACATCTAGACATATTTAAACATTGTCATCTTTATAAAATATTTGTGAAAAATTCTGAAGGGGGGGCCCAATGATTTTTATTTTTCAACTGGGTGGGCACAGCATTAAAAAGTTTGAAGACCACTGCTCTAGAGGCATGTGTGACTATCTGTGTGCGGGCATCTCCGCCCCTGCCACGGACACCCAACCCGTAACCTGCCGGAAAGCGACGCTGCGGGTACTTAAGAAAAATATATAGATTCTGAAAAACCCCGTTAGTTCCACAGTGCAAAAAACGACAGGCCCAGATGTGGCAATTTTACTATTCACAATGATTAGATCTCTGGATCAAATTAAGGCTCCCAGTTTCCCTTTTTTACTGATTTGTACAGATAAATACAGACAGAAATCAATGTGTTTCCTCTCTGTATTGATTTTTAAAAGTGAAAAACTACTGAACATTGCGCTTCTCGTGAGTGGCTCTCCATGGTGTCCTACATAAATTTCAGGCAAAAACCGAGCAGACGGGCAGCAGGGGTTAGGAAACAGGACCAGCTTCACTTAAATACACTGATATGGTCAGGTATATATGTGGTGTGAAGCTAATGTGCCCCTGCGGGTGTAGTGTTTTGTTGTGTCTACCATATTTGCTGAAACACAACAGGCTTCCACGTACGTGTGCACGTCTGATTTAAATAAATGTAGACACAGACCGTTTTCTGACTCCATTTATTTTAAAACCAATAATAAATATGGATAAATACCAATAAGATGCCAAAACATAAATCTAGATAAATTCTGTAAAATACCATAAAACCGGAAGCCCTAATTCAGATTCACCCCAACTTTTGGTCATGCAGTGAGACAGTGTCTGGGCTTGTGCCACAAGCTGCCATCACCTGTTTTTGGTCCAGAGCTCGCCCCCCACGTCCGCAGCACCAACCTGCTGTCTCCTGCCTCTGACCCCCGCCCACGCTGCTGCTAGCGTGTTCGAGGCCCTCCTCCACCCGCAGGCATCCTCCTGCGCCTCATCCCTGGTGTCTAGTGGGCTCTAGTAAGCTTCACTTGACCCGTGTGCCGCTTTCCGCCGTCCTGTAAGTGTTTTTCTCATTTTTCAGCGCCTTGCCTCCTTGCGCTTCTGCCCCCGTCGTGCCCCTTCTGTTTGTGCCACTTTTCGCCGTCCTGTAAGTGCGTTTTTACGGTTTTCAAGCGCCTCGCCTCCTGCGCATCTGTCCCCGTTGTGCCCCTCTGATTGCTGTTTCCCCGATTGTATACTGTGCCATTAGTGTATTTCTGTGTCTGTTTTGAAATTGTGACTGTTTTAAAAAATTGTGCCCGACTTTTTTGCCTTGTTTTTCGTGTTTTCGCCCCTTGTGCGCTCCCCCTTGCTCTCCGCTCCCTGCGGCCCCGCCCCTGTCGCGCCCCCATTTGCCGCTCCCTCCCGCCTCCCAGCTGCTCCTCCCTCCCCCCTCCCTTCTTAATGGCTGGCGCTGCGCGTCAGCGCTGCTGGCACGCCATAGGCAAGCCCGTCTGCGCCCGTCCGCGCCTGGACCGCGCCCAGCGCCACCCCCCCTGGTCCTCACGCCCCCCGCACCTCCTGCTTCCGATACTCGGCCCGCGAACTCCTTGCCCTCAACCCTGGCCCCTCCACAGAGTGCTTCCTGGCCACCCCGAAGCACACCAAAGGACCTTTTTCCTGCCGCACCTGCAACTTCTCCTGCAACAGAACTACGAAGCCAGCAACAACCAATACAAACCACCTGCACTGCATCCTCCTCAACACACGCTCTGCACGAAAACACGCCATCGAGCTCTGGGACCTGCTCGACACCACCGCCCCAGACGTGGCCTTCCTGACCGAGACCTGGTGGAACGACTCTTCGGCCCCTGACATCGCCATCACCATACCTGACGGATACAAGATCACCAGAAGAGATCGCACCAACGGAATCGGCGGAGGAATAGCCATTGCCCACAAATCCACCCTCAAGATCCACACCCACACGGACGACACCCTAAAGACAGCCGAACACCTCCACTTCCAGATTCACACGGACCCCAACACTACCCTCAGAGGAACCCTCATATACCGCCCCCCAGGACCAAGAGCCCCCTTCAGCGACACCGTCTCCGACCTCGCAAGCACCCACGCCCTCACCTCTCCAGACTACATCCTCCTGGGAGATCTTAACTTCCACCTGGAAAACAACAACGATGCCAACACCGCATCACTGACCACCAACCTCCTCAACCTCGGACTCCGTCAGCTGGTCAACCCTCCCACCCACATCGCCGGACACACGCTTGACCCACTCTTCACCTCAAGCAACCACATCTCTTTCAGCCACACCTCCGAACTCCACTGGACCGACCATCACTGCGTCCACTTCTCCTTCAAGAAAAACACCGAACAGCACCGCATCCCTCTACCGCCTCACCGCCGCTGGGGAAAAGTCACCAACGACCAACTAACCAGCACACTCACCAAAAACCCACCGACCCGAGCACCGCCGCCATCAACCTCCATCAATGGATCCTCAACTGCGCCAACACCTTAGCCCCACTCAAGAAACCCACCGCCAACCAAGAAAAGAAAAAACCAGCCTGGTTCACAGCCGAACTGACCACCTCCAAACGTACCTGCCAGAAACTCAAGAAGAAATGGATCCTCGAGCGCACACCCGACAACCTTGCCACCCTCAAGGACGCCAACCGTGAACACCACCAACGGATCCGACTCGCCAAGCGCGCCCACTTCACAGAACGCCTCAACAACAACGCCCACGACTGCAAAGAACTCTTCTGCATCGTGAAGGAGCTCTCCAACCCTAACGCCAACGTCAACGAAGTCCCTCCCTCCCAGAAACTCTGCGACGATCTCTCCACCTTCTTCCACCAGAAAATCGCAGCCATCCACGACAGCTTCAACACCCCACCTCCGCCAGACCCCACCCCCGACGACTCCTCCCACGCCTGCCGCCTCACCACCTGGACCCAAGTAGACGACGCCGAAACCCTAACAACCATGAATTCTATCCACTCAGGCTCTCCCACGGACCCGTGCCCACATCACGTATTCAACAAAGCCGACGCCACCATCGCCCCCAAACTCCGCAAGATCATCAACCTCTCCTTCAACTCCGCCACCTTCCCAGACAGCTGGAAGCACGCAGAAATCCAAACCCTCCTCAAGAAACCCAAGGCTGACCCCAACGATCTCAAAAACTTCCGACCGATCTCTCTCCTCCCTTTTCCAGCGAAAGTCATCGAGAAGATCGTCAACGCACAGCTCGCCCACTTCCTAGAAGTCAACTCCATCCTAGACCCCTCACAATCTGGATTCAGACGAAACCACAGCACTGAGACCGCACTCCTCGCCGCCACAGATGACATCAGACAACAAATGGACAACGGCGAAACCTCAGCCCTCATCCTCCTCGACCTATCTGCCGCTTTCGACACAGTCTGCCGCCGCACCCTGCTAACCCATCTCCATGAAGCCGGCATCCAAGACAAAGCCCTCAACTGGATCTCATCCTTCCTCTCCGACAGAACCCAGAGAGTCCGACTCTCACCCTTCCGCTCCAAAGCCACCAACCTCATCTGCGGCGTCCCCCAAGGATCCTCTCTTAGCCCAACGTTGTTCAACGTATACATGGCCCCCCTCGCACGACTGGCCCGTCAACACAACCTCCGCGTCATCTCCTACGCCGACGACACCCAGCTCGTCCTCTCCCTGACCAAAGATCTGCTCATCGCCAAAACCAACCTCCACGAGGGACTAAAATCCATCGCCGAGTGGATGAGCAACAGCTTCCTGAAGCTCAACTCTGACAAGACGGAAGTCCTCATCCTCGGACGCACCCCCTCGGCCTGGAACGACTCCTGGTGGCCCACCGCCCTTGGACCCCCACCCACCCCAGCCAGCCACGCACGAAACCTCGGCGTCATCCTCGACTCTGCTCTCACCATGTCCAAACAGATCAACGCCGTCTCCTCTTCTTGTTTCAACACCCTCCGCATGCTCCGCAGGATCTTCAAGTGGATTCCAACAGGAACCAGGAAGACGGTGACTCAAGCCCTCGTCAGTAGCAGACTTGACTACAGCAACGCACTCTACACAGGCATCCCAACGAAAGACATCAAACGACTCCAACGCATCCAGAACGCATCCGCCCGCCTGATCCTCGACATACCCCGCCGATGTCACATCTCCCCCCACCTGAAGGACCTCCACTGGCTCCCTGTGGAAAAAAGGATCACCTTCAAACTCCTCATCCACGCACACAAGGCACTCCACAACACCGGACCCACCTACCTGAACACCAGACTCAACTTCTACGTCCCCACACGTCAACTCCGCTCGGCCAACCTCGCCCTTGCCATCGTCCCCCGAATCCAGTGCAAGACCTCTGGCGGCAGATCCTTCTCCTTCCTCGCCGCCAAGACCTGGAACTCTCTCCCCACCTCACTACGCCAGACCCAGGACCTCCTCACCTTCAGGAGACTTCTCAAGACATGGCTCTTCGAACGCTAGCAGCACCTCCCTCCCCCCCACCCCAGCGCCTCGAAACCCTGTCGGGTACATAGCGCGCTTTATAAATTCTTGATTGATTGATTGATTGATCACACCACACAACCACAACTGCACAGAACCTGCTCTCCGAGGATATGAGGTGGAAAGACACCTACTCATGGGCTTGGAAGAAAGGCTGGTGGCTGCCTCGGTTGGTGTTGTCCTGACTGGATGGAAGACGCCTCCTCTAGACTTCACCAGCTGACCTTAAGCAGGAGAGACCCTCGGGGGATCTTGGAAGGAGATGCCTGGACTCTCCCCCACAGGAAGGGACCAGTGTACCTGCAGATGTTGCCACATGTGCAGATGAACAGGAGGGGGGTAGTGTTTAAGATGCAGGGCCTCTCCTGTTTCTATTTGCTGGGCCTCCGCATCCCTCTGGTGACTGCGGCCTGCACCGCTGGGACTCTGTGATTGTTCAGCTGCCTGACTGCCCAGGCCATAGCCTGGCCCCTACCTCTGGTTGTGAGGTGTAGGCTCTCTCCCTTTGATTGACTGGTGAGTTGCAATGTTGACCTTATCTCTTGTAAGTCGTAGGACAACCCTCTTTATGGTCTGGGAGTTGCAGTGCTGCCCCCTATCTTTGTTGATGGGGCAAATAACTGGCCTCTCTGGTTGTTTGGCAAGTTGCAGTGTTGACCATCACCCCTGGATGGAGACGTGTACAGCCGGCCCCTGTGATAGTGGGGGTTCAGCGAGTGCCCACCCCCTGCTTATGAGTAGTAAGTCACATAGGTGGTTGTTCTTTCACACTCTGCTCGTTTCTTCTCTCCTCTAGAGTTTGGCTGTTCAGCAGTGGAAGAGAATGCCATCCGCCTCTTGGGAACACCACGGAAAACTTTACGTACAAACTTCTGAGCCTCAGCTGATCATGGCCTCATGGTCACCAGGCTGCACAAGGACTCCCATTTCTGACACCAAAAAATTAAAACAAAACGAAAAAAAATATCCTAAATAAAATAACTCTAAATTAAAAAATGCCTCCATTATTTTTTGGTCAATTAAGTGAGGGCATCTGGTGAGGTGTTCTACTGCGGGTGATGTGTGTACCTTATTTTTCATTTTTTTAATGATCCCGGGGTGTTAGACAACTGAAAGTCACCTTCTGCATTAGGAGAGGTTTATTTCACTGGTACAGCCACCCTTTGTGTTTTGTGGCTCCATGAACTTGTCTGGAGGGCTTGCAAGCTGGAGCTTGTGTGGAGGTAGTGGGAGATGGGCTTAGCGAATGCCGCACGGGTGCCGGGAGGCAGGTGTGTGACTTGGGACTGGCTCAGTATAATGTGTGCGATGTGCTCCGATCGCCTTGGTGCATGATGATCCAGACGAGGATCGATAAGGGAGCAGGATCTGCCCAGTGCCGTACAGTTGTAGGGCTGCAAGGTTGCAGGTGGGATTGGCAATGGGCTCTGATCATGTAAGTGTGAACTTATTACTGCAGTTCCACACACACAGCAGACATGTTCATGTGTATTAGAAGGGAGTATCACCCACACATTCAGACCAGCAGATAGCAATCCTTGGTTGTAGGTGAACCGGCTGGGGATAAACGCAATGAAGGAAAAACTCCATGTTGCTTCAGGAGCTTCTCAACTTAAGAAAATATATTAACAGTACATTGACTTGGTATCTCATGAGCCTTCTGTACATGCTACATTGACTTGATATCTCATGTGTCTTCTGTACGTGGTACATTGACTTGGTATCTCACGTGCCTTCTGTACATGGTACATTGACTTGTTATCTCGTGTGCCTTCTGTACGTGGTACATTGAGTTGGTATCTCACGTGCCTTCTGTATGTGGTACATTGACTTGGTATCTCACGTGCCTTCTGTACGTGGTACATTGACTTGGTATCTCGTGAGCCTTCTGTACATGATACATTGACTTGGTATCTCATGTGGGTTTTGTACGTGGTACATTCACTTAGTATCTCATGGGTTTTGTATGTGGTACATTGACTTGGTATCTCATGTGCCTTTTGTACGTGGTACACTGACGTGATATCTCATGTGACTTTTGTACATGGTACATTGACTTGGGATCTCATGTGCCTTCTGTATGCGGTACATTGACTTGGTATCTCATGTAGTGAGCTGGCCTGGTGTGTGGTCTATACCTATGGTATTATCGCCTATACCAGGTCCAGGTATCACCTCTTAGTGTAGTCACTGTCTATGAAGCCAGGACACTCTGGAGGTAGCTGTGGATGAGTAGCCAAGGCTTTTCTAGGAGACTTGCAAAGCTCATGCAATACCACTGTAGTCACACAGCACTTACACACATGAAAGAAAACACTCAGTGTTACAAAAATAAAGCTACTTTATTAGGGTAACACAAGTACTAGAATACCAAATAGGCAATCCCCCAACTGGAGGTAAGTAAACACGCTATTATATACACATTAGCAATCAATAAAGAGCATAGAAAGCAATAAACATTCGCAAATGTATAGGTAAACAGTAGGGCCCTAGGGGAGCGGCAAACTATATGCTAAGAAAGTGGAATGTGAAAGGCAGTTCCCCACCCAAGGATATGGAATCAGTCAAAGGGAGCTGGAGGAACTAGGAACCCCAAGATGCGAGTACCAGAGTGACCCCCAGTGACCAGGAGAAGAGAGGTAAGTGCCTGTTTTCCCCAAAACTAACAGGAGGACTTAGGAAAAGGATTGTGCAAGGCCCAGGCCAGACTGGAAGAACCCAAAGGTGGATTCCGGCAGAAGAGGACCTGCAAAGGAAGGGGACCAAGTCCAGCTCGTGATAGAGTCTCCGGCCGTGACAGGAGCTCCTACCTATCCTTCTGTGGATGCAGGAATAGGTTGATGAGGGAAGACCAGCACAGGAGATGAAGAGGTGTTTGCTGGAGTAATGCAGATGGTGTCCCATGTCGTCCGTCGGGTTCCAGTTGGTCAGTGGTGCTGGAGAACCACCAAGAAGCCTTGGCAAATACAAAAGAAAACGAGTTGTAAGGCTCAAGATCACCAGCAAGGCCCAGGGGACGCGACCCAAGGAGGGGAGTCCGGGGTGACCCTCAGCAGCTGGAAGAGTCACAAGAAGAGGAAGTAGCCCCCACTGGCAACCCACTAGCAGCAGGCACAGGAGTTGTGGTGAGGCCCACTCAGCACACCCGAAGAAGAGTCCCACGTCGCTAGAGCAGCAGGAAGGAAACTGTGCTTTGCAGGAAGAAGTGCTGAGGGTTCAGGGCTACACAGAGCCTGAAGATCCCTTGGAGGAGTAGAAAACAAGCCTTGGTAGCTGCAAGAGTCGCAGTGCACAGGGGTACTGACCTGCAAGGAGAGGCAAGGGCTTACAGTTTCCCACGTTGGACGGCTGGCAGAGAGGGCCAAGGGGACCACTCCAGACCACGACCTGTGATGCAGGATCAATGCAGTTCTGGAGGAGAGCAGTTCTACGCAGCTATTCATCATTGCAGTTGGTGCCTGCAGATGCAGGGGAGATTTCTTCTTCTTGATGCAGGCTGGTGTCTCGTTGACCTCAGAGGATGCACAGCCAGGGTAATGTTGCTGTCGGTAGAAGGAGTCAGAGAAACAATGTTGCTGAGCGGAGTCGTCGCTGGAGTTGCAGATTGTTGGTTCCTGAAGAGTCCAGTTGAGGTTCCAGTGGCCAGAAGATGAAGTAAATGATGCAGAGGAGTCCTGCTGGAATCTTGCACATCGAATCTGAGAACCCACCCAAGAGGGAGACCCTAAATAGCCAAGGAAGGGGGGATTGGTCACCTAGCAGGGTAACAACCTCTCAGTAGGAGGCTGTGTGCCTGGCTACTCAGATGGTCCCAGGGGCTACTGCACATCTTGGATTCAAGATGCCAAAACCAAGTTGCCACCTGGAGGAGCTCTGGGCACCACCCCTAGAGTGGTGATGGAGAGGGAAGTGGTTACTCCCCTTTCCTTTGTCCAGTTTCAAACCAGAGTGGGGACTGTGGGTCCCTGGACTGCTGCAAACCAGTTTACGCAAGGAGGGCACCAAATGTGCCCTTCAAAGCAAACCAGTGGCTTGGGGAGGCTACCCCTCCCAAGCCATGTCACAACTGTTTACAAGGGCAGAGGGTGTTGCCTCCCTCTCCCACAGGAAAACCTTTGTTCTACCCTCTTCTGCTTGAGCTGGTCAAGCAGCAGGAGGGCAGAAACCTATCTGAGGGGTGGCAGCAGCGCTGGCTGCTTGCAAAACCCTGAAAGACTAGTAGGAGCAATACTGGGGGTCCTCTAAGGAGCCCCCAGAGTGCATGGAATCATACAGCCAATACTTGCAACAGTATTGGGGTATGATTCCGACATGTTTGATACCAAACATGCCCAGGTTTGGAGTTCCCATTTTGCAGCTGGACACAGGTTGTGACCCGTGTCCAGTACACGTGTAAAATGGCTTCCCCGCACTTACGAACTCCAGTGCAATGGAGCTGGAGTTTGTATGGGCACCTCTGCTCATGCAGGGGTGCCCTCACACACAGGTACCTGCACCCTGCCCTCTGCACTAGGTCACTAAAAGTCACCCCTATGGTAGGCCCTCTCAGCCCAGTGACCTGTAATGAAAGGGTGCATGCACCCTTTCACCCAGGCTGCAATGGCAGGCCTACAGGCACGTTTTGCATGGGCTCCCATGGGTGGCACAACACATCCTGCAGCATCAGGGGCTGGAGCCTCTGGTGCCCCAATGGCCTGGGTACCTAAGTACCATATACTAGGGCCTTACCTAGGGTACCAGTATGCCAGTTGTGGGGTGTGCAAAGTCCTAAGCAACCAAATGTAGAGGGAGAGAGCACAGTCACTGACAGCAGGCAAAAAGTGGGGGTAGCCATGCCAAAAAGAGGGTCATTTTTCTACATCTCGTGTGCCTTTTGTACGTGGTACATTGACTTGGTATCTCATGTGCCTTTTGTATGCAAGGAGACAACTTGCAGACTATCTTCTAACCAACGTCCATCCTAGTATAATCTATAGAAGACCAATAGTGACTGTGCATGGCAACAAAACCTGCACTCGGCTCCCCCTGACTGTTCATTAATGCAGAGACCGTCGTTTCTTCTGCCCTTCAAGCTTTTAGCTGAATTCAAGGAATCATAATTTAACCCTGTTAATGTTTGTGCGTAATCTATAAACCCAGCGCTGTTCTGTTTCTAGTAGAGTTTTTGTTCATATTAAGACTAGTGTTGATTTTCTCAATTAGGGTCCAGTCAGATCATTCTCAGTGTCCGTTTTCAAGTACATTTGCTATCAGGCGTGCAGTGATGATCCGTATAAGCGAGCATTGAAAGCAACATCCGCTGTCAGTATTCAGGCTCACCCTCATAAGAAACTCTAAAAGATACAACCTGGCCCTAGAGAACATAATCAGGGCAGCGGCACCTTCCCAGAATTATTTTCATCCATTTGCTAGAAGCAACATTTATTGTGAAATTTGCAAATTATGTGGCAAAAATGGTAAATCGGAATTAATGCGGCAAATGCTGCAGCCACAGAACTGCAAATATCCACTAACCCCACCCCAATCTGCTGTCCATTTTTTGGCAACGCTTTATTATTGAAAGGTAGACAAAACCTAAACTTTCTCATTGCAATCAGGGCTCATTGTTAGCTCTACCAAAGAAAACAGATTGGTCATGCTACAGATACTAAAATGAGCATGCAATATAACAATTACTTAACAGGTAACAATAGAGTCCAATATCGTCATCTCGAGGTTCTGGTTACACTTTTTTTTCCCCAACTATTTTAAATTAATTTTAAAACATGGAACGTGTTCACATACATCATTCGAAGCATGTTGTTCTTGGAATATCCCACCCCCGTTAAGCATATGTACACAAGAGACCATAATTATGATTTCAGGTATCAAAGTTTGTAGAATGGGATATCCATGCCACTAGTCCATATCATCAGTCCAAGCCCTCACGGGGTGGGGTGCCCTCCAATGCCAGGCTATATCTCTCTTGGTGCATAAGAGGCCAGTGGCCTAGAGCATCCTGCTCCCCTCCAGTTGTCTGTCAGTCCCAACAGCATCATTTTAGGCTCAGGTTGGACTGGACATTTCACCGCCATGGACAGTATATTACATATTATGGACCTCTATCTGTCGCCGGACATTCCCAGACTGTGTGGAATGAGGCCCTAGTGATGCCTGCGCCTGAGGCAGGGTGGGTCAAGGCTGCGTTTCATTTCACTCAGTCGTGATGGGGTGAGTATCCCTGACTGAGGTGCGTGAGCTGAATCAGTTGCAGCCACGTGGAGCTGTCCAGGTCTCGGGTGCCACCCTGGCCTCCATCCAGTCTTTCTCCAAGGTGCCCACATTCTCCTCCCGACGCTCCCTCAGTGTCGTCGTGGGGTTGGGGTGTTGTTCAAAAGAGCATTATGTATCTTAGCGATCCCCTTCTGTCCTAGAGGGGACATAGTGACGTGAGGTTGTATATGATTGTACTCTGGGACTGCCTGTAGGTTGTCATGGTCTCTTTGAGGACATGTCGTACTTGCATGAAGCAGTAAAATGGTGTCTTATACATGCATGTCGCTGAGGTACTGGAATGTGTGAATTGAGTTGCCCTCCCATACGTCTCTGAGGTCCGAGATTCCTATCTAATCCCAGGTCCGCAATCCCTCCAAGGTATGTGTGTGTTTTAGTCATGTGCCTGACCACAGAGGTGTTTCCCCAGTCAGCCCCCCATGCAACTTAGTGCACTCTGGTTATATTTTTAAACCACTCTGCCTTCGGTGCCGTGGTTCATGATGCCCCCAAGCCCATCAATGTAACATTAGAACACTGGAATGTTGGGTGCTCCATTGAAGACAATGGAGCTTAGAACACTGGAATGTTGGGAGTTCCACTGAAGACAATGGAGCTTAGAACACTGGAATGTTGGGCGCTCCATTTGTAGACAATGGAGCTTAGAACACTGGAATGTTGGGAGCTCCACTAAACAATGGAGCTTAGAACACTGGAATTTTGGGAGCTCCATTGAAGACAATAGAGCTTAGAACACTGGATTGTTGGGAGCTCCATTGAAGACAGTGGAGTAACTCTTCACCTGTAACGGGTGCTAAAAGCCCGGAGCCTCAACATTCCAATGTTTGCCTCACAGCCACAGCTGTGAACAAAGGCCTCACAGGGCCCAAGGGGATTTCTATCCCTTGGACTCCGTAAGGCCTTTGTTTTACTAATTAGAACATTCTGCCCTTATGGTGTGGAATGTTCTCATACCTGCCGTAATTGAGCTATACTGGCCATTAAAGACCTGCTCCCTTATTAAATGCCCGAGCAGAAGGTGAGGGCCTTTAACGCTGGAGTGGGCCATTAATGGCTGGTATAGCCTGCTACAGCGGGCTCTAAGGCTATATTGGGCTATAACTCCCGCCCTCGCCATGCACTGCTGTTTACCCCACATATTACATCAGTAGTTGCATCTTCTATGACATCTTTGATAATATAATTGCAACACTTACAATAATTTTACTGTATCTGATGTATCTGTGCATGGCGGGGGCACAAGTTATAGTTACCTTAGGGCACGAGTACTTGAAATACCTAGAGCAGCTCAATTTCTATGGTTTTGTGCGTGGCAAACTGAACCTAACTATAACGTCCATGTAACTTTTGTGGGGATTTTTAGTGAATATATATATATAGTGTGTGTGTGTGTGTGTGTGTGTATGTATATATATATATATATAATGTGTGTGTATATATATATAATGTGTGTGTGTGTGTATATGTGTATATGTCTCATTACAAAATTAGATTACTATTCAGATGATGTATTTTTCATTGACTCTGTAGGTCGGATATAATTTACAAAATTCCAAATGATTTCCCGCCAAAAGGACACTGCTTGGTTCCAGTTGCACCTCTATTCCTCGGGGCTAAGTGTATTTGGCTCTGAAGGCGGAGTCGCATGTCACAGCTCCCCCTCCCTGCAGGCCCCCGGTGTAGGTGGACCTGGTCTGAGCTCACGCCTGCAGTGCTGCAAACAGCCAGCAGAGGGGAGCATTGCCTACAAATCCGCCAGGGGACCTTTAAACGTTTAAAGCCACCTCAGTCCGGCCGTGAATCCGATACCGAAAATACTACAATGTTTGGAATCTCTACATGGTTGTGTGAAGAAAAAATAAACTTTAAAAAGTGAATTGATTTCTGTGGCACGTGGCTGACAGCTGTCACTCCAGGACCTTCGGGGACAGCTCTCGGACTCCAATGGATGTATGCAAAGGCGTTCAGGGACAGAGCTCTACCACATACTGCCAAGATCTACAAACTTTGTAATGCTGTGTCGAGCCCTTGTGCAATATCATTTCAACAAGCCACCGAAGAGGCGAACACACATTTTCTCACAATCTGTAAAATGTAGAATGCTGCAAGCACGTTAAATAATGCTAGAGGTGCTTGAGGGCTGCACTCAGAAGCACAGGCACAGGCAGGGCTGAGATGAATGCTGCTGTTCAGTCCCACACCCTGCCCGCCACTGATCCTTATATCCGGTGCGACACCCCCCGCCAGTCCTGACAAGTGCAGCCAAAGGCACGTTGCAAGCTCCGGTTATTCTGTTCAAATTTACAATGATAAAAGCGAAACTCTAAGTGCCATAATGCAATGCGCTTATTGCTAAAACAGCAGATCAAATAGAAGGCGTTGAATAAAATAGGGCCAATGTGCGATTGTCAGCCTTGTCCCCTTAAAAATGATCTTTCATCAAGATTAGGGACATGAGGAGTTGGGATTATTTCGCGGTCCCACCAAATACCTTCTCCAAGGCAGAACGTGGCTGTTAAAATATGCAGACAGGTGTCTGACTGCTGACGAGATCTCATCTGTAACAGGTAGATTGGTGTCTGACTGCAGAGAAGCCCTCGTCTGCTGCAAATAGACTGGCGCTGACTGCCCAGAAGCTCTCATCTGCTGCAGGTAGACTGGTGTCGGACTGCAGAGAAGCTCTCATCCACTACAAATAAACAGGTGTCTGACTGCTGACAAGATCTCATCTGTTAAAGGTAGACTGATGTCTGACAGCAGGGAAGCTCTCATTTGCTGCAGGTAGACTGGTGTCTGACTGCAGAGAAGCTTTCACTGCTAGACTGGTGTCTGACTGCAAAGAAGCTTTCGCTGCTAGACTGGTGTCTGACTGCAGAGAAGCTCATCTGCTACAAGTAAAGAGGTGTCTGACTGCTGACAAGATCTCATCTGCTGCAGGTAGACTCGTGTCTGACTGCAGAGAAGCTCTCATCTGCTGCAGGTAGACTGGTGTCTGACTGTAGTCAGCAGATGCAAGGCGATTGACCGTCGCGATCGACACCCATACTCTGGATTTACTCTTTGTATCGCTACGACTTTGAGGACCCATAAAAAACGATTATATGGACCTAATTTCAACAGCTACTACCAGCTAATATTCAGCTCTTCTCCTTGTATAACAATTGGCATCCGCTCCGTAGTGAGATCGAAACGGCCGGAATAACTATCGCTACATAAAAAAGTTAGAAAAGACTCCTCAAATTTCTTGACTACATTATCAAAAAATACACTACAAACCTAAAATCAAATTGACCAGAAGATTTGGCTGCTAAGACTAGACCACTATTGAACAGTACCACTGGGAACGGCCCTGAAGAAGGTGACCCATAATATCATAAAACACTGAAACGCGCGTATGCCCTTTGGTCCCTACGGTACCACTTTGATAGAACCACGTCAGCATTGTTTTTCTTTTTATGTATTAGATTATCAATATTAATGCACTAGAAGAATTTATATTTATATATCTCTATCATTAAGAATTGTTTTAGCTTCACTATGTTATTAGGACTAGCTTTATTGATGTCATGTTTCACTTGTAGATAAGACACTCCTTTCCATTTGTTTTGTCCAGTGTGCTTCTGGTATGTCTGATTTAGGTACTCTGTTTTTCATGAAATAATGTATATTTTCTTATGATTGTACTATCATTGAGTAATAATAGTAAAAAAATTCATATAAAATCATGTAATAGGATTATTCTATCTGTGATTAACCGCTTGAGTATATCAGCCTGATATCATGTGTCTATAATTGGTCTGTTATATATAGTTATTATTATTTAAAACTATAATGTTGTTTTCTTGAAGATTATGGTATCTTCATGTGTATTTGAGTAGCTCTCTTGGTAGTTTTCTCTACACTGTAGAGAAGATCTCGTCTGCTGCAGGTAGACTGGTGTCTGACTGCTGAGAAGCTCTTGTCTGCTGCAGGTAGACTGGTGCTGACTGCAAAGAAGCTCTCAGCTGCTACAGGTAGACTGGTGTCTGACTGCAGAGAAGCTCTAGTCTACTACACATAGACAAGTGTGTGGCTGCTGAGAAGCTCTCATCTGCTGCAGGTAGACCGGTGACTGACTGCTGAGAAGCTCTCATCTGCTGCAGGTAGACTTGTGCCTCATTGCAGAGAAGCTGTCATCTGCTGCAGGTAGGCTGGTGTCTGACTGCAGAGAAGCTCTTGTCTGCTGCAGGTAGACTGGTGTCTGACTGCAGAGAAGCTCTCGTCTGCTACAGGTAGACTGCCTTCTGTAGAGAAGCTCTCGTCTGCTGCAAGTATACTGGTGTCTGACTGCAAAGAAGCTTTCACCTGCTGCAAATAGACTGCCGTCTGACTGCAGAAAAGATCTTGTCTACTATAGGTAGACTGGTGTCTAACTGCATTGAAGCTCTCATCTGCTGCAGGTAGACTGGTGCTGGCTGCAGAGAAACTCTTGTCTGCTGCAGGCAGACCTGGTATCTGACTGCAGAGAAGTCTCGCCCGCTGCAGCTAGACCGATGCCGGACTGCAGAGAAGCTTTCACAGCTAGACTGGTGTCTGACTGCAGAGAAGCTCCCGTCCTCTACATTTAGACTGGTGCCTGACTGCAGTGAAGCTCTCGTATGCTGCAACTAGATTGCCGTCTGACTGCAGAGAAACTCTCGTCTACTATATGTAGACTGGTGTCTGACTGCATGGAAGCTCTTGTCTGCGGTTGACAGACTGGTGTCTGTCTGCAGAGAAGCTCTCGACTGTTGCAGGCAGACTGGTGCCTGACTACATAAAATCTCTTGTCTGCTGCAGGTAAACTGGTGCTGAATGCAGTGCAGCTTTCCTCTGCTGCAGGTACATTGGTGCCTGAGTACAGAGAAGCTCTTTTCTGCTGCAGGTAGACTGGTGTCTGTCTGCAGAGAAGCTCTTGTCTGCTAAAGGTAGACTGGTGCCTGACTGCTGATAAGCTCTTGTCTGCTGCAGGTAGAGTGATGTCTGACTGCAGAGAACCTCTCGTCTGCTATAGGTGGACTGATGTCTGACGGTAAAAAAGCTCTTGTCTGCAGCCTGGCTGCAGAGAAGCTTTTGTCTGCTGCAGGTAGACTGGTGCCTGACTGCTGAGAAGCTCTCACCTGCTATTAGTAGACTACTGCCTGACTGCAGAGAAGCGCTTGTCTGCTGCAGGTAGACTGGTGTCTCACTGCTGAGAAGCTCTCACCTGATGCAGGTAGTCTGGTATCTGACTGCAGAGAAGCTCTCATCTGCAACAGGTAGACTGCTGATAGTCTTTTCTGCTACAGGTGGACTGATGTCTGACGGTAGAAACTCTCTTGTCTGCTGCCCGATTGCAGAGAAGCTTTCGTCTGCTGCAGGTAGACTGGTGCTTGACTGATGAGAAGCTCTCGTCTGCTATAGGTGGACTGCTGTCTGACGGTAAAAAAGCTCATGTCTGCAGCCTGAATGTAGAGAAGCTCTTGTCTGCTATAGGTACACTGGTATCTGACCGCAGAGAAGCTCTCACCTGCTATTGGCAGACTGGTGCCTGATTGCAGAGAAGCTCTCACCTGCTATTGGCAGACTGGTGCCTGACTGCAGAGAAGTTCCTGTCTGCTGCAGGTAGACTGATGTCTGACTGCAGAGAAGCCCTCATCTGCTGCAGGTGGACCAGTGTCTGACTGCAGAAAAGTCCTTGTGTCCTGTGGTAGACTGATGCCTGACTGAAGTGAAACTCTCATCTTTTGCAGGTAGATTGGTGCTGACTGCAGAGAAGTTCTCGTCTGCTGCAGCTAGACAGACGCCTGACTGCAGAGAAGTTCTTGTGTGCTGTTTTAGACTGGTGCCTGACTGCAGAGTAGTTCTCGTCTGTAGGAGGCTTACACAGTTTATGGTGTCTGCCTATGGTGTGGCACCCTATACTGAGTCCAGGAATCCCTTAGCGATAGTGTTTTGGTATCTAGATAAACAAACCATTACATATTAAGAAAGTTGTATAAGAATGGAGATCCCAACCAAGGCAAGTGTGCTACAATCCCAGGGGCTGGGGAAATAAGGAATCACCAGAGGTAAGTCTCAGAAATCCCACATGCCCCCGGGTGCAGAGTCATCGAGCCAGGTTTCCCACAGGACTGTCGCGGTTGAAAGTTTTAGGATTCAGGACCCGAACCAGAGGAAACCATTTTGCACAAAGAAGGTTGGATAGTACCCCCACCCGTAGACACCCAGAAGATTGGAGTACCTACACCAGGGAGCCCAGGTGCAGAGGGGTGAAGTGACGTGAGAAACCCTTGTTGGAGTCAATGGGAGCATTTGTTGTCCAGCTGCTGTCGCGACCCGTGGACCAGGTCAGTGGAACCCAAAGGTGGATTCTGGATGTGAAGAACTTGAAGAAGACAGGGACATTATCCAGACCAGTCAGATGTCAAGGCAGTGCAGGTAGGCAATGCCCACCCTCCTAGAGGTTAAGTTCCTGCAGGTCTTTGAAGAATGAAGTCCAGCTGCCGAGTCCAGAGGATGTAGGAAGATCCTTAGAGTCACCCATGAGCTGTCCCACATCGGACACCGGATTGCAGGAGGGTCAGTGGTCAGCAGGACTACCAACTAGCATTGGCAAATGCAAAAGTTGTCACAGTAAAGATTGCAGGTTTTTGGGCACCAGCAAGGTCCACATGACTTGTCCCTTGGAGGGGAGTAAGGGCTGACCGTCAGCAGGAAGGAAAGCCAGAAGGGATCATTGGAGCCCCCTTGAGTGACCCACTGGCAGGAGCCACAGGGGGTCACAGGGAGGCATCAGCAGCACAGCAAAACAGGCGTCTTACTCTGAGCTGCAGAGTGAAAGCTGAACTTGGAGTTGCAGAGTGCTGGAGGCTGGGGCTTCTTGGAGCTCGAAGATTTCTTGAAGGAACAGCCAGCAAGCCTTGGTAAGAGCAACAGTGAAGGTGCACAGCGGTTCTGTTCCAGTGGCCCACCGTCTCCCAAGTTGGTTAGAAGACAAGTTGGACCCAGAGAGGACCACAGAACCACCAGCACCTCTTGCAGAGCCTTTCAATGTCCGCGAGGCAGCAGGATTCACCGGCCGGTCGTTGTCATCTTAAGGTGCCTGCGGATGCAGGGGAGTGACTCCTTCACTCCAAGGGAGATTCCTCCTTCCTTCTTGGGGCGATCAGAGTCCTTGTGACCCTGGAGGATGCACAGCCACAAATGTTGGAGAAATCTTGCAGGATCCGGATAAAAAATGTTGCAGTGGGAGCCCTCCGAACTGGATACAGTCTTGTTTCAGTTTCAAAAGCAGACTAGCAGCGGTTCTGGAGGCCAGGAGCAGAAGTCTTGCAGAGAGATCCTTGCAGAGTCTTGTTCGAATCTGAGGGACCCACCCTTGGGGGAGCCCTTAAGTAACCCTAAATAGGGGCTGGCCACTATCTGCAGTGACCCAGCTAGCAGAGGGGGTCAGGGATGTCATCTATCTGTCTTAGCCAGTCAAATGCTCCCAGGGGCCTCTGCCTACCTTGTTTCCAAGATGGCAAAATCAACCACCCACCTGTCAGAGCTCTGTGTACCCCCGTCTTTGTGTGGTTTCGCACCAGAACAGAAACCGGGGGTTCCTGTACTGGTGCAAACCGGTTTATGCAAGGAGGGCATCAAATGTGCCCTTCAAAGCAGCCTGGTGGCACTGAGAGGCCACCCCACCCCAGCCCAGCCCAGCCCAGCCCAGCCCAGAGACACCTTGTTCTAAAGGAGAGGAGGTCACACCTCCCTTCTACAGGAAACCCTTTGTTCTGCCTTCCCCCTGCTCGAGTTGGGCTCAGTAGCAGGAGGGCAGAACAGTGCCTGGGGTCGGCAGCAGCGCGGGCTGGCATGCAGACTCCGTAAGGCTGCACAGGTAGAACTGGGGGATCCTCAGAGGAACCCCCAGAGTACATGGTGGTATGCAACTAGCACTGGAATTGGTGTAGTTGCATGATTCCAACATGTTTGATACCAAACATGGCTAGGTTCTGAGAAGCCGTTATGTAGTTGGACTACTCGTGTTGACCAGTGTCCACTACATACCTTAAGATGGTGTCCCTGCACTCACAAAGCCTAGGAAAGGGAAAGTTTGCTCATGCAGGGGTGCCCTCACACTTAAGAACATGCACCCTGCCCTTAGGCTGAAGGGACTACCATAGGGTTGACTTACAGTGGCCAATTGCAGTGACCACGACATAAGGAAAGCCTTATATCTAAAGGGAAAGGTGCATGCACCCTTTCACGCAGGCTTGCAAACAGTTTGCATGGGCTCCCACGATACATGCTGCAGTCCGTGGGAGGCCCCTGGTGTATCAATGCCCTGGGTACCCAAGTACCATATACTAGGGAGTTACATGGTTGCACCAGTATGCCAATTGTGGGGTGTAAAAGTTACCAAACAACCAAATTCAGAGGAGAGAGCACAGACACTGGGGTCCTGGTTAGCAGGATCCCCGTGTACTACAGTCCAAACACACTGACACCAGGCAAAAACTGGGGGTAACTATGTCAGAAAGGTACTACTTTCCTACATTGTCTGCTATAGGTAGACTGGTGTCTGACTGCCGAGAAGCTCTCGTCTGCTGCAGGTAGGCTGGTGTCTGACTGCAGAGAACCTCTTGTCTGCTACAGGTAGACTGATGTCTGACTGCAGAGAACCTCTCGTTTGCTACAGGTAGACTGGTGTCTGACTGCAGAGAACCTCTCGTTTGCTACAGGTAGACTGGTGTCTGACTGCAGAGAACCTCTCGTTTGCTACTGGTAGACTGGTGTCTGACTGCAGAGAAGCTCTTGTCTGCTGCAGGTAGACTGGTGTCTGACTGACTGCAGAGAAGCTCTTGTCTGCTGCAGGTAGACTGGTGTCTGACTGCAGAGAACCTCTTGTCTGCTACAGGTATACTGGTGTCTGACTGCAGAGAACCTCTCTGCTGCAAGTATACTGATATCTGACTACAGAGAAGGTCTCGTCTGCTGCAGCTAGACTGGTGTCTGACTGCAGAGAACCTCTTGTCTGCTACAGGTAGACTGATGTCTGACTGCAGAGAACCTCTCTGCTGCAAGTATACTGATGTCTGACTACAGAGAAGGTCTCGTCTGCTGCAGCTAGACTGGTGTCTTACTGCAGAGAAGCTCTCTTCTGCCACAGATAGGCTGATGTCTGAGTGTGTGTTTTTTTTTTTTTCTTTTTTGATGTGGTAAGGAGCTGCCTGACCGGATGTGGCAGAGAAAAGGTCACTTTAAAGGGCACTGAATCCTTTAATTTCCTTGATCTTTATTTGTACTGGGCCACAAAGTCCTGTCGGCTGGTGGTGTGAGTCTGTTCCGGAGTCCAGCTCAGTGGGTTCATGAACCTGCTGCAGAATAGCGTGTGCCGCCTGGAGGGGTCAGAGTGAAATCCCATCGGCCTGACGCATAGAGTCCACACCCGCTGAGTCACTGAGTTGGTTAATAATAATACGTTATTTAGAGTGCTTGGGGGTGTCGCAGGGGTCTTGGCGCTAGACATGACGTGCCCCTGGAGTGGATACGTGCCTGCGGTGTGTGTCCGTGCAGTGCACCCCCGTGGGCTCGGAGAGGCCTGGTACGTGCTCACAGACAGTCCCATGCCCCTGGGGCAGGAGAGGCCTCCCTGGAGCCCTATCAGTCACTGATAGCAGACTAGGGCCTGGGCTGAAACTGCAGAGCTGGACTGATAGAGCGGACTCTGCACACCTGGCACGAGGGAGTCTAGCGCCTGAGCTGGGGTTCAAGGAGCTAGGGAGGATGTGGAGGCAACAACTAACTTGCCCCTGGCACCCCCAACTCCCCCCACCCCCCCGCCCCGAAAACCCCTTTGCAGTGGCTGCCACAAAATGAGGGGGTCACTTCAGAATGTGATGCAGGCCCTCAGCCTCCCATATCTCATAGATATCCATTGCCTTTGGGCTGAACGCCCCCCCCCGTACCCCTCCCCGGGACCCCCATGCTTCAACTACAACTTTCTGAAAACACCCGGTTTCTCATTGTTACCGGCTTCTGTTTCTGTCCCTTCAAACTCTCCTTACATTCGGGTCTGGCCGCGAGGTAAGGACCAGCGCGGCCTCTTTTCCAGGCCCCCCCCCCCCCCCCCCACATTTGAAACAGCCCTACTCCTGCACCTCCATCTGAAGCTCTCCTCGGCTGTCTCTCCGTCTCCCCCGAGGTATCCCACTCCACCTCTAGAAAACCTTATCCTGGGGTGTTCTTTCTGTCCCCCCCAAATGACCCCGGTAACTCCCCCAGTCCTCAGGTGCTTCTGTCAGCTTCACCCCCTACCCACCAGAAACTAGTGCACCCCATCATACTACAGGCGGCTTAAAGACATGTCCACATGATTAATGCACCCCAAAATACTTCATGCGACTTGGACATGTCCATATGACTAACGCACCTCAACATAGTACAGACGTACATGACCACATGATTAACGCACCCCATCACACCACAGACACAACATATCCACATGACTAACGCACGCCATTATACTACAGGCGACTAAAAGACATGTCCACATGACTATCGCACCCCAAAATACTGCATGCGACTTAGACATGTCCATATGACTAAGAGTACATGCCCACATGAGTAACGCACCCCATCATACTGCGGGCGACTTAAACACATGCCCACATGACTAACGCACCCCATCATACTACAGACGTACATGACTAACGAACCCCATCATACTACAGACGCGACATGTACACATGAGTAACGCACCCCATCATACTGCGGGCGACTTAAAGACATGTCCATGCAACTAACGCTACCCAATATACTCCAGGTAACTTAGATATGTCCATATCATTAACGCACCCCATCATACTACAGGCGGCTTAAAGACATGTCCACAAGACTAAGCACCCCGGCATATCCTGCTTTCTGAAAGTCCGAAGCCCCACAGCATCATCAGAGCATCTCATGCCCCCGCCCCCTCCGCCCCCACCCCCGGAGGCTAAGCTCCCTGCCTGCCTACTCTCCCTGCCTGCACTCCCTACCTGGCTTCACTTCCTGCCTGCACTCCCTACCTGGCTTCACTTCCTGCCTGCACTCTCTGCCTGCAGTCTCTGCCTGGCTTCACTCCCTTCTCCCCTTCAGTCCCTGCCTGCAGTCCCTGCCTGGCTTCACTCCCTTCCCCCCTTCAGTCCCTGCCTGCACTCTCTGCCTGCAGTCCCTGCCTGGCTTCACTCCCTTCCCCCCTTCACACCCTTCCTTCACTCCCTGCCTTCCTTCACTCCCTGCCTTCCTTCACTCCCTGCCTTCCTTCACTCCCTGCCTTCCTGCCTCCCTTCACTCCCTCCCTCCCTTCACTCTCTTCCTTCACTCTCTTCCTTCACTCCCTCCCTCCCTCCCTTCACTCCCTACCTGCACCATCTCCCCCTTTCCTGTGCATCTTTGGAAAGGGCTGGCTCCCCATATGTCCTCGTCACCCAGTCTTCTTGGGGTCCCCGGGCACCCCGTCCTCTCTGGTCAATCTTACAATCCCCTCTCCCTCTGTGGCACGGCTCCTACCCCACGCCCACTGCTGACACCCCGAAAGCTTCAAAACCATCCCACGTGACAGGCCGGTGGGGTCTGAGGTCCTCGTCCCACCCCCATCACTGTCACCACTGTCTGCTGTTTACCTCTTCCCCCCCGTCCAAGATGCACCTCACAGGCCCATCCCCATTGGGTTCATAACCCCGAAACTCTTTCCATAAAAGGCTGATCCCGCCAATCCCCCAGAAATACTCATGAGTGCGTTTCCATTCCAGATTCACCGAGTCCTCTCTCGTGCCCGCCGGGCCTCAGTCCTTCCTGGCGATCTGCTTCTCCCATGAAGCAGGAAAGCATCCCTGGCACCCTCTCAGAGCCCTGGCACCCTCTCAGAGCCCTGGCACCCTCTCAGAGCCCTGGCACCTCCTCCCTGGCACCCTCTGAGCTCTGGCACCTCCTCCCTGGCACCCTCTGAGCTCTGGCACCTCCTCCCTGGCACCCTCTCAGAGCCCTGGCACCTCCACCCTGCAGAAGGGAGAAGCAGGAAAGCATCCCTGCACCCTCTGAGCCCTGGCACCTTCTCAGAGCCCTGGCGAAGGGAGGACTGGCACCTCCACCCTGCAGAAGGGAGAAGCAGGAAAGCATCCCTGGAACCTTCCTAGAGCCCTGGCGAAGGGAGCACTGGCACCTCCACCCTGCAGAAGGGAGAAGCAGGAAAGCATCCCTGGCACCCTCTTAGAGCCCTGGCGAAGGGAGCACTGGCACCTCCACCCTGCAGAAGGGAGAAGCAGGAAAGCATCCCTGGCACCCCTCTCAGGGCCCTGGCGAAGGGAGAACTGGCACCTCCACCCTGCAGAAGGGAAAAGCAGGAAAGCATCCCTGGCACTCTCTGAGCCCTGGCACCTCCACTCTGCAGAAGGGAGAAGCAGGGAAGGATCCCTGGCATCCCTGGCACCCTCTGAGCCCTGGCACCTCCACCCTGCAGAAGGGAGAAGCAGGAAAGCATCCCTGGCACCCCTCTCAGGGCCCTGGCGAAGGGAGAACTGGCACCTCCACCCTGCAGAAGGGAAAAGCAGGAAAGCATCCCTGGCACCCTCTGTGCCCTGGCGAAGGGAGCACTGGCACCTCCACTCTGCAGAAGGGAAAAGCAGGAAAGCATCCCTGGCACCCTCTGAGCCCTGGCGAAGGGAGCACTGGCACCTCCACTCTGCAGAAGGGAGAAGCAGGGAAGGATCCCTGGCATCCCTGGCACCCTCTGAGCACTGGCACCTCCACCCTGCAGAAGGGAGAAGCAGGAAAGCATCCCTGGCACCCCTCTCAGGGCCCTGGCGAAGGGAGAACTGGCACCTCCACCCTGCAGAAGGGAAAAGCAGGAAAGCATCCCTGGCACCCTCTGAGCCCCGGCGAAGGGAGCACTGGCACCTCCACTCTGCAGAAGGGAGAAGCAGGGAAGGATCCCTGGCACCCTCTGAGCCCTGGCGAAGGGAGCACTGGCACCTCCACCCTGCAGAAGGGAGAAGCAGGAAAGCATCCCTGGCACCCCTCTCAGGGCCCTGGCGAAGGGAGAACTGGCACCTCCACCCTGCAGAAGGGAAAAGCAGGAAAGCATCCCTGGCACCCTCTGAGCCCTGACGAAGGGAGCACTGGCACCTCCACTCTGCAGAAGGGAGAAGCAGGGAAGGATCCCTGGCACCCTCTGAGCCCTGGTGAACGGAGCACTGGCACCTCCACTCTGCAGAAGGGAGAAGCAGGGAAGGATCCCTGGCATCCCTGGCACCCTCTGAGCCCTGGCGAAGGGAGCACTGGCACCTCCACCCTGCAGAAGGGAGAAGCAGGAAAGCATCCCTGGCACCCCTCTCAGGGCCCTGGCGAAGGGAGCACTGGCACCTCCACCCTGCAGAAGGGAAAAGCAGGAAAGCATCCCTGGCACCCTCTGAGCCCTGGCGAAGGGAGCACTGGCACCTCCACTCTGCAGAAGGGAGAAGCAGGGAAGAATCCCTGGCACCCTCTGAGCCCTGGCGAAGGGAGCACTGGCACCTCCACTCTGCAGAAGGGAGAAGCAGGGAAGAATCCCTGGCACCCTCTGAGCCCTGGTGAACGGAGCACTGGCACCTCCACTCTGCAGAAGGGAGAAGCAGGGAAGGATCCCTGGCATCCCTGGCACCCTCTGAGCCCTGGCGAAGGGAGCACTGGCACCTCCACCCTGCAGAAGGGAGAGGCAAGAAAGCATCCCTGGCACCCTCTCAGTACCCTGGCGAAGGGAGCACTGGCAACTCCTGCAGAAGGGAGAACAAGGCTCGTCACCCCACAGGGTATCCAGGCTCGTCACCCCCTCAGGGTATCCAGGCTCGTCACCCCCTCAGGGTATCCAGGCTCGTCACCCCCTCAGGGTATCCAGGCTCGTCACCCCCTCAGGGTATCCAGGCTCGTCACCCCACAGGGTATCCAGGCTCTTCACCCCTCAGGGTATCCAGGCTCGTCACCCCCTCAGGGTATCCAGGCTCGTCACCCCCACAGGGTATCCAGGCTCTTCACCCCTCAGGGTATCCAGGCTCGTCACCCCCACAGGGTAACCAGGCTCGTCACCCCCACAGGGTAACCAGGCTCGTCACCCCCACAGGGTATCCAGGCTCATCACCCCTCAGGGTATCTAGGCGCTGGCAGGTCCCAGAGGCTCATCCCAACAGCCAGGTATTGAGGCCCCTTGGAATTCCGGGAGTGAGGTGATGGTCCGGGAGTGAGGTGATGGTCCGGGAGTGAGGTGATGGTCCGGGAGTGAGGTGATGGTCCGGGAGTGAGGTGATGGTCGGGAGTGAGGTGATGGTCGGGAGTGAGGTGGTGGTCCGGGAGTGAGGTGGTGGTCCGGGAGTGAGGTGGTGGTCCGGGAGTGAGGTGGTGGTCCGGAAGTGAGGTGGTGGTCCGGGAGTGAGGTGGTGGTCCGGGAGTGAGGTGGTGGTCCGGGAGTGAGGTGGTGGTCCGGGAGTGAGGTGATGGTCCGGGAGTGAGGTGATGGTCCGGGAGTGAGGTGATGGTCCGGGAGTGAGGTGATGGTCCGGGAGTGAGGTGATGGTCCGGGAGTGAGGTGATGGTCCGGGAGTGAGGTGATGGTCCGGGAGTGAGGTGATGGTCCGGGAGTGAGGTGATGGTCCGGGAGTGAGGTGATGGTCGGGAGTGAGGTGATGGTCCGGGAGTGAGGTGATGGTCCGGGAGTGAGGTGATGGTCCGGGAGTGAGGTGATGGTCCGGGAGTGAGGTGATGGTCCGGGAGTGAGGTGATGGTCCGGGAGTGAGGTGATGGTCCGGAGTTGGGCGGGGAGGCTGCATAAGATCGGTACAAAAAGCAAGCAGGAAGCAGTGAGAAATGAGGGAAAATCAAGGAGAAGACACCCAGAGACAGGAGAAAAGCAAGAAGTAAGCAGTCAGAATGAGGGAAAAGGGAAGTAGAGAACAGTGAAAGCGAGGGAAATGCAGGGGAAAGGCACTCAGAAACGGGGGAGCGAGCAGAAGACGCGAGCAAGAGCGAAGCAACAGCCCGGAGAGAGCTGGGCCTGGGACCTGCTGCTGGGACCTGAACGTCACACTCCGGGCCTGACTGAGAGTTTGGCAGACAGGCTAGTCCGTCACAAATGTGGCGGATGTCCCATCCGCCGTATTACGATGCCGATACGCCCTATGTCTCATCATCTTCCATGTGTGTGGCCACCATTCTGCACACCACCAGCCCCACCATCCTTACAAGAATGAGTCACTTTCACCAGAACCTGGGGCTCTGTAAAGGTCTCCGAGCAGGCCACTAGATCACCTGAAGCCACGTGATCATTCCAGTGTGCTCTCAACGAGCTGAATCCACACGCTCTAAAGCTGTCTGACCCAGTGTAGGAGGCTGGACTGGCTTGTAGTGAGTACCAAGGGGTACTTGCACCTTGCACCAGGCCCAGTTATCCCTTATTAGTGTATAGGGTGTCTAGCAGCTTAGGCTGATAGATAATGGTAGCTTAGCAGAGCAGCTTAGGCTGAACTAGGAGACGTGTGAAGCTACTACAGTACCACTTAGTGTCATATGCACAATATCATAAGAAAACACAATACACAGTTATACTAAAAATAAAGGTACTTTATTTTTATGACAATATGCCAAAGTATCTTAGAGTGTACCCTCAGTGAGAGGATAGGAAATATACACAAGATATATATACACAATAGCAAAAATATGCAGTATAGTCTTAGAAAACAGTGCAAACAATGTATAGTTACAATAGGATGCAATGGGGAAACATAGGGATAGGGGCAACACAAACCATATACTCCAAAAGTGGAATGCGAACCACGAATGGACCCCAAACCTATGTGACCTTGTAGAGGGTCGCTGGGACTATTAGAAAATAGTGAGAGTTAGAAAAATAACCCTCCCCAAGACCCTGAAAAGTGAGTGCAAAGTGCACTAAAGTTCCCCTAAGGACAAAGTAGTCGTGTTAGAGGAATAATGCAGGAAAGACACAAACCAGCAATGCAACGACTGTGGATTTCCAATCTAGGGTACCTGTGGAACAAGGGGACCAAGTCCAAAAGTCACAAGCAAGTCGGAGATGGGCAGATGCCCAGGAAATGCCAGCTGCGGGTGCAAAGAAGCTTCGACTGGACAGAAGAAGCTGAGGTTTCTGCAGGAACGAAAAGGGCTAGAGACTTCCCCTTTGGTGGACGGATCCCTCTCGCCGTGGAGAGTCGTGCAGAAGTGTTTTCCCACCGAAAGAACGCTAATAAGCCTTGCTAGCTGCAAATCGTGCGTTAGGCGTTTTTGGATGCTGCTGGGGCCCAGGAGGGACCAGGAGGTCGCAAATTGGACCTGAAGAGAGAGGGGACGTCGAGCAAGACAAAGAGCCCTCACTGAAGCAGGTAGCACCCGGAGAAGTGCCAGAAACAGGCACTACGAGGATGCGTGAAACGGTGCTCGCCGAAGTTGCACAAAGGAGTCCCACGTCGCCGGAGACCAACTTAGAAAGTCGTGCAATGCAGGTTAGAGTGCCGTGGACCCAGGCTTGGCTGTGCACAAAGGATTTCTGCCGGAAGTGCACAGGGGCCGGAGTAGCTGCAAAGTCGCGGTTCCCAGCAATGCAGCCCAGCGAGGTGAGGCAAGGACTTACCTCCACCAAACTTGGGCTGAAGAGTCAGTGGACTGTGGGGGTCACTTGGACAGAGTCGCTGGATTCGAGGGACCTCGCTCGTCGTGCTGAGAGGAGACCCAAGGGACCAGTAATGCAGCTTTTTGGTGCCTGCGGTTGCAGGGGGAAGATTCCGTCGACCCACGGGAGATTTCTTCGGAGCTTCTGGTGCAGAGAGGAGGCAGGCTACCCCCACAGCATGCACAAGCAGGAAAACAGTCGAGAAGGCGGCAGGATCAGCGTTACAGAGTTGCAGTAGTCGTCTTTGCTACTATGTTGCAGGTTTGCAGGCTTCCAGCGCGGTCAGCAGTCGATTCCTTATCAGAAGGTGAAGAGGGAGATGCAGAGGAACTCGGCTGAGCTCATGCATTCGTTATCTGAAGTTTCCCCAGAGACAGAGACCCTAAATAGCCAGAAAAGAGGGTTTGGCTACCTAGGAGAGAGGATAGGCTAGCAACACCTGAAGGAGCCTATCACAAGGAGTCTCTGACGTCACCTGGTGGCACTGGCCACTCAGAGCAGTCCAGTGTGCCAGCAGCACCTCTGTTTCCAAGATGGCAGAGGTCTGGAGCACACTGGAGGAGCTCTGGACACCTCCCAGGGGAGGTGCAGGTCAGGGGAGTGGTCACTCCCCTTTCCTTTGTCCAGTTTCGCGCCAGAGCAGGGGCTAAGGGGTCCCTGAACCGGTGTAGACTGGCTTATGCAGAATTGGGCACATCTGTGCCCAAGAAAGCATTTCCAGAGGCTGGGGGAGGCTACTCCTCCCCTGCCTTCACACCATTTTCCAAAGGGAGAGGGTGTCACACCCTCTCTCAGAGGAAGTTCTTTGTTCTGCCATCCTGGGCCAGGCCTGGCTGGACCCCAGGAGGGCAGCTGCCTGTCTGAGGGGTTGGCAGCAGCAGCAGCTGCAGTGAAACCCCAGGAAGGGCAGTTTGGCAGTACCAGGGTCTGTGCTACAGACCACTGGGATCATGGAATTGTGCCAACTATGCCAGGATGGCATAGAGGGGGCAATTCCATGATCATAGACATGTTACATGGCCATATTCGGAGTTACCATTGTGAAGCAACATATAGGTAGTGACCTATATGTAGTGCACGCGTGTAATGGTGTCCCCGCACTCACAAAGTTCAGGGAATTGGCTCTGAACAATGTGGGGGCACCTTGGCTAGTGCCAGGGTGCCCTCACACTAAGTAACTTTGCACCTAACCTTTACCAGGTAAAGGTTAGACATATAGGTGACTTATAAGTTACTTAAGTGCAGTGTAAAATGGCTGTGAAATAACGTGGACGTTATTTCACTCAGGCTGCAGTGGCAGGCCTGCGTAAGATTTGTCAGAGCTCCCTAAGGGTGGCAAAAGAAATGCTGCAGCCTATAGGGATCTCCTGGAACCCCAATACCCTGGGTACCTCAGTACCATATACTAGGGAATTATAAGGGTGTTCCAGTAAGCCAATGTAAATTGGTAAAAATGGTCACTAGCCTGTTAGTGACAATTTGGAAAGAAATGAGAGAGCATAACCACTGAGGTTCTGATTAGCAGAGCCTCAGTGAGACAGTTAGTCACTACACAGGTAACACATTCAGGCACACTTATGAGCACTGGGGCCCTGGGGTACCAGGGTCCCAGTGACACATACAACTAAAACAACATATATACAGTGAAAAATGGGGGTAACATGCCAGGCAAGATGGTACTTTCCTACACAACCCCCCCCTCCCCCCAAACGAAGGACAATAAGACTAGCCATGACCTGATGAGTCTTCATTGTCTAAGTGGAAATATCTGGAGAGTCCATCTGCATTGGAGTGGCTACTCCCAGGTCTATGTTCCACTGTATAGTCCATTCCCTGTAGGGATATGGACCACCTCAACAATTTAGGATTTTCACCTTTCATTTGTTTTAGCCAAAGTAGAGGTTTGTGGTCTGTCTGAACAATGAAGTGAGTGCCAAACAGGTATGGCCTCAACTTCTTCAGAGCCCAGACCACAGCAAAGGCCTCCCTCTCAATGGCAGACCAACGCTTTTCTCTAGGGGTCAACCTCCTACTAATAAAAGCAACAGGTTGATCCTGGCCCTCAGAATTAAGTTGTGATATGACTGCCCTTACTCCTAATTCAGATGCATCAGTTTGGACATAGAATTTTTTAGAGTAACAAGGGCTTTTCAGGACAGGTGCAGAGCACATGGCCTGCTTCAGCTCCTCAAAAGCTTTCTGACAGTTTGCTGTCCATAATACCTTTTTAGGCATTTTCTTGGATGTGAGGTCATTAAGAGGGGCTGCAATGGAGCCATAGTTCTTAATGAACCTCCTGTAATACCCAGTGAGGCCTAGGAAGGCTCTCACCTGAGTCTGAGTGGTAGGGGGAACCCAATCAATAATTGTTTGGATTTTCCCCTGAAGTGGTGCAATCTGTTCCCCCCCAACAAGGTGTCCCAGATAAACCACCTTACCCTGCCCTATCTGGCACTTTGAAGCCTTGATAGTGAGGCCTGCCTTTTGCAGGGCCTCCAAAACTTTCCATAGGTGGACCAGGTGATCATCCCAGCTGGAGCTAAAGACAGCTATATCGTCCAAATATGCTGCACTGAAAGCTTCCAGCCCTTGCAGGACTGTGTTCACCAACCTCTGAAAAGTGGCAGGTGCATTTTTCAAACCAAAAGGCATTACAGTAAACTGGTAATGTCCTCCAATGGTAGAAAATGCAGTCTTAGATTTAGCATCTTCTGATAATTTGATCTGCCAATACCCTGCAGTCAAATCAAAAGTGCTTAGATACTTGGCAGATGCCAGTGTATCTATAAGCTCATCTGCCCTGGGTATAGGGTGAGCATCAGTTTTGGTTACTAAGTTGAGACCTCTATAGTCTACACAAAACCGCATTTCCTTCTTTCCATCTTTAGAATTGGGTTTTGGTACCAGTACCACAGGGGAAGCCCATGGACTGTCAGAGTGCTCAACCACTCCTAGTTCCAACATTTTCTGAACTTGCTTTATGCAGTCCCTGACATGGTCAGGCTGCCTATAGATCTTACTTTTGACAGGTAAACTGTCTCCAGTATCTATAGTGTGCTCACACCAAGAAGTGGTGCCTGGCACAGTAGAGAAGAGTTCTGAAAATTGTCCTAGGAGATTTATGCAATGGTCTTTCTGCTCAGCAGTAAGACAATCTGCCAAAACTACACCTTCCACAAGAGCATCTTGTTCTGTGGAAGAGAAGAAATCAGGTAGAGGATCACTGTCTTCTTCCTGTCCCTCATCAGTTGCCATGAGCAGGGTGAGATCAGCCCTGTCATAGTAGGGTTTCAGGCGGTTGACATGGAGCACCCTAAGGGGACTCCTGGCAGTGCCTAAGTCAACCAAGTAGGTGACTTCACCCTTCTTTTCAACAATTGTGTGGGGTCCACTCCATTTATCTTGGAGTGCTCTTGGGGCCACAGGCTCCAAGACCCACACTTTCTGCCCTGGTTGGTACTGAACCAAAACAGCCTTCTGATCATGCCATTGCTTCTGGAGCTCTTGGCTGGCCTGAAGGTTTTTACTGGCCTTTTTCATGTACTCAGCCATCCTTGATCTGAGGCCAAGTACATAGTCCACAATATCCTGTTTAGGAGCTTTTAAAGGTTGTTCCCAACCCTCCTTTACAAGTGTGAGTGGACCCCTAACAGGGTGTCCAAAAAGAAGTTCAAAGGGGCTGAAGCCCACTCCTTTCTGGGGTACCTCCCTGTAGGCAAAAAGGAGGCATGGTAGAAGGATATCCCATCTCCTGCGGAGTTTTTCAGGGAGTCCCATAATCATGCCTTTGAGAGTTTTATTAAATCTCTCCACCAGTCCATTTGTTTGTGGATGATAGGGTGTTGTGAATTTGTACGTTACACCACACTCCTTCCACATGGCCTTTAAGTATGCAGACATGAAATTGCTTCCTCTGTCTGATACTACTTCCTTTGGGAAGCCCACCCTGGAAAATATTCCCAGGAGGGCCTTTGCCACTGCAGGAGCTGTAGTGGTCCTTAAAGGAATTGCTTCAGGGTATCTTGTGGCATGGTCCACTACCACCAAGATAAACCTATTGCCTGAAGCAGTAGGAGGGTCAAGGGGGCCAACTATGTCAACCCCTACCCTTTCAAAGGGAACCCCAACCACAGGCAGTGGGATAAGGGGTGCCTTTGGGGTGCCACCTGTCTTGCCAGGTTTCACAGGACTTACAAAATTCCTTTGTGTCCTCAGACATCCTAGGCCAATGAAACAATGGAACCAATCTGTCCCAAGTTTTCATTTGACCCAGGTGCCCAGCTAGGGGAATGTCATGTGCCAGTGTTAGGAGGAACATTCTGTACTCCTGAGGAATCACTAATCTCCTGGCAGCTCCAGGTTGAGGATCCCTATGCTCAGTGTACAAGAGGTTGTCCTCCCAGTAAACTCTGTGAGAGTCACTGACATCCCCATTAGCCTGTTTGACAGCTTGCTGTCTGAGACCCTCTAATGTGGGACAGGTTTGCTGTGCCACACTCAGCTCCTCTCTGGCAGGCCCCCCTTCACCCAAAAGCTCAGCAGTGTCTGCTTCCAGCTCCTCTGGTGTAGGTTCTGCACAGGGAGGGAATTCTTCTTCCTCAGAATTAGAATCCACTGTAGAGGGAGGGATAGTAGGAAGTGGTTTGCTTCTACTAGCCCTAGCTTTAGGGAGCACTTGGTCCATTGTTCCAGGATCCAAGCTTCCCTGTCCTTTTTGCTTTTTGGCCTGAGCCCTTGTCAAAGCAAAAATATGCCCTGGGATGCCCAGCATTGCTGCATGGGCCTCCAACTCCACATCTGACCAAGCTGATGTCTCCAAATCATTCCCTAATAGACAGTCTACAGGTAAATCTGAAGCTACCACAACTTTCTTTGGACCAGTTACCCCCCCCCCCCCCAGTTGAGATTTACAACAGCCATGGGGTGGCTTTGTGTTATGTTGTGAGCATCGGTTACTTGGTACTGGTGTCCAAGTATGTGTTGTTCAGGGTGCACCAGTTTCTCAATCACCATTGTGACACTGGCACCTGTGTCCCTGTAGGCCTGGACCTCAACACCATTTATTAGGGTTAGTTGCTTGTACTTCTCCAAGTTATGGGGGCAAGCAACCAAAGTGGCTAAATCAATAGCCCCTTCAGAGACTAAAGTAGCCTCTGTGGTCTCCCTAATCAGACCAACCCCAACTAAATTACCAAAAGTGAGCCCAGCTACTCCCTTGGATTGGCTATTAGTAGGTTTGCTCCCACCACCACTGCTATTAGTAGGGACACTAGGTGTAGCAGTAGGGGTTGTAGTGGTAGGAGCTGTGGTGCCTTTCTTTGGACAACTGGGATCTGTTGTCCAATGGCCTTTTATTTTACATAAATAGCACCATGGTTTCTTTTCCTTGTTCTGATTAAAGGAGGATTTGGACCCACCACCCCCACCAGAGTGTTTTTGTGGGCCTGATGAAGACTCATTTTTAGATTTGTCCCCACCCTTGTCAGAAGACTTACCATCCTTCTTTTTGTTGCCATCTTTGTCACCCCCTGTATGAACCTTTCTGTTCACTCTTGTTCTGACCCATTTGTCTGCCTTCTTTCCCAATTCTTGGGGAGAGGTCAGATCAGAGTCCACCAAGTACTGGTGCAACAAATCAGACACACAATTATTAAGAATATGCTCTCTCAGGATCAAGTTATACAGGCTGTCATAATCAGTAACTTTACTGCCATGTAACCACCCCTCCAAGGCCTTCACTGCCTGGTCAATGAAATCAACCCAGTCTTGTGAAGACTCCTTTTTGGTCTCTCTGAACATTATCCTGTACTGTTCAGTGGTTAAGCCATAACCATCCAGGAGTGCATTCTTAAGAACTTGGAAATTATTAGCATCATTTTCTTTCACAGTAAGGAGCCTATCCCTACCTTTTCCACTAAATGATAGCCATAGGATAGCAGCCCACTGCCTTTGAGGGACATCCTGTACAACACAGGCCCTCTCAAGTGCAGCAAACCACTTGTTAATGTCATCCCCCTCCTTATAAGGGGGAACTATCTTGTGCAGATTCCTGGAATCATGCTCTTTTGCAGGATGACTATGGGGAACACTGCTGCTGCCACCATGGGTATCTAAACCCAACTTCTGTCTTTCCTTCTCTAATTCAAAAGACTGTCTATCCAAATCCAGCTGTTGCTTTTTAAGCTTCAGTCTGGTTTGTTCCACCCTCAACGTATTGAGTTCCCTCTCTAACATTCTGTCATCAGGGTTGGTGGGAGGGACATTTCTAGAAACAGAGCTATGATGGGAATGAACAGAAGGAGACCTGTCCCTTACAGAAGGCACCCTAACAGCTTGGTTTACAGAAACATTACTACCAGTATGGTGAGAATAAATGCTTTTGCTATGATGTGAGACAAAACTATTTATTTGGTGTGGCTCATCATCATTACCATCTATGCTAGATTGTCTAGTAATGGGCGGGCTAGGAAGTTTCTTTCCTGAATCTTTTCCTGGGGGAGTCCCTGAATCAGATTGAGAACTATTAGGTACTTTTTCAACGGATGGGGCACCTATGGCCTTATCCTGTTCTCTAAGCATGTTAAGTAACAGTTCCAAGGAAGGATTCTTCCCTACACTCAAACCTCTCTCTATACAGAGACTCCTTGCTCTTTTCCAGCTAAGGTTGTCATATGCAAGTTTGCACAGATCAACACTTTGGCCTGTGCCAGACATTTTTTAGAGAGAGTTAAAGTGATAGAAAAAGAGAAAAAAGTTTTCAGAACTTTTTGGAAAGACAGAAAAAAACTTTTTAAACTTTTAAGAACTTTTTGAAAGTTTAGAAGTACTTTTCAGCACTTAGAAAAGAGTGAAAAGAGGAAATGCAAAACTTTTTGGCTATGTGTGTATATACACTGACCTTGTTTTGTATATTTTTCTCTTATGAAAAGTACAATGACAAGAGTGGTAAGTAGTCTCAAGCACTTATCCCACCACTGCACAACCAATGTAGGAGGCTGGACTGGCTTGTAGTGAGTACCAAGGGGTACTTGCACCTTGCACCAGGCCCAGTTATCCCTTATTAGTGTATAGGGTGTCTAGCAGCTTAGGCTGATAGATAATGGTAGCTTAGCAGAGCAGCTTAGGCTGAACTAGGAGACGTGTGAAGCTACTACAGTACCACTTAGTGTCATATGCACAATATCATAAGAAAACACAATACACAGTTATACTAAAAATAAAGGTACTTTATTTTTATGACAATATGCCAAAGTATCTTAGAGTGTACCCTCAGTGAGAGGATAGGAAATATACACAAGATATATATACACAATAGCAAAAATATGCAGTATAGTCTTAGAAAACAGTGCAAACAATGTATAGTTACAATAGGATGCAATGGGGAAACATAGGGATAGGGGCAACACAAACCATATACTCCAAAAGTGGAATGCGAACCACGAATGGACCCCAAACCTATGTGACCTTGTAGAGGGTCGCTGGGACTATTAGAAAATAGTGAGAGTTAGAAAAATAACCCTCCCCAAGACCCTGAAAAGTGAGTGAAAAGTGCACTAAAGTTCCCCTAAGGACAAAGTAGTCGTGTTAGAGGAATAATGCAGGAAAGACACAAACCAGCAATGCAACGACTGTGGATTTCCAATCTAGGGTACCTGTGGAACAAGGGGACCAAGTCCAAAAGTCACAAGCAAGTCGGAGATGGGCAGATGCCCAGGAAATGCCAGCTGCGGGTGCAAAGAAGCTTCGACTGGACAGAAGAAGCTGAGGTTTCTGCAGGAACGAAAAGGGCTAGAGACTTCCCCTTTGGTGGACGGATCCCTCTCGCCGTGGAGAGTCGTGCAGAAGTGTTTTCCCGCCGAAAGAACGCCAACAAGCCTTGCTAGCTGCAAATCGTGCGGTTAGCGTTTTTGGACGCTGCTGTGGCCCAGGAGGTCGCAAATTGGACCAGGAGGTAGAGGGGACGTCGAGCAAGACAAGGAGCCCTCTTAGCAGCAGGAAGCACCCAGAGAAGTGCCAGAAACAGGCACTACGAGGATGTGTGAAACAGTGCTCACCCGAAGTTACACAAAGGAGTCCCACGTCGCCGGAGACCAACTTAGAAAGTCGTGCAATGCAGGTTAGAGTGCCGTGGACCCAAGCTTGGCTGTGCACAAAGGATTTCTGCTGGAAGTGCACAGGGGCCGGAGTAGCTGCAAAAGTCGCGGTTCCCAGCAATGCAGTCTAGCGAGGTGAGGCAAGGACTTACCTCCACCAAACTTGGACTGAAGAGTCACTGGACTGTGGGGGTCACTTGGACAGAGTTGCTGGATTCGAGGGACCTCGCTCGTCGTGCTGAGAGGAGACCCAAGGGACCGGTAATGCAGCTTTTTGGTGCCTGCGGTTGCAGGGGGAAGATTCCGTTGACCCACGGGAGATTTCTTCGGAGCTTCTAGTGCAGAGAGGAGGCAGACTACCCCCACAGCATGCACCACCAGGAAAACAGTCGAGAGGGCGGCAGGATCAGCGTTACAGAGTTGCAGTAGTCGTCTTTGCTACTATGTTGCAGTTTTGCAGGCTTCCAGCGCGGTCAGCAGTTGATTCCTTGGCAGAAGGTGAAGAGAGAGATGCAGAGGAACTCGGATGAGCTCTTGCATTCGTTATCTAAAGTTTCCCCAGAGACAGAGACCCTAAATAGCCAGAAAAGAGGGTTTGGCTACCTAGGAGCGAGGAAAGGCTACTAACACCTGAAGGAGCCTATCAGCAGGAGTCTCTGACGTCACCTGGTGGCACTGGCCACTCAGAGCAGTCCAGTGTGCCAGCAGCACCTCTGTTTCCAAGATGGCAGAGGTCTGGAGCACACTGGAGGAGCTCTGGACACCTCCCAGGGGAGGTGCAGGTCAGGGGAGTGGTCACTCCCCTTTCCTTTGTACAGTTTCTCGCCAGAGCAGGGCTAAGGGGTCCCCTGAACCGGTGTAGACTGGCTTATGCAGAATTGGGCACATCTGTGCCCAAGAAAGCATTTCCAGAGGCTGGGGGAGGCTACTCCTCCCCTGCCTTCACACCATTTTCCAAAAGGAGAGGGTGTAACACCCTCTCTCAGAGGAAGTCCTTTGTTCTGCCATCCTGGGCCAGGCCTGGCTGGACCCCAGGAGGGCAGATGCCTGTCTGAGGGGTTGGCGGCAGCAGCTGCAGTGAAACCCCAGGAAGGGCAGTTTGGCAGTACCAGGGTCTGTGCTACAGACCCCTGGGATCATGGGATTGTGCCAACTATGCCAGGATGGCATAGAGGGGGCAATTCCATGATCATAGACATGTTACATGGCCATATTCTGAGTTACCATTGTGAAGCTACATATAGGTAGTGACCTATATGTAGTGCATGCGTGTAATGGTGTCCCCGCACTCACAAAGTCCGGGGAATTGGCCCTGAACAATGTGGGGGCACCTTGGCTAGTGCCAGGGTGCCCTCACACTAAGTAACTTTGCACCTAACCTTTACCAGGTAAAGGTTAGACATATAGGTGACTTATAAGTTATTTAAGTGCAGTGTAAAATGGCTGTGAAATAACGTGGACGTTATTTCACTCAGGCTGCAGTGGCAGGCCTGTGTAAGAATTGTCAGAGCTCCCTATGGGTGGCAAAAGAAATGCTGCAGTCCATAAGGATCTCCTGGAACCCCAATACCCTGGGTACCTCAGTACCATATACTAGGGAATTATAAGGGTGTTCCAGTAAGTCAATGTAAATTGGTAAAATTAGTCACTAGCCTGTTAGTGACAATTTGAAAGAAATGAGAGAGCATAACCACTGAGGTTCTGATTAGCAGAGCCTCAGTGAGACAGTTAGTCACTACACAGGTAACACATTCAGGCACACTTATGAGCACTGGGGCCCTGGTGAACAGGGTCCCAGTGACACATACAACTAAAACAACATATATACAGTGAAAAATGGGGGTAACATGCCAGGCAAGATGGTACTTTCCTACACAACCCCCCCCCCCTCAAACGAAGGACAATAAGACTAGCCATGACCTGATGAGTCTTCATTGTCTAAGTGGAAATATCTGGAGAGTCCATCTGCATTGGAGTGGCTACTCCCAGGTCTATGTTCCACTGTATAGTCCATTCCCTGTAGGGATATGGACCACCTCAACAATTTAGGATTTTCACCTTTCATTTGTTTTAGCCAAAGTAGAGGTTTGTGGTCTGTCTGAACAATGAAGTGAGTGCCAAACAAGTATGGCCTCAACTTCTTCAGAGCCCAGACCACAGCAAAGGCCTCCCTCTCTATGGCAGACCAACGCTTTTCTCTAGGGGTCAACCTCCTACTAATAAAAGCAACAGGTTGATCCTGGCCCTCAGAATTAAGTTGTGATAGGACTGCCCCTACTCCTAATTCAGATGCATCAGTTTGGACATATAATTTTTTAGAGTAACAAGGGCTTTTCAGGACAGGTGCAGAGCACATGGCCTGCTTCAGCTCCTCAAAAGCTTTCTGACAGTTTTCTGTCCATAATACCTTTTTAGGCATTTTCTTGGATGTGAGGTCATTAAGAGGGGCTGCAATGGAGCCATAGTTCTTAATGAACCTCCTGTAATACCCAGTGAGGCCTAGGAAGGCTCTCACCTGAGTCTGAGTGGTAGGGGGAACCCAATCAATAATTGTTTGGATTTTCCCCTGTAGTGGTGCAATCTGTTCCCCACCAACAAGGTGTCCCAGATAAACCACCTTACCCTGCCCTATCTGGCACTTTGAAGCCTTGATAGTGAGGCCTGCCTTCTGCAGGGCCTCCAAAACTTTCCATAGGTGGACCAGGTGATCATCCCAGCTGGAGCTAAAGACAGCTATATCGTCCAAATATGCTGCACTGAAAGCCTCCAGCCCTTGCAGGACTGTGTTCACCAACCTTTGAAAAGTGGCAGGTGCATTTTTCAAACCAAAAGGCATTACAGTAAACTGGTAATGGCCTCCAATGGTTGAAAATGCAGTTTTCGGTTTAGCATCTTCTGACAATTTGATCTGCCAATACCCTGCAGTCAAATCAAAAGTGCTTAGATACTTGGCAGATGCCAGTGTATCTATGAGCTCATCTGCCCTGGGTATAGGGTGAACATCAGTTTTGGTTACCAGGTTGAGACCTCTATAGTCTACACAAAACCGCATTTCCTTCTTTCCATCTTTGGAATGGGGTTTTGGTACAAGTACCACAGGAGAAGCCCATGGACTTTCAGAGTGCTCAACCACTCCTAGTTCTAACATTTTCTGCACCTCTTGCTTTATGCAGTCTCTGACATGGTCAGGCTGCCTATAGATCTTACTTTTGACAGGTAAACTGTCTCCAGTATCTATAGTGTGCTCACACCAAGAAGTGGTACCTGGCACAGTAGAGAAGAGTTCAGAGAATTGATCTAGGAGGTTTATGCAGTGGTCTTTCTGCTCAGCAGTAAGACAATCAGCCAAAACTACACCTTCCACAAGAGCATCTTGTTCTGTGGAAGAGAAGAGATCAGGTAGAGGATCACTGTCTTCTTCCTGTCCCTCATCAGTTGCCATGAGCAGGGTGAGATCAGCCCTGTCATAGTAGGGTTTCAGGCGGTTTACATGGAGTACCCTAAGGGGACTCCTTGCAGTGCCTAAGTCAACTAAATAGGTGACTTCACCCTTTTTCTCAACAATTGTGTGGGGACCACTCGATTTATCTTGGAGTGCTCTTGGGGCCACAGGCTCCAAGACCCACACTTTCTGCCCTGGTTGGTACTGAACCAAAACAGCCTTCTGATCATGCCATTGCTTCTGTAGCTCTTGGCTGGCCTGAAGGTTTTTGCTGGCCTTTTTCATGTACTCAGCCATCCTTGATCTGAGGCCAAGTACATAATCCACAATATCCTGCTTAGGAGCTTTTAAAGGTTGTTCCCAACCCTCCTTTACAAGTGTGAGTGGACCCCTAACAGGGTGTCCAAAAAGAAGATCAAAGGGGCTGAAGCCCACTCCTTTCTGGGGTACCTCCCTGTAGGCAAAAAGGAGGCATGGTAGAAGGATATCCCATCTCCTGCGGACTTTTTCAGGGAGACCCATAATCATGCCTTTGAGAGTTTTATTAAATCTCTCCACCAGTCCATTTGTTTGTGGATGATAGGGTGTAGTGAACTTGTAAGTTACACCACACTCCTTCCACATGGCCTTTAAGTATACAGACATGAAATTGCTTCCCCTGTCTGATACTACTTCCTTTGGGAAGCCCACCCTGGAAAATATTCCCAGGAGGGCCTTTGCCACTGCAGGAGCTGTAGTGGTCCTTAAAGGAATTGCTTCAGGGTATCTTGTGGCATGGTCCACTACCACCAAGATAAACCTTTTGCCTGGAGCAGTAGGAGGGTCAAGGGGGCCAACTATGTCAACCCCTACCCTCTCAAAGGGAACCCCAACCACAGGCAGTGGGATAAGGGGTGCCTTTGGGGTGCCACCTGTCTTGCCACTGGCTTGACAGGTTTCACAGGACTTCCAAAATTCCTTTGTGTCCTCAGACATCCTAGGCCAATGAAACAAGGGAACAAGTCTGTCCCAAGTTTTCATTTGTCCCAGGTGTCCAGCTAGGGGAATGTCGTGAGCAAGAGTTAGGAGGAACTTTCTGTACTCCTGAGGGATCACTAATCTCCTGGCAGCTCCAGGTTTAGGATCCCTTGCCTCAGTGTACAAGAGATTGTCCTCCCAGTAAACTCTGTGAGAGTCACTAACATCCCCATTAGCCTGTTTGACAGCTTGCTGTCTCAGACCCTCTAATGTGGGACAGGTTTGCTGTGCCACACTCAGCTCCTCCCTGGCAGGCCCCCCTTCACCCAAAAGCTCAGCAGTGTCTGCTTCCAGCTCCTCTGGTGTAGGTTCTGCACAGGGAGGGAATTCTTCTTCCTCAGAAGTTGAATCCACTGTAGAGGGAGGGATAGTAGGAAGTGGTTTGCTTTTACTAGCCCTAGCTTTAGGGAGAACTTGGTCCATTGTTCCTGGATCCAAGCTTCCCTGTCCTTTTTGCTTTTTGGCCTGAGCCCTTGTCAAAGCAAAAATATGCCCTGGGATGCCCAGCATTGCTGCATGGGCCTCAAACTCCACATCTGACCAAGCTGATGTCTCCAAATCATTTCCTAGTAGACAGTCTACAGGTAAATCTGTGGCTACCACAACTTTCTTTGGACCAGTAACCCCCCCCAGTTGAGATTAACAACAGCCATGGGGTGGCTAAGTGTGTTGTTGTGAGCATCGGTTACTTGGTACTGGTGACCAAGTAGGTGTTGTTCAGGGTGGACCAGTTTCTCTATGACCATAGTCACACTGGCTCCAGTGTCCCTGTAGGCCTGAACCTCAACACCATTTATTAGGGGTAGCTGCTTGTACTTATCCATATTAAGGGGACAAGCAACTAAGGTGGCTAAATCAATAGCCCCCTCAGAGACTAACACAGCCTCTGTGGCCTCCCTAACAAGGCCAACCCCAACTAAGTTACCAATAGTGAGCCCAGCTACTCCCTTGGATTGGCTATTAGTAGGTTTGCTCCCACCACCACTGCTATTAGTAGGGACACTAGGGGTAGCAGTAGGGGTTGTAGTGGTAGGAGGCTTGGTGCTTTTCTTTGGACAACTGGGATCTGTTGTCCAATGGCCTTTTACTTTACATAAATAGCACCATGGTTTCTTTTCTTTGTTTTGATTAAAGGAGGATTTGGACCCACCACCCCCACCAGAGTGTTTTTGTGGGCCTGATGAAGACTCATTTTTAGATTTGTCCCCACCCTTGTCAGAAGACTTATCATCCTTCTTTTTGTTGCCATCTTTGTCACCCCCTGTATGAACTTTTCTGTTCACCCTTGTTCTGACCCATTTGTCTGCCTTCTTTCCCAATTCTTGGGGAGAGGTCAGAGCAGAGTCCACCAAGTACTGGTGCAACAAATCAGACACACAATTATTAAGAATATGCTCTCTCAGGATCAAGTTATACAGGCTGTCATAATCAGTAACTTTACTGCCATGTAACCACCCCTCCAAGGCCTTCACTGAATGGTCAATGAAATCAACCCAGTCTTGTGAAGACTCCTTTTTGGTCTCTCTGAACTTTATCCTGTACTGTTCAGTGGTTAAGCCATAACCATCCAGGAGTGCATTCTTAAGAACTGTAAAATTATTGGCATCACTTTCTTTCACAGTAAGGAGCCTATCCCTACCTTTTCCCCTAAATGATAGCCATAGGATAGCAGCCCACTGCCTTTGAGGGACATCCTGTACAACACAGGCCCTCTCAAGTGCAGCAAACCACTTGTTAATGTCATCCCCCTCCTTATAAGGGGGAACTATCTTATGCAGATTCCTGGAATCATGCTCTTTTGCCGGATGACTATGGGGAATACTGTTGCTGCCACCATGGGTTTCTAAACCCAGTTTCTGTCTCTCCTTCTCTACTTCTAAAGTCTGTCTTTCCAAATCCAGCTGTTGCTTCTTGAGCTTCAGTCTGGTTTGTTCCACTCTCAATCTATTGAGCTCCCTTTCTAACAATCTGTCATCAGGGTGGGTGGGAGGGACATGCCTTGAAACAGAAGTATGGTGAGAATGGACAGAAGGAGACCTGTCCCTTACAGAGGACACCCTAACAGCTTGGCTGACAGAAACATCATTTCTACTGTGATGAGAATGAATGCTCTTGCTATGATGTGAGACAACACTATCTGTATGGTGTGACTCAACATCAGTACCAACTATGCTAGACTGTCTAGTAATGGGCAGGCTTGGAAGTTTCTTTCCTGAATCTTTTCCTGGGGGAGTCCCTGGATCAGATTGGGAACCATTAGCTACTTTTTCTACAGATGGGGCACTTCTAGCCTTATCCTGTTCTCTAAGCATGTTAAGTAACAGTTCCAAGGAAGGATTCTTCCCTACACTCAAACCTCTCTCTACACAGAGACTCCTTGCTCCTTTCCAGCTAAGGTGGTCATATGCAAGTTTGGACAGATCAACATTTTGGCCTGTGCCAGACATTTTTAGAGAGAGTTAAAGTGATAGAAAAAGAGAAAAAAGTTTGTCAGAGCTTTTAGAAAGACAGAGAAAAAAAACGTTTAAAACTTTTAAAAACTTTTTAGAACTTTTTAGAAAGTTTCGAAGTACTTTTCAGCACTTAGAAAAGAGTGAAAAGAGGAAATGCAAAACTTTTTGGCTATGTGTATATACACTGAACTTGTTTTGTATATTTTTCCTCTTATGAAAAGTACAATGACAAGAGTGGTAAGTAGTCTCAAAGCACTTATCCCACCGCTGCACAACCAATGTAGGAGGCTGGACTGGCTTGTAGTGAGTACCGAGGGGTACTTGCACCTTGCACCAGGCCCAGTTATCCCTTATTAGTGTATAGGGTGTCTAGCAGCTTAGGCTGATAGATAATGGTAGCTTAGCAGAGCAGCTTAGGCTGAACTAGGAGACGTGTGAAGCTACCACAGTACCACTTAGTGTCATATGCACATTATCATAAGAAAACACAATACACAGTTATACCAAAAACAAAGGTACTTTATTTTTATGACAATATGCCAAAGTATCTTAGAGTGTACCCTCAGTGAGAGGATAGGAAATATACACAAGATATATATACACAATAGCAAAAATATGCAGTATAGTCTTAGAAAACAGTGCAAACAATGTATAGTTACAATTGGAAAACAGTGCAAACAATGTATAGTTACAATAGGATGCAATGGGGACACATAGGGATAGGGGCAACACAAACCATATACTCCAAAAGTGGAATGCGAACCACGAATGGACCCCAAACCTATGTGACCTTGTAGAGGGTCGCTGGGACTATTAGAAAATAGTGAGAGTTAGAAAAATAACCCTCCCCAAGACCGTGAAAAGTGAGTGCAAAGTGCACTAAAGTTCCCCTAAGGACAAAGAAGTCGTGTTAGAGGAATAATGCAGGAAAGACACAAACCAACAATGCAACAACGATGGATTTCCAATCTAGGGTACCTGTGGAACAATGGGACCAAGTCCAAAAGTCACAAGCAAGTCGGAGATGGGCATATGCCCAGGAAATGCCAGCTGTGGGTGCAAAGAAGCTTCTACTGGACAGAAGAAGCTGAGGTTTCTGCAGGACGAAAAGGGCTAGAGACTTCCCCTTTGGTGGATGGATCCCTCTCGCCGTGGAGAGTTGTGCAGAAGTATTTTCCCGCCGAAAGAACGCCAACAAGCCTTGCTAGCTGCAAATCGTGCAGTTAGCATTTTTGGACGCTGCTGTGGCCCAGGAGGGACCAGGCGGTCGCAAATTGGACCAGAAGGTAGAGGGGACGTCGAGCAAGACAAGGAGCCCTCTTAGCAGCAGGGAGCACCCGGAGAAGTGCCAGAAACAGGCACTACGAGGATGCGTGAAATGGTGCTCACCTGAAGTTACACAAAGGAGTCCCACGTCGCCGGAGACCAACTTAGAAAGTCGTGCAATGCAGGTTAGAGTGCCGTGGACCAAGGCTTGGCTGTGCACAAAGGATTTCCGCTGGAAGTGCACTGGGGCCGGAGTAGCTGCAAAAGTCGCGGTTCCCAGCAATGCAGTCTAGCGAGGTGAGGCAAGGACTTACCTCCACCAAACTTGGACTGAAGAGTCACTGGACTGTGGGGGGTCACTTGGACAGAGTTGCTGGATTCGAGGGACCTCGCTCGTCGTGCTGAGAGGAGACCCAAGGGACCGGTAATGCAGCTTTTTGGTGCCTGCGGTTGCAGGGGGAAGATTCCGTCGACCCACGGGAGATTTCTTCGGAGCTTCTAGTGCAGAGAGGAGGCAGACTACCCCCACAGCATGCACCACCAGGAAAACAGTCGAGAGGGCGGCAGGATCAGCGTTACAGAGTTGCAGTAGTCATCTTTGCTACTATGTTGCAGTTTTGCAGGCTTCCAGCGCGGTCAGCAGTCGGTTCCTTGGCAGAAGGTGAAGAGAGAGATGCAGAGGAACTCGGATGAGCTCTTGCATTCGTTATCTAAAGTTTCGACAGAGACCCTAAATAGCCAGAAAAGAGGGTTTGGCTACCTAGGAGAGAGGATAGGCTAGCAACACCTGAAGGAGCCTATCACAAGGAGTCTCTGACGTCACCTGGTGGCACTGGCCACTCAGAGCAGTCCAGTGTGCCAGCAGCACCTCTGTTTCCAAGATGGCAGAGGTCTGGAGCACACTGGAGGAGCTCTGGACACCTCCCAGGGGAGGTGCAGGTCAGGGGAGTGGTCACTCCCCTTTCCTTTGTCCAGTTTCGCGCCAGAGCAGGGCTAAGGGGTCCCCCATAACCGGTGTAGACTGGCTTATGCAGAATTGGGCACATCTGTGCCCAAGAAAGCATTTCCAGAGGCTGGGGGAGGCTACTCCTCCCCTGCCTTCACACCATTTTCCAAAGGGAGAGGGTGTAACACCCTCTCTCAGAGGAAGTCCTTTGTTCTGCCATCCTGGGCCAGGCCTGGCTGGACCCCAGGAGGGCAGATGCCTGTCTGAGGGGTTGGCAGCAGCTGCAGTGAAACCCCAGGAAGGGCAGTTTGGCAGTACCAGGGTCTGTGCTACAGACCCCTGGGATCATGGGATTGTGCCAACTATGCCAGGATGGCATAGAGGGGGCAATTCCATGATCATAGACATGTTACATGGCCATATTCGGAGTTACCATTGTGAAGCTACATATAGGTAGTGACCTATATGTAGTGTACGCGTGTAATGGTGTCCCCGCACTCACAAAGTCCGGGGAATTGGCCCTGAACAATGTGGGGGCACCTTGGCTAGTGCCAGGGTGACCTCACACTAAGTAACTTTGCACCTAACCTTTACCAGGTAAAGGTTAGACATATAGGTGACTTATAAGTTACTTAAGTGTAGTGTAAAATGGCTGTGAAATAACGTGGACGTTATTTCACTCAGGCTGCAGTGGCAGGCCTGTGTAAGAATTGTCAGAGCTCCCTATGGGTGGCAAAAGAAATGCTGCAGCCCATAGGGATCTCCTGGAACCCCAATACCCTGGGTACCTCAGTACCATATACTAGGGAATTATAAGGGTGTTCCAGTAAGTCAATGTAAATTGGTAAAATTAGTCACTAGCCTGTTAGTGACAATTTGAAAGAAATGAGAGAGCATAACCACTGAGGTTCTGATTAGCAGAGCCTCAGTGAGACAGTTAGTCACTACACAGGTAACACATTCAGGCACACTTATGAGCACTGGGGCCCTGGTGAACAGGGTCCCAGTGACACATACAACTAAAACAACATATATACAGTGAAAAATGGGGGTAACATGCCAGGCAAGATGGTACTTTCCTACAGTCTGGTACTGTGAGAGTACTGCAGTACCCCCAAAAAAATAAAAAGGAGAAGAAAATGCGGGTTGAGTGCCCAAGGGTGATTGGCTGCTCACAAGGAAGTGGTCGCAGGTCCTGCGGCAATTCGCGCCACTGCGTACAGGAAAAGGCTGAGAGCAGTGGGGTAACGGGCGACCACTGCAGGGTTACACGCAGGACCAGGCCTAAGGCCAGGCCCTGCCGCCAACCGCCCATGGTGTGCCCAGCCGAATGCCATGCACCGCGGAGGGTGAGCTGCCGTGCCAGGGGTGGGTGCAGGCCATGTAGCCAACCCCTCCGTCTGTGCAGCGGAGGTGCGGGCTGTAGGTTTCCTGAGGGGTTGGGTGCATGCTCCGGCTGGAATCTGATCATTGAAATTCACTTAAAAAAAGAGGAAGGTTAAAGTGACATTATAGTTGGGTACGGTAATACTATCTTAGCTTACATTAAAATACCCCCAGAAATTTACTGAAAAAACACAGAGGTCAAATTGTTGGGTTTTTAGGTGTCGAAATGAAATAAAAGCTAAGGTTTAAAAAAACATTAAAAAAATGAAATTCAGAAGTTTTAACTTACTGAGCTATATATAATCTTGTACACCGCCCATAAACTATTTTCAACCTCACGTATTACATCATGCATGACGTGTAAGCATTGAAAAAGAAAAAAAGGGACAAGAATGTGGGTTGGGTGTTTGTGGAAGGTCTGGCTGGAGCCCAGTGCATTATGGGGGCGCAAGTTCTAGTTAGATCAGTTTTTTTTTTTGTTATTTTGTTTTGTTTTAAAAAGTTTGTTTTTGTCTTAACATCTAACTCTAACGTCATTTTAGTCTTTGTTTTTTTTTTCAGTGAATTTCTGTTTTTTCTAATGTGAATGAAGTTCTTAGTATCATACCTAACTGTAATGTTACTTTAACCTTTGTTTTATTCAGTGAATTTCTCTTTTTTCTATTGTAAGCTAAGTTGCTACTATCATACCTAACTACAACGTCACTTTACCCTTCAGTGAAAGTATATACACGTACACAGATACACACGCATGTGCTGGTACCACAGATCCAACCCTTGTGCTCCCATGACATCCGTTCATGTAAAAAGAAGGTAGATTTCCGGTGCATTTTCACAGGGTGCAGAGTGACGCACGCACACACTCACTCCCACAGGAAAGGAGTGTGCTGATACTCAGGGCTGGGCCTGTGATAGTGGTGTGGAGGAGATTGTGCAGGTGGGGCACAATCACAGAGAAAGGAGTGACGCATGAGGTGCCTATGAGGAATGAGGGCTGTACCGCTGACTCAGCCTGTGCTCCTCTACAACACTAGGAGTGGGAAAGGGGGCAGAGCACCCAGTGGGTGGGAGTCAGGGACTGTGTGCCAAAGGTGCTCAGAGACACTGGCATGGCACCCTCAGAGAGTCTCCCTTGGTCTAGATTCCCTCCGAGCTCTCAGGGTAAGGCTAGGGATCCAGTGCCCAGGCACCCACAGGGTGATGGGTAGAGACCCTCCTCTGCTCATGGTGTGCCTCGAGCAGTGCTTAGTTTGTAAAGTAATGAGTGCCGGTGCCCAAAACTATGATCAGAAGGCCACGGCCCTTGCTATTAAATGTCAGCATGCTGAAAACCATGGGCCATAAAGGCTGCGTGACACTCTTGCAACACACAACATGGTGCAAAAGCGACGGAATCCTCAAGGGAGATTTATCAAGCGAGTCAAGGCCACGTTGCGTGGCTTTACCTGGCCTGATAAATCTAAACGAACGCAGCACAAATCACTGTGTTGCATTACTCTGCCCTGAGAATGCATTCCGTGGTTGGAGAATGGATGTTCCCACGCATCTACCCATGGATTTTGCCACATTCCCAGATTCAGCATTACTGGTAGACCTGGGAATGCATCACAAACCTTACGCCTCCCCAGGTGAGGCGTAATGAGGACAAATATCTTAATTTCTCCTTCTTACTCCCTCTTTCTATGTGTGCTGCATTCCGCAGCACACAGAGAAAGAGGAATACACCCCATGGGATTATTTTTGTGCAGGAAAGTGTCCCTTATCTGCACAAAAACAATCCTGTATGCAACGGAGGCACCATGGTGCAAGGGTGCCTATGTTGGTGCTAGGCTGCCAAAAGGGCACCATGCTGCGGAAAGACCTGGAGTGCGCTGTATCAACTTAAATAAGGCACATCCCTGCCCTTTCCCTGTCACGCAGCGCTGCACTGTGTGACAGTCTCGTAAATATGCTCCTCTGTCTCTTCACTGTCTTATCGCTCTGCTGGTCACATATTGTCAGATGGGTGGGGGGTGGAATAGGGGGTATGATTTGCCCAACAGGAGGTGCATTGCTACAAGGGCTGTAATTATATTACATTTAAAACAATGATTGTGTAAATGGGGCAGTCAGGATTAAATACCAAGTCGCAATTTTTCACTTACTCACTGGGCTAATGGGATGGCCGGCCAAGGGGCTGCACGTCAAGGAAGTTGTCAGTGCTGGGGTCTGTGATGACGGGGTTTAAGGGGCGAGACCCTAGAATGCTCCCCATGAATCGCAGTCTTAGCATCTGTGCAGGGACGGCAGTATCGGGACTGTACTCCTGAACGTCAGGGTGCAAAAATATCGAGGAGAGGATATTGACGGACGAAATAGCAAAAGACTAGTGCGTACAGGGAAGTGTAGACTTACTATTACAATTTATGTATTGTGTAGGCGCATATATGTCGAGTTAGGTACAGAAAATCTAGGCTTGCTTACCTGTTGATATTGTTCTCAATATTGTGTCTGATCGATGTTCTGGGGTTGGTATTCAGGGTGCACACTGACTCTGAGTCTCGTAGTGCATTTTTGGGGTATCATTCTCCACATCCTCTGAATGAGGCCATCATAAAATCTATAATGCGTCTGGATGTTGCCCTTGTAGAGTGTGATTAATATATGTACTGTATTTGAGTTCCAGTACCTTTGCCACCTCCTGGAGTAAGCCACGACTGCTCACTATTGCCACTTCAAGAGTCACGGTTACACCACGAACAGCTCTGTGGTCCAGATGCAATGAGATAGCCTGAATCCCTGAAACACCAAAGGCAGATATCAGTAGATCCATTGGTGCTGTCCAGTGACCACCCCCTGCCACAGGACCAGAGAAAAGGCCTCACAGTTTACTTAGGTCTTTTTACCTTTATGTTAAAGCACGGGGGGCTCAGAGACAGGCCCAACACAGACAGTGAGGGCCATACACAAAGTTGGCAGGACCCCTAAAGAGGTTGGTATATCAATGGGGTGGGCAGATAACAGAACCAGATGTCCTTCAGCATGTGTTAGCCATGGGGCTCACACACTTAACATCTAATCTCAGCTCTGTCACTTCACATCAGTGTCCTGGAAACAAACACTTCATATTAAAGCAGGGCAGGGTCTGCGATACAGAGACGCCCCATCGGAAGCCAGGTCCTTTCACCTATCACCCCAACTGGGTCTAGCGGGCTGGGTGGGAACTGTGGAATCCGGAGACAGGGTCTCTGGCCTCTTCATTTGGCCAAATTGTGTTCTTGTGGGTGGGGTGGGCAGTACCCAGTGTCATGATATATTCACCAAACTGAAATCTGGTAGTAAATGTAGCCACCGTGCCGCGAGAAAGGGAGAGGGCAGGAATGCGCCCTATTTAACAGTATACAGCGCATTCCTGCCGTCTGCCTGTGCTGCCATCCAAACTGCTGCCTAGAGCCAGCGCAGGCACCCATGGTGCAAGGGTGCCCGCGTTGTAGGCAGGATTGTTTTTGTGCAGGAAGGTGTCCTGCACAAAATCAATCCTGATGCAATTTCATCTTTGCAGCACAAATAGAAAGCGGGGAAAAAACACAAAGAGAAATAAACATATTTCTCGTTTGTACACCTTCCCTGGGTAGGCGTAGCATTCTGATGCATTCCCAGGTCTACCACTAATGGTAAATCCAGTAATGCGCCAAAGTCCATGGAACGCCGCCCTGGGGCAGATAACACAAGGCAGCGTCTTACCCCGCATAAGGAGCCTTGCGTGGCTTGGTGAATGTCATTCTAGGTTTAGCGTAGCCCTTGCGCCCCTTTGTGTGTCACAACCCATGATAAACATGGGCCCTAGTGTGTTACATAAAACTCATAAACAGGGATGGGAGGAATGCTTGAATTCAATTTAACTACTAGCAATTGCTGCGGCCCGTATTCCAAGCCATTGTTTTGTGCCCCCCTTTGACACCCTAAACAGAGGCTCCCCTTGTGCAGATTAGCACAGACCCTGCTCTTCATGGGATCAGTCTGTCCTGAGCTCCCAGGCGACCCCAGCCTGGGTGAGGCCTCGTCAGCGAGGTATAATGTGGGTCCTTGGCAGAGTGAGTCAGGACCAGTGTCTAGGCAGGTCCTTGGCCACCTACAGCGTTGCTTCAAACACAGTAAAAGTGGTGGGCAGAGGGTAGCTTTCCAACCCATTGTTTTGTGCCGACCGTGCCTCTCTAGACAGAGGTCCATCCTCTGGACATCATTACCGACTCTAACCCTATCGGAGAAAGTCCATCCCAAATGCCAGGCCAGGTCCCCTCCAGGCAGGAACACAAGCTCCCCAGGCCGTGCCTGCTAGTTCAGGCTGGACCCTGCCTACAGGAGCAGGTATTTACAGAAGGTGGGCCTGTGTCTAGAGTTGCACCATGGGTGAACAAGAACGGCCTGTCTCACTGCCCCAAGCGATTGCCAGTGGGGGAGATTACTTCAAACATTCACTCCATCTCTTAGTTGTTTGTCGCACTAGGAGCCCCACCTCTAGCCAGGGTCAGACTGGGACTGAAAATAGGCCTGGACACCCCAAGAAATGTTCAGGTTCTAGCATCTTGGGAATGAGTGACTCGGGCTCTGGGCAGTCACTGATATGTAGCAGACCTCAGGCATCCGTGCTCATCCCTGGCATCCTTTGTGGTAATATTGGTTATAATGCAGCAGAGACATTCATGATGCCCCCTCCTAGGATTGCCACCTAGCCAGGATTTACCAGCCTGGCTGCTATTTTTATTTATATCCTGAATAAATACTGGGATAGTCTGTAAAATCCAGCATGGATTCCTCTAAGCAATGTAATTCAAAACAGCTACAGAAATAAATCACTTAGTTTAAGAGTGTTCTAGGAGGGTCCAAACTATTCATAAATGATTACAAAACCAAAAGAAGGCAAAATCATCATGATAGAAAAAGAACATAGCCAAAGTTACAAGAATGGCATTCAAACAGTCAAAGCTGGCCCAACCAAGACCTCAAAAGATGAAGGAATTTCCGCCATTGTTCTCTGAGAGGGATAAAGGCATTGCAGCCCCTGCTGATGGACCCACCTGCTGCCACCACTGTGTGGACACACCCTTCGATGAGCTGCAGCGTCCACCAGTCACCTTCCCCATCCCCTCGTCTTGTCCCTCCCTTTCTGGTCTGGTGGCCCCACCTGCCCCTCTCCTCTCTCCTACTCCTCCCTTCAGGGGAGCTGGGATAAGGGTGGGGCACATCTTAAACCATATTTTACACAGCAGTGTCCTCTGACCTGGGTCAGTGCTTACAAGGTGGTGAGCACCACTGTGACTTAGATGGGAGAAGGGGGGGGGCAGGCTCTTGGGTACTTGAAAGTGATGCACAAACCCCCAAAAGGCATCTTTGTGCCACTAGCAATCAGTGCACATTGTTAAAGCTGCCAAGGGTGGAGTCATGACACTTTGTAGATCAGATACGGAGGAGTCAGTGAGACCGAAGCAGAGAGTCTCCATGGTCCAGCCTGGAAGAGGTGACCAGCTGGACTATAGTCACAGAGGACCTTCAGCATGCAGAAGAGAAGTAGGAACACGTCTCACTACTACTTTATAATCTGGAACATGTAGTGTCGGACTTTCACAAGTCACTGGCCCTGATTGCTGCCTGCACCTATGATAGAAGCTACTGGCTATGACAGCTGCCTGTACCTGTAACACAAGCCGGTGGCCCTGACTGCTGCCTGCACCCGTGCCAGAAGGCACTGGCCCTGACAGCTACCTGTGCCAGAAGGCACTGGCCCTGACTGCTGCCTGCACCTGCGATAGAAGCTACTGGCTCTGACAGCTACCTGTAACAGAAGCCGGTGGCCCTAAATGCCTGCACATGTACCAGAAGGCACTGGCCGTGACTGCTGCCTGCGCCCGTGCCAGAAGGCACTGGCCCCGACAGCTACCTGTGCCAGAAGGCACTGGCCCTGACTGCTGCCTGCACCTGCGATAGAAGCTACTGGCTCTGACAGCTACCTGTAACAGAAGCCGCTGGCCTAAATGCCTGCACATGTACCAGAAGGCACTGGCCCTGACTGGTGCCTGCACCTTTGCCAGAAGGCACTGGCCCTGACAGCTGCCTGTGACTGAAGCCACTGGCCCTGACAGCTGCCTACCTGTGACAGAAGCCCCTGACCAGGGCCGGCTCTAGCATTGGTGGCCTTGGTGCAACAATGTCTGTTGCCCCAAACCATGACCTCATCTGCACGGATTACCACCAAGGGTGCCCTCATCTCGTCATCGACCCTCCTCACAGATTCTCTTCTGGTGCTTCTCGTCCCAAGTCGGGCGTCGGAGCACTTTACATGACAAACACACGAATTTTGCCGAGAGAGTCATACGAGTGTGTCCCTCAGTGCACAGGAGAGGGGGCAGGGTGTGGGGGTCACATGTAATCTGCACTGGGAGGCACTGTGTGATGCTTTTAGGAACATGAAACACGCACCAGGTCAGAAACTGAAGAGCAAGAGGAAGGCCTGGAACTGCGTCAAGGGTTCTCCGAAAACATTGAGAAATCCAGGTAAAGTGAAGGAACTCCTGGTTTTCAAACCACAACTGGTAACATTGCAAGACCGGATGCCGTGCTCTCACCCCCGCTGTGGGAACTGCCTCAGTGCTGCACCGGGGTGACACCCCGGCTTCCCGGCCCGCAGACTGGAAACTAAAGGCCTGATTTACAGTGTGGTGGACGGATACAGCACAAATGTGAGGGAGATCCCGTCTGCCGTATTGCGATCTCCATAGGATATAATGCACTTGTAATACAGATATCAGTCGCGTTTGAGACAGAGTAACCCCATCCACCAAGATCGTCATCAGGCCCTGAATTGTCTTTTGGGACTTTAGACATCATTGTTTACCAATAAAAGTGCGCTCTTTTGTCAGATGTGAAGAATATAAGCTGAGCAGCCGCTCTGCAATGCGCACCGCCAGCGCAGCGTTGCTGTCTCTTATTTCCACTATGTTGTGAAAAATAAATATGGCAGCGACACTCACTTCGGTCAGAGTTCAAATGGTGCCCCCTCGAGGGTGGCGCCCTGTTCGCTGACACCGGCCGCACCGCCCTAAAGCCGGCACCGCGGCTACCTACCTCCCAGACTTTGTTTGTTTCTTCTAAACTGATGGACTTTTAACTTCAGACTCTGATGTTTAGTCAAAGCTTGCGGCTCACATTCCTCAGGCTCCCTAGATACATGCGGCTTGTTTTGAAGGGTGATGTTGCGTCACCAGTTTAATGACTCATGTAGGACCTTTGCACGGCTCGCCAGTGGGTTGGGCGTTAGCCAAAACCATTTGATTTTACAAAAGTTATATGTATGATATACTCCGGGGGTAGCATATGTATAATATACTCAGGGGGTAGCATATGTATAATATACTCAGGGGGTAGCATATGTATAATATACTCAGGGATATAGCATATTCATAATATACTCAGGGTTAGCATATGTATAATATACTCAGGGACGTAGCATATGTATAAAATACTCAGGGGCGTAGTATATGTATAATATACTCAGGGGCGTAGCATATATATAATATACTCGGGGTAGCATATGTATAATATACTCGGGGGTAGCATATGTATAAATATAATCGGGGTAGCATATGTATAAATATAATCAGGGGTAGCATCTCTAAAATATACTCCAGAGGTAGCATATGTATAATATACTCGGGGTAGCATATGTATAACTATACTCAGGGGTTAGCATATGTATAATATACTCAGGGACGTAGCATATGTATAATATACTCAGGGGCATAGCATATGTATAATTTACCTAGGGGGTAGCATATGTATAATATACTCAGGGGCGTAGCATATGTATAATATACTCAGGTGTGTAGCATATGTATAATATACTCAGGGGTGTAGCATATGTATAATATACTCAGGGGTAGCATATGTATAATATACTCAGGGGGTACCATATATATAATATACTCCGGGGGTAGCATATGTATGATATACTCAGGGGTAGCATATGTATAAATATACTCAGGGGTAGCATATCTATAATATACTCAGGGGGTAGCATATGTATAATATACTCCAGAGGTAGCATATGTATAATATACTCCAGAGGTAGCATATGTATAACTATACTCAGGGGCGTAGCATATGTATAATATACTCAGGGGCGTAGCATATGCATAATATACTCAGGGGTTAGCATATGTATAATATACTCAGGGACGTAGCATATGTATAAAATACTCAGGGGCGTAGTATATGTATAATATACTCAGGGGCGTAGCATATATATAATATACTCGGGGTAGCATATGTATAATATACTCGGGGGTAGCATATGTATAAATATAATCGGGGGTAGCATATGTATAAATATAATCAGGGGTAGCATATGTATAATATACTCCAGAGGTAGCATCTCTATAATATACTCCAGAGGTAGCATATGTATAATATACTCGGGGTAGCATATGTATAACTATACTCAGGGGTTAGCATATGTATAATATACTCAGGGACGTAGCATATGTATAATATACTCAGGGGCATAGCATATGTATAATTTACCTAGGGGGTAGCATATGTATAATATACTCAGGGGCGTAGCATATGTATAATATACTCAGGGGTAGCATATGTATAATATACTCAGGGGGTACCATATATATAATATACTCCGGGGGTAGCATATGTATGATATACTCAGGGGTAGCATATGTATAAATATACTCAGGGGTAGCATATCTATAATATACTCAGGGGGTAGCATATGTATAATATACTCCAGAGGTAGCATATGTATAATATACCCGGGGTAGCATATGTATAACTATACTCAGGGGCGTAGCATATGTATAATATACTCAGGGGCGTAGCATATGCATAATATACTCCGGGGTTAGCATATGTATAATATACTCAGGGGCATAGCATATGTATAATATAGTCAGGGGCGTAGCATATGTATAATATACTCGTGGGTAGCATATGTATAAAATACTCAGTGGGTAGCATATGTATAATATACTCAGGGGGTAGAATATGTATAATATACTCAAGGACGTAGCATATGTATAATATACTCAGGGACGTAGCATATGTATAATATACTCAGGGACGTAGCATATGTATAATATACTCAGGGGCGTAGCATATGTATAATATACTCTGGGGGTAGCATATGTATAATATACTCAGGGTTAGCATTTGTATAATATACTCAGGGACGTAGCATACGCATAATATACTCAGGGGTAGCATACGTATAATATACTCAGGGACGTAGCATATGTATAATATACTCAGGGACGTAGCATATGTATAATATACTCACGGGTAGCATATATATAATATACTCAGGGACGTAGCATATGTATAATATACTCAGGGGGTAGCATATGTATAATATACTCAGGGACGTAGCATATGTATAATGTACTCAGGGTCGTAGCATATGTATAATATACATCAGGGACGTAGCATATGTATAATGTACTCAGGGACATAGCATATGTATAATATACTCAGGGGTATAATATACTCAGGGGCGTAGTATATGTATAATATACTCAGGGGCGTAGCATATGTATAATATTCTCAGGGGCATAGCATATGTATAATATTCTCAGGGGCGTAGCATATGTGTAATATACTCGGGACATAGCATATGTATAATATACTCAGGGGCATAGCATATGTATAATATACTCAGGGGCGTAGCATATGTATAATATACTTGTGGGTAGCATATGTATAATATACTCAGGGGGTAGCATATGTATAATATACTCGGGACATACCATATGTATAATATACTCGAAGTGACTATGGGGGATGGAGTATTGTTCCCTAGCAAAGTAAACAATATACCAATCTAGGGGCTGCCTCCGTAAGCACAGGGAAATCACCTGGGGTACACGGAGGGAACACCACACCCCACCAGGCTCTGAGTATTGGGGGGGTGACACTCTGGGAGATGGAGGGAGGCGGGCGATAGCTGGCTAGCCCACAAAACTACACAGGGCTGGGGGGGAGGGTACATGACATTGTCTCACGAGCAAGTTGAGCGGCCCTGAGCTGGGAGGAAAGGTGCTTAGCAGAAGAGGAGACGCCAGGTCGACTGTTGACTGCTGATTCACCCACTCGCGTGGGTTTGGGAGTACTGGTGGGATGGGTCAGGCGGCTGCGGTGGTGATTTGTGGACGTTTTATAGGATTGTTAGGTTTCTATCAAATTTAATAAAAATAGTTGTTTAAAAAAGACTGTTGACGCTGCGATCTTTGATGTTTGATCCACTGATGTCAAGGCCGTTGACGCTGAGATCTTTAACAACGGATACATTGATGTCAAGGCCGTTGACGCTGAGATCTTTAACAACGGATACATTGATGTCAAAGCCGTTGACGCTGAGATCTTTAACAACGGATACATTGATGTCAAGGCCGTTGACGCTGAGATCTTTAACAACGGTTACATTGATGTCAAGGCCGTTGACGCTGAGATCTTTAACAACGGTTACATTGATGTCAAGGCCGTTGACGCTGAGATCTTTAACAACGGATACATTGATGTCAAGGCCGTTGACGCTGAGATCTTTAACAACGGATACATTGATGTCAAGGCCGTTGACGCTGAGATCTTTAACAACGGATACATTGATGTCAAGGCCGTTGACGCTGAGATCTTTAACAACGGATACATTGATGTCAAGGCCGTTGACGCTGAGATCTTTAACAACGGATACATTGATGTCAAGGCCGTTGACCCAGAGATCTTTAACAACGGATACATTGATGTCAAGGCCGTTGACGCTGAGATCTTTAACAACGGTTACATTGATGTCAAGGCCGTTGACGCTGAGATCTTTAACAACGGATACATTGATGTCAAGGCCGTTGACGCTGAGATCTTTAACAACGGATACATTGATGTCAAGGCCGTTGACGCTGAGATCTTTAACAACGGATACATTGATGTCAAGGCCGTTGACGCTGAGATCTTTAACAACGGATACATTGATGTCAAGGCCGTTGACGCTGAGATCTTTAACAACGGTTGCATTGATGTCAAGGCCGTTGACGCTGAGATCTTTAACAACGGATACATTGATGTCAAGGCCGTTGACGCTGAGATCTTTAACAACGGATGCATTGATGTCAAGGCCGTTGACGCTGAGATCTTAAACAACGGATACATTGATGTCAAGGCCGTTGACGCTGAGATCTTTAACAACGGTTACATTGATGTCAAGGCCGTTGACGCTGAGATCTTTAACAACGGATGCATTGATGTCAAGGCCGTTGACGCTGAGATCTTTAACAACGGATGCATTGATGTCAAGGCCGTTGACGCTGAGATCTTAAACAACGGATACATTGATGTCAAGGCCGTTGACGCTGAGATCTTTAACAACGGTTACATTGATGTCAAGGCCGTTGACGCTGAGATCTTTAACAACGGATACATTGATGTCAAGGCCGTTGACGCTGAGATCTTTAACAACGGATACATTGATGTCAAGGCCGTTGACGCTGAGATCTTTAACAACGGATACATTGATGTCAAGGCCGTTGACCCAGAGATCTTTAACAACGGATACATTGATGTTTAGACTGTCGATGCTGAGATCTTTAACAACGGATACATTGATGTCAAGGCCGTTGACGCTGAGATCTTTAACAACGGTTACATTGATGTCAAGGCCGTTGACGCTGAGATCTTTAACAACGGATACATTAATGTTAACACCGTCGATGCTGAGATCTTTGGCTTTCGATACATTGATGTTAAGATTGGTGAAATTTTTATTAAATTCATAGATTCTGTTTTGCTTTTTCTCTCTTTGTTAAAAAATTGTTGCACTGTGACTAATGCACTTATAGCTTCTGTAAAGTCCAGCCCATCCCATGTCTCTGTATCAAACAGCCTTTTGTGAACTTAAGGGTCGTGGGAGAAATAGTTTTTAAGTGATTATCATTAACCTCATTAGTTCTACTTTTTGTTTTTTAAATATTAATTCAGTATTGCTTGTTATGAATTAATGTTTATCATTTTGATGGACTAGATGTTATCATTTTGGTTTTAAAGTTAAACTTTTGTTAAACAATTAAAAGATAATTACTGTATGTAAGGTAGAACTTTAGAGATCTATCATGTTTGATACACTGACATCAAGACTGTTGGCGCAGACACCTTTGACATTTGATATATTGAAGTTGAGTGGGAATCTGGAACTCTTTGACGTTTGATATGTCAGAGTCAAATGGAACCTGTCAGCATCAAGTCTGCCGGGACCAACATCAGATCCTTAGACAGTGCAATGTGACATGCTCTCTGGCCTTGTAAGGGAAGGTCTCCAGAACTCTCCAACTGTCCTCTGTGACAATACTGGGCAATATCTGGAAGGAACAGTCCTCTCTGGAAAAAACAACTTGCAAATCCACACCTTCAACCTTCAGTCGCCTAATCAAGACCACTGTTGAAGTCCTCGATGAAGACCAGAACTATTACCATCAGATGAATAATCTTCCACCTCAGTGCTTATTCGGTGATGATTAGGTTTGTATTTCTAGCCAGGTGTCCCTGCTCCCACCCGCTTTCTTATTTACAACTTTTGAGTGTTTTCTTCCTGGTGTATCAGAAACACAAATATGGGACAGAATAACGTGTCAAAAATATTGAGGACAAGAATATTGTGAAGGTCATTTTCTATGGGTAAGTAAAGTCTTAGTCTATATAACGCCACATATATGTATCCTGACAACATACACATCTGCAAGGTACGTAGACCTGGAGTTAAGAATAGTACATTTGTAGATACCTCTTTGCACTTACTCTCTTGATACTCTTGTCCGTGATATTTTTGGTACAATATTCTGTGCACAGGATATTTGTGTGTCTGATATTCTGTCACTGACCCTCCCTCCCACATAGGACCACTTTGTGTGACCGAAGTGATCGTGGAGGCTTCCGTGGCGATCTTGGACTCGGTCACGTCAAGACCACCCCTCGACGAAGGCTCTTCGATCTTTAGAGCCCATGGAACTCCAGATTCCACAATTGTGTCCGGCACACTCAGTCCGCGGACCAGACCTGTATTCGAAATAACTATAATAGTAATATTAATAGTACTACTGTTACTATTAGCAGTAATAACAATAATGTCTCTGTTTTGGGACGCGCCACAAATTCCATCCTACATGATAGTTCTCATAACAGTCAGTGGCGTTTGTTTTCTCGATCTTGGAATAATGTGACTCGATGATGGTTCACGCAGTATTTAAAACTGTGACGGAGGGCGTAATAGTTTGATCTCCGCTGTGATGTAATGAAATGAAGATTAAATCACTCAGTGTTACATTTAACAATCAAGTAAATGGCAAAGTAACGAGTAATCGGATAATTGACTGCCGAATAAAGTACTCTTGGTAATCTGCTATAGTGAAGGGACTGAGGTCCTGGTTACGATCTTGGCGGATGGATTACTCCGTCACCAACGTGAGGGATATTCCGTCCGCCGTATTACGAGTGCCGTAGGAATTGTAACGTTTGTGACGGAGTAAACCCGCCCCCCAAGATTGTAATCAGGCTTAAAGTAACCAGAGTGAATCCATGTAATTTAATGTAGTGGAAAGTAATCAGGATGATCCCCTGCTGTGATATAAAACAAACAAGTCTCAATAATTTTGCTCCGTAATCCAGAAAACTACAAAGTAATCAGAGAAATGTATGTGCCTAATCTTCAATAGGATAAAGTAATCATGGCAATACAATCTAATCTAAAAATGTAACCAGGGCAGCCTTTCTTTTAATATAGGGTAAATAGTTAATGACGTATATTTTTATAATGTTAAGTGAACTATGAGATTATGTGCCATATTCTTAAAATCAAATATAGTGTATAATAATTTAGCTAATCTCCCCAATCTAATGCTGAGTAATTACAGGGAGCCAATCAGTGCTTAATTTGGAAGCAATGAGTGCCGGTGCCCAGAGCTCTGCTCAGAAGCCCGCGCCCACAGCAGTTATATGTCTGTGTACCCCTGAATGCACCCCAGGACCCAGGCACTCCCTGCCAATTTATCTCACTCCTGCAGGCTCCCTCCTGCTTGCTCCCTTGGTGATTTTTTTCCTTTGTCTATTTTCTCCTTTCGCCTTTGTATCTGTTTGTCCTCGAGAAGCGTCTGACGCCCCCAGCGCCAGCCACCGGCTCAAATTAAGCACCGGAGCCAAGATTCGTGGGGACCAGGTACTTTCGGAATGAGTGACATAATAAAGGTTGTCATTTGTATTCCCTCAGATTGTTTTCAAAATAATTAGCTCAAGAGTGAATAGAGGATGGCACAGCGGGAACCAACCAGTGCGGACCCGGCTCCGGGACACAAATAAAGCGGGCTGGGAGGAAAGAAACGCGGAAGCAGAGGGGCTCCAGACACCCCCTTGCGCCCCCTCTCCCCAGTGTGGGAGCCTCGGAAGCGGCACCTTCTGTGTCTCACGTTGTTTTATGTGGAAAGCAGTTTAGTTCACGTACTTGCAGATATTTTCACGGGTGGCCTGTGCCTGGTTTTTGTGCGCGGCTGCAAGGACGTGTGTTAATCCGTCGTTACCTGCTTATCCGGATAACATGTATTTTATTGTCGTGTTTGCACATTTACACTAAAGCAGGAAACCCTGACTCGTTTTAATAACCTTCCAAGCCTGCCGGGAGATGCTGAGATGCTGAGTCACAGGTTCGGCTGAGAAAAAGCGGCGTCATCCGCGCGCAGGGCTCCTTTCCGTGGAAATCCAGACCCAATTCATGCCCAGCCCAAAACAGCCAACGTCCCAACACATGAAGACACGCACGTACACACATACACACGCACACACTGTAGGAGGCTGGACTGGCTTGTAGTGAGTACCAAGGGGTACTTGCACCTTGCACCAGGCCCAGTTATCCCTTATTAGTGTATAGGGTGTCTAGCAGCTTAGGCTGATAGATAATGGTAGCTTAGCAGAGCAGCTTAGGCTGAACTAGGAGACGAGTGAAGCTCCTACAGTACCACTTAGTGTCATATGCACAATATCATAAGAAAACACAATACACAGTTATACTAAAAATAAAGGTACTTTATTTTTATGACAATATGCCAAAGTATCTCAGTGAGTACCCTCAGTATGAGGATAGAAAATATACACAAGATATATGTACACAATACCAAAAATATGCAGTAATAGTATTAGAAAACAGTGCAAAGAATGTATAGTTACAATAGGATGCAATGGGGACACATAGGGATAGGGGCAACACAAACCATATACTCCAGAAGTGGAATGCGAACCACGAATGGACCCCAAACCTATGTGACCTTGTAGAGGGTCGCTGGGACTGTAAGAAAACAGTGAGGGTTAGAAAAATAGCTCGCCCCAAGACCCTGAAAAGTGGGTGCAAAGTGCACCTAAGTTCCCCAGTGAGCACAGAAGTCGTGATAGGGGAATTCTGCAAGAAAGACCAACACCAGCAATGCAACAACGATGGATTTCCAGACGAGGGTACCTGTGGAACAAGGGGACCAAGTCCAAAAGTCACGATCAAGTCGAGAGTGGGCAGATGCCCAGGAAATGCCAGCTGTGGGTGCAAAGAAGCTGCCACTGGACAGTAGAAGCTGAGGATTCTGCAAGAACGACAAGGGCTAGGAACTTCCCCTTTGGAGGATGGATGTCCCACATCGTGAAGAGTCGTGCAGAAGTGTTTTCCTGAAGAAAGACCGCAAACAATCCTTGCTAGTTGCAAAGCTTGCGGTTAGGGTTTTTGGATGCTGCTGTGGCCCAAGAGGGACCAGGATGTCACCAATTGCGTCAGGGGACAGAGGGGGCGCCCAGCAAGATAAGGAGCCCTCTCAGAAGCAAGCAGCACCCAGAGAAGTGCCAGAACAGGCACTACAAAGTGGAGTGAAACGGTGCTCACCCGAAGTTGCACAAGAGAGTCCCACGCCGCCGGAGGACAACTCCGGAGGTCGTGCAATGCAGGTTAGAGTGCCGTGGACCCAGGCTTGGCTGTGCACAAAGGAAATCCTGGAAAAGTGCACAGGAGCCGGAGTAGCTGCAAAACACGCGGTTCCCAGCAATGCAGTCTGGAGTGGGGAGGCAAGGACTTACCTCCACCAAACTTGGACTGAAGAGTCACTGGACTGTGGAAGTCACTTGGACATTGTTGCTGAGTTCAAGGGACCTCGCTCGTCGTGCTGAGAGGAGACCCAGAGGACTGGTGAAGTAGTTCTTTGGTGCCTGCGGTTGCATGGGAACGATTCAGTTGACCCACAGGAGATTTATTCGGAGCTTCTAGTGCAGAGAGGATGCAGACTACCCCCACAGCATGCACCACCAGGAAAACAGTCGAGAAGGCGGCAGGATCAGCGTTACAGTGTCGCAGTAGTCGTCTTTGCTACTTTGTTGCAGTTTTGCAGGCTTCCAGCGCGGTCAGCAGTTGATTCCTTGGCAGAAGGTGAAGAGAGAGATGCAGAGGAACTCTGATGAGCTCTTGCATTCGTTATCTAAGGAATTCCCCAAAGCAGAGACCCTAAATAGCCAGAAAAGAGGGTTTGGCTACTTAGGAGAGAGGATAGGCTAGCAACACCTGCTGGCCCTGGCCACTCAGAGAAGTCCAGTGTGCCAGCAGCACCTCTGTTTCCAAGATGGCAGAGGTCTGGAGCACACTGGAGGAGCTCTGGGCACCTCCCAGGGGAGGTGCAGGTCAGGGGAGTGGTCACTCCCCTTTCCTTTGTCCAGTTTCGCGCCAGAGCAGGGCTGAGGGGTCCCTGAACCGGTGTAGACTGGCTTATGCAGAAATGGGCACCTTTGTGCCCATGAAAGCATTTCCAGAGGCTGGGGGAGGCTACTCCTCCCCTGCCTTAACACCTTTTTCCAAAGGGAGAGGGTGTAACACCCTCTCTCTGAGGAATTCCTTTGTTCTGCCTTCCTGGGCCAAGCCTGGCTGTACCCCAGGAGGGCAGAAACCTGTCTGAGGGGTTGGCAGCAGCAGCAGCTGCAGTGAAACCCCTGAAAAGGCAGTTTGGCAGTACCCGGGTCTGTGCTAGAGACCCGTTGGATCATGGGATTTTGCCAACAATGCCAGGATGGCATTGAGGGGGCAATTCCATGATCATAGACATGTTACATGGCCATATTCGGAGTTACAATTGTGAAGCTACACATAGGTAGTGACCTATGTGTAGTGCACGTGTGTAATGGTGTCCCCGCACTCACAAAGTCCGTGGAATTTGCTCTGAACTATGTGGGGGCACCTTGGCTAGTGCCAGGGTGCCCACACACTAAGTAACTTTGCTCCTAACCTTTACCAGGTAAAGGTTAGACATATAGGTGACCTATAAGTTAGTTAAGTGCAGTGGTAAATGGCTGTGAAATAACGTGGACGTTATTTCACTCAGGCTGCAGTGGCAGGCCTGTGTAAGAATTGTCAGAGCTCCCTATGGGTGGCAAAAGAAATGCTGCAGCCCATAGGGATCTCCTGGAACCCCAATACCCTGGGTACCTCAGTACCATATACTAGGGAATTATAAGGGTGTTCCAGTATGCCAATGTAAATTGGTGAAATTGGTCACTAGCCTGTTAGTGACAATTTGGAAAGAAATGAGAGAGCATAACCACTGAGGTTCTGGATAGCAGAGCCTCAGTGAGACAGTTAGTCATAACACAGGTAACACATACAGGGCACACTTATGAGCACTGGGGCCCTGGCTGGCAGGGTCCCAGTGACACATACAACTAAAGCAACATATATACAGTGAAACAATGGGGGTAACATGCCAGGCAAGATGGTACTTTCCTACACACACATACCCACGCACACACATACAAACTCGCGCTCTAGAAGCTCAGCACGAGGCGCCAGTCACACAGCCAGACGCACATGTTCACATCCCCAGAGCCGGCTGCTATCTGTGGTTATTTCTTGTGTGTGCCTGTGTGAGCACAGGTTGTGTGATGGCCCTGGTGTGTACCTCGCAGTTTGCAGTGTGTACAGTGACTAGCATGAGGGTGGTGTTCGAGAGAGTTGCTGTAGCCGTGCTGTGCTTGAGTGTGTGGGGGGGACCTGAGCTGTGCTGACCATGGCATCGATGCTGAGGGTGTGGACACCATGAGACCAGCTGTGAATACTGGTGGGCGAGAGGTGGCGGTTCACTGGCAGACCATGACACACAAACAAGAGTGCACACCGTGTGCCAGTCTGATGGGTGAAAGGTGGCACCATCACACACAGAGAACAGTACACACCGTGTCCCACACTCGTGGCTGAGACGTGACACACCATCACACACACAGAGCAGTACACACCGTGTCCCACACTGGTGGCTGAGACAATGACGAGGACACACCACGTCCCAGACTGAAGGGTGAGAGGTGTCACACCATCACACACAATGATGTGGACACACCATGTCACAGACTGATGGGTGAGAGGTGACACCATTACACACAATGACGAGGACACACCATGTCCCTAACTGATGGATGAGAGGTGACACACCATCACACACAGAGAGCAGTACACACCGTGTCACACACTGGTGGTTGAGAGGTGACACACCATCACACACAGAGAACAGTACACACGGTGTCCCACACTCATGGCTGAGACGTGACACACCATCACACAAAATGATGAGGACACACCATGTCCCAGACTGATGGGTGGGAGGTGACACACCATCACACACAGACAACAGTACACACCATGTCCCACAATGGAGGATGAGAGGTGACACACCATAACACACAATGACGAGGACACACCACATCCCACACTGAAGGGTCGGAGGTGACACACCATTACACACAATGACGAGGACACACCGCGTCCCAGACTGAAGAGTGAGAGGTGACGCACTATTACACACAATGACGAGGACACACCATGTCCCAGACTGATGGGTGAGAGTTAATACACCATCACACACAGAGAACAGAACACACAGTGACCCACACTGGTGGCTGAGATGTGTCACACCATCACACACAATGACGACACACCACGACCCAGACTAAAGGGTGAGAAATGACACACCATTACACACACTGACGAGGACACTCCGTGTCCCAGACTGATGGGTGAGAGGTGACACCATCACACACAGAGACCAGTACACACCGTGTCCCACACTGCTGGCTGAGACGTGACACACATCACACACAGAAAACAGTATACACAGTGTCCCACACTGGTGGCTGAGACGTGACACACCATCACACAATGACAAGGACATACCGTGTCCCACACTGGGGGCTGAGACGTGACACACCATCACACAATGACGCAGACACACCATGTCCCAGACTGGAGGATAAGAGGTGACGCACCATCACACACAGAGAACAGTACACACCGTGTCCCACACTCATGGCTGAGACGTGATACACCATCACACACAGAGCAGTACACACTGTTTCCTACACTTGTGGCTGAGACGTGACACACCATCACACACACAGAGCAGTACACACTGAGTCCTACACTTGTGGCTGAGAGATGACACACCATCACACACAGAGAACAGTACAGACCGTGTCCCACATTGGAGGATGAGAGGTGACACACCATCGCAAACAGAGAACAGTACACACCGTGTTCCACACTGAAGGGTGAGAGGTAACACACCATCACACACACTGATGTGGACACACCATGTCACAGACTGATGGGTGAGAGGTGACACACCATTACACACAATGACACACCGTATCCCAGTCTGAAGGGTGAGAAGTGACACACTATTACACACAATGACGAGGACACACCATGTCCCAGACTGATGGGTGAGAGTTAGCACACCATCACACACAGAGAACAGTACACACCGTGTCCCACACTGGTGGCTGAGACGTGACACACCATCACACACAATGATGAGGACACACCGTGTCCCAGACTGAAGGGTGAGAAGTAACACACCATTACACACAATGACGAAGACACACCATGTGCCAGACTGATGGGTGAGAGGTGACACCATCACACACAATGACGAGGACACTCCATGTCCCAGACTGATGGATGGGAGGTGACACACCATCTCACACAGAGAACAGTAGACACCGTGTCCCACACTGGTGGTTGAGAGGTGACACACTATCACACACAGAAAACAGTACACACCGTGTCCCACACTGGTGGCTGAGACGTGGCACACCATCACACAATGACGAGGACACACCGTGTCCCAGACTGAGGGTGAGAAGTGACACACCATGTCCCAGACTGATGGGTGGGAGGTGACACACCATCACACACAGACAACAGTACACACCATGTCCCACACTGGAGGATGAGAGGTGACACACCATAACACACAATGCCGAGGACACACCACGTCCCAGACTGAAGGGTCGGAGGTGACACACCATTACACACAATGACGAGGACACACCGAGTCCCAGACTAAAGGGTGAGAAATGACACACCATTACACACACTGACGAGGACACACCATGTCCCAGACTTATGGGTGAGAGGTGACACCATCACACACAGAGACCAGTACACACCGTGTCCCACACTGCTGGCTGAGACGTGACACACATCACACACAGAAAACAGTACACACAGTGTCCCACACTGGTGGATGAGACGTGACACACCATCACACAATGACAAGGACATACTGTGTCCCACACTGGGGGCTGAGACGTGACACACCATCACACAGTGACGCGGACACACCATGTCCCAGACTGGAGGATAAGAGGTGACGCACCATCACACACAGAGAACAGTACACACCGTGTCCCACACTCATGGCTGAGACGTGACACACCATCACACACAGAGCAGTACACACTGTTTCCTATACTTGTGGCTGAGACGTGACACACCATCACACACACAGAGCAGTACACACTGAGTCCTACACTTGTGGTTGAGAGATGACACACCATCACACACAGAGAACAGTACAGACCGTGTCCCACACTGGAGGATGAGAGGTGACACACCATTGCAAACAGAGAACAGTACACACCGTGTCCCACACTGAAGGGTGAGAGGTAACACACCATCACACACAATGATGTGGACACACCATGTCACAGACTGATGGGTGAGAGGTGACACACCATTACACACAATGACGAGGACACACCGTATCCCAGACTGAAGGGTGAGAAGTGACACACTATTACACACAATAACGAGGACAGACCATGTTCCAGACTGATGGGTGAGAGTTAACACACCATCACACACAGAGAACAGTACACACCGTGTCCCACACTGGTGGCTGAGACGTAACACACCATCACACACAATGATGAGGACACACCGTGTCCCAGACTGAAGGGTGATAAGTGACACACCATTACACACAATGACGAAGACACACCATGTGCCAGACTGATGGGTGAGAGGTGACACCATCACACACAATGACGTGGACACACCATGTCCCAGACTGATGGGTGAGAGGTGACACACCATTACACACAATGACGAGGACACTCCATGTCCCAGACTGATGGATGTGAGGTGACACACCATCACACACAGAGAACAGTACACACCGTGTCCCACACTGGTGGTTGAGAGGTGACACACTATCACACACAGAAAACAGTACACACCGTGTCCCACACTGGTGGCTGAGACGTGGCACACCATCACACAATGACGAGGACACACCGTGTCCCAGACTGAGGGTGAGAAGTGACACACCATGTCCCAGACGGATGGGTGGGAGGTCACACACCATCACACACAGACAACAGTACACACCATGTCCCACACTGGTGGTTGAGAGGTGACACACTATCACACACAGAAAACAGTACACACACCATAACACACTGAGGACACACCACGTCCCAGACTGAAGGGTCGGAGGTGACACACCATTACACACAATGACGAGGACACACCGCGTCCCAGACTGAAGGGTGAGAGGTGACACACCATCACACACAATGACAGGGACACACCATGTCCCAGAATGATGGATGAGAGGTGACACACCATTGCACATAATAACAAGGACACACCATGTCCCAGAATGATGGGTGAGAGGTGGCACCATCACACACTGAGAACAGTACACACCATGTCTCACACTGGTGAATGAGAGGCGACAGACCATCAGACACAGAACAGTACACACGTTGTCCCACACTGGGGGAGGAGAGGTGACACACCATCACTCACAAACAGTAGTGCACACAGTGTCCCACACTGGTGGGTGAGAGGTGACACACCATCACACACAGAGAACAGTACACACCATGTCCCACACTGGAGGATGAGAGGTGACACACCATAACACACAATGACGAGGACACACCACGTCCCAGACTGAAGGGTCAGAGGTGACACACCATTACACACAATGACGAGGACACACCGTGTCCCAGACTGAAGGGTGAAAGGTGACATACCATTACACACAATGACAAGGACACACCATGGCCCAGAAAGATGGGTGAGAGAACTATACACACTTTGTCCCACACTGGTGAATGTAAGGGGACACACCATCAAACACACAGAGAACAGTACACACCGTGTCCCACACTGGAGGAGGAGAGGTGACACACCATCACACACAGCAATACACACCGTGTCCCACACTTGTGGCTGAGAGGTGTTGTACACTGACACGTCATCAGACACAATGACGAGGACACAATGTCCCAGACTGATGGGTGAGAGGTGACACACCATCGCACACAATGACGAGGACACACCATGTTCCCACACTGGTGGCTGAGACGTGACATGCCATCAGACACAATAACGAGGACACACCGTGTTCCAGACTGATGGGTGATAGGTGATACTCCATCGCACACAATGACGAGGACACACCTTGTCCCACACTGGTGGCTGAGACGTAACACACCATCACACACTGATAGCAGTGGATTCTGTGTCCCACACTGGTGGCTGAGGTGTGACACACCATCACACACATTGACGAGGACAATGTCCATGCTAGTAAGGACGGTGGACGCCAGAGGCTTGTGCAGAGGGACTCTACCACAGCACTAAGGCTCGCACAGCCAGCTGACTCTTTACCTAGCAGGACTTGGCTCCTTGCCCCACCCTCGTGCAATCTGATAAAAACGCGGAACGGCCTGTGTTGGTACCCGCTCAGATAGTGTGTTCCTTGTAGCCAACACTTCCCTGGAATGTGCCTTGGCTCCGGCATCTGCACAGGCGTCATATCTGGTGCAGCCCTACTAATTCAATGAGGGGTGTGGAGAGGAAGGGGTGGGCCGCAGAGGTCTGCCCTCTGGTACTTGGGTTCACACTGCTTTCTCTGCTCCCATCACTCTGTTAGGGACAAACATGACCCAGTCAGACCACAGGCCAAGAAAGAGCAGAGGTCCTGGCGGCTGCAGCCACCTGTCCCCACCTGCGCTAAACACTGGGGGGCATATTTATCAGGGGTTTGCGCCATGCTTGCACCACGCAACGTGGTACAAGCGTGCAGCAAACCACTAAGACATATTTTTGAAGCCACGCAAAGCTACTGTGCATGGCTTTGAATGGCTTGAAAAATATGGTGTTAGGCATAGTAGCGCAAATCGCTGCATTGACTTACTCTGCCCGGGGGGGTGTTCCATGGATGATGCATGGGTATTCCAAACGCCACGCCAGGTTTTTTTACACATTCCTAGATGTCTCCAACTTTGGTAAATGCACCAAAATCTCACTCCTCCCAAGGAGAGGCGTAAAGAGGAGAAATATCTTGAATTTTACTTGCTTTTTCCTCTTTCTATATGTGCTGCGTTCCGCAACACACATAGAAAGAGGAAAAAGCCTCTCAGGATTGTTTTTGTGCAAGAAGGTGCCCGTTCCTGCATAAAAACAATTCTGTGTGCATCGCAGGCACCCTTGCACCACGGTTCAAGAGTGTCTGCGTTGGAGCTCGGCTGCCAAAATGCCGCCACCACAGGGGGAAAGGCAGGAGTGCACTCTACTGGATAAATACAGGGCAGTCCTGCCCTTTCCCTGTGAAGCAGTGCAGCGAGGTGACTTACTGCACAGTCCTGTGCCGCAAAGCCCATACATCTGTACCCCGGGAGGCCAGTCCCACGCCATGGCTGCTCATCCTAACAGATAAACCGGGGCCTGCCCAGGGGGCAGTGACACTGGCGGTTCTGGCACCGAGTTCAGTTTGACCTCATTGAGGCAATGGCTTCCTCAAGGTGCCTAGAAGGTAACGCGGGCCCTGTTTTGGATTCCTGGCTACAAAACCTATGCCTACCCGCATGCACACGATACATGAGCATTCAATCACGCACATGAAATCAAGCACTCCCTCAATTTTTTCTCTCTTGCTCTCTCTGCCTTTTTGATATCAAAAAGTATTTCTTAATCACAATGAGGAAACCGAGATACTCAGAAGTGACTCTATTGAAGTCCGACTAAATGCCTGCTCCATCTGGTTCCGGCTGTTCCTTTACTGGCCTGTCCTCACAGCCCCAAACACAGAGAGCCTCTGTGGTAAGAGCCCTGGAAACCTGCAATAGTTGAAGTTGATCACAGGCTGCCCCCTGCAGGATTATGCACTGTGGCCCATATTTATACTTTTTTCCACAAAACTGCGCAAGCTCAGTTTTGCAGCAAAAAGTATAGCGCTGGTTTGTGTCATTCCAAAGTGCCAGCCGGGCGCCAAATTTATGGAACCTCACAAGCCGGCGCTAAGGGTGGACTAGCGTCAGGGAAAATTATTTTAGGCGGGTGGGGTTGGCGGTACGGGGGAAGGGAGGTTTTGCCTTTAAAAATGATGCTAGGCTGGTTAGAGGCAAAAAAAAATTGCTGTTAACCAGCCCAGTGTAATTTTCTGACACAAAACCATCCATACCACATGATTCCTGTCTTAAAAAAAGACAGGCATCATGACCAGCACCCCAATGGCCATCATAGGGGATCAGTGTCCCCTGGGCATGATCATTGCACCCAGTGCCATGCTCCGGTCCATTTCTGGGCCCCCAATGGCACTTAAATAATTGTTAAGCAGGCTTAGCACCATTATTTAGGCCCACCTCCCACCTGTGCACCTTTTTTACACGGGAGGATGATTAAGGGGCTTTGAGTCATTTTTTGGACAAGAACACCTACCTTGCATCTTATTGACGTAAGTTGGTTTCACGCATCCAAAAATTGACGTTAACAAAAAAAATGTGACGCTAGACGGGTCTAGCGTCAAAATATAAATATGGAGTTAAGTTTGCGCCAAATTTGCGTAAAAAAAAATAATGCAAATTCAGCGTAGGCAGAGTATAAATATGCCCCTGTGTATTTCAAGTAATAAAGTTCCCAGGGAGAGCAATTTGAAGTCAATGGGCCATGCTGCTGGGAGCTCAGATGCAGCTCTCTCCACCCCCTACGAGGAGGAGGCAAGGAGTGATGGAGAACCACCTCTTACTGACTAACCACCTGTCCCACCTTTCTGTGCCTTCATTTATTCATATATCCATACAAGTACTGCCCTCTGTGGGTTTCTCGTACAATAGACACTTTGACACTATGCAAGTCCTATTATTTTTCTAGGTAGCTGCACATTTTCCTAGTCTCGCAGGCACGTTTTTTCAGAGTTCTGCTGTGGTTGGCCCCAGGATCTTCTACCTAGGTGGAACACCACATCTCAAGACCATCATCTGGTCTTCAGTCACCTCTCTGTGTCCTTGAGTAAGTGCATGGCTTGTTTTCGGTGCAGCAGATCATTAGACCAGAGGGCTGTATGGACCACTACCACTGACATGTACTGGGTCCATCTTTCCAGGGCAGTCTCTGTGCCCTCTCCACCAGGGACATGTTCTCCCTCCCACCGGGGACAAGTTCCTCCTCCTAGGTATCCTGGACTGTATCCTGCAGGCTGAATTCTCCATCGTCCTTAACCAATGCACCAGGTACATTGGGGTGCCCACAAACAGCACCTGCCGGTGAGCTGGGTGTGCCCCCGCTATGGCTCTGGCTACTGTAACTCAACACTTTCAAAATCCTAGTTCCTCCTTCCCCCCATTTCCTCTTCTAGTTGGTGGAGGGGCCCACTGAGTGCCCTGCACATTAAATTATGTTGACGCAGAGAGAACCCCAGGTAGTTTTCCTGATGCCAACAGAAGAATCCAGCACCAGAGGATTCCACAAGACCACTTCTATGAAGGGGTGCCACAATGTGCATGCCCAAGACCTCTCGGGTCCCTGCAATCTTCTCAATAAAAGTGTCCAAGACCACAGAACCCCACAAGATCCCACGCTATGAAGGGGTACCACAGCATGCAGTGATAGGACCTTGTGGGTGTATGCAATCTTCATCATCCATCCGTATGTTAGGTGGCATCACTGCATTCCCTATTAGCCTTTTGCACAGGGAGTGACATCGGTTTCCTGACAAAAAACCATCTTTAACAAAAGAGGCCAGGCAGGACTTAATTAACCATCATCCATCTGCGCAATAAGTTATATTTCTGCATTCCCCATCATCTATCTGCACATGAAGTGATATCACTGGTTTCCTGCCAAAACTGCCTTTAGAAGAAGGAGCCAAGCAACATGAATATTTAATTTTCCATCATCCATCTGTACAGGAAGTGGCATCACTACATTTCCCTCATTCATCTTCAGAGGACGTGCCATCACTAATTTCCTGTCAAAACCATCTTTGAAGGAAGAAGCCAAGTAAGAGGACTTGATTTCCAATCATCCATCTGCACAGGTAGTAACATCACTGGTTTCCCACCAGACCCATCTATAAAAGAAGGAGCCAAGCAAGAGGGCTTTAATTTCCATCATCCATCAGCACTGTATGTGATGTCACTGCATTTCCCATCATCCATCTGCACAGGAAGTGACATCAATGGTTTTTCGATCAAAGCCAACTTTAAAAGAAAAAAACAAGCAAAAGAACTTCATTTCCTATCATCCATCTGCACAGGAAGTGACATCACAGATTTTCATCCCAAACCGTCTTTAAAAGAAGAAGCCAAGTAAGAGGGCTTAATTTCCCATTATCCATCTGCCACCTCCAACTGGCCCCTGCACTCCATCTTCCTCCCAGGACCACCTACCTAAGGGTGGCAGGAGCCCAGACCCACAGCAGACAGAGGTAACTTCAACCGTAACTAAGTGCCCTGTCAAGTGACACAGCATCAATTCCGCACTAAACAGAAAGTGAAACAGACATGTAACTTTGCAGATTAGACCTATGTATCCATGAAACCTTTCACTCCAGTTAAATGATATTTCTCACTCCAGTGAAGGGGGGATGGGTTGGACCTCAGGACATTCTAGGGCTGAGATCCACAGCTCTGCTTCTACTCAAAAGTCTTTTCGCGGGCTACTGAAGAATGGAGACATTTGCTTTTTTCTCTTGGTTTGTCTTTTAGCCCTTCTGAAGAAATTATATGGTCATTGTCCGTGCTGCCCACTGTAGACTAGTCACTCTCCCAATTATGTGGTCATCCCATAGGGACTCAGGCTCGCCACCAATGCATCCAGGTTCTAAAAACATGAAATAATTTATGACGTCCTCAATTTCTTGCTTTGCAATGGTAAGGGTCTTCCTCAAAGTTTAGATGCTCCACAGAGTCAACTCGAATGGCCTTCATAAGCTGCTCCCTATGAGGCAGTCTAAGGCTGGAATCTGTACTTTGACTTGCAGGTCAGATTCATGGGCTCCTCTGCTGTTGATGGTCTGTTTGTTGTTTTTCAATCAATCAATCAAACCGGATTTATAGAGTGTGGCTAATCACCCAGGAGGGTATCGAAGGTGCTGTTATGTGTTTGGTTTCACACTGGTTGGCTCAGGTCTCCAGGATGGAGTTTACAACTTCTCGCACCATACTCACTGAAACAAGGACAAGGCCGGGGGTTATGTATGGAATATTCCTGTACTTTTTATGAATGTGTGGATGGCCTTTCCAATGGTCTCTTCTTTGGCACAGTCAATGTAAATGCCCTTCCTAAGCCTCCACATGAAGTGTTCATCTTCTTTGCTGGCTTGTGAACACCTGGGTGTGATCTTGAGAAGTTTGAGTCACATCGATGTGAGATTCTCAGTAAAGTCCTTTCCTTGAAACGGTGGATCACTCTCAGTTCATATTTCCTTAATCAGCCTACAGGTGGCTATGAGTTTATCAACCTTTAAGATAACTGCCTCTGAGGAGGTGTACCAGACTATTTCAGTAGCTAGATACTTGCTAAGGTTATTGATTATCATCATCGGAAAGGCTGCAGAAGCTTACTCTGACCAGTCTCCACCACACTGGGGGATGTCTCTATGATGCTCGGGGAGTGATTCTCTCGCAGACCAGATACTCAGTGGAATCTGTAATAGCTTACCCAGGAACCCATCATGGAGTAAAACTATATCACCAATGTGGGCTTTGGTTTTCACAATACCCTGATGTTTGGCATAAGCTAGTGGGAGAGGTCATTATTATAAACAGAAACTTCTTGCCAAATGTTGTGCAGCACCTATAATATTTATTTAGAGTGTGTGGGGTCAGATTGTCCATGGTGGCATCCATGCGTGTTCCTGGGTAGGCGTCAGGGCCAGTTTTAGGCAGTTGTTCGTCACGTTCAAGCATGAATGTCCCAGATAGAGGTACTTGATAGTGGATAGAGAGGAGTGAGGGCCTGATTTAGAGGTTGGTGGAGGGAATACTCTGTCACAAAGCTGACGGATAGCCTGTCCGCCGTATTACGATCTCCATAGGCTTTAATGGATCCGTAGGGATATCCGTCACATGTGTGATGGAGTAATCCCCTCCAACGAAGTCTATATCAGTCCCTGAGTCTTTGACTACAGGTTTTCTAGCTCCTCTGTCTTTTCAGCCTGTAGCGCTTCTTGACTTAGTTCAGTTAAGTTCAAAATGCAAGTCCAACGTGCAGTAGGGTCCCTCTCGATTTTTCATCACACGTACAAGACGGTCTATCCTTACTCCATTTACCCATCTTCGCGAATGCCATCATAATTCACACAGCGCCCAGACGGATCCGCGTCAGAATGTTTTGATGTCGTATATTGCGAACAGTGGATAGATACATAGACAGTCACTATTTAGGGCAGGTGGATAGCTTCTAACATATGTTTTAGTTAGTTCCACTGATCTTCTCATGTCCTCTCTGTTATTAATAAACATCACTTTTAATGAGCTCTAATAGGAATAGGATTTTCAATGAGAGCAGAATCATTAAACATAGGCAGGACGTCTAATCTGTGAGATCCATGGGGTTTTGAAAGAACAGTCAAGTAACAAACAATCCTAAATGATGGCCTTATAAATGCTGGTTCTGTCTTACTCCAAATTGCATGCCACAGTAGGATGGGCTTTATATATAAAGAGTTCTCAATATATGATAAATCTAACTCCTTATGTGCAATAAATGCCTGTGTTCACTGTACGGATGCAATCATTTGATCATTTTGTCTGCAGTTGCAGACTGGCAGTACCACCAAAGCCAAAAGACCATCCCCATGATAGCAGAAGATGGGCATTTACTTTTATAAATGAATAGCAGTTTTCTGATTGCTTAGTTACCAAGTTTTTCAACAAACTTAAAAACACTCTCAGTGTCTACTTAGAAAAACAGAGTACATTTTAATGAATTATATCACACAGAAACAACCAAAACCAATCATTAGAATTGGCAAGTTCAAAGATTTAAGGTAAGTATAGCTCCTAAAAGCATAAAGCTGCAACTGTTGTGATCTGGTCACAAGTCATAAGTTCAGGTTGACCGCAATGTTGTGAGGGCCAGGTTGGTCCCACTGAGAGTTGTACCTTATCTCCTTGATGTGGACCATTATGTCATGCTGCGCCGGTTAAACTAGCCTTGCAAATCAAGAAGTGGATCAGTGGGGGATCTCAGATTTTTGATGAAACCCTACAGTAGGTGATCATGTCATGGAGGTTCCTCACTTGTGAGACTTGGTTCATGGAGTAATCAACCTTGATGTATGAAACTTTCATAGGGTCGGCGCTCTCCAGTGAAAACGGGCATCTAAAGAAGTCAATGTTTTATCAGGGGGAACTCGCACTTTGTCGTGTGGAGTGTCTGACCATTGTTTTCGAGTCACTGAAGAACAGCCCTTTTGGTGTTGTGCAGTAGCGGTTTCACTGATAACACCTTACTGATACAGCTCTAAAACACCTGCACTGCAGGTAAGGTGCTTCTACCACCTCAGCCCTATGTGTCTGGAACAAATAAATTGGTGGTAATTGGAGTTCAGGCCTACCTTAAAAACTACTGGACGTCATTAATCTGAGCAAATAAATCATCGCTGGGGTCAATATTAGGTGAGTCATCTGTAAATGGTGATATTTGGCAGTCACTTGTCAATACTCATACCCACTCCCCCAGGCCTTTTTGTTTTGAAAGCAACCACAATTGGGGAAAGCCACAGGAGGGCACCATCAACCCTTACAATGATGCCTGTTATTTCGAGTTTGTCTCCTCTCCTGCTATTTTCTCATGCTGAACACTACTATTGTGTGCGGAAGCGCCAATGAGCAGGTATTGTCATGAATATAATGTGCACTTTAAGTTTGCCTTCGCTACTCAGTCTCAGTGCCCTGGGAACAAGTCGCGACCCCCTCATGTGAAGGTGTGGATACGAAGCACGCCCTGGATGCAATGAATTTCAATGTTTCGCCTGAGCACGGAGACTTCGGCGTTGATGGACGGAGCAGCGCGGATATATTCAGATATTTGATGGGTGCAGAGACTGGCCGCATGTAAGACAGCTGCACTGGTCCCGATGTGTAACATTCACAGAGGTGCCCCCATGTTGCCCCCAGTGCAGTGGTTGCGAACTGAGAGGTGCAATCAATAGGTCTGGCACCATAACCGTGTTGGTTCTCATAATTGGACAAGTTCAAACACTTTTAGTTTTGAAAACCGAACCATACCTACCCGTAGTGTAAGGCTTGTCAGTTAATTGCAGCTATTTTCTTACCATCTACAGTATTTTTTGTGTTATCGGAATTTTTGTATTTCTTTTCCTTATGTCGAACTGTTTTGAAATCTGTTCGAGGTTCTCCAATCCGTTCACTAACCCTGCTCCTCCCATGACAAGCTTGTTCATGAGCCAAGGTGGCTGCTGCTTAAAGCTTGCACCATTCCCTGGCAGTTTCTGGGAGGTGAGAGGTGCACTGTTCACCCCCTGGAGTCACCCACCTCCTGCCTTGGACTGTGATGTGATACCCTTGCATCAACGAGGCTGCAGCAATATGGGTATCAGACAAGAGTAAAGAACCAGCAGTGCCAATCACAGTTCTCGATTTAAAAAGCCATGCCACCCTACCAGAGAGCGCCTTTTTAAATTGTTCAATTAAAAAAAAACACGTCGCCACTTTGGAAACCAAAGCACAACATGCTTTCAAGATGGCCCAAGCCCTGCTTCTCTTCCCTACTCTGGCCTGGTTTTTTGTATCCTTTTCGCAAACATACAACAAAAATCGGCACAAATGTTGGGACCCTGGATTGTGAACTTGCGCCTCCCTTGAACAAACTGCACAAATGTGCAAACGCATTCAGAGTCGGCAAAACACTTGTTTTGCAGCGTTTTATTTGGTGAAACAGGACCAAAGTTATTAGCATTCAAGAAACACTTTCTCAGTCTGTGTTCAGCTTATCGATAACTGTCCCTCTGTGGTTGGAAAGTCGCTGATAGCGTCTGTGGCTTTGGCTGACTTGCGCTTTCCCTGAAGAAATGCATTTTATGACCCTGGTCCTGGGTGATGAAAGTGCACGGAAGGTTCCATGACGTGTAAATCCCAGGCTTCTTGGCAGTGATCTGGGGTCGAATTCAAACATTTCCTTTCCGCTTACAGCAACGTTTGCAGCAATAACACTAGAATGCAACTTGAAACCCTCCTGTGGTTGTGCTTTACACTGTAAATAATCTTTAGACAATATTAAAGTAAGCGAATTATGGCTATATTGATAATTTGTTGCAGGAACTGGCTGGAGAAACAACACTAACCTTAAAATGGTGTGATTGGCAGGTGCACCACGAGTCGCGTCAGCGCAGGGATGGGGCGCGCATCCTCCGCGGGGTACCAGGTGCCTTTAACTAGACAGGAGTGAAAAGAACATGACTCAGGTCTGAGGAACCCACCTGGACTAGTCCTCAGGCTCCCTCTGGGCGCTTGTATGTCAGGATGTTTGTAACAAAGTCACCAGCTCAGGTAACCATCATGGCCTGGAGACCATGTACAGAGTAGCTGCGCCAGTCGGTCTGGACTTTCAGTCGTTAACTCCAATAGAGAGACAATCCTGATAATGATATACAGTACACAATGTATTGGTCATCCGATGTTTAGACCACAAAATTCTGGGACCATACCTTGTGGAAAGTAATGTTTCGCAGTCTGGCGGCAGGTGGGCTCCCCCAAACCCTGGTAGTGACTCAGAGTCATGACACGTTGAGCCTGATTTACAGTTTGGCGGATGGTGTTACTCTGTCACAAGTGCGACAGATATCCCTACCACTGTCTTATAATCCCATTATATCCTATGGACATCGTAATACGGTGGATGGAATATTTATCACATTTGTGACGGAGTAACCCGTCCGCCACACTCTAAATCAGGCTCAAAGTGTCACGTATCAGGACTTACTAGGGGTTCTTACGGGGTTCTTAGGTTGCCAGGACGTTGCTGCTTGCTGCTCCATCTTCATCACAGGTGTATGGTTCCCCACGTACTGGTTACAATGGTCACCAGAACAGCAATGAAGATTGTTTGACCATCACACTCTCTACCTTTTGCACGGTTAGTCTTGCCTGATTCAAAATGGCCACCACATTTTATGACGTTTCCCAATCCAAGATGGCGTCACTCACTTCTGGTTTGCTGATCCTACACTTCTGTGTTAAAAGGGGTGTTCATAGTATTTAAACGAGTGCTGCCTTCCAGTTCACACCTGGCAAAGTCTGCAGTTGGTGGGTTCCTCTGCTACCAACTAGTTTGCCCACCTGGCTCCCTACCTTTATTGTGTTTTGTGGTTTTACTTTAGCTTTTTGTGTAACTGCTCAGTACTTAACTCTCTCCAGTTGTTCCTGTAGCCTTACCCGTAGGAGCCAGTGTCCAGCTACCACTTGGGTCAGGAGCCTTTGGGCTAATGGTGGTAAGTGTATCTGCGTTTGGGTTACCTTGAACACTGTTGAGTGTTTATTGTGGTAATAATTAATCCCTTACTTTATAGGGACTCGCATGTTCCTGACATGTCTCCAAGCTGTCTGACCAACTCTGTTTCTCTACCTACCCCAACCCTTTATCCCTACTCCCCTTATCCTACATCTAGCTTGTGTAGTACAAATAGGGTTGAGAGCCTTAGGCAGTTGAGACACTGACAGATAATCTGCACAGCCCTCTACTCTGGTCATAACACTCCCACCCCCCATAAAATAGGTAGAAAAAGAAGAAATAGGTCTATAAATTGAGTGTACTGTTTTTTTAACCGGTGTTGAATGGGGCTGTGTTTGGATGGTGTCAGCACTTACTAACTCCAGAGAATGTCTAGGCTCATCCCATAGTAAAAAAGTCTGCCTTTTCCATGAGGAAAAGGGTACAAAAAGAAGTTGGTTCAAATATCTAACATGTCCGCTTCTTGAATTAGCTTTGGAAAATAAAATACATTGATTTAGAGTTTGTCGGAGAGGGTACTTTGTCACATTCTATCACTGTGCAGAGTGGAGTAGTATAGAGTGGCGTGGCATACAGTGGAAGTGGTGTAGAATATAGTGGAGTGGCGTGGAGTAGATTGGTATAGAGAGGAGTGGCATTGAGTGGAGTGGTGTAGACTACAGTGGCACAGAGTGGGTGGAGTAGAGCGGAGCAGAGTAGAGTGGCATGGAGTAGAGTAGAGTGGCATAGGGTGGCATAGAGTATAGTGGCATAGGGTGGAATGAAGTGATGTAGAGTGGCATAGAGTAGAGTGGCTTAGAGTGGAGTGGAGTGGCATAGAGGGGTGCACAGTAGAGTGGTATGGAGTTGCGTGGCATAGAGTGAAGTAGCATGGAGCAGAATAAAGTAGTGTGTTGTTGAATAGAGTGGTGTAGAGTATAGAGGCACAAAGTATAGCAGGGTGACGTAGAGTGGAGTGGTGTAGAGTAGAGTGGCGTAAATTGGAGTGATTTAGAGTAGATTGGAGTGGAGTGACGTAGAGTAGAGTGGCATAGACTGGTGTAGAGTATAGTGAAGTAGAGTTGAGGGACAGAGTGCTGTAGAGTGGTACTGTGTGGAGTGGAGTGGCATAGAGTACAATGGAGTGGAATAGTTTGGCGTAGAATGGAGTGGCATAGAGTGGGATAGAGTAGAGTGGAGTGGCTCAAAGTAGAGTATAGTGGTGTAGAGGAGTGGAGTGATGTAGAGTGGCATAGAGTAGAGTGGCGTTAAGTGGAGTGGTGTAGAGGGGTGCACAGAGTGGTATAGCGTGGCGTGCAGTGGTATTGTGTAAAATGGAGTGGCATTGCGGTAGAGTGACATAGAGTCCAGTAGTGTGGCATGGAGTTGTATAGAGTAGTGTAGAGTGGCATAGAGTGGAGTGGCATAGACAAGTGTAAAGTACAGTGGTGTTGAATAGAGTGGCGTAGAATATAGTGGCACAGAGTATAGCATGGTGGTGTGGAGTAGAGTTGCGTGAAGCGGAGTGGTTTAAAGTAGATTAAAGTGGAGTGGCATAGAGTAGAGTGGCATAGAGTGGTGTAGAGTTGTGTAGAGTATAATGGCACAGAGTACAGCAGGGTGGCGTAGAGTAGAGTGGTGTAAAGTGGAGTGGTGTAGAGTAGATTGGAGTGGAGTAGCATAGAGTGGTGTTGAATAGAGTGGCATAGATTATAGTGGCACAGAGTATAGCAAGGTGTCGTCGAGCAGAGCAGAGTGGAGTGGCGTAGAGTGATGCAGAACGGAGTGGCGTAGAGTAGTTTTAAGTGGAGAGGCATAGAGTAGAGTGGAGTGGCGTAGAGTATGTTGGAGTGGAGTGGCGTAGAGTAGAGTTGTGTAGAGTATAGTGAAGTGGAGTGGCAAAGTGCTGTAGAGTGGCATTGTGTGGAGTGGGGTAGCATAGAGTACAGTGGAGTGGTATAGATTGGTGTAGAATGGAGTGGCATAGAGTGGCGTAGAGTGGAGTGGTGTAGCGTGGCATAGAGTGGAGTGCCCACCAATGATAGAGTAGATTGAGTAGTGTATAGTAGTATAGTGGAGTAGCATAGAGTGAAGTAGTGTAGAATAGAGTGGTGTAGAGCAGTAAGTTGTGGATGTAAGTAACTAAAATGTTAACAGAAATGGCAGATAGGATGAAAGAAACATGAATAAGAAGCTCTATGCCTGTGTCAAAAGTAGGAAAACACATTAAACATCTAGGAATTATACTGAAACACTTATAAAATAAATAAAAATAACAGTGCATTGCAAGAAAGACGAGGAAGAACTAAGACAAGGAAGAACACGTGTACATGGTCCATGCTCTAGGAGGAGCTAACAGAAGAATGGAAGGGAAGCCAATGACAGCAAAACAATCAAAAGAATGCAAATGAGAGTGACAACGAAAACAACTAATGGTATGCTGTGGGTAGGTTGTAATCCTATTGAATTGTATGTCTCGCAGCATAGCGCAAATAGCTTCGGGTCGAGTTTGCATCATATAAAACTGCAAACAAAATCAGGGAGAGGAACTAAGTTGAAGCTCAGACAAACGATATTCATTAAAGGCACACAAATAGTGAATCTGCTATCCAGCACACCATGAAGACATAATTCCCTGTGCTGCTACACCATTCCATCAGGAAATTCTTCCTTGATTTAGCCCTGATGGCTTGCCATTGAATGCAAATATGTGTAAATATCATGGTCATTGGTTTTGACTAGAAATGTCTTTATTTCTACTGTGGATGCCCCAGGAGCTTGCAGTGATGGCTGTCCTGACTATTAATACTTTTACTCCCAAAGACATACAAAGTCTGTACGTACCTGGTTATGGGTGCACTTAATACGTGAAGACAATAACATGCTGACTTACTACTCCTTTAGTGTGCGCAGAAGAAGAGTGAATGGTTACGGTTGCTGTCGATGTCTTTGGCGTAGATTCCAGAGTCTCTGGGCGAGCAGGAGCAGCGGGATGACGTCTAGCTGTGGTTCCATTGCAGCTTCGGACGAGTATGGCTTCCTGAAGGTGAGTGTCTCCTTTTATGCAGTTTGCTTCCACCTCGGTTTGTGTGATGGTGCGACCGCGGCGGAAACCTTGGCGGTGTGCTACCTCAGAATCTGTCCGGAGGAAACATAGGTGGTCATTCTGACCCTGGCGGTCTTTGACCGCCAGGGCGGAGGACCGCGGGAGCACCGCCGACAGGCCGGCGGTGCTCCAATGGGGATTCCGACCGCGGCGGTAAAGCCGCGGTCGGACCGGCACCACTGGCGGGGTCCCGCCAGTGTACCGCGGCCCCATTGAATCCTCCGCGGCGGCGCAGCTTGCTGCACCGCCGCGGGGATTCCGACCCCCCCTACCGCCATCCAGATCCCGGCGGTCGGACCGCCGAGATCCGGATGGCGGTAGGGGGGGTCGCGGGGCCCCTGGGGGCCCCTGCAGTGCCCATGCCACTGGCATGGGCATTGCAGGGGCCCCCGTAAGAGGGCCCCTACATGTATTTCACTGTCTGCTGCGCAGACAGTGAAATACGCGACGGGTGCAACTGCACCCGTCGCACAGCTTCCACTCCGCCGGCTCGATTCCGAGCCGGCTTCATCGTGGAAGCCTCTTTCCCGCTGGGCTGGCTGGCGGTCTGAAGGCGACCGCCCGCCAGCCCAGCGGGAAAGTCAGAATTACCGCCGCGGTCTTTCGACCGCGGAACGGTAACCTGACGGCGGGACTTTGACGGGCGGCCTCCGCCGCCCGCCAAGGTCAGAATGAGGGCCATAGTCTGTGCCGCCCTGCAAGTGCCTTCCGACGTCTGTGGCGGTCTGACCGCAGTGGCGGTGCATTGACTGTATTCTGTTGGGAATACCGTCATGGTCATAATTTGGCGGTCTTCTCCCCCAGCCTGTTGGTGGTACTTATGACGAGGCCCCCTAGTCCACAGGGCCTATAAGTGATCCGTTGGGTAAACCTGACTCAGAGGCGTAACTGAAATTGATGGGCCCCCCCTTGCAAAATGTGATAAGGGGCCCATGAGTCTCCCATATTTCACCGATATTTATTGACCTTAGGCTGAATAGGGGCTCCCTGAAGGGGTATGGGAGCCCTGAAGGGTTGAGGGCACCCTATGCCGCAAAGCTCAAGGGACTGTGTTATGCCCCTGTCCCTCCCTCACTTTGCTAATGAACGGGATGGACAGGACCCATCCTAAGCAAGTAACAGGCAGCCGAGGGTTGGTCGGAGTTCATGAAGGTCAGACAGGGACAAGGCTAGCCCGCCTATGCTGCCTGGAGTTGGACACAGGGGCAGTTCCTTAAGTCTTAGCCTGGGTGGATGTTGTCTTCGAGCTGTGCACTGTGCCAGGTGCAAATACAGATGTGTAGGATAGATTGATGAGCAGTGCCCCTCCTGTGAAAGTCTCTTAGGGAAGGGACAGCATGTGTTCTCCCTATTACCTGCGAGGCCCTCCCTGCGCTCACTAGACTGTTCTGGCCCCCTGCTAATGGGTGAGCTTGTAAAGCATGGAAGCCCAGGATGAGAGAAACTTAAGAGCCTTGTGCCATCTTTCTCTCACTTGCTCCACACCCTGTGTACTTAGGCCATCAGGATGGAATGATTGTGATCACAAGTGAATGTTTAAGCCTGGGCCTTTATGTGGGTAGGACTGGGTGGGTCTCGCCTCCCAGAGAAGAACCCATTTATGGCTCTCCCTGAGTACAAGTAGCATTGATGTGTTTAGACCAGCTCTGCCGCCTTCCTTTTCTCTCATCTCTCTCTTCTTCCCTGCTAGAAGTGCCAGCCTCCAAGGTCTCCAGCCCACCAGGGCAGTGCCCGGTGGCATAAAGGGCAGTCTAGGTCTGCCCCTATGGGCGGCCTGCACGAAGACAAGTAAATATTGGGGACCCTTGCTGTATCTCCAGTCACAGGTGCAGTAGCTGCCCAGGCAGCCGTCTTGTCCACAGAGGGCAGGGAGTGGTGGTTTCACAGATTTGGTCCTGCTCTGTGCTGGCCCCTGTATGTCACTGCTCACTGAAGGAAGCTCCCATGAAATGCTGGAGCTCAGCTGTCCTGGGACATTAAATCTTCCTCTCTTCCATGAGGTGCAGACCAACTCCTGGTAGAGGCGTCTTCTGCACATCTGCGGGAGCGCGCACGGAAGTCGGCGGCGGTCTCCATCTGATGGGTCAGGTAGTAGACTAGGAGGCAAAAGAGTTAGCAATAGATTTACTGTTTAAAGTTTGTGAAGACCATTTGGTCACAGTATGAGGCCCAGGAATCAATATGGAAAGTTTAGTAGGTTTATTACAAATTAGTAATCACTCCAATATATGCAGAGATCAATATCAAATTGTAAAGGTACAGAATAGGAACCGACAAGCGGAAATGCCGGAAAAAAATCAATCTCAATAGCATTAGGCAAATACAGAAGTTACAGCAATACAGATACTAAAAAACAAACATTGTCATTCCCTAAAGGAATTTGGATTGCTCCTTCTACGCATGAACGGATTTGAGATCAACTAACTCAGGTTCTAACTAGAAATAGAACATTTCAGGCTAAAAGGGCTCCAGGGGTTCAGGATTGAAGCAAGGTAGATGTCGGCATCGTAAAGACTCCAGTAGAAGTCTTAGAAAAGGGAATCAGCGTTGGCATGAAGCTAAACGTTGTCAGGGCAAAAAGGGTGTGAAGAGGTCTGCACCTCTCCAGGGCCAAATGTATCTGCAGTAACTCTAACAATGCAAACACCAGCTTAAAGTGGAAAGTTCCAGGAGCATCTGTATCTCCAAGCACTTCACCAGAAACCCAATTATTTCTCTTCCTCACAGAGCACACTTGCAACAGTGGACGGATCTCCCATCCCACAGAGCTCCAACGACCAGGTTAACCTTGAATGTCTTCAGTCCAGATATACAATGAATAGGAGGCTTCCTCTGCTCATTAAATCAACCAGTTCATGCCAAGATTTCTCTTCTCAGGCCTCTCTGTCTCTAAAACACAATACTTCTTTCTCTAGCCAAGAAATCATGAAAGCACACCTGCAAAAGAAAAACATGCAGGGCACGGAAAATACATCTCATGTCAAAATGAAGGCCTAGTTAAGCTAACTTAATAAATCATTTTCAATATCCACTTCTAATACACAATAATGGGTGCGAGCATTACGTCAGAATAAACGCAGACGTGAACAAATGAATTCATGATTACATATGCAATGTGCTTTCAATAAATGCAAGGTATCAAAATACAAGTGTAAATGTGAATGAGAACTCGAAATCTTAGAACACATGCATATATACATAAACTCTAACGTCTACAGTGAGTGCACCTTCAATAATACGTTTCAATGTTTCACTTTGCATTAATAATGTTAAGGCACACAGAATATTTTATGTCAGTAACATATTTCTATCACTTCTGTAATCCATAGGGCTGCAGCCACAATGACGCTGCTCCACAGCTAGCCTTGCTTGGATAGACATGCAGGTGCTGGCCCTGGACACAGCCCTCTTGTTCAGCACTATAACACAAGATCCTGTCTGCAGGACAGGATTTATGTACATGAGATGTGTGGGGAATAACAGGGGCCTGGCTGAAGCCAAGGCTTTATGGTAAGAAGCAGCCAACTCGCTTCCTACCTGCAGTGTACCTTAGAAGCTCATGGCATCACCACTAAAACAGAACCAGGGCTTCGAGAGGGGTCTGGCGACCAGTTAAGCAGGTGTTGTGGAATTATTACCAGGTTTACCAGAAAACAAAAGTGTCACCAGAAGCACTGATTAGACCTTGATAGAACTTTAAAGATGTCTTTACAGGAGTATTTTGTATTCTGTCATAATTTTTTTTTAAAGAAATAGCACCAAATATGTGCATTTCAAATCAAATTGGACCAGGGATATTGCTAAAAACTTGATAAGCATTAAAGGCCACTTTACGGGATGCTAGGGATTCTCCCTCTATTACCATTTGAAATCATTTAACGCGAGTGGTGCCTTTTTAAGAACATTGGGCCTCTAACACTGGCATACATTTGGTTAGTCTTTTCCCCAAATTCTTGTAATTTAGTTCTAGATGCTTTTGCATTCCACCTCTTGCGACCAGCACATCAGCATTTTTTTTATTCAGAGCTACAATAATAAACATATTTGGTAATCCACACAACTATTACTTAAAAAATATTGCACAGATTTATATAATTTGATTGTACATATACATATATGCAACAGTTGCTAGATATTATTCGATAGAAAAAGAAAAAATAAGAGAAATTAAATCATATATAAAGTACAGTTATATGGCTCATGTGAATTCAACCCAAAGGTTAATGTCTTTATGGCTGGCACCAGACCGTGTGGCATATAGTTTTGTACATTGTTTAAATTTACAAAATGTCATGAACCAATCTGTAGAAGAAGGAATTTATTCAGATTTCCATTTCTGTAGTAATAGCAAGAGTGTAAGCAACCATAAAATATACATTAATTTGTGACGTCTCAAAGATATCCCATCCAAAGATACATAGCCCAGTAAAATTATATTGGGATTTCAAGGAATTTTGATCTGTAAAGGGTCTTCAAGATATTAAAATAATAAATATTAAACACTAAATATTCCCTAATCTGGGGCAACACCTTATGGTGTGATACCAATCTGCCACCTCAAGTAGGGAACACAACCCTAGTTAGGGTAAGTTACAACACAACCTAAATTATCCTGTGCCCACCCTCAGGTAGTTTGGCACAGAGCAGGCAGACTTAACTTAGAAGACAATGTGTAAAATATTGGTACAATAACTCATATAGTAACACAGTGAAAACACCACAAAAAGACTCCACACCAGTTTAGGGAAATAGATAATATTTATCTGAATGAAATAAGACTGAAGCTACAACAATCGAACATGCACAAGTCAGGATATCACTATTTAAAGGTTTAAATGAGCCTTAATCCACAAGAATCAGTGGTTGTATGCTTTTGACACACAGTACCTGGGAAGCGTCAAAAATAACGCCACAGGGCGCCGCAGAGGATGAGATGCATCTGAAAAGAAAGCGATGTGTCAATTTTTCTGGTGCGGCAAAGGCGATGCGTTGTTTATTTCCATGTGGCAAGGTGATGTGTCGATTTCAGGGAATGCAACCTTGGTTCCTCACTCCGATGCAGGGATATTTTGATGGCCAGGGGCAATGCGTGGAAAATCTAAAAGTGCTGGTAGGATAGAGCAGGCGCTGTGTCTATTTTTGCAGGCTTTGTGTTGATTTTACGACGTGCTGCATTTTCTCTCTTTGGTGAAGTCTTTCTTTGCCCTGAGACTTCAGAACAGGAGGCATGCTCAGTCCAAGCCCTTGGAGAACACTTGTGGAGGAAGGCAGAGTCCTTCCAGCAGAGTCAGGGTCTAGCAGGCAGCAGGGCAACAGCAGCAGTCCTTCTAGCAAAACAGTCCAGATGAGACCTTTGGGCAGCACGGCAGTCCCTCTGACAGAGTCTAGTTGTAGGCCCAGAAGTGACTGATTTGGTGGGGTCACAGACCCAGTATATATATATATATATCGACACAAAGGGTCAGGAACAGTTCTTGGCGGCGCACTCTTGTTGCCTGGTCAGGTGACGGAGGAGACCACCCTCAAAATATTCATGAAATCAAAAAATTCACCGCACTCCACAGGGTCCTGTGTATCTCTTTTATTGCAGCATTCAGTAACCACCAACGCGTTTCAACTTATTACAGCCGTGAACAAGACTTGTAATCATTTGAAATGCTTTGGTGGTTACTGAATGCCTCAATAAAAGCGATACACAGGACCCTGTGGAGTGCAGTGAATTTATAAATATATACATATTTACCCAAATGTGCTTTTGAAGTGGAGGAAACTTCAAAGAGTGGTCTTGAAGTGCACAAGTTCCCCTTCCAACCCAATGTTAAATTCAACTTCATCAGTTAGCAGGATTTCTCACTACCATTTCACCCATACCAAACATGACAATGCCACTCATCTCAGATCAGAAAGTACCACTTAAAAGTGTATAAGGGCATTTCCAATGCTAGCCTATGAGAGGAACAGGCTTCACACTAGTGAAAAACGACTTTGGGAGTCTCACACTATCAGGACATGTAAAACTTACAAGTACATGTCCTGCCTTTTACTTACACAGCACCCTGCCCTATGGGCTGCCTAGGGCCTATCTTAGGGGTGATGTATGTAATAAAGAGGGAATTTAAGGTTTGGCAAGTCATTTTAAATGCCAAGTCAAAGTGGCAGTGAAACGGCACACACAGGCTTTGCTATGGCAGGCCTGAGGCATGGTTAAGGGACTACTTATGTGGGTGGCACAATCAGTGCAGCAGTCCTGCTAGTAGCATTTTAATTTACAGGCCCTGGGCACATCTGGTGTTCTTTACTAAAGACTTATAGGCAAATTAAATATGCCAAGTGGGTATGAGCCAATGTTACCATGTTTAGGGGAGAGAGCACAAGCACTTTAGCACCATTTTGGGTAAAATTGCTCTTTGTGAAAATTGGCACCTCTTAAAATGGAAAAGTTAAACCTAACTTTATTCCAGATTTCTGAAGATAAAACAGTATCTTCCTCTTTGACTCATTTATGAGAAATTTTAAAGAATTTGCATGATTGTTTGAAACTCTTAAAATATTTTATCCAATTCCCCGCTGATCCCGATACCGGATTCTGAACTAAAGTGTCATTATCACAGTGTCTGGAGCTTGTATTGATATTCTTAGGGGTGAAATATACTGCATTGTATATCCTTTGGAGAAAAGTTCACCTGATCTTACTGTTGGCTCTAAATCTGGGCAGTTCTTCCACCACTTAAAAAGTCAGCCACCTTTGAAAATCCATTCGTTTTCCACCTATTATTAATCATAACATCAATGAAAGTCTGATTTTTGAGCTCTAAATCCTCGAGATGGGTTGAGATATTAAAATAGAGAATGGAAATGTTTTCATAATACAGGATTTTCCTTCTAAAAAACCCTCGAAGTGTCTTGTAGCGGACTTTGTTGGCTGATTTTGTTATCCTAAGAGTATCTTCCATGTTATTATCTTTTAATATGAAATCTATTAAGTTATTATCAAAGTGTATATGTGATGAGTGCACTTTCTTTATCTGAATGATTTTTCAGATGTGCAAAATATGCACAACAATAGGTTTTCATATTAGGGAATTCAAGCCCATCCTCAGAGTTTGGGCTTCGTAAGTGCTAGGTGACAATCTGAGGCTTTAGTTGTGCCATAAGAATGATTTAATCATAGACATTCCTTTCCTAAAAACGTTGAACATAAAATACAAGATGCATTTGTTAATAGAGGTAAATAGAGGTAAACAAATCGCCATTTTGACTCAAGCAACTTTGCCAAAAACTGAAAGAAGCAGAGGCTTACATTTTGATCATAATATTTTTACTTGCATTGAGAGGGGATATATAATTTAAATAATAAAAATCCTATATTTTAGGAGAAAACTTGATCCCCAAGTAACAATTTGGTTGATCGTGATAGCATCCTTGTGGCTTTTTGGCATTAAGTTTTCGGGGGCAATTACATAATATAACTTATGCTTTAGAATTATTAACTTTGTAGCCTTCCAAAGTTTGAAACACAGAAAAAACTCAAATGGTTTCTCCTCTATTGCTATATTGGGTGTCTTAAAAATAGGTTTATGTCTTTGGCGTAAGAGACGGATGGATTATATTATCACTTCTAATGGCTATAGCGAGTGCTCTGTGAAAAAAGCAAATTAAGAAGGAGAAAGAGGACACCCCTGTCTAGTGCCGCACTGGGCTTTACCGATTTCTGATGAATTTAAAATTAATCTAGCCTCTGCCCCTTTATAAAGATTATGCAAGACCCCTGTGAGCTGGGAGAGTAAACCAATTTTTTCTAAAATACAAAAAAAGACTCTCTCAGGCCACAAGGTTGAAGACCTTCTCGTCATCCAATAGGAAAACCGTAGCTGGGATTTGATTGATAGTGACAGTATCAAGAGCTTCTATTAGACAGTTAGTATTTCTGCATAATAACCACCCTGCAATAAAACCACAACTTATATTCTATTTTATTGGCACTTTTTGGCATTAGTTTCTTTATAATTTTAGAGTCAGAACTTAAGAGAGAGTTCGGGTGATATGAATTAAGGCCCTCAGGATTCTTGCCCTTTTAAAAAAAGCTGACAACAAACCCTGTATTAAATGAAGGTGGGATTGCACCACCAGCCAAAATTAAATTAGCCAGTTTTAGCAAATGAGTACTTAAAATGCTCAAAAATACCTTACAAAAAGTCTTCGAAAGTTTTCTCAAGTTCTTCCATTGTAAAAGGTTCCAACAAGGAAACCATATTGTTTTGAGTGAGTTATGGAATAGGGAGCAGTTCAAGGAACACTTTTAATGTTTTTTTGATCGATTGCCTGAATTTGGTTATAAATCTCTTCATGGTGTTCCAAAAAGATGAAATGTTTTTTCTCTTGAGTAGCATGGTGCACACAAGTGCTCGGGCATTTTAATGCAGTGATGCAACTTATGGGAATGTTCTAACATGTCCGCCAGGCCATGAATCTCAGTGCATCATCACTTTCTTCAAATACGTTTTGGAGACATGTAAAATTGTTTACGTAGCTCCCAGTGTAATAGTTTTCCTCCTAAATGTGCAGTTTTATAAAGCTGTTTCATTTGTATTTGAATTATGAATAAAATGTATCAGATGCTTTTCCGACCTGTGCTTCAAGCTCATGTTTTCCTACATTGATGATTTTTCTTGAGGCAATATTATAAGAAATTATTTGTTGTCACAGAGACACTTTTAAAGCATCCCAAAGTATATCTACTGCAGCAGTGCCTTCTTTCTTCTTAATAATAAACTTTATATACCTCCATTTTAAGCCTTGAATCCAGGATTCATTTTTCAAATATATTTTATGAAATACCCACCTTTTAGAATTGTGTGATTTTTTAAATCTCTTTTATGAACTGACTGTAATGTACAATGAGGCATTGTCTATGTATTCAGTATTTTGTAGTTCTTCTTATATTTGCACACTCTACTACACTATTTTGCTGGCATATTAATGGACTTGATTGTCTAAATAAAGTATTTTTCAAAGTCAAAGTCAAAAAGTGTAATCTCTTAAAACCAGCCTGAGATGTAGATCCAGAGCGGAATGCTCAGAGAAGCTGTTTAGAAAAACAAACAAATGTTCAAACCTAATTAAAGAAGAAATAAAATAAAATCAACATGTGTAGCAGATTTAAATCTAGCAGACAAAAAAGTATACTAACGCTTTGTTCGAAAAGTGGGTCTCCAAAGGTCAATCAATATCAAATCTTTTTACTAAGTGGTCAATACTCTTTCTATCTTTGTCTTCCGCTGTCTCAGATTTGGCGCTCTAAAACCTAATCCTGGATCCTGAAGGAAATTAAAATCTACCCCAAAAACGATCGGACCAGTGATCAATAAGGGTCATTGGAGGAGAGCAATTAATGAATCTGGATTATCGCTAATTGGAGCATAACATCTGGATTATACAACGGAACACCGAATTAAAAACAACTACTAACCTTAACAACGAGGTCGGAACACCGACCTCGTCCTTACTACTAATGATTTTACCACAAATGCCTTAACAACGAAATTTCGTTGTAAAGGCATTCCTGATAAAACCATTACTAATAGGCACCATTCACCCTACATCCCTCACCCCAACCCCACCCCACCCCAAAACCTAAAACCCCCTGACCCCCACCCCCTCCCCAAAACCAAAAACGCCCCACTCTCCCAACCCCACCCCAAAACCTAAAACCACCTGGCCCACCACCCTCTCACCAAAACCTAAACCCACTACTTACCTTAGTCAACCCCTTGTCACCTGCGTCGTCCTCCTTCGCCAACTCCCTTCTTTGTACCTTAACCACGCATGTTCGTTGTTCAGAACATACGTAGTTAAGGCACAAAAAAACGAAGTCGTGGTTAAAGAAAGCGTTGTTGCGCTTTCGTTAACCACGACTTTCGTAATAAAAAAGTCGTAAAAAAGGATGTTTCCCTAACATCTGACATAAATGAATCAAATGGAAGAATTGGAGAAATGAACCAAACACCAATGGCCCTTCTTATCATGCAGCTGCGTGTTTGGGTGCCAAGATTTTTACTGATAAAAATCACCAGTGTGCAGCACTGGAAGAGGAAAAACATTTAAACCCACAAAAGATTTAAATATAGTGGATCTTGATAATCTAAAAGCCGGTATATGGGTTTCTTGAAATAAAATAATTGACAAATTGTGCATCAGAACCCATATTGCAATAGACTGAGGGGCATATTTAAGAAAAGTGGCGCTGCACACTGTCCAGCGCCACTTTTCTTGCACTCCTTAGCACCCCCTGACGCCACCATGTGTGCGCTGTATTTAAAATACGGTGCACCATGGCGCTAGTTAGGGGACTAGCGTCAGAACTTTTTACGCTATTCCGGAGCTTTGCAGGATTAGCGTCGAAAATGTTGACGCTAATCCTGTGGAAGCCTCCTTTTCACGTCTGCTCTGCGCCATTTTTTCGGCCCTCCTAACGGGGGAACGCCCCCCTTGCATACATTATGTCTGGCGCAGCCAAAATGTGGTGCAAGGGGTTACAATGTGGCACGACGCATGCATTGCATCACTTTGTAAATTTGGCGTGGCGATTTTGACCTTGTTGGGCCACATCAACATAACAGAAAATGACGATAATGTGGCCCAAGGAGGTGCTAGGGGCTCTTAAATCTGCGCTTGAGTTTTTCTCCTTTTGCCAATAACATTGAACTTAATTTTTTTTAACTTACATGAGAATCAGCAATGTATTATATTAGCCTTAACTACTAGCTTATGAAATATGCAGATATCTGAGCTCTTAGTTCAAAGCAGCAAATTAATCAATAAATGATTGAAGACAAGAGTGAGCAGCTGACGGCAGGCTCAGATAAAGTGCTTGTTGAAAGGTATAAAGTACAAATAGAAGTGCCTATGAAGACCGATGATGACGTCAGCACTGGAGTGCGCTAAAGTTCAATGAGCTATGCTCTCTTAGTACTAAACTATAAACTAATATGCATAAACTGCTCAAGGTCAAGTGTGTTTCATAAACCTGAAGCTGTCAGTGCTGCTGGAAAAAGCAAAAATACAATAAAGTGCATGAAGATATATGTCCCCCTAAACAATGCTACAAGGAAATTGATTGATAAATTGCCATTTTGTACCAATTTTTGCACTGCTTGTCATCACAAACCATGACCCCTGTGCTCTTGTGGGTGCCCCCACCTAAATGCCCACCCTTAGCACTCCTGCGCAAACCTGAAACCACTCCCACCATGCCTTGCTGCCAAGAGCAACTTCTCATCTAGTCATGACCCCCACCTCCCCACACTAAAACACTTGTATACCATCCCAGAATCCCAACCCCTGCCCAGCCCCACTAACAATGACCATGAATCTAAGTGAAGAATCAAAATTATTCAGATTGTTTAAAAAAAAGTGTATGCATCTTTGACTTTAGTCAACACATAATACTGCTCTTTAAATACAACCTTCAGTCTGGACAATTAAACTATAGACGCCAGAGTCTCTATTGTACTAAACTGTGGTACAATAGTCTTAAACTCTTTTCGTCTTTGGGCTGCCTCCAGAGTTATGTCTGGGAAAACATATAAAGAACATTTATTTTCTACTGAAAAATACTTTTTTTGATAGCTTTATTGAGAATCAATTTTTTGACTTTATAATTGGAAATGCTTACCCAGTGGATTAGCTTCAGGGGGTGTTTGGGGTGTTACACCCCCCAACAAATGTATTTTGTGATAAATAGTTGGGTACAGGTGTTTTCAGTTGGGTACGGTGAGGTGTCTGGCGAATTTCACCAGGACTTTTTACACCCACTGACAAAAAACTTACACACACTCTCTCTCATTTCTGTTTCCAAAGTCCTCAAAATGTTGGTTATTTTACAAAACATTGTGGGCCTGATTCCCAGGGGTAAAGTTAGGCTTTGGGTCTAAGTTTAGGCTCTCTGCACTCGGACTAGAATCTGTGCATTTAGCTCGAGTTTTGCCCCGAGTGTGGAGATTCCACTCCGGGTGTAGGAGTAAAGATACTAATCATAACTTACCTGTTTGAATACCGAAAGTCATAAACTTATACTTTTGGTCTAAATTTACCTTTGTGCATAGAGTGGTGTGTTTCTCTCACGTAATACTCATATGAATCTGTATTCCTCTCCATTTCCACTGCCCCTTAAAACCCTTTTATGCACCCTGCTTGTTGTGTAACGTGTCCTGATCAATGCCTCGACTAAAGATATTGAGCCAACATTATCCTCTCCACACTCTGAAAGACCCATTATTCCCCATTTTGAGCGTCGAGGATGGTTTTCCATGTCTCCTTGTTGTCGCTGAGCAGTGTTTGCTGCTTCTTGAGCTGGACAGTTTGCTCCATAGTTGTGAGCAACTTATCCTCACATTCTGAAACACTTTGCTCCATTTCCTCCTATTTGGGCCAATTGTGCATCTATTTTATTTAAACTCCCATCGCCTGATCTGCTGTGTCCCTCCGATGCTGTGTTGTTGACTTAATTTCCACCACTAATTGTTTCCAACAATGGGAGAACACGCTAAAAAAATTCCTGGTGAATATTTATAACTGTGGTTTCCCAATGCAGTGCCACCTGGAGAGATGTGAAGAGCATAGATTGCAGGCCCTGCTCCTCTGCCACGTTTTGAGGCTGTTGCGCTGGGAGCATCATGTTGGTTTGATTGGAGGGTAAATCCAAGCCAGTCAGCCCTGTACCCAGCTCCTGTTATTCATTGAAACCTTCAGAGCCTCCTTATGCGACTGCAACAGGTAAAGACACCCGTCGGATGCTTGCTGCGGACAGTAGCTGGAACACTGGTTCCATAATCTTCAAGTGTCTGCAAATTCTACTGAGTTTGGGCCACATTTATCAAACTTTCACAAAGTTCAGCAAGCCACCTCGCTGTGCTGCATCAAAGGGCAGAAATGTGCGTATTTAACCGGTTCTGTGCCTTGGACGAGGTGACCTCGTCCAAGGCTACAGTTCCCGTGTGCCTTGGACGAGGTCACCTCGTCCAAGGCACGGGAACTGGGGGGAGCGCTCCCCCCCCTGTGCACTCCACCCACCCCCCCAAGGCGAGGATGGAAGGGGAAGCCCTTCCCCTTCCACCCCCGACCCCCACCCGGCAATCTGATGACGTCAGCGTGCGCACAGCGCGCCGACGTCATCAAGTGTTGCCGGGACGTGCTGGAAGCCATTTGCTTCCAGCGCGTCGAAGGGAGAGGACCTGTAAAGGTGAGTCCTTCCCTTTTTTGGGGTTTTGGGAGGGGGAAACAGACACGGGGGAAAGGAAAGGGTTTTTCCTTTCCCCCTGTGCCTATTTTCACTAAATTCCTGCTCCACAATCGCGGGCAGGGCCCGCGATCGTGGAGCAGGAATCTCCACTAGACACCAGGGATTTTTGAGGGTATGTTTCTTTTGGGGGCGACTCCTGGGGGCAGATCGCAGTTTTTCCGGCGAATCAGCCCCTGGGGAGGGGGGGGGGGGGGTGAAATCTACTAGACACCAGGGATTTTGTTTTCTTTGTATATTTTGGGGGCGACCCCTTGGGCAAGGGTCTCCCTCCCCCGGGGGTCCATTTTATTTAGTGTTTCGCCCCCCCCTGGGGGCAGATCGCCGATTTTTCGGCCGATCTGCCCGCCGGGGGGGGGGGGGGCGAAATCCACTAGACACCAGGGATTTCTTTAAAAGTTTCTTTTGGGGGCCACCTCTTGGGCACGGGTTGCCCCTCTGGGGGGCTATTTTTTTCAGTATTTCGCCCCCCCCTGGGGGCAGATCGCTGATTTTTCGGCCGATCTGCCCCCGGGGGGGGGGGCGAAATCCACTAGACACCAGGGATTTTGTTTTTATTGTTTATTTTGGGGGCAACCCCTTGGGCAAGGGTCCCCCCGCGGGCAAGGGTCACCCCCGGGGGTCTATTTTATTTAGTATTTCGCCCCCCCCTGGGGGCAGATTGCCGATTTTTCGGCCGATCTGCCCCCAGGGGGGGCGAAATCCACTAGACACCAGGGATTTCTTTGAAAATAAAAGTTTCTTTTGGGGGCGACCCCTTGGGCAAGGGTCGCCCCCCTGGGGGGCTACTTTTTTTAGTATTTCACCCCCCACGGGGGCAGATCGACGATTTTTCGGCCGATCTGCCCTCAGGGGGGGGGGCGAAATCCACTAGACACCAGGGATTTTGTTTTTATTGTTTATTTTGGGGGCAACCCCTTGGGCAAGGGTCCTCCCCCCCCGGGCAAGGGTCGCCTCCCCGGGGGTCTATTTTATTTAGTATTTCGCCCCCCCCTGGGGGCAGATTACCGATTTTACGGCCGATCTGTCCCCGGGGGAGCGAAATCCACTAGACACCAGGGATTTACTTTTATATGTTTATTTTGGGGGCGACCCCTTGGGCAAGGGTCGCTCCCCTGGGTGGCTATTTTTTTTTTCAGTTTTGGCCCCCCCAAGGGCAGACCAGCCATGTTTTTGGACGATCTGGCCCCCGGGGGGGGGTCGAAGCACACTAGGCGCCAGGGATTGTGTGGTGTGTGTTTGGGGGCACCCCTTGGGCAACGGTCGCCCCCCCCCCAAAGTGGGGAAAGTTCGTATTGGCCATCTCTGCCCCCAAGGAGGGCAGAAACCACCAATACGGCAGGGATTATTATTTTTTTTTCCTTTTTTTTGTTTTGTGCTGGGGGTGCCCCCTTTGGGAAGGGTCGCCCCCTAAAGGGGGCACAGAGCTGTTGTCCATTTCTGCCCCCCTTGGGGGCAGATTGGCCACATTTGTTTACGCCCATCTGCCCCCAAGGGGGGCAGAATCCACTTAGGTACCAGGGACAATTTCTAAGTTCTTGATGGTGGGGTGTTTGTCAACTGGCGAAGTATTTGTATTTGTGATTATAACAATTTATTTCTTCTTTTTCTTCTAGTTCAACGCTTTTGCTTCCTTGCTGTGGATCCTTGCGGTTTTGGCAGTAGTTGTCCTGCGGTTTCCATAGTTGCATGTTTTAGGTAAGTGAAAGCAATTTACTCCAAAGGAGTATTGTTGACATGCATGAATGACATGTTTGTAGGTGGTGTACTAAATGCAGTATTGTGTGTGAAATTGTCCTTAGATTTGAGCACAATGATATTTTTGTTGTCATATGTCTAATTTTCTTTTTTCTTTTTTCTTTTTAGTGGGATATCATTGGTGATTGCTGTGTCTGTGCAGAGTAGTTGCTTGGTGAGTAGCTTTTTCAGGCAAGTGAGTGGTATAGTTTTTTTAGTACATAACTCTTTGTGATAAAGCTACACTTTGTTTATTACTTATTTTAGTGCTAGTTGTTGTTGGCAATCCATTTGTTGTTAATGAGGATCATGGATAGCCGCAGAGTGACCGCTCAGCAGGTTGTTGGCATGCTCTTTGAGTCGTCTTCAGACCATGATTACGAGACTGACTCTGCATCTGAGGCATAGGAGGAAGTGGGAGATTCTGGAAGTGAGTTTTCTGTCCAAGAGTATTCTTCTGATGAGGAAGCTACTCTCAGTGCAGATGAAGGGCCTGTTGTAGAGGAGGACATTGATGTGCCAAGAGTGCAGCAGCCTGGGGCTGAAGGGTTTCCCATTAGAAGACCTGACACCTGAATTGCCCCAAACATGGAGAAGCCACAGTTACCTGCATTTACTGGTCTCCCAGGGTGTAGAGTTAATACGGAAAACTTTTTGCCTGTCCATTTCTTTCACTTGTTTATGGACGATGTATTTTTGGAAGAGATTGTGGTGCAGACTAATTTGTATGCAGAGCAATATTTGCGGGACAACGCTGCCAGACTTAAGCCTCAGTCTAGAGCTACTCAGTGGGTTCCCACATATCTGGAAGAGATGAAAAAGTTTTTAGGTTTGACTTTTTTGATGGGGTTGATCAGGAAGCCGTCACTGGCTTCTTATTGGTCTACTAGTCCCTTGATGGCAACGGCTATATTTCCTGCAACTATGACACGTAATCGGTATTTGCTTCTTCTTCGTATGCTGCATTTTGTAGACAATGCTTTAGCCTTGTCACGAGATCACCCTGATTGTGACCGTCTTTTTAAGATTAGGCCTGTCCTTGATCAATTTGTAGATCGTTTTTCAGAGGTCTATATTCCAGGCAAAGAGATAAGTGTGGACGAGTCTTTGGTCCTTTTCAAAGGGCGTTTAGTTTTTAAGCAGTACATTCCTAGTAAGAGGGCACGGTATGGGATTAAATTGTATATGCTGTCAGAAAGCAGTACAGGATATGTGTATAATTTCCGGGTCTACACTGGTAGGGATTCCAATATTGACCCTCCCGGTTGTCCGGCTACTTTTGGAGTTAGCGAAAAAATTGTGTGGGAACTTGGTAGACGGCTGTTTAACAAAGGTCTCCATTTGTACATAGATAATTTCTACGCTGGAGTGCAGTTGTTCAAGGATTTGTTCAGAGTGGACACTGTTGCTTGTGGCACAATCCGTTATAACCGGAAAGGCTATCCACGGGAGCTTGTCTGTAAAAAACTTGAGAGGGGACAGTGCAGTGCCTTGCGGAATAATGAGCTGCTAGCTCTGAAATTTTCAGACAGGAGGGATGTGTACATGCTATCTACCATCCATGATGAGAGTACTTCCCCTGTGACTGTTTGGGGTCAGGTTGCGTAAGTGCGCAAACCTGCGTGCATTTTGGACTACAATAGGCACATGGGTGGTGTTGATAGAGTAGATCAGAGGTTGGAACCTTACACTGCTCTTCGTAAGTCTTACGTGTGGTATAAAAAGTTGGCCCTACATTTATTTCATTTGGCAACTTTTAATGCCTTTATTGTATTCAAGGATTGTTCACCTGAGTCAAGTATGACATTTGTTAAATTTCAGGAGTCGGTGATAGAAAGCTTTATTGTGGTGGAACAGGCAAGAGTTCCTAGAGTAGAAGTGGTGGAGGATGTAGCTAGATTGAAAGATCGGCACTTTTCAGATCACATTCCTCCCACTCCCAAAAAAGACTTGCCCACAAAGAAATGTAGAATATGTGCCCGGAGATTAATCCGGAGGGAGAGCCGGATGTACTGCGCCGAATGCCCTTCAAAGCCTGGGCTGTGTGTGCCCAGCTGTTTTAGAAGTTACCACACAAGGAAAAACTTCTGGGAAATACCGTGAGCGTAAGCTGTCTGTTTTATATTTTCATATGTTTCACGGTTGGCATCTCTGTCATGTATTTAGTTAGAGCTTTTGTGTTTGTAGTTTTGTGCTTATTTTATAATTAGTTAGTGGTTTCTTTGTTTATAAACAAAAAAAAAGTGATGGTGGTGTGCGTGGGGTGGGGCTTGGCTGGTGGTGTGTGTGGGGTGGCGCTTGGCTGGCGGTGTGCGTGGGGCTTGGCTGGAGGTGTGCGTGGGGTGGCGCTTGGCTGGCGGTGTGCTTGGGGTGGCGCTTGGCTGGCGGTGTGCGTGGGGTGGGGCTTGGCTGGTGGTGTGCGTGGGGTGGCGCTTGGCTGGCAGTGTGCGTGGGGTGGCGCTTGGCTGGCTGTGTGCTTGGGGTGGCGCTTGGCTGGCGGTGTGCGTGGGGTGGCGCTTGGCTGGCGGTGTGCGTGGGGTGGGGCTTGGCTGGCGGTGTGGGTGGGGTGGCGCTTGGCTGGCGGTGCCAGCCCACACTCCCATCAGCTGGTGTGATTCTTGTATCAGGCATGTGGGCGTATGTAAGTGATGGGCCCTTGAGTGGCGCGGTCTGTCGATGTGAGTGTTGTAATGTACTGGGCCCGTGGCTGGCGGTGTGAATGGTCTTGTGCGTGTCATGTATGAAAGGTGTGTGAATGGACTGTAAAGCGGTTGGTGCCTTGTCGCGGCTTTACAGCTCACGAGCTGTGAGTCATTGGTTCAGTTTCTTGCCTTTCAGTTATTAACAGTGCATTTCATTTTTGTGAAATCTCTTGTTAATAAAATTTGATCCACTGAACCATCACTCACCCTCGTGCCAAATCCAACCAGTATGTGTGGTAAAAATGACAAAACCTGCTCCGCTGTAATCAGGCGTCGCAGCACACCTGTGAGACGCTAGGTGTCTCGGTGGGACCCCGATGATGAAGCATGCCACCAACTTGGTTGGTGGGTGAGGGGTCTTTTTCACATAACCTAAGTGCGTCTCTTTTCACAATTTTAGTGTTTGGCACATCACGGACGTATGTGGACACATCAAAATGATATATTACAAAACTACCTGTGTTTGGGTGACAGGGGGCACCTATGTTTTTGGTCCTGGGTGCGGCCTTCATCTAGGGAAACCTACCAAACCCAGACATTTTTTAAAACTAGACACCCCAAGGAGTCCAGGGAGGTGTGGCTTGCGTGGATCCCCCAACATTTTCTTCCCCAGACTCCTCTGTAAACCTCAAAATTTGCTTAAAAAAGCATATTTTCCTGACTTTTCTTAGTAGGATCACCGCTCCAGCACAAATTTCCTACTCCCCAGTGTTCCCCTCAGTCTCCCAAGTAAAATGACACCTCACTTATGTGGGTCCCCAAAGCAGAGTCAGTCTAAAGATGTATAAAAGAATATGTCCTTATAAACTCGCTGTGCTATCCCCTCTATCTCTACAAGTTTTGGGCCTTATTCTGTTGCAGGCACCTGGCCCACCCACACAAGTGAGGTATCATTTTTACCGGGAGACTAGGGGGAACGCTGGGTGGAAGGAAATTTATGGCTCCTCTCAGATTCCAGAACTTTCTGTCACCAAAATGTGAGGAAAACGTGTTTCTTTAGCCACATTTTGAGGTTTGCAAAGGATTCTAGGTAACAGAACCTGGTCAGTGCCCCACAAGTCACCCCTTCTTGGATTCCCCTAGGTCTCTAGTTTTCAAAAATGCACAGGTTTAGTAGGTTTCCCTAGGTGCCGGCTGAGCTAGAGGCCAAAATCCACGGGTAGGCACTGTTTTCTATGAAAAAATGTGATGTGTCCACGTTGTATTTTGGGCCATTTCCTGTCACGGGTGCTAGGCCTACCCACACAAGTGAGGTATCATTTTTATCGGCAGACTTGGGGGAACGCTGGGTGGAAGGAAATTTGTGGCTCCTCTTAGATTCCAGAACTTTCTGTCACCATAATGTGAGGAAAATGTGTTTTTTTAGCCAAATTTTGAGGTTTGCAAAGGATTCTGGGTAACAGAACCTGGTCAGAGCCCCACAAGTCACCCCATCTTGGATTCCCCTAGGTCTCTAGTTTTCAAACATGCACAGGTTTGGTAGGTTTCCCTAGATGCCGGCTGAGCTAGAGGCCAAAATCTACAGGTAGGCACATTGCAAAAAACAGCTCTGTTTTCTGTCAAAAAATGGGATGTGTCCACGTTATGCTTTGGGGCATTTCCTGTCGCGGGCGCTAGGCCTACCCACACAAGTGAGGTATCATTTTTATCGGGAGACTTGGGGGAACGCTGGGTGGAAGGAAATTTGTGCTTCCTCTCAGATTCCAGGACTTTCTGTCACCGAAATGTGAGGAAAACGTTTTTTTTTAGCCAAATTTTGAGGTTTGCAAAGGATTCTGGGTAACAGAACCTGGGCAGAGCCTCACAAGTCACCCCAACTTGGATTCCCCTAGGTCTTTAGTTTTCAAAAATGCACAGGTTTGGTAGGTTTCCCTAGGTGCCGGCTGAGCTAGAGGCCAAAATCTACAGGTAGGCACTTTGCAAAAAACACCTCTGTTTTCTTTCAAAAAATGTGATGTGTCCACATTGTGTTTTGGGGCATTTCCTGTCAAGGGCGCTAGGCCTACCCACACAAGTGAGGTATCATTTTTATCGGGAGACTTGGGGGAACGCTGCGTGGAAGGAAATTTGTGGCTCCTCTCATATTCCAGAACTTTCTGTCACCGAAATGTGAGGAAAATGTGTTTTTTTAGCCAGATTTTGAGGTTTGCAAAGGATTCTGGGTAACAGAACCTGGTCAGAGCCCCACAAGTCACCCCATCTTGGATTCCCCTAGGTCTCTAGTTTTCAAAAATGCACAGGTTTGGTAGGTTTCTCTAGGTGCCGGCTGAGCTAGAGGCCAAAATCTACAGGTAGGCACTTTGCAAAAAACACCACTGTTTTCTTTAAAAAAATGTGATGTGTCCACGTTGCGTTTTGGGGCATTTCCTGTCACGGGCGCTAGGCCTACCCACACAAGTGAGGTATCATTTTTATCAGGAGACTTGGGGGAACGCTGGGTGGAAGGAAATTTGTGGCTCCTCTCAGATTCCAGAACTTTCTGTCACCGAAATGTGAGGAAAATGTGTTTTTTTAGCCAAATTTTGAGGTTTGCAAAGGATTCTGGGTAACAGAACCTGGTCAGAGCCCCACAAGTCACCCCATCTTGTATTCCCCTAGGTCTCTAGTTTTCACAAATGCACAGGTTTGGTAGGTTTCCCTAGGTGCCGGCTGAGCTAGAGGCCAAAATCTACAGGTAGGCACTTTGCAAAAAACACCTCTGTTTTCTTTCAAAAAATGTGATGTGTCCACATTGTGTTTTGGGGCATTTGCTGTCACGGGCGCTAGGCCTACCCACATAAGTGAGGTATCATTTTTATCAGGAGACTTGGGGGAACGCTGGGTGGAAAGAAATTTGTGGCTCCTCTCAGATTCCAGAACGTTCTGTCACAGAAATGTGAGGAACACGTGTTTTTTTAGCCAAAATTGAGGTTTGCAAAGGATTCTGGGTAACAGAACCTGGTCAGAGCCCCACAAGTCACCCCATCTTGGATTCCCCTAGGTCTCTAGTTTTCAAAAATGCACAGGTTTGGTAGGTTTCCCTAGGTGCCCGCTGAGCTAGAGGCCAAAATCTACAGGTAGGCACTTTGCAAAAAACACCTCTGTTTTCTGTCAAAAAATGGGATGTGTCCACGTTGTGCTTTGGGGCATTTCCTGTCGCGGGCGCTAGGCCTACCCACACAAGTGAGGTATCATTTTTATCGGGAGACTTGGGGGAACGCTGGGTGGAAGGAAATTTGTGCCTCCTCTCAGATTCCAGGACTTTCTGTCAACAAAATGTGAGGAAAATGTGTTTTTTTAGCCAGATTTTGAGGTTTGCAAAGGGTTCTGGGTAGCAGAACCTGGACAGAGCCCCACAAGTCACCCCATTTTGGATTCCCCTAGGTCTCTAGTTTTAAAAAATGCACAGGTTTGGTAGGTTTCCCTAGGTGCCGGCTGAGCTAGAGGCCAAAATCTACAGGTAGGCACTTTGCAAAAAACACCTCTGTTTTCTTTCAAAAAATGTGATGTGTCCACATTGTGTTTTGGGGCATTTCCTGTCACGGGCGCTAGGCCTACCCACACAAGTGAGGTATCATTTTTATCGGGAGACTTGGGGGAACGCTGGGTGGAAGGAAATTTGTGGCTCCTCTCAGATTCCAGAACTTTCTGTCACCGAAATGTGAGGAAAATGTGTTTTTTTAGCCAAATTTTGAGGTTTGCAAAGGATTCTGGGTAACAGAACCTGGTCAGAGCCCCACAAGTCACCCCATCTTGGATTCCCCTAGGTCTCTAGTTTTCACAAATGCACAGGTTTGGTAGGTTTCCCTAGGTGCCGGCTGAGCTAGAGGCCAAAATCTACAGGTAGGTACTTTGCAAAAAACACCTCTGTTTTCTTTAAAAAAATGTGATGTGTCCACATTATGTTTTGGGGCATTTCCTGTCACGGGTGCTAGGCCTACCCACACAAGTGAGGTATCATTTTTATCGGGAGACTTGGGGGAACGCTGGGTGGAAGGAAATTTGTGGCTCCTCTCAGATTCCAGAACGTTCTGTCACAGAAATGTGAGGAACATGTGTTTTTTTAGCCAAAATTGAGGTTTGCAAAGCATTCTGGGTAACAGAACCTGGTCAGAGCCCCACAAGTCACCCCATCTTGGATTCCCCTAGGTCTCTAGTTTTCACAAATGCACAGGTTTGGTAGGTTTCCCTAGGTGCCGGCTGAGCTAGAGGCCAAAATCTACAGGTAGGCACTTTGCAAAAAACACCTCTGTTTTCTGTGAAAAAATGGGATGTGTCCACGTTGTGCTTTGGGGCATTTCCTGTCGCGGGCGCTAGGCCTACCCACACAAGTGAGGTATCATTTTTATCGGGAGACTTGGGGGAACGCTGGGTGGAAGGAAATTTGTGCCTCCTCTCAGATTCCAGGACTTTCTCTCACCAAAATGGGAGGAAAATGTGTTTTTTTTAGCCAAATTTTGAGGTTTGCAAAGGATTCTGGGTAACAGAACCTGGTCAGAGCCCCACAAGTCACCCCATCTTGGATTCCCCTAGGTCTCTAGTTTTAAAAAATGCACAGGTTTGGTAGGTTTCCCTAGGTGCCGGCTGAGCTAGAGGCCAAAATTTACAGGTAGGCACTTTGCAAAAAACAGCTCTGTTTTCTTTAAAAAAATGTGATGTGTCCACATTGTGTTTTGGGGCATTTCCTGTCACGGGCGCTAGGCCTACCCACACAAGTGAGGTATCATTTTTATCGGGAGACTTGGGGGAACGCTGGGTGGAAGGAAATTTGTGGCTCCTCTCAGATTCCAGAACGTTCTGTCACAGAAATGTGAGGAACATGTGTTTTTTCAGCCAAAATTGAGGTTTGCAAAGGATTCTGGGTAACAGAACCTGGTCAGAGCCCCACAAGTCACCCCATCTTGGATTCCCCTAGGTCTCTAGTTTTCACAAATGCACAGGTTTGGTAGGTTTCCCTAGGTGCCGGCTGAGCTAGAGGCCACAATCTACAGGTAGGCACTTTGCAAAAAACAGCTCTGTTTTCTGTCAAAAAATGGGATGTGTCCACGTTGTGCTTTGGGGCATTTCCTGTCGCGGGCGCTAGGCCTACCCACACAAGTGAGGTATCATTTTTATCGGGAGACTTGGGGGAACGCTGGGTGGAAGAAAATTCGTGCCTCCTCTCAGATTCCAGAACTTTCTGTCACCGAAATGTGAGGAAAATGTGTTTTTTTAGCCAAATTTTGAGGTTTGCAAAGGATTCTGGGTAACAGAACCTGGGCAGAGCCCCAGAAGTCGCCCCATCTTGGATTCCCCTAGGTCTCTAGTTTTTACAAATGCACAGGTTTGGTAGGTTTCCCTTGGTGCCGGCTGAGCTAGAGGCCAAAATCTACAGGTAGGCACTTTGCAAAAAACACCTCTGTTTTCTTTCAAAAAATGTGATGTGTCCACATTGTGTTTTGGGGCATTTCCTGTCACGGGCGCTAGGCCTACCCACACAAGTGAGGTATCATTTTTATCGGGAGACTTGGGGGAACGCTGGGTGGAAGGAAATTTGTGGCTCCTCTCAGATTCCAGAACGTTCTGTCACAGAAATGTGAGGAACATGTGTTTTTTTAGCCAAAATTGAGGTTTGCAAAGGATTCTGGGTAACAGAACCTGGTCAGAGCCCCACAAGTCACCCCATCTTGGATTCCCCTAGGTCTCTAGTTTTCACAAATGCACAGGTTTGGTAGGTTTCCCTAGGTGCCGGCTGAGCTAGAGGCCACAATCTACAGGTAGGCACTTTGCAAAAAACAGCTCTGTTTTCTGTCAAAAAATGGGATGTGTCCACGTTGTGCTTTGGGGCATTTCCTGTCGTGGGCGCTAGGCCTACCCACACAAGTGAGTTATCATTTTTATCAGGAGACTTGGGGGAACGCTGGGTGGAAGGAAATTTGTGGCTCCTCTCAGATTCCAGAACTGTCTGTCACCATAATGAGAGGAAAATGTGTTTTTTTAGTCAAATTTTGAGGTTTGAAAGGATTCTGGGTAGGAGAACCTGGTCAGAGACCCACAAGTCACCCTATCCTGGATTCCCCTAGGTATCTAGTTTTCAAGAATGCACAGGTTTGGTAGGTTTCCCTAGTTGTCGGCTGAGCTAGAGGCCAAAATCTACAGGTAGGCACTTTGCAAAAAACACCTCTGTTTTCTTTAAAAAAATGTGATGTGTCCACGATGCGTTTTGGGGCATTTCCTGTCCCGGGCGCTAGGCCTACCCACACAAGTGAGGTATCATTTTTTATCAGGAGACTTAGGGGAACGCTGGGTGGAAAGAAATTTGTGACTCCTCTCTGATTCCAGAACTTTCTGTCACCATAATGTGAGGAAAATGTGTTTTTTTAGCCAAATTTTGAGGTTTGCAAAGGATTCTGAGTAACAGAACCTGGTCAGAGCCCCACAAGTCACCCCATCTTGGAATCCCCTAGGTCTCTAGTTTTAAAAAATGCACAGGTTTGGTAGGTTTCCCTAGATGCCGGCTGAGCTAGAGGCCAAAATCTACAGGTAGGCACTTTGCAAAAAACAGCTCTGTTTTCTGTAAAAAAATGGGATGTGTCCACGTTGTTCTTTGGGGCATTTCCTGTCGCGGGCGCTAGGCCTACCCACACAAGTGAGGTATCATTTTTATCGGGAGACTTGGGGGAACGCTGGGTGGAAGGAAATTTGTGCTTCCTCTCAGATTCCAGGACTTTCTGTCACCGAAATGTGAGGAAAACGTGTTTTTTTAGCCAAATTTTGAGGTTTGCAAAGGATTCTGGGTAACAGAACCTGGGCAGAGCCTCACAAGTCACCCCATCTTGGATTCCCCTAGGTCTTTAGTTTTCAAAAATGCACAGATTTGGTAGGTTTCCCTAGGTGCCGGCTGAGCTGGAGGCCAAAATCTACAGGTAGGCACTTTGCAAAAAACACCTCTGTTTTTTTTCAAAAAATGTGATGTGTCCACATTGTGTTTTGGGGCATTTTCTGTCACGGCCGCTAGGCCTACCCACACAAGTGAGGTATCATTTCTATCGGGAGACTTGGGGGAACGCTGGGTGGAAGGAAATTTGTGGCTCCTCTCAGATTACAGAACTTTCTGTCACCGAAATGTGAGGAAAATGTGGTTTTTTAGCCAGATTTTGAGGTTTGCAAAGGATTCTGGGTAACAGAACCTGGTCAGAGCCCCACAAGTCACCCCATCTTGGATTCCCCTAGGTCTCTAGTTTTCAATAATGCACAGGTTTGGTAGGTTTCCCTAGGTGCCGGCTGAGCTAGAGGCCAAAATCTACAGGTAGGCACTTTGCAAAAAACACCACTGTTTTCTTTCAAAAAATGTGATGTGTCCACGTTGCGTTTTGGGGCATTTCCTGTCACGGGCGCTAGGCCTACCCACACAAGTGAGGTATCATTTTTATCGGGAGACTTGGGGGAACGCTGGGTGGAAAGAAATTTGTGGCTCCTCTCAGATTCCAGAAATTTCTGTCACAGAAATGTGAGTAACATGTGTTTTTTTAGCCAAAATTGAGGTTTGCAAAGGATTCTGGGTAACAAACCTGGTCAGAGCCCCACAAGTCACCCCATCTTGGATTCCCCTAAGTCTCTAGTTTTCACAAATGCACAGGTTTGGTAGGTTTCCCTAGGTGCCGGCTGAGCTAGAGGCCACAATCTACAGGTAGGCACTTTGCAAAAAACAGCTCTGTTTTCTGTCAAAAAATGGGATGTGTCCACGTTGTGCTTTGGGGCATTTCCTGTCGTGGGCGCTAGGCCTACCCACACAAGTGAGTTATCATTTTTATCAGGAGACTTGGGGGAACGCTGGGTGGAAGGAAATTTGTGGCTCCTCTCAGATTCCAGAACTGTCTGTCACCATAATGAGAGGAAAATGTGTTTTTTTAGCCAAATTTTGAGGTTTGAAAGGATTCTGGGTAGGAGAACCTGGTCAGAGACCCACAAGTCACCCTATCCTGGATTCCCCTAGGTATCTAGTTTTCAAGAATGCACAGGTTTGGTAGGTTTCCCTAGTTGTCGGCTGAGCTAGAGGCCAAAATCTACAGGTAGGCACTTTGCAAAAAACACCTCTGTTTTCTTTAAAAAAATGTGATGTGTCCACGATGCGTTTTGGGGCATTTCCTGTCCCGGGCGCTAGGCCTACCCACACAAGTGAGGTATCATTTTTTATCAGGAGACTTAGGGGAACGCTGGGTGGAAAGAAATTTGTGACTCCTCTCTGATTCCAGAACTTTCTGTCACCATAATGTGAGGAAAATGTGTTTTTTTAGCCAAATTTTGAGGTTTGCAAAGGATTCTGAGTAACAGAACCTGGTCAGAGCCCCACAAGTCACCCCATCTTGGAATCCCCTAGGTCTCTAGTTTTAAAAAATGCACAGGTTTGGTAGGTTTCCCTAGATGCCGGCTGAGCTAGAGGCCAAAATCTACAGGTAGGCACTTTGCAAAAAACAGCTCTGTTTTCTGTAAAAAAATGGGATGTGTCCACGTTGTTCTTTGGGGCATTTCCTGTCGCGGGCGCTAGGCCTACCCACACAAGTGAGGTATCATTTTTATCGGGAGACTTGGGGGAACGCTGGGTGGAAGGAAATTTGTGCTTCCTCTCAGATTCCAGGACTTTCTGTCACCGAAATGTGAGGAAAACGTGTTTTTTTAGCCAAATTTTGAGGTTTGCAAAGGATTCTGGGTAACAGAACCTGGGCAGAGCCTCACAAGTCACCCCATCTTGGATTCCCCTAGGTCTTTAGTTTTCAAAAATGCACAGATTTGGTAGGTTTCCCTAGGTGCCGGCTGAGCTGGAGGCCAAAATCTACAGGTAGGCACTTTGCAAAAAACACCTCTGTTTTTTTTCAAAAAATGTGATGTGTCCACATTGTGTTTTGGGGCATTTTCTGTCACGGCCGCTAGGCCTACCCACACAAGTGAGGTATCATTTCTATCGGGAGACTTGGGGGAACGCTGGGTGGAAGGAAATTTGTGGCTCCTCTCAGATTCCAGAACTTTCTGTCACCGAAATGTGAGGAAAATGTGGTTTTTTAGCCAGATTTTGAGGTTTGCAAAGGATTCTGGGTAACAGAACCTGGTCAGAGCCCCACAAGTCACCCCATCTTGGATTCCCCTAGGTCTCTAGTTTTCAATAATGCACAGGTTTGGTAGGTTTCCCTAGGTGCCGGCTGAGCTAGAGGCCAAAATCTACAGGTAGGCACTTTGCAAAAAACACCACTGTTTTCTTTCAAAAAATGTGATGTGTCCACGTTGCGTTTTGGGGCATTTCCTGTCACGGGCGCTAGGCCTACCCACACAAGTGAGGTATCATTTTTATCGGGAGACTTGGGGGAACGCTGGGTGGAAAGAAATTTGTGGCTCCTCTCAGATTCCAGAAATTTCTGTCACAGAAATGTGAGTAACATGTGTTTTTTTAGCCAAAATTGAGGTTTGCAAAGGATTCTGGGTAACAAACCTGGTCAGAGCCCCACAAGTCACCCCATCTTGGATTCCCCTAAGTCTCTAGTTTTCAAAAATGCACAGGTTTGGTAGGTTTCCCTAGGTGCCGGCTGAGCTAGAGGACAAAATCTACAGGTAGGCACTTTGCAAAAAACACCTCTGTTTTCTGTCAAAAAATGGGATGTGTCCACGTTGTGCTTTGGGGCATTTCCTGTCGCGGGCGCTAGGCCTACCCACACAAGTGAGGTATCATGTTTCTCGGGAGACTTTGGGGGAACGCTGGGTGGAAGGAAATTTGTGCCTCCTCTCAGATTCCAGGACTTTCTGTCACCAAAATGTGAGGAAAATGTGTTTTTTTAGCCAAATTTTGAGGTTTGCAAAGGATTCTGGGTAGCAGAACCTGGACAGAGCCCCACAAGTCACCCCATTTTGGATTCCCCTAGGTCTCTAGTTTGAAAAAATGCACAGGTTTGGTAGGTTTCGCTAGGTGCCGGCTGAGCTAGAGGCCAAAATCTACAGGTAGGCACTTTGCAAAAAACACCTCTGTTTTCTTTCAAAAAATGTGATGTGTCCACATTGTGTTTTGGGGCATTTCCTGTCACGGGCGCTAGGCCTACCCACACAAATGAGGTATCATTTTTATCGGGAGACTTGGGGGAACGCTGGGTGGAAGGAAATTTGTGGCTCCTCTCAGATTCCAGAACTTTCTGTCACCGAAATGTGAGGAAAATGTGTTTTTTTAGCCATATTTTGAGGTTTGCAAAGGATTCTGGGTAACAGAACCTGGTCAGAGCCCCACAAGTCACCCCATCTTGGATTCCCCTAGGTCTTTAGTTTTCACAAATGCACAGGTTTGGTAGGTTTCCCTAGGTGCCGGCTGAGCTAGAGGCCAAAATCTACAGATAGGCACTTTGCAAAAAACACCTCTGTTTTCTTTCAAAAAATGTGATGTGTCCATATTGTGTTTTGGGGCATTTCCTGTCACGGGCGCTAGGCCTACCCACACAAGTGAGGTATCATTTTTATCAGGAGACTTGGGGGAACGCTGGGTGGAAGGAAATTTGTGGCTCCTCTCAGATTCCAGGACTTTCTGTCACCAAAATGTGAGGAAAATGTGTTTTTTTAGCCAAAGTTTGAGGTTTGCAAAGGATTCTGGGTAGCAGAACCTGGACAGAGCCCCACAAGTCACCCCATTTTAGATTCCCCTAGGTCTCTAGTTTTAAAAAGTGCACAGGTTTGGTAGGTTTCCCTAGGTGCCGGCTGAGCTAGAGGCCAAAATCTACAGGTAGGCACTTTGCAAAAAACACCTCTGTTTTCTTTCAAAAAATTTGATGTGTCCACATTGTGTTTTGGGGCATTTCCTGTCACGGGCGCTAGGCCTACCCACACAAGTGAGGTATCATTTTTATCGGGAGACTTGGGGGAACGCTGGGTGGGAAGAAATTTGTGGCTCCTCTCAGATTCCAGAAATTTCTGTCACAGAAATGTGAGTAACATGTGTTTTTTTTGCCAAAATTGAGGTTTGCAAAGGATTCTGGGTAACTGAACCTGGTCAGAGCCCCACAAGTCACCCCATCTTGGATTCCCCTAGGTGTCTAGTTTTAAAAAATGCACAGGTTTGGTAGGTTTCCCTAGGTGCCGGCTGAGCTAGAGGCCAAAATCTACAGGTAGGCACTTTGCAAAAAACACCTCTGTTTTCTGTCAAAAAATGGGATGTGTCCACGTTGTGCTTTGGGGCATTTCCTGTCGCGGGCGCTAGGCCTACCCACACAAGTGAGGTATCATTTTTCTCGGGAGACTTTGGGGGAACGCTGGGTGGAAGGAAATTTGGGCCTCCTCTCAGATTCCAGGACTTTCTGTCACCAAAATGTGAGTAAAATGTGTTTTTTTAACCAAATTTTGAGGTTTGCAAAGGATTCTGGGTAGCAGAACCTGGACAGAGCCCCACAAGTCACCCCATTTTGGATTCCCCTAGGTCTCTAGTTCTAAAAAATGCACAGGTTTGGTAGGTTTCGCTAGGTGCCGGCTGAGCTAGAGGCCAAAATCTACAGGTAGGCACTTTGCAAAAAACACCTCTGTTTTCTTTCAAAAAATGTGATGTGTCCACATTGTGTTTTGGGGCATTTCCTGTCACGGGCGCTAGGCCTACCCACACAAGTGAGGTATCATTGTTATCGGGAGACTTGGGGGAACGCTGGGTGGAAGGAAATTTGTGGCTCCTCTCAGATTCCAGGACTTTCTGTCACCAAAATGTGAGGAAAATGTGTTTTTTTAGCCAAAGTTTGAGGTTTGCAAAGGATTCTGGGTAGCAGAACCTGGACAGAGCCCCACAAGTCACCCCATTTTAGATTCCCCTAGGTCTCTAGTTTTAAAAAGTGCACAGGTTTGGTAGGTTTCCCTAGGTGCCGGCTGAGCTAGAGGCCAAAATCTACAGGTAGGCACTTTGCAAAAAACACCTCTGTTTTCTTTCAAAAAATTTGATGTGTCCACATTGTGTTTTGGGGCATTTCCTGTCACGGGCGCTAGGCCTACCCACACAAGTGAGGTATCATTTTTATCGGGAGACTTGGGGGAACGCTGGGTGGGAAGAAATTTGTGGCTCCTCTCAGATTCCAGAAATTTCTGTCACAGAAATGTGAGTAACATGTGTTTTTTTTGCCAAAATTGAGGTTTGCAAAGGATTCTGGGTAACAGAACCTGGTCAGAGCCCCACAAGTCACCCCATCTTGGATTCCCCTAGGTGTCTAGTTTTAAAAAATGCACAGGTTTGGTAGGTTTCCCTAGGTGCCGGCTGAGCTAGAGGCCAAAATCTACAGGTAGGCACTTTGCAAAAAACACCTCTGTTTTCTGTCAAAAAATGGGATGTGTCCACGTTGTGCTTTGGGGCATTTCCTGTCGCGGGCGCTATGCCTACCCACACAAGTGAGGTATCATTTTTCTCTGGAGACTTTGGGGGAACGCTGGGTGGAAGGAAATTTGTGCCTCCTCTCAGATTCCAGGACTTTCTGTCACCAAAATGTGAGTAAAATGTGTTTTTTTAACCAAATTTTGAGGTTTGCAAAGGATTCTGGGTAGCAGAACCTGGACAGAGCCCCACAAGTCACCCCATTTTGGATTCCCCTAGGTCTCTAGTTCTAAAAAATGCACAGGTTTGGTAGGTTTCGCTAGGTGCCGGCTGAGCTAGAGGCCAAAATCTACAGGTAGGCACTTTGCAAAAAACACCTCTGTTTTCTTTCAAAAAATGTGATGTGTCCACATTGTGTTTTGGGGCATTTCCTGTCACGGGCGCTAGGCCTACCCACACAAGTGAGGTATCATTTTTATCAGGAGACTTGGGGGAACGCTGGGTGGAAGGAAATTCGTGCCTCCTCTCAGATTCCAGAACTTTCTGTCACAGAAATGTGAGGAACGTGTTTTTTTAGCCAAAGTTTGAAGTTTGCAAAGGATTCTGGGTAACAGAACCTGGTCAGAGCCCCACAAGTCACCCCATCTTGGATTCCCCTAGGTCTCTAGTTTTCAAAAATGCACAGGTTTGGTAGGTTTCCCTAGATGCCGGCTGAGCTAGAGGCCAAAATCTACAGGTAGGCACTTTGCAAAAAACAGCTCTGTTTTCTGTAAAAAAATGGGATGTGTCCACGTTGTTCTTTGGGGCATTTCCTGTCGCGAGCGCTAGGCCTACCCACACAAGTGAGGTATCATTTTTATCGGGAGACTTGGGGGAACGCTGGGTGGAAGGAAATTTGTGCTTCCTCTCAGATTCCAGGACTTTCTGTCACCGAAATGTGAGGAAAACGTGTTTTTTTAGCCAAATTTTGAGGTTTGCAAAGGATTCTGGGTAACAGAACCTGGGCAGAGCCTCACAAGTCACTCCATCTTGGATTCCCCTAGGTCTTTAGTTTTCAAAAATGCACAGGTTTGGTAGGTTTCCCTAGGTGCCGGCTGAGCTAGAGGCCAAAATCTACAGGTAGGCACTTTGCAAAAAACACCTCTGTTTTTTTTCAAAAAATGTGATGTGTCCACATTGTGTTTTGGGGCATTTCCTGTCACGGGCGCTAGGCCTACCCACACAAGTGAGGTATCATTTCTATCGGGAGACTTGGGGGAACGCTGGGTGGAAGGAAATTTGTGGCTCCTCTCAGATTCCAGAACTTTCTGTCACCGAAATTTGAGGAAAATGTGTTTTTTTAGCCAAAGTTTGAGGTTTGCAAAGGATTCTGGGTAGCAGAACCTGGACAGAGCCCCACAAGTCACCCCATTTTAGATTCCCCTAGGTCTCTAGTTTTAAAAAGTGCACAGGTTTGGTAGGTTTCCCTAGGTGCCGGCTGAGCTAGAGGCCAAAATCTACAGGTAGGCACTTTGCAAAAAACACCTCTGTTTTCTTTCAAAAAATTTGATGTGTCCACATTGTGTTTTGGGGCATTTCCTGTCACGGGCGCTAGGCCTACCCACACAAGTGAGGTATCATTTTTATCGGGAGACTTGGGGGAACGCTGGGTGGGAAGAAATTTGTGGCTCCTCTCAGATTCCAGAAATTTCTGTCACAGAAATGTGAGTAACATGTGTTTTTTTTGCCAAAATTGAGGTTTGCAAAGGATTCTGGGTAACAGAACCTGGACAGAGCCCCACAAGTCACCCCATTTTGGATTCCCCTAGGTCTCTAGTTCTAAAAAATGCACAGGTTTGGTAGGTTTCGCTAGGTGCCGGCTGAGCTAGAGGCCAAAATCTACAGGTAGGCACTTTGCAAAAAACACCTCTGTTTTCTTTCAAAAAATTTGATGTGTCCACATTGTGTTTTGGGGCATTTCCTGTCACGGGCGCTAGGCCTACCCACACAAGTGAGGTATCATTTTTATCAGGAGACTTGGGGGAACGCTGGGTGGAAGGAAATTCGTGCCTCCTCTCAGATTCCAGAACTTTCTGTCACAGAAATGTGAGGAACGTGTTTTTTTAGCCAAAGTTTGAAGTTTGCAAAGGATTCTGGGTAACAGAACCTGGTCAGAGCCCCACAAGTCACCCCATCTTGGATTCCCCTAGGTCTCTAGTTTTCAAAAATGCACAGGTTTGGTAGGTTTCCCTAGATGCCGGCTGAGCTAGAGGCCAAAATCTACAGGTAGGCACTTTGCAAAAAACAGCTCTGTTTTCTGTAAAAAAATGGGATGTGTCCACGTTGTTCTTTGGGGCATTTCCTGTCGCGGGCGCTAGGCCTACCCACACAAGTGAGGTATCATTTTTATCGGGAGACTTGGGGGAACGCTGGGTGGAAGGAAATTTGTGCTTCCTCTCAGATTCCAGGACTTTCTGTCACCGAAATGTGAGGAAAACGTGTTTTTTTAGCCAAATTTTGAGGTTTGCAAAGGATTCTGGGTAACAGAACCTGGGCAGAGCCTCACAAGTCACTCCATCTTGGATTCCCCTAGGTCTTTAGTTTTCAAAAATGCACAGGTTTGGTAGGTTTCCCTAGGTGCCGGCTGAGCTAGAGGCCAAAATCTACAGGTAGGCACTTTGCAAAAAACACCTCTGTTTTTTTTCAAAAAATGTGATGTGTCCACATTGTGTTTTGGGGCATTTCCTGTCACGGGCGCTAGGCCTACCCACACAAGTGAGGTATCATTTCTATCGGGAGACTTGGGGGAACGCTGGGTGGAAGGAAATTTGTGGCTCCTCTCAGATTCCAGAACTTTCTGTCACCGAAATGTGAGGAAAATGTGTTTTTTTAGCCAGATTTTGAGGTTTGCAAAGGATTCTGGGTAACAGAACCTGGTCAGAGCCCCACAAGTCACCCCATCTTGGATTCCCCTAGGTCTCTAGTTTTCAATAATGCACAGGTTTGGTAGGTTTCCCTAGGTGCCGGCTGAGCTAGAGGCCAAAATCTACAGCTAGGCACTTTGCAAAAAACACCACTGTTTTCTTTCAAAAAATGTGATGTGTCCACGTTGCGTTTTGGGGCATTTCCTGTCACGGGCGCTAGGCCTACCCACACAAGTGAGGTATCATTTTTACCGGGAGACTTGGGGGAACGCTGGGTGGAAAGAAATTTGTGGCTCCTCTCAGATTCCAGAAATTTCTGTCACAGAAATGTGAGTAACATGTGTTTTTTTAGCCAAAATTGAGGTTTGCAAAGGATTCTGGGTAACAAACCTGGTCAGAGCCCCACAACTCACCCCATCTTGGATTCCCCTAGGTCTCTAGTTTTCAAAAATGCACAGGTTTGGTAGGTTTCCCTAGGTGCCGGCTGAGCTAGAGGCCAAAATCTACAGGTAGGCACTTTGCAAAAAACACCTCTGTTTTCTGTCAAAAAATGGGATGTGTCCACGTTGTGCTTTGGGGCATTTCCTGTCGCGGGCGCTAGGCCTACCCACACAAGTGAGGTATCATTTTTCTCGGGAGACTTTGGGGGAACGCTGGGTGGAAGGAAATTTGTGCCTCCTCTCAGATTCCAGGACTTTCTGTCACCAAAATGTGAGGAAAATGTGTTTTTTTAGCCAAATTTTGAGGTTTGCAAAGGATTCTGGGTAGCAGAACCTGGACAGAGCCCCACAAGTCACCCCATCTTGGATTCCCCTAGGTCTTTAGTTTTCAAAAATGCACAGGTTTGGTAGGTTTCCCTAGGTGCCGGCTGAGCTAGAGGCCAAAATCTACAGATAGGCACTTTGCAAAAAACACCTCTGTTTTCTTTCAAAAAATGTGATGTGTCCACATTGTGTTTTGGGGCATTTCCTGTCACGGGCGCTAGGCCTACCCACACAAGTGAGGTATCATTTTTATCAGGAGACTTGGGGGAACGCTGGGTGGAAGGAAATTCGTGCCTCCTCTCAGATTCCAGAACTTTCTGTCACAGAAATGTGAGGAACGTGTTTTTTTAGCCAAAGTTTGAAGTTTGCAAAGGATTCTGGGTAACAGAACCTGGTCAGAGCCCCACAAGTCACCCCATCTTGGATTCCCCTAGGTCTCTAGTTTTCAAAAATGCACAGGTTTGGTAGGTTTCGCTAGGTGCCGGCTGAGCTAGAGGCCAAAATCTACAGGTAGGCACTTTGCAAAAAACAGCTCTGTTTTCTGTAAAAAAATGGGATGTGTCCACGTTGTGTTTTGGGGCATTTCCTGTCACGGGCGCTAGGCCTACCCACACAAGTGAGGTATCATTTCTATCGGGAGACTTGGGGGAACGCTGGGTGGAAGGAAATTTGTGGCTCCTCTCAGATTCCAGAACTTTCTGTCACCGAAATGTGAGGAAAATGTGTTTTTTTAGCCATATTTTGAGGTTTGCAAAGGATTCTGGGTAACAGAACCTGGTCAGAGCCCCACAAGTCACCCCATCTTGGATTCCCCTAGGTCTCTAGTTTTCAATAATGCACAGGTTTGGTAGGTTTCCCTAGGTGCCAGCTGAGCTAGAGGCCAAAATCTACAGGTAGGCACTTTGCAAAAAACACCACTGTTTTCTTTAAAAAAATGTGATGTGTCCATATTGTGTTTTGGGGCATTTCCTGTCACGGGCGCTAGGCCTACCCACACAAGTGAGGTATCATTTTTATCAGGAGACTTGGGGGAACGCTGGGTGGAAAGAAATTTGTGGCTCCTCTCAGATTCCAGAACTTTCTGTCACAGAAATGAGAGGAACATGTGTTTTTTTAGCCAAAATTGAGGTTTGCAAAGGATTCTGGGTAACAGAACCTGGTCAGAGCCCCACAAGTCACCCCATCTTGGATTCCCCTAGGTCTCTAGTTTTCAGAAATGCACAGGTTTGGTAGGTTTCCCTAGGTGCCGGCTGAGCTAGAGGCCAAAATCTACAGGTAGGAACTTTGCAAAAAACACCTCTGTTTTCTGTCAAAAAATGGGATGTGTCCACGTTGTGCTTTGGGGCATTTCCTGTCGCGGGCGCTAGGCCTACCCACACAAGTGAGGTATCATTTTTCTCGGGAGACTTTGGGGGAACGCTGGGTGGAAGGAAATTTGTGCCTCCTCTCAGATTCCAGGACTTTCTGTCACCAAAATGTGAGGAAAATGTGTTTTTTTAACCAAATCTTGAGGTTTGCAAAGGATTCTGGGTAGCAGAACCTGGACAGAGCCCCACAAGTCACCCCATTTTGGATTCCCCTAGGTCTCTAGTTTGAAAAAATGCACAGGTTTGGTAGGTTTCGCTAGGTGCCGGCTGAGCTAGAGGCCAAAATCTACAGGTAGGCACTTTGCAAAAAACACCTCTGTTTTCTTTCAAAAAATGTGATGTGTCCACATTGTGTTTTGGGGCATTTCCTGTCACGGGCGCTAGGCCTACCCACACAAGTGAGGTATCATTTTTATCGGGAGACTTGGGGGAACGCTGGGTGGAAGGAAATTTGTGCTTCCTCTCAGATTCCAGGACTTTCTGTCACCGAAATGTGAGGAAAACGTGTTTTTTTAGCCAAATTTTGAGGTTTGCAAAGGATTCTGGGTAACAGAACCTGGGCAGAGCCTCACAAGTCACTCCATCTTGGATTCCCCTAGGTCTTTAGTTTTCAAAAATGCACAGGTTTGGTAGGTTTCCCTAGGTGCCGGCTGAGCTAGAGGCCAAAATCTACAGGTAGGCACTTTGCAAAAAACACCTCTGTTTTTTTCCCAAAAATGTGATGTGTCCACATTGTGTTTTGGGGCATTTCCTGTCATGGGCGCTAGGCCTACCCACACAAGTGAGGTATCATTTCTATCGGGAGACTTGGGGGAACGCTGGGTGGAAGGAAATTTGTGGCTCCTCTCAGATTCCAGAACTTTCTGTCACCGAAATGTGAGGAAAATGTGTTTTTTTAGCCAGATTTTGAGGTTTGCAAAGGATTCTGGGTAACAGAACCTGGTCAGAGCCCCACAAGTCACCCCATCTTGGATTCCCCTAGGTCTCTAGTTTTCAATAATGCACAGGTTTGGTAGGTTTCCCTAGGTGCCGGCTGAGCTAGAGGCCAAAATCTACAGGTAGGCACTTTGCAAAAAACACCACTGTTTTCTTTCAAAAAATGTGATGTGTCCACGTTGCGTTTTGGGGCATTTCCTGTCATGGGCGCTAGGCCTACCCACACAAGTGAGGTATCATTTTTATCGGGAGACTTGGGGGAACGCTGGGTGGAAAGAAATTTGTGGCTCCTCTCAGATTCCAGAAATTTCTGTCACAGAAATGTGAGTAACATGTGTTTTTTTAGCCAAAATTTAGGTTTGCAAAGGATTCTGGGTAACAAACCTGGTCAGAGCCTCACAACTCACCCCATCTTGGATTCCCCTAGGTCTCTAGTTTTCAAAAATGCACAGGTTTGGTAGGTTTCCCTAGGTGCCGGCTGAGCTAGAGGCCAAAATCTACAGGTAGGCACTTTGCAAAAAACACCTCTGTTTTCTGTCAAAAAATGGGATGTGTCCAAGTTGTGCTTTGGGGCATTTCCTGTCGCGGGCGCTAGGCCTACCCACACAAGTGAGGTATCATTTTTCTCGGGAGACTTTGGGGGAACGCTGGGTGGAAGGAAATTTGTGCCTCCCCTCAGATTCCAGGACTTTCTGTCACCAAAATGTGAGGAAAATGTGTTTTTTTAGCCAAATTTTGAGGTTTGCAAAGGATTCTGGGTAGCAGAACCTGGACAGAGCCCCACAAGTCACCCCATTTTGGATTCCCCTAGGTCTCTAGTTTGAAAAAATGCACAGGTTTGGTAGGTTTCGCTAGGTGCCGGCTGAGCTAGAGGCCAAAATCTACAGATAGGCACTTTGCAAAAAACACCTCTGTTTTCTTTCAAAAAATGTGATGTGTCCACATTGTGTTTTGGGGCATTTCCTGTCACGGGCGCTAGGCCTACCCACACAAGTGAGGTATCATTTTTATCGGGAGACTTGGGGGGAACGCTGGGTGGAAGGAAATTTGTGGCTCCTCTCAGATTCCAGAACTTTCTGTCACCGAAATGTGAGGAAAATGTGTTTTTTTAGCCATATTTTGAGGTTTGCAAAGGATTCTGGGTAACAGAACCTGGTCAGAGCCCCACAAGTCACCCCATCTTGGATTCCCCTAGGTCTTTAGTTTTCACAAATGCACAGGTTTGGTAGGTTTCCCTAGGTGCCGGCTGAGCTAGAGGCCAAAATCTACAGATAGGCACTTTGCAAAAAACACCTGTGTTTTCTTTCAAAAAATGTGATGTGTCCACATTGTGTTTTGGGGCATTTCCTGTCACGGGCGCTAGGCCTACCCACACAAGTGAGGTATCATTTTTATCAGGAGACTTGGGGGAACGCTGGGTGGAAGGAAATTCGTGCCTCCTCTCAGATTCCAGAACTTTCTGTCACAGAAATGTGAGGAACGTGTTTTTTTAGCCAAAGTTTGAAGTTTGCAAAGGATTCTGGGTAACAGAACCTGGTCAGAGCCCCACAAGTCACCCCATCTTGGATTCCCCTAGGTCTCTAGTTTTCAAAAATGCACAGGTTTGGTAGGTTTCCCTAGATGCCGGCTGAGCTAGAGGCCAAAATCTACAGGTAGGCACTTTGCAAAAAACAGCTCTGTTTTCTGTAAAAAAAATGGGATGTGTCCACGTTGTTCTTTGGGGCATTTCCTGTCGCGGGCGCTAGGCCTACCCACACAAGTGAGGTATCATTTTTATCGGGAGACTTGGGGGAACGCTGGGTGGAAGGAAATTTGTGCTTCCTCTCAGATTCCAGGACTTTCTGTCACCGAAATGTGAGGAAAACGTGTTTTTTTAGCCAAATTTTGAGGTTTGCAAAGGATTCTGGGTAACAGAACCTGGGCAGAGCCTCACAAGTCACTCCATCTTGGATTCCCCTAGGTCTTTAGTTTTCAAAAATGCACAGGTTTGGTAGGTTTCACTAGGTGCCGGCTGAGCTAGAGGCCAAAATCTACAGGTAGGCACTTTGCAAAAAACACCTCTGTTTTTTTTCAAAAAATGTGATGTGTCCACATTGTGTTTTGGGGCATTTCCTGTCACGGGCGCTAGGCCTACCCACACAAGTGAGGTATCATTTTTATCGGGAGACTTGGGGGAACGCTGGGTGGAAGGAAATTTGTGGCTCCTCTCAGATTCCAGAACTTTCTGTCACCGAAATGTGAGGAAAATGTGTTTTTTTAGCCATATTTTGAGGTTTGCAAAGGATTCTGGGTAACAGAACCTGGTCAGAGCCCCACAAGTCACCCCATCTTGGATTCCCCTAGGTCTCTAGTTTTCAATAATGCACAGGTTTGGTAGGTTTCCCTAGGTGCCAGCTGAGCTAGAGGCCAAAATCTACAGGTAGGCACTTTGCAAAAAACACCACTGTTTTCTTTAAAAAAATGTGATGTGTCCATATTGTGTTTTGGGGCATTTCCTGTCACGGGCGCTAGGCCTACCCACACAAGTGAGGTATCATTTTTATCAGGAGACTTGGGGGAACGCTGGGTGGAAAGAAATTTGTGGCTCCTCTCAGATTCCAGAACTTTCTGTCACAGAAATGTGAGGAACATGTGTTTTTTTAGCCAAAATTGAGGTTTGCAAAGGATTCTGGGTAACAGAACCTGGTCAGAGCCCCACAAGTCACCCCATCTTGGATTCCCCTAGGTCTCTAGTTTTCAGAAATGCACAGGTTTGGTAGGTTTCCCTAGGTGCCGGCTGAGCTAGAGGCCAAAATCTACAGGTAGGAACTTTGCAAAAAACACCTCTGTTTTCTGTCAAAAAATGGGATGTGTCCACGTTGTGCTTTGGGGCATTTCCTGTCGCGGGCGCTAGGCCTACCCACACAAGTGAGGTATCATTTTTCTCGGGAGACTTTGGGGGAACGCTGGGTGGAAGGAAATTTGTGCCTCCTCTCAGATTCCAGGACTTTCTGTCACCAAAATGTGAGGAAAATTTGTTTTTTTAGCCAAAGTTTGAGGTTTGCAAAGGATTCTGGGTAGCAGAACCTGGACAGAGCCCCACAAGTCACCCCATTTTGGATTCCCCTAGGTCTCTAGTTTTAAAAAATGCACAGGTTTGGTTGGTTTCCCTAGGTGCCGGCTGAGCTAGAGGCCAAAATCTACAGGTAGGCACTTTGCAAAAAACACCTCTGTTTTCTTTCAAAAAATTTGATGTGTCCACATTGTGTTTTGGGGCATTTCCTGTCACGGGCGCTAGGCCTAACCACACAAGTGAGGTATCATTTTTATCGGGAGACTTGGGGGAACGCTGGGTGGAAAGAAATTTGTGGCTCCTCTCAGATTCCCGAAATTTCTGTCACAGAAATGTGAGTAACATGTGTTTTTTTAGCCAAAATTGAGGTTTGCAAAGGATTCTGGGTAACAGAACCTGGTCAGAGCCCCACAAGTCACCCCATCTTGGATTCCCCTAGGTCTCTAGTTTTCAAAAATGCACAGGTTTGGTAGGTTTCCCTAGGTGCCGGCTGAGCTAGAGGCCAAAATCTACAGGTAGGCACTTTGCAAAAAACACCTCTGTTTTCTGTCAAAAAATGGGATGTGTCCACGTTGTGCTTTGGGGCATTTCCTGTCGCGGGCGCTAGGCCTACCCACACAAGTGAGGTATCATTTTTCTCGGGAGACTTTGGGGGAACGCTTGGTGGAAGGAAATTTGTGCCTCCTCTCAGATTCCAGGACTTTCTGTCACCAAAATGTGAGGAAAATGTGTTTTTTTAACTAAATTTTGAGGTTTGCAAAGGATTCTCGGTAGCAGAACCTGGACAGAGCCCCACAAGTCACCCCATTTTGGATTCCCCTAGGTCTCTAGTTTGAAAAAATGCACAGGTTTGGTAGGTTTCGCTAGGTGCCGGCTGAGCTAGAGGCCAAAATCTACAGGTAGGCACTTTGCAAAAAACACCTCTGTTTTCTTTCAAAAAATGTGATGTGTCCACATTGTGTTTTGGGGCATTTCCTGTCACGGGCGCTAGGCCTACCCAGACAAGTGAGGTATCATTTTTATCGGGAGACTTGGGGGAACGCTGGGTGGAATGAAATTTGTGGCTCCTCTCAGATTCCAGAACTTTCTGTTACCGAAATGGGAGGAAAATGTGTTTTTTTAGCCATATTTTGAGGTTTGCAAAGGATTCTGGGTAACAGAACCTGGTCAGAGCCCCACAAGTCACCCCATCTTGGATTCCCCTAGGTCTTTAGTTTTCACAAATGCACAGGTTTGGTAGGTTTCCCTAGGTGCCGGCTGAGCTAGAGGCCAAAATCTACAGATAGGCACTTTGCAAAAAACACCTCTGTTTTCTTTCAAAAAATGTGATGTGTCCACATTGTGTTTTGGGGCATTTCCTGTCACGGGCGCTAGGCCTACCCACACAAGTGAGGTATCATTTTTATCAGGAGACTTGGGGGAACGCTGGGTGGAAGGAAATTCGTGCCTCCTCTCAGATTCCAGAACTTTCTGTCACAGAAATGTGAGGAACGTGTTTTTTTAGCCAAAGTTTGAAGTTTGCAAAGGATTCTGGGTAACAGAACCTGGTCAGAGCCCCACAAGTCACCCCATCTTGGATTCCCCTAGGTCTCTAGTTTTCAAAAATGCACAGGTTTGGTAGGTTTCCCTAGATGCCGGCTGAGCTAGATGCCAAAATCTACAGGTAGGCACTTTGCAAAAAACAGCTCTGTTTTCTGTAAAAAAATGGGATGTGTCCACGTTGTTCTTTGGGGCATTTCCTGTCGCGGGCGCTAGGCCTACCCACACAAGTGAGGTATCATTTTTATCGGGAGACTTGGGGGAACGCTGGGTGGAAGGAAATTTGTGCTTCCTCTCAGATTCCAGGACTTTCTGTCACCGAAATGTGAGGAAAACGTGTTTTTTTAGCCAAATTTTGAGGTTTGCAAAGGATTCTGGGTAACAGAACCTGGTCAGAGCCCCACAAGTCACCCCATCTTGGATTCCCCTAGGTCTTTAGTTTTCACAAATGCACAGGTTTGGTAGGTTTCCCTAGGTGCCGGCTGAGCTAGAGGCCAAAATCTACAGATAGGCACTTTGCAAAAAACACCTCTGTTTTCTTTCAAAAAATGTGATGTGTCCACATTGTGTTTTGGGGCATTTCCTGTCACGGGCGCTAGGCCTACCCACACAAGTGAGGTATCATTTTTATCAGGAGACTTGGGGGAACGCTGGGTGGAAGGAAATTCGTGCCTCCTCTCAGATTCCAGAACTTTCTGTCACAGAAATGTGAGGAACGTGTTTTTTTAGCCAAAGTTTGACGTTTGCAAAGGATTCTGGGTAACAGAACCTGGTCAGAGCCCCACAAGTCACCCCATCTTGGATTCCCCTAGGTCTCTAGTTTTCAAAAATGCACAGGTTTGGTAGGTTTCCCTAGATGCCGGCTGAGCTAGAGGCCAAAATCTACAGGTAGGCACTTTGCAAAAAACAGCTCTGTTTTCTGTAAATAAATGGGATGTGTCCACGTTGTTCTTTGGGGCATTTCCTGTCGCAGGCGCTAGGCCTAGCCACACAAGTGAGGTATCATTGTTATCGGGAGACTTGGGGGAACGCTAGGTGGAAGGAAATTTGTGCTTCCTCTCAGATTCCAGGACTTTCTGTCACCGAAATGTGAGGAAAACGTGCTTTTTTAGCCAAATTTTGAGGTTTGCAAAGGATTCTGGGTAACAGAACCTGGGCAGAGCCTCACAAGTCACTCCATCTTGGATTCCCCTAGGTCTTTGGTTTTCAAAAATGCACAGGTTTGGTAGGTTTCCCTAGGTGCCGGCTGAGCTAGAGGCCAAAATCTACAGGTAGGCACTTTGCAAAAAACACCTCTGTTTTTTTTCAAAAAATGTGATGTGTCCACATTGTGTTTTGGGGCATTTCCTGTCACGGGCGCTAGGCCTACCCACACAAGTGAGGTATCATTTCTATCGGGAGACTTGGGGGAACGCTGGGTGGAAGGAAATTTGTGGCTCCTCTCAGATTCCAGAACTTTCTGTCACCGAAATGTGAGGAAAATGTGTTTTTTTAGCCATATTTTGAGGTTTGCAAAGGATTCTGGGTAACAGAACCTGGTCAGAGCCCCACAAGTCACCCCATGTTGGATTCCCCTAGGTCTTTAGTTTTCACAAATGCACAGGTTTGGTAGGTTTCCCTAGGTGCCGGCTGAGCTAGAGGCCAAAATCTACAGATAGGCACTTTGCAAAAAACACCTCTGTTTTCTTTAAAAAAATGTGATGTGTCCACATTGTGTTTTGGGGCATTTCCTGTCACGGGCGCTAGGCCTACCCACACAAGTGAGGTATCATTTTTATCAGGAGACTTGGTTGAACGCTGGGTGGGAAGAAATTTGTGGCTCCTCTCAGATTCCAGAACTTTCTGTCACAGAAATGTGAGTAACATGTGTTTTTTTAGCCAAAATTGAGGTTTGCAAAGGATTCTGGGTAACAGAACCTGGTCAGAGCCCCACAAGTCACCCCATCTTGGATTCCCCTAGGTCTCTAGTTTTCAAAAATGCACAGGTTTGGTAGGTTTCCCTAGGTGCCGGCTGAGCTAGAGGCCAAAATCTACAGGTAGGCACTTTGCAAAAAACAGCTCTGTTTTCTGTAAAAAAATGGGATGTGTCCACGTTGTTCTTTGGGGCATTTCCTGTCGCGGGCGCTAGGCCTACCCACACAAGTGAGGTATCATTTTTCTCGGGAGACTTTGGGGGAACGCTGGGTGGAAGGAAATGTGTGCCTCCTCTCAGATTCCAGGACTTTCTGTCACCAAAATGTGAGGAAAATGTGTTTTTTTAGCCAAATTTTGAGGTTTGCAAAGGATTCTGGGTAGCAGAACCTGGACAGAGCCCCACAAGTCACCCCATTTTGGATTCCCCTAGGTCTCTAGTTTGAAAAAATGCACAGGTTTGGTAGGTTTCGCTAGGTGCCGGCTGAGCTAGAGGCCAAAATCTACAGGTAGGCACTTTGCAAAAAACACCTCTGTTTTCTTTCAAAAAATGTGATGTGTCCACATTGTGTTTTGGGGCATTTCCTGTCACGGGCGCTAGGCCTACCCACACAAGTGAGGTATCATTTATATCGGGAGACTTGGGGGAACGCTGGGTGGAAGGAAATTTGTGGCTCCTCTCAGATTCCAGAACTTTCTGTCACCGAAATGTGAGGAAAATGTGTTTTTTTAGCCATATTTTGAGGTTTGCAAAGGATTCTGGGTAACAGAACCTGGTCAGAGCCCCACAAGTCACCCCATCTTGGATTCCCCTAGGTCTTTAGTTTTCACAAATGCACAGGTTTGGTAGGTTTCCCTAGGTGCCGGCTGAGCTAGAGGCCAAAATCTACAGATAGGCACTTTGCAAAAAACACCTCTGTTTTCTTTCAAAAAATGTGATGTGTCCATATTGTGTTTTGGGGCATTTCCTGTCACGGGCGCTAGGCCTACCCACACAAGTGAGGTATCATTTTTATCAGGAGACTTGGGGGAACGCTGGGTGGAAAGAAATTTGTGGCTCCTCTCAGATTCCAGAACTTTCTGTCACAGAAATGTGAGGAACATGTGTTTTTTTAGCCAAAATTGAGGTTTGCAAAGGATTCTGGGTAACAGAACCTGGTCAGAGCCCCACAAGTCACCCCATCTTGGATTCCCCTAGGTGTCTAGTTTTAAAAAATGCACAGGTTTGGTAGGTTTCCCTAGGTGCCGGCTGAGCTAGAGGCCAAAATCTACAGGTAGGCACTTTGCAAAAAACACCTCTGTTTTCTGTCAAAAAATGGGATGTGTCCACGTTGTGCTTTGGGGCATTTCCTGTCGCGGGCGCTAGGCCTACCCACACAAGTGAGGTATCATTTTTCTCGGAAGACTTTGGGGGAACGCTGGGTGGAAGGAAATTTGTGCCTCCTCTCAGATTCCAGGACTTTCTGTCACCAAAATGTGAGGAAAATGTATTTTTTTAGCCAAAGTTTGAGGTTTGCAAAGGATTCTGGGTAGCAGAACCTTGACAGAGCCCCACAAGTCACCCCATTTTGGATTCCCCTAGGTCTCTAGTTTTAAAAAGTGCACAGGTTTGGTAGGTTTCCCTAGGTGCCGGCTGAGCTAGAGGCCAAAATCTACAGGTAGGCACTTTGCAAAAAACACCTCTGTTTTCTTTCCAAAAATTTGATGTGTCCACATTGTGTTTTGGGGCATTTCCTGTCACGGGCGCTAGGCCTACCCACACAAGTGAGGTATCATTTTTATCGGGAGACTTGGGGGAACGCTGGGTGGGAAGAAATTTGTGGCTCCTCTCAGATTCCAGCAATTTCTGTCACAGAAATGTGAGTAACATGTGTTTTTTTAGCCAAAATTGAGGTTTGCAAAGGATTCTGGGTAACAGAACCTGGTCAGAGCCCCACAAGTCACCCCATCTTGGATTCCCCTAGGTGTCTAGTTTTAAAAAATGCACAGGTTTGGTAGGTTTCCCTAGGTGCCGGCTGAGCTAGAGGCCAAAATCTACAGGTAGGCACTTTGCAAAAAACACCTCTGTTTTCTGTCAAAAAATGGGTTGTGTCCACGTTGTGCTTTGGGGCATTTCCTGTCGCGGGCGCTAGGCCTACCCACACAAGTGAGGTATCATTTTTTTCGGGAGACTTTGGGGGAACGCTGGGTGGAAGGAAATTTGTGCCTCCTCTCAGATTCCAGGACTTTCTGTCACCAAAATGTGAGGAAAATGTGTTTTTTTAACCAAATCTTGAGGTTTGCAAAGGATTCTGGGTAGCAGAACCTGGACAGAGCCCCACAAGTCACCCCATTTTGGATTCCCCTAGGTCTCTAGTTTGAAAAAATGCACAGGTTTGGTAGGTTTCGCTAGGTGCCGGCTGAGCTAGAGGCCAAAATCTACAGGTAGGCACTTTGCAAAAAACACCTCTGTTTTCTTTCAAAAAATGTGATGTGTCCACATTGTGTTTTGGGGCATTTCCTGTCACGGGCGCTAGGCCTACCCACACAAGTGAGGTATCATTTTTATCGGGAGACTTGGGGGAACGCTGGGTGGAAGGAAATTTGTGGCTCCTCTCAGATTCCAGAACTTTCTGTCACCGAAATGTGAGGAAAATGTGTTTTTTTAGCCATATTTTGAGGTTTGCAAAGGATTCTGGGTAACAGAACCTGGTCAGAGCCCCACAAGTCACCCCATCTTGGATTCCCCTAGGTCTTTAGTTTTCACAAATGCACAGGTTTGGTAGGTTTCCCTAGGTGCCGGCTGAGCTAGAGGCCAAAATCTACAGATAGGCACTTTGCAAAAAACACCTCTGTTTTCTTTCAAAAAATGTGATGTGTCCACATTGTGTTTTGGGGCATTTCCTGTCACGGGCGCTAGGCCTACCCACACAAGTGAGGTATCATTTTTATCAGGAGACTTGGGGGAACGCTGGGTGGAAGGAAATTCGTGCCTCCTCTCAGATTCCAGAACTTTCTGTCACAGAAATGTGAGGAACGTGTTTTTTAGCCAAAGTTTGAAGTTTGCAAAGGATTCTGGGTAACAGAACCTGGTCAGAGCCCCACAAGTCACCCCATCTTGGATTCCCCTAGGTCTCTAGTTTTCAAAAATGCACAGGTTTGGTAGGTTTCCCTAGATGCCGGCTGAGCTAGAGGCCAAAATCTACAGGTAGGCACTTTGCAAAAAACAGCTCTGTTTTCTGTAAAAAAATGGGATGTGTCCACGTTGTTCTTTGGGGCATTTCCTGTCGCGGGCGCTAGGCCTACCCACACAAGTGAGGTATCATTTTTATCGGGAGACTTGGGGGAACGCTGGGTGGAAGGAAATTTGTGCTTCCTCTCAGATTCCAGGACTTTCTGTCACCGAAATGTGAGGAAAACGTGTTTTTTTAGCCAAATTTTGAGGTTTGCAAAGGATTCTGGGTAACAGAACCTGGGCAGAGCCTCACAAGTCACTCCATCTTGGATTCCCCTAGGTCTTTAGTTTTCAAAAATGCACAGGTTTGGTAGGTTTCCCTAGGTGCCGGCTGAGCTAGAGGCCAAAATCTACAGGTAGGCACTTTGCAAAAAACACCTCTGTTTTTTTCCCAAAAATGTGATGTGTCCACATTGTGTTTTGGGGCATTTCCTGTCATGGGCGCTAGGCCTACCCACACAAGTGAGGTATCATTTCTATCGGGAGACTTGGGGGAACGCTGGGTGGAAGGAAATTTGTGGCTCCTCTCAGATTCCAGAACTTTCTGTCACCGAAATGTGAGGAAAATGTGTTTTTTTAGCCAGATTTTGAGGTTTGCAAAGGATTCTGGGTAACAGAACCTGGTCAGAGCCCCACAAGTCACCCCATCTTGGATTCCCCTAGGTCTCTAGTTTTCAATAATGCACAGGTTTGGTAGGTTTCCCTAGGTGCCGGCTGAGCTAGAGGCCAAAATCTACAGGTAGGCACTTTGCAAAAAACACCACTGTTTTCTTTCAAAAAATGTGATGTGTCCACGTTGCGTTTTGGGGCATTTCCTGTCACGGGCGCTAGGCCTACCCACACAAGTGAGGTATCATTTTTATCGGGAGACTTGGGGGAACGCTGGGTGGAAAGAAATTTGTGGCTCCTCTCAGATTCCAGAAATTTCTGTCACAGAAATGTGAGTAACATGTGTTTTTTTAGCCAAAATTGAGGTTTGCAAAGGATTCTGGGTAACAAACCTGGTCAGAGCCTCACAACTCACCCCATCTTGGATTCCCCTAGGTCTCTAGTTTTCAAAAATGCACAGGTTTGGTAGGTTTCCCTAGGTGCCGGCTGAGCTAGAGGCCAAAATCTACAGGTAGGCACTTTGCAAAAAACACCTCTGTTTTCTGTCAAAAAATGGGATGTGTCCACGTTGTGCTTTGGGGCATTTCCTGTCGCGGGCGCTAGGCCTACCCACACAAGTGAGGTATCATTTTTCTCGGGAGACTTTGGGGGAACGCTGGGTGGAAGGAAATTTGTGCCTCCCCTCAGATTCCAGGACTTTCTGTCACCAAAATGTGAGGAAAATGTGTTTTTTTAGCCAAATTTTGAGGTTTGCAAAGGATTCTGGGTAGCAGAACCTGGACAGAGCCCCACAAGTCACCCCATTTTGGATTCCCCTAGGTCTCTAGTTTTAAAAAATGCACAGGTTTGGTAGGTTTCGCTAGGTGCTGGCTGAGCTAGAGGCCAAAATCTACAGGTAGGCACTTTGCAAAAAACACCTCTGTTTTCTTTCAAAAAATGTGATGTGTCCACATTGTGTTTTGGGGCATTTCCTGTCACGGGCGCTAGGCCTACCCACACAAGTGAGGTATCATTTTTATCGGGAGACTTGGGGGGAACGCTGGGTGGAAGGAAATTTGTGGCTCCTCTCAGATTCCAGAACTTTCTGTCACCGAAATGTGAGGAAAATGTGTTTTTTTAGCCATATTTTGAGGTTTGCAAAGGATTCTGGGTAACAGAACCTGGTCAGAGCCCCACAAGTCACCCCATCTTGGATTCCCCTAGGTCTTTAGTTTTCACAAATGCACAGGTTTGGTAGGTTTCCCTAGGTGCCGGCTGAGCTAGAGGCCAAAATCTACAGATAGGCACTTTGCAAAAAACACCTCTGTTTTCTTTCAAAAAATGTGATGTGTCCACATTGTGTTTTGGGGCATTTCCTGTCACGGGCGCTAGGCCTACCCACACAAGTGAGGTATCATTTTTATCAGGAGACTTGGGGGAACGCTGGGTGGAAGGAAATTCGTGCCTCCTCTCAGATTCCAGAACTTTCTGTCACAGAAATGTGAGGAACGTGTTTTTTTAGCCAAAGTTTGAAGTTTGCAAAGGATTCTGGGTAACAGAACCTGGTCAGAGCCCCACAAGTCACCCCATCTTGGATTCCCCTAGGTCTCTAGTTTTCAAAAATGCACAGGTTTGGTAGGTTTCCCTAGATGCCGGCTGAGCTAGAGGCCAAAATCTACAGGTAGGCACTTTGCAAAAAACAGCTCTGTTTTCTGTAAAAAAATGGGATGTGTCCACGTTGTTCTTTGGGGCATTTCCTGTCGCGGGCGCTAGGCCTACCCACACAAGTGAGGTATCATTTTTATCGGGAGACTTGGGGGAACGCTGGGTGGTAGGAAATTTGTGCTTCCTCTCAGATTCCAGGACTTTCTGTCACCGAAATGTGAGGAAAACGTGTTTTTTTAGTCAAATTTTGAGGTTTGCAAAGGATTCTGGGTAACAGAACCTGGGCAGAGCCTCACAAGTCACTCCATCTTGGATTCCCCTAGGTCTTTAGTTTTCAAAAATGCACAGGTTTGGTAGGTTTCCCTAGGTGCCGGCTGAGCTAGAGGCCAAAATCTACAGGTAGGCACTTTGCAAAAAACACCTCTGTTTTTTTTCAAAAAATGTGATGTGTCCACATTGTGTTTTGGGGCATTTCCTGTCACGGGCGCTAGGCCTACCCACACAAGTGAGGTATCATTTCTATCGGGAGACTTGGGGGAACGCTGGGTGGAAGGAAATTTGTGGCTCCTCTCAGATTCCAGAACTTTCTGTCACCGAAATGTGAGGAAAATGTGTTTTTTTAGCCATATTTTGAGGTTTGCAAAGGATTCTGGGTAACAGAACCTGGTCAGAGCCCCACAAGTCACCCCATCTTGGATTCCCCTAGGTCTCTAGTTTTCAATAATGCACAGGTTTGGTAGGTTTCCCTAGGTGCCAGCTGAGCTAGAGGCCAAAATCTACAGGTAGGCACTTTGCAAAAAACACCACTGTTTTCTTTAAAAAAATGTGATGTGTCCATATTGTGTTTTGGGGCATTTCCTGTCACGGGCGCTAGGCCTACCCACACAAGTGAGGTATCATTTTTATCAGGAGACTTGGGGGAACGCTGGGTGGAAAGAAATTTGTGGCTCCTCTCAGATTCCAGAACTTTCTGTCACAGAAATGTGAGGAACATGTGTTTTTTTAGCCAAAATTGAGGTTTGCAAAGGATTCTGGGTAACAGAACCTGGTCAGAGCCCCACAAGTCACCCCATCTTGGATTCCCCTAGGTCTCTAGTTTTCAGAAATGCACAGGTTTGGTAGGTTTCCCTAGGTGCCGGCTGAGCTAGAGGCCAAAATCTACAGGTAGGCACTTTGCAAAAAACACCTCTGTTTTCTTTCAAAAAATGTGATGTGTCCACATTGTGTTTTGGGGCATTTCCTGTCACGGGCGCTAGGCCTACCCACACAAGTGAGGTATCATTTTTATCGGGAGACTTGGGGGGAACGCTGGGTGGAAGGAAATTTGTGGCTCCTCTCAGATTCCAGAACTTTCTGTCACCGAAATGTGAGGAAAATGTGTTTTTTTAGCCATATTTTGAGGTTTGCAAAGGATTCTGGGTAACAGAACCTGGTCAGAGCCCCACAAGTCACCCCATCTTGGATTCCCCTAGGTCTTTAGTTTTCACAAATGCACAGGTTTGGTAGGTTTCCCTAGGTGCCGGCTGAGCTAGAGGCCAAAATCTACAGATAGGCACTTTGCAAAAAACACCTCTGTTTTCTTTCAAAAAATGTGATGTGTCCACATTGTGTTTTGGGGCATTTCCTGTCACGGGCGCTAGGCCTACCCACACAAGTGAGGTATCATTTTTATCAGGAGACTTGGGGGAACGCTGGGTGGAAGGAAATTCGTGCCTCCTCTCAGATTCCAGAACTTTCTGTCACAGAAATGTGAGGAACGTGTTTTTTTAGCCAAAGTTTGAAGTTTGCAAAGGATTCTGGGTAACAGAACCTGGTCAGAGCCCCACAAGTCACCCCATCTTGGATTCCCCTAGGTCTCTAGTTTTCAAAAATGCACAGGTTTGGTAGGTTTCCCTAGATGCCGGCTGAGCTAGAGGCCAAAATCTACAGGTAGGCACTTTGCAAAAAACAGCTCTGTTTTCTGTAAAAAAATGGGATGTGTCCACGTTGTTCTTTGGGGCATTTCCTGTCGCGGGCGCTAGGCCTACCCACACAAGTGAGGTATCATTTTTATCGGGAGACTTGGGGGAACGCTGGGTGGTAGGAAATTTGTGCTTCCTCTCAGATTCCAGGACTTTCTGTCACCGAAATGTGAGGAAAACGTGTTTTTTTAGTCAAATTTTGAGGTTTGCAAAGGATTCTGGGTAACAGAACCTGGGCAGAGCCTCACAAGTCACTCCATCTTGGATTCCCCTAGGTCTTTAGTTTTCAAAAATGCACAGGTTTGGTAGGTTTCCCTAGGTGCCGGCTGAGCTAGAGGCCAAAATCTACAGGTAGGCACTTTGCAAAAAACACCTCTGTTTTTTTTCAAAAAATGTGATGTGTCCACATTGTGTTTTGGGGCATTTCCTGTCACGGGCGCTAGGCCTACCCACACAAGTGAGGTATCATTTCTATCGGGAGACTTGGGGGAACGCTGGGTGGAAGGAAATTTGTGGCTCCTCTCAGATTCCAGAACTTTCTGTCACCGAAATGTGAGGAAAATGTGTTTTTTTAGCCATATTTTGAGGTTTGCAAAGGATTCTGGGTAACAGAACCTGGTCAGAGCCCCACAAGTCACCCCATCTTGGATTCCCCTAGGTCTCTAGTTTTCAATAATGCACAGGTTTGGTAGGTTTCCCTAGGTGCCAGCTGAGCTAGAGGCCAAAATCTACAGGTAGGCACTTTGCAAAAAACACCACTGTTTTCTTTAAAAAAATGTGATGTGTCCATATTGTGTTTTGGGGCATTTCCTGTCACGGGCGCTAGGCCTACCCACACAAGTGAGGTATCATTTTTATCAGGAGACTTGGGGGAACGCTGGGTGGAAAGAAATTTGTGGCTCCTCTCAGATTCCAGAACTTTCTGTCACAGAAATGTGAGGAACATGTGTTTTTTTAGCCAAAATTGAGGTTTGCAAAGGATTCTGGGTAACAGAACCTGGTCAGAGCCCCACAAGTCACCCCATCTTGGATTCCCCTAGGTCTCTAGTTTTCAGAAATGCACAGGTTTGGTAGGTTTCCCTAGGTGCCGGCTGAGCTAGAGGCCAAAATCTACAGGTAGGAACTTTGCAAAAAACACCTCTGTTTTCTGTCAAAAAATGGGATGTGTCCACGTTGTGCTTTGGGGCATTTCCTGTCGCGGGCGCTAGGCCTACCCACACAAGTGAGGTATCATTTTTCTCGGGAGACTTTGGGGGAACGCTGGGTGGAAGGAAATTTGTGCCTCCTCTCAGATTCCAGGACTTTCTGTCACCAAAATGTGAGGAAAATGTGTTTTTTTAGCCAAAGTTTGAGGTTTGCAAAGGATTCTGGGTAGCAGAACCTGGACAGAGCCCCACAAGTCACCCCATTTTGGATTCCCCTAGGTCTCTAGTTTTAAAAAATGCACAGGTTTGGTTGGTTTCCCTAGGTGCCGGCTGAGCTAGAGGCCAAAATCTACAGGTAGGCACTTTGCAAAAAACACCTCTGTTTTCTTTCAAAAAATTTGATGTGTCCACATTGTGTTTTGGGGCATTTCCTGTCACGGGCGCTAGGCCTAACCACACAAGTGAGGTATCATTTTTATCGGGAGACTTGGGGGAACGCTGGGTGGAAAGAAATTTGTGGCTCCTCTCAGATTCCCGAAATTTCTGTCACAGAAATGTGAGTAACATGTGTTTTTTTAGCCAAAATTGAGGTTTGCAAAGGATTCTGGGTAACAGAACCTGGTCAGAGCCCCACAAGTCACCCCATCTTGGATTCCCCTAGGTCTCTAGTTTTCAAAAATGCACAGGTTTGGTAGGTTTCCCTAGGTGCCGGCTGAGCTAGAGGCCAAAATCTACAGGTAGGCACTTTGCAAAAAACACCTCTGTTTTCTGTCAAAAAATGGGATGTGTCCACGTTGTGCTTTGGGGCATTTCCTGTCGCGGGCGCTAGGCCTACCCACACAAGTGAGGTATCATTTTTCTCGGGAGACTTTGGGGGAACGCTTGGTGGAAGGAAATTTGTGCCTCCTCTCAGATTCCAGGACTTTCTGTCACCAAAATGTGAGGAAAATGTGTTTTTTTAACCAAATTTTGAGGTTTGCAAAGGATTCTGGGTAGCAGAACCTGGACAGAGCCCCACAAGTCACCCCATTTTGGATTCCCCTAGGTCTCTAGTTTGAAAAAATGCACAGGTTTGGTAGGTTTCGCTAGGTGCCGGCTGAGCTAGAGGCCAAAATCTACAGGTAGGCACTTTGCAAAAAACACCTCTGTTTTCTTTCAAAAAATGTGATGTGTCCACATTGTGTTTTGGGGCATTTCCTGTCACGGGCGCTAGGCCTACCCACACAAGTGAGGTATCATTTTTATCGGGAGACTTGGGGGAACGCTGGGTGGAATGAAATTTGTGGCTCCTCTCAGATTCCAGAACTTTCTGTCACAGAAATGTGAGGAACGTGTTTTTTTAGCCAAAGTTTGAAGTTTGCAAAGGATTCTGGGTAACAGAACCTGGTCAGAGCCCCACAAGTCACCCCATCTTGGATTCCCCTAGGTCTCTAGTTTTCAATAATGCACAGGTTTGGTAGGTTTCCCTAGGTGCCAGCTGAGCTAGAGGCCAAAATCTACAGGTAGGCACTTTGCAAAAAACACCACTGTTTTCTTTAAAAAAATGTGATGTGTCCATATTGTGTTTTGGGGCATTTCCTGTCACGGGCGCTAGGCCTACCCACACAAGTGAGGTATCATTTTTATCAGGAGACTTGGGGGAACGCTGGGTGGAAAGAAATTTGTGGCTCCTCTCAGATTCCAGAACTTTCTGTCACAGAAATGTGAGGAACATGTGTTTTTTTAGCCAAAATTGAGGTTTGCAAAGGATTCTGGGTAACAGAACCTGGTCAGAGCCCCACAAGTCACCCCATCTTGGATTCCCCTAGGTCTCTAGTTTTCAGAAATGCACAGGTTTGGTAGGTTTCCCTAGGTGCCGGCTGAGCTAGAGGCCAAAATCTACAGGTAGGAACTTTGCAAAAAACACCTCTGTTTTCTGTCAAAAAATGGGATGTGTCCACGTTGTGCTTTGGGGCATTTCCTGTCGCGGGCGCTAGGCCTACCCACACAAGTGAGGTATCATTTTTCTCGGGAGACTTTGGGGGAACGCTGGGTGGAAGGAAATTTGTGCCTTCTCTCAGATTCCAGGACTTTCTGTCACCAAAATGTGAGGAAAATGTGTTTTTTTAGCCAAAGTTTGAGGTTTGCAAAGGATTCTGGGTAGCAGAACCTGGACAGAGCCCCACAAGTCACCCCATTTTGGATTCCCCTAGGTCTCTAGTTTTAAAAAATGCACAGGTTTGGTTGGTTTCCCTAGGTGCCGGCTGAGCTAGAGGCCAAAATCTACAGGTAGGCACTTTGCAAAAAACACCTCTGTTTTCTTTCAAAAAATTTGATGTGTCCACATTGTGTTTTGGGGCATTTCCTGTCACGGGCGCTAGGCCTAACCACACAAGTGAGGTATCATTTTTATCGGGAGACTTGGGGGAACGCTGGGTGGAAAGAAATTTGTGGCTCCTCTCAGATTCCCGAAATTTCTGTCACAGAAATGTGAGTAACATGTGTTTTTTTAGCCAAAATTGAGGTTTGCAAAGGATTCTGGGTAACAGAACCTGGTCAGAGCCCCACAAGTCACCCCATCTTGGATTCCCCTAGGTCTCTAGTTTTCAAAAATGCACAGGTTTGGTTGGTTTCCCTAGGTGCCGGCTGAGCTAGAGGCCAAAATCTACAGGTAGGCACTTTGCAAAAAACACCTCTGTTTTCTGTCAAAAAATGGGATGTGTCCACGTTGTGCTTTGGGGCATTTCCTGTCGCGGGCGCTAGGCCTACCCACACAAGTGAGGTATCATTTTTCTCGGGAGACTTTGGGGGAACGCTTGGTGGAAGGAAATTTGTGCCTCCTCTCAGATTCCAGGACTTTCTGTCACCAAAATGTGAGGAAAATGTGTTTTTTTAACCAAATTTTGAGGTTTGCAAAGGATTCTGGGTAGCAGAACCTGGACAGAGCCCCACAAGTCACCCCATTTTGGATTCCCCTAGGTCTCTAGTTTGAAAAAATGCACAGGTTTGGTAGGTTTCGCTAGGTGCCGGCTGAGCTAGAGGCCAAAATCTACAGGTAGGCACTTTGCAAAAAACACCTCTGTTTTCTTTCAAAAAATGTGATGTGTCCACATTGTGTTTTGGGGCATTTCCTGTCACGGGCGCTAGGCCTACCCACACAAGTGAGGTATCATTTTTATCGGGAGACTTGGGGGAACGCTGGGTGGAATGAAATTTGTGGCTCCTCTCAGATTCCAGAACTTTCTGTCACCGAAATGTGAGGAAAATGTGTTTTTTTAGCCATATTTTGAGGTTTGCAAAGGATTCTGGGTAACAGAACCTGGTCAGAGCCCCACAAGTCACCCCATCTTGGATTCCCCTAGGTCTTTAGTTTTCACAAATGCACAGGTTTGGTAGGTTTCCCTAGGTGCCGGCTGAGCTAGAGGCCAAAATCTACAGATAGGCACTTTGCAAAAAACACCTCTGTTTTCTTTAAAAAAATGTGATGTGTCCACATTGTGTTTTGGGGCATTTCCTGTCACGGGCGCTAGGCCTACCCACACAAGTGAGGTATCATTTTTATCAGGAGACTTGGGGGAACGCTGGGTGGAAGGAAATTCGTGCCTCCTCTCAGATTCCAGAACTTTCTGTCACAGAAATGTGAGGAACGTGTTTTTTTAGCCAAAGTTTGAAGTTTGCAAAGGATTCTGGGTAACAGAACCTGGTCAGAGCCCCACAAGTCACCCCATCTTGGATTCCCCTAGGTCTCTAGTTTTCAAAAATGCACAGGTTTGGTAGGTTTCCCTAGATGCCGGCTGAGCTAGAGGCCAAAATCTACAGGTAGGCACTTTGCAAAAAACAGCTCTGTTTTCTGTAAAAAAATGTGATGTGTCCACGTTGTTCTTTGGGGCATTTCCTGTCGCGGGCGCTAGGCCTACCCACACAAGTGAGGTATAATTTTTATCGGGAGACTTGGGGGAACGCTGGGTGGAAGGAAATTTGTGCTTCCTCTCAGATTCCAGGACTTTCTGTCACCGAAATGTGAGGAAAACGTGTTTTTTTAGCCAAATTTTGAGGTTTGCAAAGGATTCTGGGTAACAGAACCTGGTCAGAGCCCCACAAGTCACCCCATCTTGGATTCCCCTAGGTCTTTAGTTTTCACAAATGCACAGGTTTGGTAGGTTTCCCTAGGTGCCGGCTGAGCTAGAGGCCAAAATCTACAGATAGGCACTTTGCAAAAAACACCTCTGTTTTCTTTCAAAAAATGTGATGTGTCCACATTGTGTTTTGGGGGATTTCCTGTCACGGGCGCTAGGCCTACCCACACAAGTGAGGTATCATTTTTATCAGGAGACTTGGGGGAACGCTGGGTGGAAGGAAATTCGTGCCTCCTCTCAGATTCCAGAACTTTCTGTCACAGAAATGTGAGGAACGTGTTTTTTTAGCCAAAGTTTGACGTTTGCAAAGGATTCTGGGTAACAGAACCTGGTCAGAGCCCCACAAGTCACCCCATCTTGGATTCCCCTAGGTCTCTAGTTTTCAAAAATGCACAGGTTTGGTAGGTTTCCCTAGATGCCGGCTGAGCTAGAGGCCAAAATCTACAGGTAGGCACTTTGCAAAAAACAGCTCTGTTTTCTGTAAATAAATGGGATGTGTCCACGTTGTTCTTTGGGGCATTTCCTGTCGCGGGCGCTAGGCCTAGCCACACAAGTGAGGTATCATTGTTATCGGGAGACTTGGGGGAACGCTAGGTGGAAGGAAATTTGTGCTTCCTCTCAGATTCCAGGACTTTCTGTCACCGAAATGTGAGGAAAACGTGTTTTTTTAGCCAAATTTTGAGGTTTGCAAAGGATTCTGGGTAACAGAACCTGGGCAGAGCCTCACAAGTCACTCCATCTTGGATTCCCCTAGGTCTTTAGTTTTCAAAAATGCACAGGTTTGGTAGGTTTCCCTAGGTGCCGGCTGAGCTAGAGGCCAAAATCTACAGGTAGGCACTTTGCAAAAAACACCTCTGTTTTTTTTCAAAAAATGTGATGTGTCCACATTGTGTTTTGGGGCATTTCCTGTCACGGGCGCTAGGCCTACCCACACAAGTGAGGTATCATTTCTATCGGGAGACTTGGGGGAACGCTGGGTGGAAGGAAATTTGTGGCTCCTCTCAGATTCCAGAACTTTCTGTCACCGAAATGTGAGGAAAATGTGTTTTTTTAGCCATATTTTGAGGTTTGCAAAGGATTCTGGGTAACAGAACCTGGTCAGAGCCCCACAAGTCACCCCATGTTGGATTCCCCTAGGTCTTTAGTTTTCACAAATGCACAGGTTTGGTAGGTTTCCCTAGGTGCCGGCTGAGCTAGAGGCCAAAATCTACAGATAGGCACTTTGCAAAAAACACCTCTGTTTTCTTTAAAAAAATGTGATGTGTCCACATTGTGTTTTGGGGCATTTCCTGTCACGGGCGCTAGGCCTACCCACACAAGTGAGGTATCATTTTTATCAGGAGACTTGGTTGAACGCTGGGTGGGAAGAAATTTGTGGCTCCTCTCAGATTCCAGAACTTTCTGTCACAGAAATGTGAGGAACATGTGTTTTTTTAGCCAAAATTGAGGTTTGCAAAGGATTCTGGGTAACAGAACCTGGTCAGAGCCCCACAAGTCACCCCATCTTGGATTCCCCTAGGTCTCTAGTTTTCAAACATGCACAGGTTTGGTAGGTTTCCCTAGATGCCGGCTGAGCTAGAGGCCAAAATCTACAGGTAGGAACTTTGCAAAAAACACCTCTGTTTTCTGTCAAAAAATGGGATGTGTCCACGTTGTGTTTTGGGGCATTTCCTGTCACGGGCGCTAGGCCTACCCACACAAGTGAGGTATCATTTTTATCGGGAGACTTGGGGGGACGCTGGGTGGGAAGAAATTTGTGGCTCCTCTCAGATTCCAGAAATTTCTGTCACAGAAATGTGAGTAACATGTGTTTTTTTAGCCAAAATTGAGGTTTGCAAAGGATTCTGGGTAACAGATCCTGGTCAGAGCCCCACAAGTCACCCCATCTTGGATTCCCCTAGGTCTCTAGTTTTAAAAAATGCACAGGTTTGGTAGGTTTCCCTAGGTGCCGGCTGAGCTAGAGGCCAAAATCTACAGGTAGGCACTTTGCAAAAAACACCTCTGTTTTCTGTCAAAAAATGGGATGTGTCCACGTTGTGCTTTGGGGCATTTCCTGTCGCGGGCGCTAGGCCTACCCACACAAGTGAGGTATCATTTTTCTCGGGAGACTTTGGGGGAACGCTGGGTGGAAGGAAATTTGTGCCTCCTCTCAGATTCCAGGACTTTCTGTCACCAAAATGTGAGGAAAATGTGTTTTTTTAGCCAAATTTTGAGGTTTGCAAAGGATTCTGGGTAGCAGAACCTGGACAGAGCCCCACAAGTCACCCCATTTTGGATTCCCCTAGGTCTCTAGTTTGAAAAAATGCACAGGTTTGGTAGGTTTCGCTAGGTGCCGGCTGAGCTAGAGGCCAAAATCTACAGGTAGGCACTTTGCAAAAAACACCTCTGTTTTCTTTCAAAAAATGTGATGTGTCCACATTGTGTTTTGGGGCATTTCCTGTCACGGGCGCTAGGCCTACCCACACAAGTGAGGTATCATTTTTATCGGGAGACTTGGGGGAACGCTGGGTGGAAGGAAATTTGTGGCTCCTCTCAGATTCCAGAACTTTCTGTCACCGAAATGTGAGGAAAATGTGTTTTTTTTAGCCATATTTTGAGGTTTGCAAAGGATTCTGGGTAACAGAGCCTGGTCAGAGCCCCACAAGTCACCCCATGTTGGATTCCCCTAGGTCTTTAGTTTTCACAAATGCACAGGTTTGGTAGGTTTCCCTAGGTGCCGGCTGAGCTAGAGGCCAAAATCTACAGATAGGCACTTTGCAAAAACACCTCTGTTTTCTTTCAAAAAATGTGATGTGTCCACATTGTGTTTTGGGGCATTTCCTGTCACGGGCGCTAGGCCTACCCACACAAGTGAGGTATCATTTTTATCAGGAGACTTGGTTGAACGCTGGGTGGGAAGAAATTTGTGGCTCCTCTCAGATTCCAGAACTTTCTGTCACAGAAATGTGAGGAACATGTGTTTTTTTAGCCAAAATTGAGGTTTGCAAAGGATTCTGGGTAACAGAACCTGGTCAGAGCCCCACAAGTCACCCCATCTTGGATTCCCCTAGGTCTCTAGTTTTCAAAAATGCACAGGTTTGGTAGGTTTCCCTAGGTGCCGGCTGAGCTAGAGGCCAAAATCTACAGGTAGGAACTTTGCAAAAAACACCTCTGTTTTCTGTCAAAAAATGGGATGTGTCCACGTTGTGCTTTGGGGCATTTCCTGTCGCGGGCGCTAGGCCTACCCACACAAGTGAGGTATCATTTTTCTCGGGAGACTTTGGGGGAACGCTGGGTGGAAGGAAATGTGTGCCTCCTCTCAGATTCCAGGACTTTCTGTCACCAAAATGTGAGGAAAATGTGTTTTTTTAGCCAAATTTTGAGGTTTACAAAGGATTCTGGGTAGCAGAACCTGGACAGAGCCGCACAAGTCACCCCATTTTGGATTCCCCTAGGTCTCTAGTTTAAAAAAATGCACAGGTTTGGTAGGTTTCCCTAGGTGCCGGCTGAGCTAGAGGCCAAAATCTACAGGTAGGCACTTTGCAAAAAACACCTCTGTTTTCTTTCAAAAAATTTTATGTGTCCACATTGTGTTTTGGGGCATTTCCTGTCACGGGCGCTAGGCCTACCCACACAAGTGAGGTATCATTTTTATTGGGAGACTTGGGGGAACGCTGGGTGGAAGGAAATTTGTGGCTCCTCTCAGATTCCAGGACTTTCTGTCACCAAAATGTGAGGAAAATGTGTTTTTGTAACCAAATTTTGAGGTTTGCAAAGGATTCTGGGTAGCAGAACCTGGACAGAGCCCCACAAGTCACCCCATTTTGGATTACCCTAGGTCTCTAGTTTGAAAAAATGCACAGGTTTGGTAGGTTTCGCTAGGGGCCGGCTGAGCTAGAGGCCAAAATCTACAGGTAGGCACTTTGCAAAAAACACCTCTGTTTTCTTTCAAAAAATGTGATGTGTCCACATTGTGTTTTGGGGCATTTCCTGTCACGGGCGCTAGGCCTACCCACACAAGTGAGGTATCATTTTTATCGGGAGACTTGGGGGAACGCTGGGTGGAATGAAATTTGTGGCTCCTCTCAGATTCCAGACTTTTCTGTCACCGAAATGTGAGGAAAATGTGTTTTTTTAGCCATATTTTGAGGTTTGCAAAGGATTCTGGGTAACAGAACCTGGTCAGAGCCCCACAAGTCACCCCATCTTGGATTCCCCTAGGTCTCTAGTTTTCACAAATGCACAGGTTTGGTAGGTTTCCCTAGGTGCCGGCTGAGCTAGAGGCCAAAATCTACAGATAGGCACTTTGCAAAAAACACCTCTGTTTTCTTTCAAAAAATGTGATGTGTCCACATTGTGTTTTGGGGCATTTCCTGTCACGGGCGCTAGGCCTACCCACACAAGTGAGGTATCATTTTTATCAGGAGACTTAGGGGAACGCTGGGTGGAAAGAAATTTGTGGCTCCTCTCAGATTCCAGAACTTTCTGTCACCATAATGTGAGGAAAATGTGTTTTTTTAGCCAAATTTTGAGGTTTGCAAAGGATTCTGGGTAACAGAACCTGGTCAGAGCCCCACAAGTCACCCCATCTTGGATTCCCCTAGGTCTCTAGTTTTTAAAAATGCACAGGTTTGGTAGGTTTCCCTAGGTGTCGGCTGAGCTAGAGGCCACAATCTACAGGTAGGCACTTTGCAAAAAAAAGCTCTGTTTTCTGTCACAAAATGGGATGTGTCCACGTTGTGCTTTGGGGCATTTCCTGTCGCGGGCGCTAGGCCTACCCACACAAGTGAGGTATCATTTGTATCGGGAGACTTGGGGGAACGCTGGGTAGAAGGAAATCTGTGCCTCCTCTCAGATTCCAGGACTTTCTGTCACCGAAATGTGAGGAAAACGTGTTTTTTTAGCCAAATTTTGAGGTTTGCAAAGGATTCTGGGTAACAGAACCTGGTCAGAGCCCCACAAGTCACCCCATCTTGGATTCCCCTAGGTCTCTAGTTTTCAAAAATGCACAGGTTTGGTAGGTTTCCCTAGATGCCGGCTGAGCTAGAGGCCAAAATCTACAGGTAGGCACTTTGCAAAAAACAGCTCTGTTTTCTGTAAATAAATGGGATGTGTCCACGTTGTTCTTTGGGGCATTTCCTGTCGCAGGCGCTAGGCCTAGCCACACAAGTGAGGTATCATTGTTATCGGGAGACTTGGGGGAACGCTAGGTGGAAGGAAATTTGTGCTTCCTCTCAGATTCCAGTACTTTCTGTCACCGAAATGTGAGGAAAACGTGCTTTTTTAGCCAAATTTTGAGGTTTGCAAAGGATTCTGGGTAACAGAACCTGGGCAGAGCCTCACAAGTCACTCCATCTTGGATTCCCCTAGGTCTTTGGTTTTCAAAAATGCACAGGTTTGGTAGGTTTCCCTAGGTGCCGGCTGAGCTAGAGGCCAAAATCTACAGGTAGGCACTTTGCAAAAAACACCTCTGTTTTTTTTCAAAAAATGTGATGTGTCCACATTGTGTTTTGGGGCATTTCCTGTCACGGGCGCTAGGCCTACCCACACAAGTGAGGTATCATTTCTATCGGGAGACTTGGGGGAACGCTGGGTGGAAGGAAATTTGTGGCTCCTCTCAGATTCCAGAACTTTCTGTCACCGAAATGTGAGGAAAATGTGTTTTTTTAGCCATATTTTGAGGTTTGCAAAGGATTCTGGGTAACAGAACCTGGTCAGAGCCCCACAAGTCACCCCATGTTGGATTCCCCTAGGTCTTTAGTTTTCACAAATGCACAGGTTTGGTAGGTTTCCCTAGGTGCCGGCTGAGCTAGAGGCCAAAATCTACAGATAGGCACTTTGCAAAAAACACCTCTGTTTTCTTTAAAAAAATGTGATGTGTCCACATTGTGTTTTGGGGCATTTCCTGTCACGGGCGCTAGGCCTACCCACACAAGTGAGGTATCATTTTTATCAGGAGACTTGGTTGAACGCTGGGTGGGAAGAAATTTGTGGCTCCTCTCAGATTCCAGAACTTTCTGTCACAGAAATGTGAGTAACATGTGTTTTTTTAGCCAAAATTGAGGTTTGCAAAGGATTCTGGGTAGCAGAACCTGGACAGAGCCCCACAAGTCACCCCATTTTGGATTCCCCTAGGTCTCTAGTTTGAAAAAATGCACAGGTTTGGTAGGTTTCGCTAGGTGCCGGCTGAGCTAGAGGCCAAAATCTACAGGTAGGCACTTTGCAAAAAACACCTCTGTTTTCTTTCAAAAAATGTGATGTGTCCACATTGTGTTTTGGGGCATTTCCTGTCACGGGCGCTAGGCCTACCCACACAAGTGAGGTATCATTTATATCGGGAGACTTGGGGGAACGCTGGGTGGAAGGAAATTTGTGGCTCCTCTCAGATTCCAGAACTTTCTGTCACCGAAATGTGAGGAAAATGTGTTTTTTTAGCCATATTTTGAGGTTTGCAAAGGATTCTGGGTAACAGAACCTGGTCAGAGCCCCACAAGTCACCCCATCTTGGATTCCCCTAGGTCTTTAGTTTTCACAAATGCACAGGTTTGGTAGGTTTCCCTAGGTGCCGGCTGAGCTAGAGGCCAAAATCTACAGATAGGCACTTTGCAAAAAACACCTCTGTTTTCTTTCAAAAAATGTGATGTGTCCATATTGTGTTTTGGGGCATTTCCTGTCACGGGCGCTAGGCCTACCCACACAAGTGAGGTATCATTTTTATCAGGAGACTTGGGGGAACGCTGGGTGGAAAGAAATTTGTGGCTCCTCTCAGATTCCAGAACTTTCTGTCACAGAAATGTGAGGAACATGTGTTTTTTTAGCCAAAATTGAGGTTTGCAAAGGATTCTGGGTAACAGAACCTGGTCAGAGCCCCACAAGTCACCCCATCTTGGATTCCCCTAGGTGTCTAGTTTTAAAAAATGCACAGGTTTGGTAGGTTTCCCTAGGTGCCGGCTGAGCTAGAGGCCAAAATCTACAGGTAGGCACTTTGCAAAAAACACCTCTGTTTTCTGTCAAAAAATGGGATGTGTCCACGTTGTGCTTTGGGGCATTTCCTGTCGCGGGCGCTAGGCCTACCCACACAAGTGAGGTATCATTTTTCTCGGAAGACTTTGGGGGAACGCTGGGTGGAAGGAAATTTGTGCCTCCTCTCAGATTCCAGGACTTTCTGTCACCAAAATGTGAGGAAAATGTATTTTTTTAGCCAAAGTTTGAGGTTTGCAAAGGATTCTGGGTAGCAGAACCTTGACAGAGCCCCACAAGTCACCCCATTTTGGATTCCCCTAGGTCTCTAGTTTTAAAAAGTGCACAGGTTTGGTAGGTTTCCCTAGGTGCCGGCTGAGCTAGAGGCCAAAATCTACAGGTAGGCACTTTGCAAAAAACACCTCTGTTTTCTTTCCAAAAATTTGATGTGTCCACATTGTGTTTTGGGGCATTTCCTGTCACGGGCGCTAGGCCTACCCACACAAGTGAGGTATCATTTTTATCGGGAGACTTGGGGGAACGCTGGGTGGGAAGAAATTTGTGGCTCCTCTCAGATTCCAGCAATTTCTGTCACAGAAATGTGAGTAACATGTGTTTTTTTAGCCAAAATTGAGGTTTGCAAAGGATTCTGGGTAACAGAACCTGGTCAGAGCCCCACAAGTCACCCCATCTTGGATTCCCCTAGGTGTCTAGTTTTAAAAAATGCACAGGTTTGGTAGGTTTCCCTAGGTGCCGGCTGAGCTAGAGGCCAAAATCTACAGGTAGGCACTTTGCAAAAAACACCTCTGTTTTCTGTCAAAAAATGGGTTGTGTCCACGTTGTGCTTTGGGGCATTTCCTGTCGCGGGCGCTAGGCCTACCCACACAAGTGAGGTATCATTTTTTTCGGGAGACTTTGGGGGAACGCTGGGTGGAAGGAAATTTGTGCCTCCTCTCAGATTCCAGGACTTTCTGTCACCAAAATGTGAGGAAAATGTGTTTTTTTAACCAAATCTTGAGGTTTGCAAAGGATTCTGGGTAGCAGAACCTGGACAGAGCCCCACAAGTCACCCCATTTTGGATTCCCCTAGGTCTCTAGTTTGAAAAAATGCACAGGTTTGGTAGGTTTCGCTAGGTGCCGGCTGAGCTAGAGGCCAAAATCTACAGGTAGGCACTTTGCAAAAAACACCTCTGTTTTCTTTCAAAAAATGTGATGTGTCCACATTGTGTTTTGGGGCATTTCCTGTCACGGGCGCTAGGCCTACCCACACAAGTGAGGTATCATTTTTATCGGGAGACTTGGGGGAACGCTGGGTGGAAGGAAATTTGTGGCTCCTCTCAGATTCCAGAACTTTCTGTCACCGAAATGTGAGGAAAATGTGTTTTTTTAGCCATATTTTGAGGTTTGCAAAGGATTCTGGGTAACAGAACCTGGTCAGAGCCCCACAAGTCACCCCATCTTGGATTCCCCTAGGTCTTTAGTTTTCACAAATGCACAGGTTTGGTAGGTTTCCCTAGGTGCCGGCTGAGCTAGAGGCCAAAATCTACAGATAGGCACTTTGCAAAAAACACCTCTGTTTTCTTTCAAAAAATGTGATGTGTCCACATTGTGTTTTGGGGCATTTCCTGTCACGGGCGCTAGGCCTACCCACACAAGTGAGGTATCATTTTTATCAGGAGACTTGGGGGAACGCTGGGTGGAAGGAAATTCGTGCCTCCTCTCAGATTCCAGAACTTTCTGTCACAGAAATGTGAGGAACGTGTTTTTTAGCCAAAGTTTGAAGTTTGCAAAGGATTCTGGGTAACAGAACCTGGTCAGAGCCCCACAAGTCACCCCATCTTGGATTCCCCTAGGTCTCTAGTTTTAAAAAATGCACAGGTTTGGTAGGTTTCCCTAGATGCCGGCTGAGCTAGAGGCCAAAATCTACAGGTAGGCACTTTGCAAAAAACAGCTCTGTTTTCTGTAAAAAAATGGGATGTGTCCACGTTGTTCTTTGGGGCATTTCCTGTCGCGGGCGCTAGGCCTACCCACACAAGTGAGGTATCATTTGTATCGGGAGACTTGGGGGAACGCTGGGTGGAAGGAAATTTGTGCTTCCTCTCAGATTCCAGGACTTTCTGTCACCGAAATGTGAGGAAAACGTGTTTTTTTAGCCAAATTTTGAGGTTTGCAAAGGATTCTGGGTAACAGAACCTGGGCAGAGCCTCACAAGTCACTCCATCTTGGATTCCCCTAGGTCTTTAGTTTTCAAAAATGCACAGGTTTGGTAGGTTTCCCTAGGTGCCGGCTGAGCTAGAGGCCAAAATCTACAGGTAGGCACTTTGCAAAAAACACCTCTGTTTTTTTCCCAAAAATGTGATGTGTCCACATTGTGTTTTGGGGCATTTCCTGTCATGGGCGCTAGGCCTACCCACACAAGTGAGGTATCATTTCTATCGGGAGACTTGGGGGAACGCTGGGTGGAAGGAAATTTGTGGCTCCTCTCAGATTCCAGAACTTTCTGTCACCGAAATGTGAGGAAAATGTGTTTTTTTAGCCAGATTTTGAGGTTTGCAAAGGATTCTGGGTAACAGAACCTGGTCAGAGCCCCACAAGTCACCCCATCTTGGATTCCCCTAGGTCTCTAGTTTTCAATAATGCACAGGTTTGGTAGGTTTCCCTAGGTGCCGGCTGAGCTAGAGGCCAAAATCTACAGGTAGGCACTTTGCAAAAAACACCACTGTTTTCTTTCAAAAAATGTGATGTGTCCACGTTGCGTTTTGGGGCATTTCCTGTCACGGGCGCTAGGCCTACCCACACAAGTGAGGTATCATTTTTATCGGGAGACTTGGGGGAACGCTGGGTGGAAAGAAATTTGTGGCTCCTCTCAGATTCCAGAAATTTCTGTCACAGAAATGTGAGTAACATGTGTTTTTTTAGCCAAAATTGAGGTTTGCAAAGGATTCTGGGTAACAAACCTGGTCAGAGCCTCACAACTCACCCCATCTTGGATTCCCCTAGGTCTCTAGTTTTCAAAAATGCACAGGTTTGGTAGGTTTCCCTAGGTGCCGGCTGAGCTAGAGGCCAAAATCTACAGGTAGGCACTTTGCAAAAAACACCTCTGTTTTCTGTCAAAAAATGGGATGTGTCCACGTTGTGCTTTGGGGCATTTCCTGTCGCGGGCGCTAGGCCTACCCACACAAGTGAGGTATCATTTTTCTCGGGAGACTTTGGGGGAACGCTGGGTGGAAGGAAATTTGTGCCTCCCCTCAGATTCCAGGACTTTCTGTCACCAAAATGTGAGGAAAATGTGTTTTTTTAGCCAAATTTTGAGGTTTGCAAAGGATTCTGGGTAGCAGAACCTGGACAGAGCCCCACAAGTCACCCCATTTTGGATTCCCCTAGGTCTCTAGTTTGAAAAAATGCACAGGTTTGGTAGGTTTCGCTAGGTGCCGGCTGAGCTAGAGGCCAAAATCTACAGGTAGGCACTTTGCAAAAAACACCTCTGTTTTCTTTCAAAAAATGTGATGTGTCCACATTGTGTTTTGGGGCATTTCCTGTCACGGGCGCTAGGCCTACCCACACAAGTGAGGTATCATTTTTATCGGGAGACTTGGGGGGAACGCTGGGTGGAAGGAAATTTGTGGCTCCTCTCAGATTCCAGAACTTTCTGTCACCGAAATGTGAGGAAAATGTGTTTTTTTAGCCATATTTTGAGGTTTGCAAAGGATTCTGGGTAACAGAACCTGGTCAGAGCCCCACAAGTCACCCCATCTTGGATTCCCCTAGGTCTTTAGTTTTCACAAATGCACAGGTTTGGTAGGTTTCCCTAGGTGCCGGCTGAGCTAGAGGCCAAAATCTACAGATAGGCACTTTGCAAAAAACACCTGTGTTTTCTTTCAAAAAATGTGATGTGTCCACATTGTGTTTTGGGGCATTTCCTGTCACGGGCGCTAGGCCTACCCACACAAGTGAGGTATCATTTTTATCAGGAGACTTGGGGGAACGCTGGGTGGAAGGAAATTCGTGCCTCCTCTCAGATTCCAGAACTTTCTGTCACAGAAATGTGAGGAACGTGTTTTTTTAGCCAAAGTTTGAAGTTTGCAAAGGATTCTGGGTAACAGAACCTGGTCAGAGCCCCACAAGTCACCCCATCTTGGATTCCCCTAGGTCTCTAGTTTTCAAAAATGCACAGGTTTGGTAGGTTTCCCTAGATGCCGGCTGAGCTAGAGGCCAAAATCTACAGGTAGGCACTTTGCAAAAAACAGCTCTGTTTTCTGTAAAAAAAATGGGATGTGTCCACGTTGTTCTTTGGGGCATTTCCTGTCGCGGGCGCTAGGCCTACCCACACAAGTGAGGTATCATTTTTATCGGGAGACTTGGGGGAACGCTGGGTGGAAGGAAATTTGTGCTTCCTCTCAGATTCCAGGACTTTCTGTCACCGAAATGTGAGGAAAACGTGTTTTTTTAGCCAAATTTTGAGGTTTGCAAAGGATTCTGGGTAACAGAACCTGGGCAGAGCCTCACAAGTCACTCCATCTTGGATTCCCCTAGGTCTTTAGTTTTCAAAAATGCACAGGTTTGGTAGGTTTCACTAGGTGCCGGCTGAGCTAGAGGCCAAAATCTACAGGTAGGCACTTTGCAAAAAACACCTCTGTTTTTTTTCAAAAAATGTGATGTGTCCACATTGTGTTTTGGGGCATTTCCTGTCACGGGCGCTAGGCCTACCCACACAAGTGAGGTATCATTTTTATCGGGAGACTTGGGGGAACGCTGGGTGGAAGGAAATTTGTGGCTCCTCTCAGATTCCAGAACTTTCTGTCACCGAAAGGTGAGGAAAATGTGTTTTTTTAGCCATATTTTGAGGTTTGCAAAGGATTCTGGGTAACAGAACCTGGTCAGAGCCCCACAAGTCACCCCATCTTGGATTCCCCTAGGTCTCTAGTTTTCAATAATGCACAGGTTTGGTAGGTTTCCCTAGGTGCCAGCTGAGCTAGAGGCCAAAATCTACAGGTAGGCACTTTGCAAAAAACACCACTGTTTTCTTTAAAAAAATGTGATGTGTCCATGTTGTGTTTTGGGGCATTTCCTGTCACGGGCGCTAGGCCTACCCACACAAGTGAGGTATCATTTTTATCAGGAGACTTGGGGGAACGCTGGGTGGAAAGAAATTTGTGGCTCCTCTCAGATTCCAGAACTTTCTGTCACAGAAATGTGAGGAACATGTGTTTTTTTAGCCAAAATTGAGGTTTGCAAAGGATTCTGGGTAACAGAACCTGGTCAGAGCCCCACAAGTCACCCCATCTTGGATTCCCCTAGGTCTCTAGTTTTCAGAAATGCACAGGTTTGGTAGGTTTCCCTAGGTGCCGGCTGAGCTAGAGGCCAAAATCTACAGGTAGGAACTTTGCAAAAAACACCTCTGTTTTCTGTCAAAAAATGGGATTTGTCCACGTTGTGCTTTGGGGCATTTCCTGTCGCGGGCGCTAGGCCTACCCACACAAGTGAGGTATCATTTTTCTCGGGAGACTTTGGGGGAACGCTGGGTGGAAGGAAATTTGTGCCTCCTCTCAGATTCCAGGACTTTCTGTCACCAAAATGTGAGGAAAATTTGTTTTTTTAGCCAAAGTTTGAGGTTTGCAAAGGATTCTGGGTAGCAGAACCTGGACAGAGCCCCACAAGTCACCCCATTTTGGATTCCCCTAGGTCTCTAGTTTTAAAAAATGCACAGGTTTGGTTGGTTTCCCTAGGTGCCGGCTGAGCTAGAGGCCAAAATCTACAGGTAGGCACTTTGCAAAAAACACCTCTGTTTTCTTTCAAAAAATTTGATGTGTCCACATTGTGTTTTGGGGCATTTCCTGTCACGGGCGCTAGGCCTAACCACACAAGTGAGGTATCATTTTTATCGGGAGACTTGGGGGAACGCTGGGTGGAAAGAAATTTGTGGCTCCTCTCAGATTCCCGAAATTTCTGTCACAGAAATGTGAGTAACATGTGTTTTTTTAGCCAAAATTGAGGTTTGCAAAGGATTCTGGGTAACAGAACCTGGTCAGAGCCCCACAAGTCACCCCATCTTGGATTCCCCTAGGTCTCTAGTTTTCAAAAATGCACAGGTTTGGTAGGTTTCCCTAGGTGCCGGCTGAGCTAGAGGCCAAAATCTACAGGTAGGCACTTTGCAAAAAACACCTCTGTTTTCTGTCAAAAAATGGGATGTGTCCACGTTGTGCTTTGGGGCATTTCCTGTCGCGGGCGCTAGGCCTACCCACACAAGTGAGGTATCATTTTTCTCGGGAGACTTTGGGGGAACGCTTGGTGGAAGGAAATTTGTGCCTCCTCTCAGATTCCAGGACTTTCTGTCACCAAAATGTGAGGAAAATGTGTTTTTTTAACCAAATTTTGAGGTTTGCAAAGGATTCTCGGTAGCAGAACCTGGACAGAGCCCCACAAGTCACCCCATTTTGGATTCCCCTAGGTCTCTAGTTTGAAAAAATGCACAGGTTTGGTAGGTTTCGCTAGGTGCCGGCTGAGCTAGAGGCCAAAATCTACAGGTAGGCACTTTGCAAAAAACACCTCTGTTTTCTTTCAAAAAATGTGATGTGTCCACATTGTGTTTTGGGGCATTTCCTGTCACGGGCGCTAGGCCTACCCAGACAAGTGAGGTATCATTTTTATCGGGAGACTTGGGGGAACGCTGGGTGGAATGAAATTTGTGGCTCCTCTCAGATTCCAGAACTTTCTGTTACCGAAATGTGAGGAAAATGTGTTTTTTTAGCCATATTTTGAGGTTTGCAAAGGATTCTGGGTAACAGAACCTGGTCAGAGCCCCACAAGTCACCCCATCTTGGATTCCCCTAGGTCTTTAGTTTTCACAAATGCACAGGTTTGGTAGGTTTCCCTAGGTGCCGGCTGAGCTAGAGGCCAAAATCTACAGATAGGCACTTTGCAAAAAACACCTCTGTTTTCTTTCAAAAAATGTGATGTGTCCACATTGTGTTTTGGGGCATTTCCTGTCACGGGCGCTAGGCCTACCCACACAAGTGAGGTATCATTTTTATCAGGAGACTTGGGGGAACGCTGGGTGGAAGGAAATTCGTGCCTCCTCTCAGATTCCAGAACTTTCTGTCACAGAAATGTGAGGAACGTGTTTTTTTAGCCAAAGTTTGAAGTTTGCAAAGGATTCTGGGTAACAGAACCTGGTCAGAGCCCCACAAGTCACCCCATCTTGGATTCCCCTAGGTCTCTAGTTTTCAAAAATGCACAGGTTTGGTAGGTTTCCCTAGATGCCGGCTGAGCTAGAGGCCAAAATCTACAGGTAGGCACTTTGCAAAAAACAGCTCTGTTTTCTGTAAAAAAATGGGATGTGTCCACGTTGTTCTTTGGGGCATTTCCTGTCGCGGGCGCTAGGCCTACCCACACAAGTGAGGTATCATTTTTATCGGGAGACTTGGGGGAACGCTGGGTGGAAGGAAATTTGTGCTTCCTCTCAGATTCCAGGACTTTCTGTCACCGAAATGTGAGGAAAACGTGTTTTTTTAGCCAAATTTTGAGGTTTGCAAAGGATTCTGGGTAACAGAACCTGGTCAGAGCCCCACAAGTCACCCCATCTTGGATTCCCCTAGGTCTTTAGTTTTCACAAATGCACAGGTTTGGTAGGTTTCCCTAGGTGCCGGCTGAGCTAGAGGCCAAAATCTACAGATAGGCACTTTGCAAAAAACACCTCTGTTTTCTTTCAAAAAATGTGATGTGTCCACATTGTGTTTTGGGGCATTTCCTGTCACGGGCGCTAGGCCTACCCACACAAGTGAGGTATCATTTTTATCAGGAGACTTGGGGGAACGCTGGGTGGAAGGAAATTCGTGCCTCCTCTCAGATTCCAGAACTTTCTGTCACAGAAATGTGAGGAACGTGTTTTTTTAGCCAAAGTTTGACGTTTGCAAAGGATTCTGGGTAACAGAACCTGGTCAGAGCCCCACAAGTCACCCCATCTTGGATTCCCCTAGGTCTCTAGTTTTCAAAAATGCACAGGTTTGGTAGGTTTCCCTAGATGCCGGCTGAGCTAGAGGCCAAAATCTACAGGTAGGCACTTTGCAAAAAACAGCTCTGTTTTCTGTAAATAAATGGGATGTGTCCACGTTGTTCTTTGGGGCATTTCCTGTCGCAGGCGCTAGGTCTAGCCACACAAGTGAGGTATCATTGTTATCGGGAGACTTGGGGGAACGCTAGGTGGAAGGAAATTTGTGCTTCCTCTCAGATTCCAGGACTTTCTGTCACCGAAATGTGAGGAAAACGTGCTTTTTTAGCCAAATTTTGAGGTTTGCAAAGGATTCTGGGTAACAGAACCTGGGCAGAGCCTCACAAGTCACTCCATCTTGGATTCCCCTAGGTCTTTGGTTTTCAAAAATGCACAGGTTTGGTAGGTTTCCCTAGGTGCCGGCTGAGCTAGAGGCCAAAATCTACAGGTAGGCACTTTGCAAAAAACACCTCTGTTTTTTTTCAAAAAATGTGATGTGTCCACATTGTGTTTTGGGGCATTTCCTGTCACGGGCGCTAGGCCTACCCACACAAGTGAGGTATCATTTCTATCGGGAGACTTGGGGGAACGCTGGGTGGAAGGAAATTTGTGGCTCCTCTCAGATTCCAGAACTTTCTGTCACCGAAATGTGAGGAAAATGTGTTTTTTTAGCCATATTTTGAGGTTTGCAAAGGATACTGGGTAACAGAACCTGGTCAGAGCCCCACAAGTCACCCCATGTTGGATTCCCCTAGGTCTTTAGTTTTCACAAATGCACAGGTTTGGTAGGTTTCCCTAGGTGCCGGCTGAGCTAGAGGCCAAAATCTACAGATAGGCACTTTGCAAAAAACACCTCTGTTTTCTTTAAAAAAATGTGATGTGTCCACATTGTGTTTTGGGGCATTTCCTGTCACGGGCGCTAGGCCTACCCACACAAGTGAGGTATCATTTTTATCAGGAGACTTGGTTGAACGCTGGGTGGGAAGAAATTTGTGGCTCCTCTCAGATTCCAGAACTTTCTGTCACAGAAATGTGAGTAACATGTGTTTTTTTAGCCAAAATTGAGGTTTGCAAAGGATTCTGGGTAACAGAACCTGGTCAGAGCCCCACAAGTCACCCCATCTTGGATTCCCCTAGGTCTCTAGTTTTCAAAAATGCACAGGTTTGGTAGGTTTCCCTAGGTGCCGGCTGAGCTAGAGGCCAAAATCTACAGGTAGGCACTTTGCAAAAAACAGCTCTGTTTTCTGTAAAAAAATGGGATGTGTCCACGTTGTTCTTTGGGGCATTTCCTGTCGCGGGCGCTAGGCCTACCCACACAAGTGAGGTATCATTTTTCTCGGGAGACTTTGGGGGAACGCTGGGTGGAAGGAAATGTGTGCCTCCTCTCAGATTCCAGGACTTTCTGTCACCAAAATGTGAGGAAAATGTGTTTTTTTAGCCAAATTTTGAGGTTTGCAAAGGATTCTGGGTAGCAGAACCTGGACAGAGCCCCACAAGTCACCCCATTTTGGATTCCCCTAGGTCTCTAGTTTGAAAAAATGCACAGGTTTGGTAGGTTTCGCTAGGTGCCGGCTGAGCTAGAGGCCAAAATCTACAGGTAGGCACTTTGCAAAAAACACCTCTGTTTTCTTTCAAAAAATGTGATGTGTCCACATTGTGTTTTGGGGCATTTCCTGTCACGGGCGCTAGGCCTACCCACACAAGTGAGGTATCATTTATATCGGGAGACTTGGGGGAACGCTGGGTGGAAGGAAATTTGTGGCTCCTCTCAGATTCCAGAACTTTCTGTCACCGAAATGTGAGGAAAATGTGTTTTTTTAGCCATATTTTGAGGTTTGCAAAGGATTCTGGGTAACAGAACCTGGTCAGAGCCCCACAAGTCACCCCATCTTGGATTCCCCTAGGTCTTTAGTTTTCACAAATGCACAGGTTTGGTAGGTTTCCCTAGGTGCCGGCTGAGCTAGAGGCCAAAATCTACAGATAGGCACTTTGCAAAAAACACCTCTGTTTTCTTTCAAAAAATGTGATGTGTCCATATTGTGTTTTGGGGCATTTCCTGTCACGGGCGCTAGGCCTACCCACACAAGTGAGGTATCATTTTTATCAGGAGACTTGGGGGAACGCTGGGTGGAAAGAAATTTGTGGCTCCTCTCAGATTCCAGAACTTTCTGTCACAGAAATGTGAGGAACATGTGTTTTTTTAGCCAAAATTGAGGTTTGCAAAGGATTCTGGGTAACAGAACCTGGTCAGAGCCCCACAAGTCACCCCATCTTGGATTCCCCTAGGTGTCTAGTTTTAAAAAATGCACAGGTTTGGTAGGTTTCCCTAGGTGCCGGCTGAGCTAGAGGCCAAAATCTACAGGTAGGCACTTTGCAAAAAACACCTCTGTTTTCTGTCAAAAAATGGGATGTGTCCACGTTGTGCTTTGGGGCATTTCCTGTCGCGGGCGCTAGGCCTACCCACACAAGTGAGGTATCATTTTTCTCGGAAGACTTTGGGGGAACGCTGGGTGGAAGGAAATTTGTGCCTCCTCTCAGATTCCAGGACTTGCTGTCACCAAAATGTGAGGAAAATGTATTTTTTTAGCCAAAGTTTGAGGTTTGCAAAGGATTCTGGGTAGCAGAACCTTGACAGAGCCCCACAAGTCACCCCATTTTGGATTCCCCTAGGTCTCTAGTTTTAAAAAGTGCACAGGTTTGGTAGGTTTCCCTAGGTGCCGGCTGAGCTAGAGGCCAAAATCTACAGGTAGGCACTTTGCAAAAAACACCTCTGTTTTCTTTCCAAAAATTTGATGTGTCCACATTGTGTTTTGGGGCATTTCCTGTCACGGGCGCTAGGCCTACCCACACAAGTGAGGTATCATTTTTATCGGGAGACTTGGGGGAACGCTGGGTGGGAAGAAATTTGTGGCTCCTCTCAGATTCCAGCAATTTCTGTCACAGAAATGTGAGTAACATGTGTTTTTTTAGCCAAAATTGAGGTTTGCAAAGGATTCTGGGTAACAGAACCTGGTCAGAGCCCCACAAGTCACCCCATCTTGGATTCCCCTAGGTGTCTAGTTTTAAAAAATGCACAGGTTTGGTAGGTTTCCCTAGGTGCCGGCTGAGCTAGAGGCCAAAATCTACAGGTAGGCACTTTGCAAAAAACACCTCTGTTTTCTGTCAAAAAATGGGTTGTGTCCACGTTGTGCTTTGGGGCATTTCCTGTCGCGGGCGCTAGGCCTACCCACACAAGTGAGGTATCATTTTTTTCGGGAGACTTTGGGGGAACGCTGGGTGGAAGGAAATTTGTGCCTCCTCTCAGATTCCAGGACTTTCTGTCACCAAAATGTGAGGAAAATGTGTTTTTTTAACCAAATCTTGAGGTTTGCAAAGGATTCTGGGTAGCAGAACCTGGACAGAGCCCCACAAGTCACCCCATTTTGGATTCCCCTAGGTCTCTAGTTTGAAAAAATGCACAGGTTTGGTAGGTTTCGCTAGGTGCCGGCTGAGCTAGAGGCCAAAATCTACAGGTAGGCACTTTGCAAAAAACACCTCTGTTTTCTTTCAAAAAATGTGATGTGTCCACATTGTGTTTTGGGGCATTTCCTGTCACGGGCGCTAGGCCTACCCACACAAGTGAGGTATCATTTTTATCGGGAGACTTGGGGGAACGCTGGGTGGAAGGAAATTTGTGGCTCCTCTCAGATTCCAGAACTTTCTGTCACCGAAATGTGAGGAAAATGTGTTTTTTTAGCCATATTTTGAGGTTTGCAAAGGATTCTGGGTAACAGAACCTGGTCAGAGCCCCACAAGTCACCCCATCTTGGATTCCCCTAGGTCTTTAGTTTTCACAAATGCACAGGTTTGGTAGGTTTCCCTAGGTGCCGGCTGAGCTAGAGGCCAAAATCTACAGATAGGCACTTTGCAAAAAACACCTCTGTTTTCTTTCAAAAAATGTGATGTGTCCACATTGTGTTTTGGGGCATTTCCTGTCACGGGCGCTAGGCCTACCCACACAAGTGAGGTATCATTTTTATCAGGAGACTTGGGGGAACGCTGGGTGGAAGGAAATTCGTGCCTCCTCTCAGATTCCAGAACTTTCTGTCACAGAAATGTGAGGAACGTGTTTTTTAGCCAAAGTTTGAAGTTTGCAAAGGATTCTGGGTAACAGAACCTGGTCAGAGCCCCACAAGTCACCCCATCTTGGATTCCCCTAGGTCTCTAGTTTTCAAAAATGCACAGGTTTGGTAGGTTTCCCTAGATGCCGGCTGAGCTAGAGGCCAAAATCTACAGGTAGGCACTTTGCAAAAAACAGCTCTGTTTTCTGTAAAAAAATGGGATGTGTCCACGTTGTTCTTTGGGGCATTTCCTGTCGCGGGCGCTAGGCCTACCCACACAAGTGAGGTATCATTTTTATCGGGAGACTTGGGGGAACGCTGGGTGGAAGGAAATTTGTGCTTCCTCTCAGATTCCAGGACTTTCTGTCACCGAAATGTGAGGAAAACGTGTTTTTTTAGCCAAATTTTGAGGTTTGCAAAGGATTCTGGGTAACAGAACCTGGGCAGAGCCTCACAAGTCACTCCATCTTGGATTCCCCTAGGTCTTTAGTTTTCAAAAATGCACAGGTTTGGTAGGTTTCCCTAGGTGCCGGCTGAGCTAGAGGCCAAAATCTACAGGTAGGCACTTTGCAAAAAACACCTCTGTTTTTTTCCCAAAAATGTGATGTGTCCACATTGTGTTTTGGGGCATTTCCTGTCATGGGCGCTAGGCCTACCCACACAAGTGAGGTATCATTTCTATCGGGAGACTTGGGGGAACGCTGGGTGGAAGGAAATTTGTGGCTCCTCTCAGATTCCAGAACTTTCTGTCACCGAAATGTGAGGAAAATGTGTTTTTTTAGCCAGATTTTGAGGTTTGCAAAGGATTCTGGGTAACAGAACCTGGTCAGAGCCCCACAAGTCACCCCATCTTGGATTCCCCTAGGTCTCTAGTTTTCAATAATGCACAGGTTTGGTAGGTTTCCCTAGGTGCCGGCTGAGCTAGAGGCCAAAATCTACAGGTAGGCACTTTGCAAAAAACACCACTGTTTTCTTTCAAAAAATGTGATGTGTCCACGTTGCGTTTTGGGGCATTTCCTGTCACGGGCGCTAGGCCTACCCACACAAGTGAGGTATCATTTTTATCGGGAGACTTGGGGGAACGCTGGGTGGAAAGAAATTTGTGGCTCCTCTCAGATTCCAGAAATTTCTGTCACAGAAATGTGAGTAACATGTGTTTTTTTAGCCAAAATTGAGGTTTGCAAAGGATTCTGGGTAACAAACCTGGTCAGAGCCTCACAACTCACCCCATCTTGGATTCCCCTAGGTCTCTAGTTTTCAAAAATGCACAGGTTTGGTAGGTTTCCCTAGGTGCCGGCTGAGCTAGAGGCCAAAATCTACAGGTAGGCACTTTGTAAAAAACACCTCTGTTTTCTGTCAAAAAATGGGATGTGTCCACGTTGTGCTTTGGGGCATTTCCTGTCGCGGGCGCTAGGCCTACCCACACAAGTGAGGTATCATTTTTCTCGGGAGACTTTGGGGGAACGCTGGGTGGAAGGAAATTTGTGCCTCCCCTCAGATTCCAGGACTTTCTGTCACCAAAATGTGAGGAAAATGTGTTTTTTTAGCCAAATTTTGAGGTTTGCAAAGGATTCTGGGTAGCAGAACCTGGACAGAGCCCCACAAGTCACCCCATTTTGGATTCCCCTAGGTCTCTAGTTTAAAAAAATGCACAGGTTTGGTAGGTTTCGCTAGGTGCTGGCTGAGCTAGAGGCCAAAATCTACAGGTAGGCACTTTGCAAAAAACACCTCTGTTTTCTTTCAAAAAATGTGATGTGTCCACATTGTGTTTTGGGGCATTTCCTGTCACGGGCGCTAGGCCTACCCACACAAGTGAGGTATCATTTTTATCGGGAGACTTGGGGGGAACGCTGGGTGGAAGGAAATTTGTGGCTCCTCTCAGATTCCAGAACTTTCTGTCACCGAAATGTGAGGAAAATGTGTTTTTTTAGCCATATTTTGAGGTTTGCAAAGGATTCTGGGTAACAGAACCTGGTCAGAGCCCCACAAGTCACCCCATCTTGGATTCCCCTAGGTCTTTAGTTTTCACAAATGCACAGGTTTGGTAGGTTTCCCTAGGTGCCGGCTGAGCTAGAGGCCAAAATCTACAGATAGGCACTTTGCAAAAAACACCTCTGTTTTCTTTCAAAAAATGTGATGTGTCCACATTGTGTTTTGGGGCATTTCCTGTCACGGGCGCTAGGCCTACCCACACAAGTGAGGTATCATTTTTATCAGGAGACTTGGGGGAACGCTGGGTGGAAGGAAATTCGTGCCTCCTCTCAGATTCCAGAACTTTCTGTCACAGAAATGTGAGGAACGTGTTTTTTTAGCCAAAGTTTGAAGTTTGCAAAGGATTCTGGGTAACAGAACCTGGTCAGAGCCCCACAAGTCACCCCATCTTGGATTCCCCTAGGTCTCTAGTTTTCAAAAATGCACAGGTTTGGTAGGTTTCCCTAGATGCCGGCTGAGCTAGAGGCCAAAATCTACAGGTAGGCACTTTGCAAAAAACAGCTCTGTTTTCTGTAAAAAAATGGGATGTGTCCACGTTGTTCTTTGGGGCATTTCCTGTCGCGGGCGCTAGGCCTACCCACACAAGTGAGGTATCATTTTTATCGGGAGACTTGGGGGAACGCTGGGTGGTAGGAAATTTGTGCTTCCTCTCAGATTCCAGGACTTTCTGTCACCGAAATGTGAGGAAAACGTGTTTTTTTAGTCAAATTTTGAGGTTTGCAAAGGATTCTGGGTAACAGAACCTGGGCAGAGCCTCACAAGTCACTCCATCTTGGATTCCCCTAGGTCTTTAGTTTTCAAAAATGCACAGGTTTGGTAGGTTTCCCTAGGTGCCGGCTGAGCTAGAGGCCAAAATCTACAGGTAGGCACTTTGCAAAAAACACCTCTGTTTTTTTTCAAAAAATGTGATGTGTCCACATTGTGTTTTGGGGCATTTCCTGTCACGGGCGCTAGGCCTACCCACACAAGTGAGGTATCATTTCTATAGGGAGACTTGGGGGAACGCTGGGTGGAAGGAAATTTGTGGCTCCTCTCAGATTCCAGAACTTTCTGTCACCGAAATGTGAGGAAAATGTGTTTTTTTAGCCATATTTTGAGGTTTGCAAAGGATTCTGGGTAACAGAACCTGGTCAGAGCCCCACAAGTCACCCCATCTTGGATTCCCCTAGGTCTCTAGTTTTCAATAATGCACAGGTTTGGTAGGTTTCCCTAGGTGCCAGCTGAGCTAGAGGCCAAAATCTACAGGTAGGCACTTTGCAAAAAACACCACTGTTTTCTTTAAAAAAATGTGATGTGTCCATATTGTGTTTTGGGGCATTTCCTGTCACGGGCGCTAGGCCTACCCACACAAGTGAGGTATCATTTTTATCAGGAGACTTGGGGGAACGCTGGGTGGAAAGAAATTTGTGGCTCCTCTCAGATTCCAGAACTTTCTGTCACAGAAATGTGAGGAACATGTGTTTTTTTAGCCAAAATTGAGGTTTGCAAAGGATTCTGGGTAACAGAACCTGGTCAGAGCCCCACAAGTCACCCCATCTTGGATTCCCCTAGGTCTCTAGTTTTCAGAAATGCACAGGTTTGGTAGGTTTCCCTAGGTGCCGGCTGAGCTAGAGGCCAAAATCTACAGGTAGGAACTTTGCAAAAAACACCTCTGTTTTCTGTCAAAAAATGGGATGTGTCCACGTTGTGCTTTGGGGCATTTCCTGTCGCGGGCGCTAGGCCTACCCACACAAGTGAGGTATCATTTTTCTCGGGAGACTTTGGGGGAACGCTGGGTGGAAGGAAATTTGTGCCTCCTCTCAGATTCCAGGACTTTCTGTCACCAAAATGTGAGGAAAATGTGTTTTTTTAGCCAAAGTTTGAGGTTTGCAAAGGATTCTGGGTAGCAGAACCTGGACAGAGCCCCACAAGTCACCCCATTTTGGATTCCCCTAGGTCTCTAGTTTTAAAAAATGCACAGGTTTGGTTGGTTTCCCTAGGTGCCGGCTGAGCTAGAGGCCAAAATCTACAGGTAGGCACTTTGCAAAAAACACCTCTGTTTTCTTTCAAAAAATTTGATGTGTCCACATTGTGTTTTGGGGCATTTCCTGTCACGGGCGCTAGGCCTAACCACACAAGTGAGGTATCATTTTTATCGGGAGACTTGGGGGAACGCTGGGTGGAAAGAAATTTGTGGCTCCTCTCAGATTCCCGAAATTTCTGTCACAGAAATGTGAGTAACATGTGTTTTTTTAGCCAAAATTGAGGTTTGCAAAGGATTCTGGGTAACAGAACCTGGTCAGAGCCCCACAAGTCACCCCATCTTGGATTCCCCTAGGTCTCTAGTTTTCAAAAATGCACAGGTTTGGTAGGTTTCCCTAGGTGCCGGCTGAGCTAGAGGCCAAAATCTACAGGTAGGCACTTTGCAAAAAACACCTCTGTTTTCTGTCAAAAAATGGGATGTGTCCACGTTGTGCTTTGGGGCATTTCCTGTCGCGGGCGCTAGGCCTACCCACACAAGTGAGGTATCATTTTTCTCGGGAGACTTTGGGGGAACGCTTGGTGGAAGGAAATTTGTGCCTCCTCTCAGATTCCAGGACTTTCTGTCACCAAAATGTGAGGAAAATGTGTTTTTTTAACCAAATTTTGAGGTTTGCAAAGGATTCTGGGTAGCAGAACCTGGACAGAGCCCCACAAGTCACCCCATTTTGGATTCCCCTAGGTCTCTAGTTTGAAAAAATGCACAGGTTTGGTAGGTTTCGCTAGGTGCCGGCTGAGCTAGAGGCCAAAATCTACAGGTAGGCACTTTGCAAAAAACACCTCTGTTTTCTTTCAAAAAATGTGATGTGTCCACATTGTGTTTTGGGGCATTTCCTGTCACGGGCGCTAGGCCTACCCACACAAGTGAGGTATCATTTTTATCGGGAGACTTGGGGGAACGCTGGGTGGAATGAAATTTGTGGCTCCTCTCAGATTCCAGAACTTTCTGTCACAGAAATGTGAGGAACGTGTTTTTTTAGCCAAAGTTTGAAGTTTGCAAAGGATTCTGGGTAACAGAACCTGGTCAGAGCCCCACATGTCACCCCATCTTGGATTCCCCTAGGTCTCTAGTTTTCAATAATGCACAGGTTTGGTAGGTTTCCCTAGGTGCCAGCTGAGCTAGAGGCCAAAATCTACAGGTAGGCACTTTGCAAAAAACACCACTGTTTTCTTTAAAAAAATGTGATGTGTCCATATTGTGTTTTGGGGCATTTCCTGTCACGGGCGCTAGGCCTACCCACACAAGTGAGGTATCATTTTTATCAGGAGACTTGGGGGAACGCTGGGTGGAAAGAAATTTGTGGCTCCTCTCAGATTCCAGAACTTTCTGTCACAGAAATGTGAGGAACATGTGTTTTTTTAGCCAAAATTGAGGTTTGCAAAGGATTCTGGGTAACAGAACCTGGTCAGAGCCCCACAAGTCACCCCATCTTGGATTCCCCTAGGTCTCTAGTTTTCAGAAATGCACAGGTTTGGTAGGTTTCCCTAGGTGCCGGCTGAGCTAGAGGCCAAAATCTACAGGTAGGAACTTTGCAAAAAACACCTCTGTTTTCTGTCAAAAAATGGGATGTGTCCACGTTGTGCTTTGGGGCATTTCCTGTCGCGGGCGCTAGGCCTACCCACACAAGTGAGGTATCATTTTTCTCGGGAGACTTTGGGGGAACGCTGGGTGGAAGGAAATTTGTGCCTCCTCTCAGATTCCAGGACTTTCTGTCACCAAAATGTGAGGAAAATGTGTTTTTTTAGCCAAAGTTTGAGGTTTGCAAAGGATTCTGGGTAGCAGAACCTGGACAGAGCCCCACAAGTCACCCCATTTTGGATTCCCCTAGGTCTCTAGTTTTAAAAAATGCACAGGTTTGGTTGGTTTCCCTAGGTGCCGGCTGAGCTAGAGGCCAAAATCTACAGGTAGGCACTTTGCAAAAAACACCTCTGTTTTCTTTCAAAAAATTTGATGTGTCCACATTGTGTTTTGGGGCATTTCCTGTCACGGGCGCTAGGCCTAACCACACAAGTGAGGTATCATTTTTATCGGGAGACTTGGGGGAACGCTGGGTGGAAAGAAATTTGTGGCTCCTCTCAGATTCCCGAAATTTCTGTCACAGAAATGTGAGTAACATGTGTTTTTTTAGCCAAAATTGAGGTTTGCAAAGGATTCTGGGTAACAGAACCTGGTCAGAGCCCCACAAGTCACCCCATCTTGGATTCCCCTAGGTCTCTAGTTTTCAAAAATGCACAGGTTTGGTTGGTTTCCCTAGGTGCCGGCTGAGCTAGAGGCCAAAATCTACAGGTAGGCACTTTGCAAAAAACACCTCTGTTTTCTGTCAAAAAATGGGATGTGTCCACGTTGTGCTTTGGGGCATTTCCTGTCGCGGGCGCTAGGCCTGCCCACACAAGTGAGGTATCATTTTTCTCGGGAGACTTTGGGGGAACGCTTGGTGGAAGGAAATTTGTGCCTCCTCTCAGATTCCAGGACTTTCTGTCACCAAAATGTGAGGAAAATGTGTTTTTTTAACCAAATTTTGAGGTTTGCAAAGGATTCTGGGTAGCAGAACCTGGACAGAGCCCCACAAGTCACCCCATTTTGGATTCCCCTAGGTCTCTAGTTTGAAAAAATGCACAGGTTTGGTAGGTTTCGATAGGTGCCGGCTGAGCTAGAGGCCAAAATCTACAGGTAGGCACTTTGCAAAAAACACCTCTGTTTTCTTTCAAAAAATGTGATGTGTCCACATTGTGTTTTGGGGCATTTCCTGTCACGGGCGCTAGGCCTACCCACACAAGTGAGGTATCATTTTTATCGGGAGACTTGGGGGAACGCTGGGTGGAATGAAATTTGTGGCTCCTCTCAGATTCCAGAACTTTCTGTCACCGAAATGTGAGAAAAATGTGTTTTTTTAGCCATATTTTGAGGTTTGCAAAGGATTCTGGGTAACAGAACCTGGTCAGAGCCCCACAAGTCACCCCATCTTGGATTCCCCTAGGTCTTTAGTTTTCACAAATGCACAGGTTTGGTAGGTTTCCCTAGGTGCCGGCTGAGCTAGAGGCCAAAATCTACAGATAGGCACTTTGCAAAAAACACCTCTGTTTTCTTTAAAAAAATGTGATGTGTCCACATTGTGTTTTGGGGCATTTCCTGTCACGGGCGCTAGGCCTACCCACACAAGTGAGGTATCATTTTTATCAGGAGACTTGGGGGAACGCTGGGTGGAAGGAAATTCGTGCCTCCTCTCAGATTCCAGAACTTTCTGTCACAGAAATGTGAGGAACGTGTTTTTTTAGCCAAAGTTTGAAGTTTGCAAAGGATTCTGGGTAACAGAACCTGGTCAGAGCCCCACAAGTCACCCCATCTTGGATTCCCCTAGGTCTCTAGTTTTCAAAAATGCACAGGTTTGGTAGGTTTCCCTAGATGCCGGCTGAGCTAGAGGCCAAAATCTACAGGTAGGCACTTTGCAAAAAACAGCTCTGTTTTCTGTAAAAAAATGGGATGTGTCCACGTTGTTCTTTGGGGCATTTCCTGTCGCGGGCGCTAGGCCTACCCACACAAGTGAGGTATAATTTTTATCGGGAGACTTGGGGGAACGCTGGGTGGAAGGAAATTTGTGCTTCCTCTCAGATTCCAGGACTTTCTGTCACCGAAATGTGAGGAAAACGTGTTTTTTTAGCCAAATTTTGAGGTTTGCAAAGGATTCTGGGTAACAGAACCTGGTCAGAGCCCCACAAGTCACCCCATCTTGGATTCCCCTAGGTCTTTAGTTTTCACAAATGCACAGGTTTGGTAGGTTTCCCTAGGTGCCGGCTGAGCTAGAGGCCAAAATCTACAGATAGGCACTTTGCAAAAAACACCTCTGTTTTCTTTCAAAAAATGTGATGTGTCCACATTGTGTTTTGGGGCATTTCCTGTCACGGGCGCTAGGCCTACCCACACAAGTGAGGTATCATTTTTATCAGGAGACTTGGGGGAACGCTGGGTGGAAGGAAATTCGTGCCTCCTCTCAGATTCCAGAACTTTCTGTCACAGAAATGTGAGGAACGTGTTTTTTTAGCCAAAGTTTGACGTTTGCAAAGGATTCTGGGTAACAGAACCTGGTCAGAGCCCCACAAGTCACCCCATCTTGGATTCCCCTAGGTCTCTATTTTTCAAAAATGCACAGGTTTGGTAGGTTTCCCTAGATGCCGGCTGAGCTAGAGGCCAAAATCTACAGGTAGGCACTTTGCAAAAAACAGCTCTGTTTTCTGTAAATAAATGGGATGTGTCCACGTTGTTCTTTGGGGCATTTCCTGTCGCGGGCGCTAGGCCTAGCCACACAAGTGAGGTATCATTGTTATCGGGAGACTTGGGGGAACGCTAGGTGGAAGGAAATTTGTGCTTCCTCTCAGATTCCAGGACTTTCTGTCACCGAAATGTGAGGAAAACGTGTTTTTTTAGCCAAATTTTGAGGTTTGCAAAGGATTCTGGGTAACAGAACCTGGGCAGAGCCTCACAAGTCACTCCATCTTGGATTCCCCTAGGTCTTTAGTTTTCAAAAATGCACAGGTTTGGTAGGTTTCCCTAGGTGCCGGCTGAGCTAGAGGCCAAAATCTACAGGTAGGCACTTTGCAAAAAACACCTCTGTTTTTTTTCAAAAAATGTGATGTGTCCACATTGTGTTTTGGGGCATTTCCTGTCACGGGCGCTAGGCCTACCCACACAAGTGAGGTATCATTTCTATCGGGAGACTTGGGGGAACGCTGGGTGGAAGGAAATTTGTGGCTCCTCTCAGATTCCAGAACTTTCTGTCACCGAAATGTGAGGAAAATGTGTTTTTTTAGCCATATTTTGAGGTTTGCAAAGGATTCTGGGTAACAGAACCTGGTCAGAGCCCCACAAGTCACCCCATGTTGGATTCCCCTAGGTCTTTAGTTTTCACAAATGCACAGGTTTGGTAGGTTTCCCTAGGTGCCGGCTGAGCTAGAGGCCAAAATCTACAGATAGGCACTTTGCAAAAAACACCTCTGTTTTCTTTAAAAAAATGTGATGTGTCCACATTGTGTTTTGGGGCATTTCCTGTCACGGGCGCTAGGCCTACCCACACAAGTGAGGTATCATTTTTATCAGGAGACTTGGTTGAACGCTGGGTGGGAAGAAATTTGTGGCTCCTCTCAGATTCCAGAACTTTCTGTCACAGAAATGTGAGGAACATGTGTTTTTTTAGCCAAAATTGAGGTTTGCAAAGGATTCTGGGTAACAGAACCTGGTCAGAGCCCCACAAGTCACCCCATCTTGGATTCCCCTAGGTCTCTAGTTTTCAAAAATGCACAGGTTTGGTAGGTTTCCCTAGGTGCCGGCTGAGCTAGAGGCCAAAATCTACAGGTAGGAACTTTGCAAAAAACACCTCTGTTTTCTGTCAAAAAATGGGATGTGTCCACGTTGTGTTTTGGGGCATTTCCTGTCACGGGCGCTAGGCCTACCCACACAAGTGAGGTATCATTTTTATCGGGAGACTTGGGGGGACGCTGGGTGGGAAGAAATTTGTGGCTCCTCTCAGATTCCAGAAATTTCTGTCACAGAAATGTGAGTAACATGTGTTTTTTTAGCCAAAATTGAGGTTTGCAAAGGATTCTGGGTAACAGATCCTGGTCAGAGCCCCACAAGTCACCCCATCTTGGATTCCCCTAGGTCTCTAGTTTTAAAAAATGCACAGGTTTGGTAGGTTTCCCTAGGTGCCGGCTGAGCTAGAGGCCAAAATCTACAGGTAGGCACTTTGCAAAAAACACCTCTGTTTTCTGTCAAAAAATGGGATGTGTCCACGTTGTGCTTTGGGGCATTTCCTGTCGCGGGCGCTAGGCCTACCCACACAAGTGAGGTATCATTTTTCTCGGGAGACTTTGGGGGAACGCTGGGTGGAAGGAAATTTGTGCCTCCTCTCAGATTCCAGGACTTTCTGTCACCAAAATGTGAGGAAAATGTGTTTTTTTAGCCAAATTTTGAGGTTTGCAAAGGATTCTGGGTAGCAGAACCTGGACAGAGCCCCACAAGTCACCCCATTTTGGATTCCCCTAGGTCTCTAGTTTGAAAAAATGCACAGGTTTGGTAGGTTTCGCTAGGTGCCGGCTGAGCTAGAGGCCAAAATCTACAGGTAGGCACTTTGCAAAAAACACCTCTGTTTTCTTTCAAAAAATGTGATGTGTCCACATTGTGTTTTGGGGCATTTCCTGTCACGGGCGCTAGGCCTACCCACACAAGTGAGGTATCATTTTTATCGGGAGACTTGGGGGAACGCTGGGTGGAAGGAAATTTGTGGCTCCTCTCAGATTCCAGAACTTTCTGTCACCGAAATGTGAGGAAAATGTGTTTTTTTTAGCCATATTTTGAGGTTTGCAAAGGATTCTGGGTAACAGAGCCTGGTCAGAGCCCCACAAGTCACCCCATGTTGGATTCCCCTAGGTCTTTAGTTTTCACAAATGCACAGGTTTGGTAGGTTTCCCTAGGTGCCGGCTGAGCTAGAGGCCAAAATCTACAGATAGGCACTTTGCAAAAACACCTCTGTTTTCTTTCAAAAAATGTGATGTGTCCACATTGTGTTTTGGGGCATTTCCTGTCACGGGCGCTAGGCCTACCCACACAAGTGAGGTATCATTTTTATCAGGAGACTTGGTTGAACGCTGGGTGGGAAGAAATTTGTGGCTCCTCTCAGATTCCAGAACTTTCTGTCACAGAAATGTGAGGAACATGTGTTTTTTTAGCCAAAATTGAGGTTTGCAAAGGATTCTGGGTAACAGAACCTGGTCAGAGCCCCACAAGTCACCCCATCTTGGATTCCCCTAGGTCTCTAGTTTTCAAAAATGCACAGGTTTGGTAGGTTTCCCTAGGTGCCGGCTGAGCTAGAGGCCAAAATCTACAGGTAGGAACTTTGCAAAAAACACCTCTGTTTTCTGTCAAAAAATGGGATGTGTCCACGTTGTGCTTTGGGGCATTTCCTGTCGCGGGCGCTAGGCCTACCCACACAAGTGAGGTATCATTTTTCTCGGGAGACTTTGGGGGAACGCTGGGTGGAAGGAAATGTGTGCCTCCTCTCAGATTCCAGGACTTTCTGTCACCAAAATGTGAGGAAAATGTGTTTTTTTAGCCAAATTTTGAGGTTTACAAAGGATTCTGGGTAGCAGAACCTGGACAGAGCCGCACAAGTCACCCCATTTTGGATTCCCCTAGGTCTCTAGTTTAAAAAAATGCACAGGTTTGGTAGGTTTCCCTAGGTGCCGGCTGAGCTAGAGGCCAAAATCTACAGGTAGGCACTTTGCAAAAAACACCTCTGTTTTCTTTCAAAAAATGTTATGTGTCCACATTGTGTTTTGGGGCATTTCCTGTCACGGGCGCTAGGCCTACCCACACAAGTGAGGTATCATTTTTATTGGGAGACTTGGGGGAACGCTGGGTGGAAGGAAATTTGTGGCTCCTCTCAGATTCCAGGACTTTCTGTCACCAAAATGTGAGGAAAATGTGTTTTTGTAACCAAATTTTGAGGTTTGCAAAGGATTCTGGGTAGCAGAACCTGGACAGAGCCCCACAAGTCACCCCATTTTGGATTACCCTAGGTCTCTAGTTTGAAAAAATGCACAGGTTTGGTAGGTTTCGCTAGGTGCCGGCTGAGCTAGAGGCCAAAATCTACAGGTAGGCACTTTGCAAAAAACACCTCTGTTTTCTTTCAAAAAATGTGATGTGTCCACATTGTGTTTTGGGGCATTTCCTGTCACGGGCGCTAGGCCTACCCACACAAGTGAGGTATCATTTTTATCGGGAGACTTGGGGGAACGCTGGGTGGAATGAAATTTGTGGCTCCTCTCAGATTCCAGACTTTTCTGTCACCGAAATGTGAGGAAAATGTGTTTTTTTAGCCATATTTTGAGGTTTGCAAAGGATTCTGGGTAACAGAACCTGGTCAGAGCCCCACAAGTCACCCCATCTTGGATTCCCCTAGGTCTCTAGTTTTCACAAATGCACAGGTTTGGTAGGTTTCCCTAGGTGCCGGCTGAGCTAGAGGCCAAAATCTACAGATAGGCACTTTGCAAAAAACACCTCTGTTTTCTTTCAAAAAATGTGATGTGTCCACATTGTGTTTTGGGGCATTTCCTGTCACGGGCGCTAGGCCTACCCACACAAGTGAGGTATCATTTTTATCAGGAGACTTGGTTGAACGCTGGGTGGGAAGAAATTTGTGGCTCCTCTCAGATTCCAGAACTTTCTGTCACAGAAATGTGAGGAACATGTGTTTTTTTAGCCAAAATTGAGGTTTGCAAAGGATTCTGGGTAACAGAACCTGGTCAGAGCCCCACAAGTCACCCCATCTTGGATTCCCCTAGGTCTCTAGTTTTCAAAAATGCACAGGTTTGGTAGGTTTCCCTAGGTGCCGGCTGAGCTAGAGGCCAAAATCTACAGGTAGGAACTTTGCAAAAAACACCTCTGTTTTCTGTCAAAAAATGGGATGTGTCCACGTTGTGCTTTGGGGCATTTCCTGTCGCGGGCGCTAGGCCTACCCACACAAGTGAGGTATCATTTTTCTCGGGAGACTTTGGGGGAACGCTGGGTGGAAGGAAATGTGTGCCTCCTCTCAGATTCCAGGACTTTCTGTCACCAAAATGTGAGGAAAATGTGTTTTTTTAGCCAAATTTTGAGGTTTACAAAGGATTCTGGGTAGCAGAACCTGGACAGAGCCGCACAAGTCACCCCATTTTGGATTCCCCTAGGTCTCTAGTTTAAAAAAATGCACAGGTTTGGTAGGTTTCCCTAGGTGCCGGCTGAGCTAGAGGCCAAAATCTACAGGTAGGCACTTTGCAAAAAACACCTCTGTTTTCTTTCAAAAAATTTTATGTGTCCACATTGTGTTTTGGGGCATTTCCTGTCACGGGCGCTAGGCCTACCCACACAAGTGAGGTATCATTTTTATTGGGAGACTTGGGGGAACGCTGGGTGGAAGGAAATTTGTGGCTCCTCTCAGATTCCAGGACTTTCTGTCACCAAAATGTGAGGAAAATGTGTTTTTGTAACCAAATTTTGAGGTTTGCAAAGGATTCTGGGTAGCAGAACCTGGACAGAGCCCCACAAGTCACCCCATTTTGGATTACCCTAGGTCTCTAGTTTGAAAAAATGCACAGGTTTGGTAGGTTTCGCTAGGTGCCGGCTGAGCTAGAGGCCAAAATCTACAGGTAGGCACTTTGCAAAAAACACCTCTGTTTTCTTTCAAAAAATGTGATGTGTCCACATTGTGTTTTGGGGCATTTCCTGTCACGGGCGCTAGGCCTACCCACACAAGTGAGGTATCATTTTTATCGGGAGACTTGGGGGAACGCTGGGTGGAATGAAATTTGTGGCTCCTCTCAGATTCCAGACTTTTCTGTCACCGAAATGTGAGGAAAATGTGTTTTTTTAGCCATATTTTGAGGTTTGCAAAGGATTCTGGGTAACAGAACCTGGTCAGAGCCCCACAAGTCACCCCATCTTGGATTCCCCTAGGTCTCTAGTTTTCACAAATGCACAGGTTTGGTAGGTTTCCCTAGGTGCCGGCTGAGCTAGAGGCCAAAATCTACAGATAGGCACTTTGCAAAAAACACCTCTGTTTTCTTTCAAAAAATGTGATGTGTCCACATTGTGTTTTGGGGCATTTCCTGTCACGGGCGCTAGGCCTACCCACACAAGTGAGGTATCATTTTTATCAGGAGACTTAGGGGAACGCTGGGTGGAAAGAAATTTGTGGCTCCTCTCAGATTCCAGAACTTTCTGTCACCATAATGTGAGGAAAATGTGTTTTTTTAGCCAAATTTTGAGGTTTGCAAAGGATTCTGGGTAACAGAACCTGGTCAGAGCCCCACAAGTCACCCCATCTTGGATTCCCCTAGGTCTCTAGTTTTTAAAAATGCACAGGTTTGGTAGGTTTCCCTAGGTGCCGGCTGAGCTAGAGGCCACAATCTACAGGTAGGCACTTTGCAAAAAAAAGCTCTGTTTTCTGTCACAAAATGGGATGTGTCCACGTTGTGCTTTGGGGCATTTCCTGTCGCGGGCGCTAGGCCTACCCACACAAGTGAGGTATCATTTGTATCGGGAGACTTGGGGGAACGCTGGGTAGAAGGAAATCTGTGCCTCCTCTCAGATTCCAGCACTTTCTGTCACCGAAATGTGAGGAAAACGTGTTTTTTTAGCCAAATTTTGAGGTTTGCAAAGGATTCTGGGTAACAGAACCTAGTCAGAGTCCCACAAGTCACCCCATCTTGGATTCCCCTAGGTCTCTAGTTTTAAAAAATGCACAGGTTTGGTAGGTTTCCCTAGGTGCCGGCTGAGCTAGAGGCCAAAATCTACAGGTAGGCACTTTGCAAAAAACACCTCTGTTTTGTTTAAAAAAATGTGATGTGTCCACGTTGTGCTTTGGGGCATTTCCTGTCACGGGCGCTAGGCCTACCCACACAAGTGAGGTATCATTTTTATCGGGAGACTTGGGGGGAACGCTGGGTGGAAGGAAATTTGTGGCTCCTCTTAGATTCCAGAACTTTCTGTCACCGAAATGTGAGGAAAATGTGTTTTTTTAGCCATATTTTGAGGTTTGCAAAGGATTCTGGGTAACAGAACCTGGTCAGAGCCCCACAAGTCACCCCATCTTGGATTCCCCTAGGTCTCTAGTTTTCACAAATGCACAGGTTTGGTAGGTTTCCCTAGGTGCAGGCTGAGCTAGAGGCCAAAATCTACAGATAGGCACTTTGCAAAAAACACCTCTGTTTTCTTTCAAAAAATGTGATGTGTCCACATTGTGCTTTGGGGCATTTCCTGTCACGGGCGCTAGGCCTACCCACACAAGTGAGGTATCATTTTTATCAGGAGACTTAGGGGAACGCTGGGTGGAAAGAAATTTGTGGCTCCTCTCAGATTCCAGAACTTTCTGTCACCATAATGTGAGGAAAATGTGTTTTTTTAGCCAAATTTTGAGGTTTGCAAAGGATTCTGGGTAACAGAACCTGGTCAGAGCCCCACAAGTCACCCCATCTTGGATTCCCCTAGGTCTCTAGTTTTCAAAAATGCACAGGTTTGGTAGGTTTCCCTAGGTGCCGGCTGAGCTAGAGGCCACAATCTACAGGTAGGCACTTTGCAAAAAAAAGCTCTGTTTTCTGTCACAAAATGGGATGTGTCCACGTTGTGCTTTGGGGCATTTCCTGTCGCGGGCGCTAGGCCTACCCACACAAGTGAGGTATCATTTGTATCGGTAGACTTGGGGGAACGCTGGGTGGAAGGAAATCTGTGCCTCCTCTCAGATTCCAGGACTTTCTGTCACCGAAATGTGAGGAAAACGTGTTTTTTTAGCCAAATTTTGAGGTTTGCAAAGGATTCTGGGTAACAGAACCTGGTCAGAGTCCCACAAGTCACTCCATCTTGTATTCCCCTAGGTCTTTAGTTTTCAAAAATGCACAGGTTTGGTAGGTTTCCCTAGGTGCCGGCTGAGCTAGAGGCCAAAATCTACAGGTAGGCACTTTGTAAAAAACACCTCTGTTTTTTTTCAAAAAATTTGATGTGTCCACATTGTGTTTTGGGGCATTTCCTGTCACGGGCGCTAGGCCTACCCACACAAGTGAGGTATCATTTCTATCGGGAGAGTTGGGGGAACGCTGGGTGGAAGGAAATTTGTGGCTCCTATCAGATTCCAGAACTTTCTGTCACCGAAATGTGAGGAAAATGTGTTTTTTTAGCCAGATTTTGAGGTTTGCAAAGGATTCTGGGTAACAGAACCTGGTCAGAGCCCCACAAGTCACCCCATCTTGGATTCCCCTAGGTCTCTAGTTTTAAAAAATGCACAGGTTTGGTAGGTTTTCCTAGGTGCCGGCTGAGCTAGAGGCCAAAATCTACAGGTAGGAACTTTGCAAAAAACACCTCTGTTTTCTGTCAAAAAATGGGATGTGTCCACGTTGTGCTTTGGGGCATTTCCTGTCGCGGGCGCTAGGCCTACCCACACAAGTGAGGTATCATTTTTCTCGGGAGACTTTGGGGGAACGCTGGGTGGAAGGAAATTTGTGCCTCCTCTCAGATTCCAGGACTTTCTGTCACCAAAATGTGAGGAAAATGTGTTTTTTTAGCCAAATTTTGAGGTTTACAAAGGATTCTGGGTAGCAGAACCTGGACAGAGCCCCACAAGTCACCCCATTTTGGATTCCCCTAGGTCTCTAGTTTAAAAAAATGCACAGGTTTGGTAGGTTTCCCTAGGTGCCGGCTGAGCTAGAGGCCAAAATCTACAGGTAGGCACTTTGCAAAAAACACCTCTGTTTTCTTTAAAAAAATTTGATGTGTCCACATTGTGTTTTGGGGCATTTCCTGTCACGGGCGCTAGGCCTACCCACACAAGTGAGGTATCATTTTTATCGGGAGACTTGGGGGAACGCTGGGTGGAAGGAAATTTGTGCCTCCTCTCAGATTCCAGGACTTTCTCTCACCGAAATGTGAGGAAAACGTGTTTTTTTAGCCAAATTTTGAGGTTTGCAAAGGATTCTGGGTAACAGAACCTGGTCAGAGTCCCACAAGTCACCCCATCTTGGATTCCCCTAGGTCTCTAGTTTTAAAAAATGCACAGGTTTGGTAGGTTTCCCTAGGTGCCGGCTGAGCTAGAGGCCAAAATCTACAGGTAGGCACTTTGCAAAAAACACCTCTGTTTTGTTTAAAAAAATGTGATGTGTCCACGTTGTGTTTTGGGGCATCTCCTGTCACGGGCGCTAGGCCTACCCACACAAGTGAGGTATCATTTTTATCGGGAGACTTGGGGGGAACGCTGGGTGGAAGGAAATTTGTGGCTCCTCTTAGATTCCAGAACTTTCTGTCACCGAAATGTGAGGAAAATGTGTTTTTTTAGCCATATTTTGAGGTTTGCAAAGGATTCTGGGTAACAGAACCTAGTCAGAGCCCCACAAGTCACCCCATCTTGGATTCCCCTAGGTCTCTAGTTTTCACAAATGCACAGGTTTGGTAGGTTTCCCTAGGTGCAGGCTGAGCTAGAGGCCAAAATCTACAGATAGGAACTTTGCAAAAAACACCTCTGTTTTCTTTCAAAAAATGTGATGTGTCCACATTGTGTTTTGGGGCATTTCCTGTCACGGGCACTAGGCCTACCCACACAAGTGAGGTATCATTTTTATCAGGAGACTTAGGGGAACGCTGGGTGGAAAGAAATTTGTGGCTCCTCTCAGATTCCAGAACTTTCTGTCACCGAAATGTGAGGAAAACGTGTTTTTTTAGCCAAATTTTGAGGTTTGCAAAGGATTCTGGGTAACAGAACCTGGTCAGAGTCCCACAAGTCACCCCATCTTGGATTCCCCTAGGTCTCTAGTTTTAAAAAATGCACAGGTTTGGTAGGTTTCCCTAGGTGCCGGCTGAGCTAGAGGCCAAAATCTACAGGTAGGCACTTTGCAAAAAACACCTCTGTTTTGTTTAAAAAAATGTGATGTGTCCACGTTGTGTTTTGGGGCATCTCCTGTCACGGGCGCTAGGCCTACCCACACAAGTGAGGTATCATTTTTATCGGGAGACTTGGGGGGAACGCTGGGTGGAAGGAAATTTGTGGCTCCTCTTAGATTCCAGAACTTTCTGTCACCGAAATGTGAGGAAAATGTGTTTTTTTAGCCATATTTTGAGGTTTGCAAAGGATTCTGGGTAACAGAACCTGGTCAGAGCCCCACAAGTCACCCCATCTTGGATTCCCCTAGGTCTCTAGTTTTCACAAATGCACAGGTTTGGTAGGTTTCCCTAGGTGCAGGCTGAGCTAGAGGCCAAAATCTACAGATAGGAACTTTGCAAAAAACACCTCTGTTTTCTTTCAAAAAATGTGATGTGTCCACATGGTGTTTTGGGGCATTTCCTGTCACGGGCGCTAGGCCTACCCACACAAGTGAGGTATCATTTTTATCAGGAGACTTAGGGGAACGCTGGGTGGAAAGAAATTTGTGGCTCCTCTCAGATTCCAGAACTTTCTGTCACCGAAATGTGAGGAAAACGTGTTTTTTTAGCCAAATTTTGAGGTTTGCAAAGGATTCTGGGTAACAGAACCTGGTCAGAGTCCCACAAGTCACCCCATCTTGGATTCCCCTAGGTCTCTAGTTTTAAAAAATGCACAGGTTTGGTAGGTTTCCCTAGGTGCCGGCTGAGCTAGAGGCCAAAATCTACAGATAGGCACTTTGCAAAAAACACCTCTGTTTTCTTTAAAAAAATGTGATGTGTGCACATTGTGTTTTGGGGCATTTCCTGTCACGGGCGCTAGGCCTACCCACACAAGTGAGGTATCATTTTTATCAGGAGACTTGGTTGAACGCTGGGTGGGAAGAAATTTGTGGCTCCTCTCAGATTCCAGAACTTTCTGTCACAGAAATGTGAGGAACATGTGTTTTTTTAGCCAAATTGAGGTTTGCAAAGGATTCTGGGTAACAGAACCTGGTCAGAGCCCCACAAGTCACCCCATCTTGGATTCCCCTAGGTCTCTAGTTTTCACAAATGCACAGGTTTGGTAGGTTTCCCTAGGTGCAGGCTGAGCTAGAGGCCAAAATCTACAGATAGGAACTTTGCAAAAAACACCTCTGTTTTCTTTCAAAAAATGTGATGTGTCCACATTGTGTTTTGGGGCATTTCCTGTCACGGGCGCTAGGCCTACCCACACAAGTGAGGTATCATTTTTATCAGGAGACTTAGGGGAACGCTGGGTGGAAAGAAATTTGTGGCTCCTCTCAGATTCCAGAACTTTCTGTCACCATCATGTGAGGAAAATGTGTTTTTTTAGCCAAATTTTGAGGTTTGCAAAGGATTCTGGGTAACAGAACCTGGTCAGAGCCCCACAAGTCACCCCATCTTGGATTCCCCTAGGTCTCTAGTTTTCAAAAATGCACAGGTTTGGTAGGTTTCCCTAGGTGCCGGCTGAGCTAGAGGCCACAATCTACAGGTAGGCACTTTGCAAAAAAAAGCTCTGTTTTCTGTCACAAAATGGGATGTGTCCACGTTGTGCTTTGGGGCATTTCCTGTCGCGGGCGCTAGGCCTACCCACACAAGTGAGGTATCATTTGTATCGGTAGACTTGGGGGAACGCTGGGTGGAAGGAAATCTGTGCCTCCTCTCAGATTCCAGGACTTTCTGTCACCGAAATGTGAGGAAAACGTGTTTTTTTAGCCAAATTTTGAGGTTTGCAAAGGATTCTGGGTAACAGAACCTGGTCAGAGTCCCACAAGTCACCCCATCTTGGATTCCCCTAGGTCTCTAGTTTTACAAAATGCACAGGTTTGGTAGGTTTCCCTAGGTGCCGGCTGAGCTAGAGGCCAAAATCTACAGATAGGCACTTTGCAAAAAACACCTCTGTTTTCTTTAAAAAAATGTGATGTGTCCACATTGTGTTTTGGGGCATTTCCTGTCACGGGCGCTAGGCCTACCCACACAAGTGAGGTATCATTTTTATCAGGAGACTTGGTTGAACGCTGGGTGGGAAGAAATTTGTGGCTCCTCTCAGATTCCAGAACTTTCTGTCACAGAAATGTGAGGAACATGTGTTTTTTTAGCCAAATTGAGGTTTGCAAAGGATTCTGGGTAACAGAACCTGGTCAGAGCCCCACAAGTCACCCCATCTTGGATTCCCCTAGGTCTCTAGTTTTCAAAAATGCACAGGTTTGGTAGGTTTCCCTAGGTGCCGGCTGAGCTAGAGGCCAAAATCTACAGGTAGGAACTTTGCAAAAAACACCTCTGTTTTCTGTCAAAAAATGGGATGTGTCCACGTTGTGCTTTGGGGCATTTCCTGTCGCGGGCGCTAGGCCTACCCACACAAGTGAGGTATCATTTTTCTCGGGAGACTTTGGGGGAACGCTGGGTGGAAGGAAATTTGTGCCTCCTCTCAGATTCCAGGACTTTCTGTCACCAAAATGTGAGGAAAATGTGTTTTTTTAGCCAAATTTTGAGGTTTACAAAGGATTCTGGGAAGCAGAACCTGGACAGAGCCCCACAAGTCACCCCATTTTGGATTCCCCTAGGTCTCTAGTTTAAAAAAATGCACAGGTTTGGTAGGTTTCCCTAGGTGCCGGCTGAGCTAGAGGCCAAAATCTACAGGTAGGCACTTTGCAAAAAACAGCTCTGTTTTCTTTAAAAAAATTTGATGTGTCCACATTGTGTTTTGGGGCATTTCCTGTCACGGGCGCTAGGCCTACCCACACAAGTGAGGTATCATTTTTATCGGGAGACTTGGGGGAACGCTGGGTGGAAGGAAATTTGTGGCTCCTCTCAGAATCCAGGACTTTCTGTCACCAAAATGTGAGGAAAATGTGTTTTTGTAACCAAATTTTGAGGTTTGCAAAGGATTCTGGGTAGCAGAACCTGGACAGAGCCCCACAAGTCACCCCATTTTGGATTACCCTAGGTCTCTAGTTTGAAAAAATGCACAGGTTTGGTAGGTTTCGCTAGGTGCCGGCTGAGCTAGAGGCCAAAATCTACAGGTAGGCACTTTGCAAAAAACACCTCTGTTTTCTTTCAAAAAATGTGATGTGTCCACATTGTGTTTTGGGGCATTTCCTGTCACGGGCGCTAGGCCTACCCACACAAGTGAGGTATCATTTTTATCGGGAGACTTGGGGGAACGCTGGGTGGAAGGAAATTTGTGGCTCCTCTCAGATTCCAGAATTTTCTGTCACCGAAATGTGAGGAAAATGTGTTTTTTTAGCCATATTTTGAGGTTTGCAAAGGATTCTGGGTAACAGAACCTGGTCAGAGCCCCACAAGTCACCCCATCTTGGATTCCCCTAGGTCTCTAGTTTTCACAAATGCACAGGTTTGGTAGGTTTCCCTAGGTGCCGGCTGAGCTAGAGGCCAAAATCTACAGATAGGCACTTTGCAAAAAACACCTCTGTTTTCTTTCAAAAAATGTGATGTGTCCACATTGTGTTTTGGGGCATTTCCTGTCACGGGTGCTAGGCCTACCCACACAAGTGAGGTATCATTTTTATCAGGAGACTTAGGGGAACGCTGGGTGGAAAGAAATTTGTGGCTCCTCTCAGATTCCAGAACTTTCTGTCACCATAATGTGAGGAAAATGTGTTTTTTTAGCCAAATTTTGAGGTTTGCAAAGGATTCTGGGTAACAGAACCTGGTCAGAGCCCCACAAGTCACCCCATCTTGGATTCCCCTAGGTCTCTAGTTTTCAAAAATGCACAGGTTTGGTAGGTTTCCCTAGGTGCCGGCTGAGCTAGAGGCCACAATCTACAGGTAGGCACTTTGGAAAAAAAAGCTCTGTTTTCTGTCACAAAATGGGATGTGTCCACGTTGTGCTTTGGGGCATTTCCTGTCGCGGGCGCTAGGCCTACCCACACAAGTGAGGTATCATTTGTATCGGGAGACTTGGGGGAACGCTGGGTGGAAGGAAATCTGTGCCTCCTCTCAGATTCCAGGACTTTCTGTCGCCGAAATGTGAGGAAAATGTGTTTTTTTAGCCAAATTTTGAGGTTTGCAAAGGATTCTGGGTAACAGAACCTGGTCAGAGTCCCACAAGTCACCCCATCTTGGATTCCCCTAGGTCTCTAGTTTTAAAAAATGCACAGGTTTGGTAGGTTTCCCTAGGTGCCGGCTGAGCTAGAGGCCAAAATCTACAGGTAGGCACTTTGCAAAAAACACCTCTGTTTTGTTTAATAAAATGTGATGTGTCCACGTTGTGTTTTGGGGCATCTCCTGTCACGGGCGCTAGGCCTACCCACACAAGTGAGGTATCATTTTTATCGGGAGACTTGGGGGGAACGCTGGGTGGAAGGAAATTTGTGGCTCCTCTTAGATTCCAGGACTTTCTGTCACCGAAATGTGAGGCAAAACGTGTTTTTTTAGCCAAATTTTGAGATTTGCAAAGGATTCTGGGTAACAGAACCTGGTCAGAGTCCCACAAGTCACCCCATCTTGGATTCCCCTAGGTCTCTAGTTTTAAAAAATGCACAGGTTTGGTAGGTTTCCCTAGGTGCCGGCTGAGCTAGAGGCCAAAATCTACAGATAGGCACTTTGCAAAAAACACCTCTGTTTTCTTTAAAAAAATGTGATGTGTCCACGTTGTGTTTTGGGGCATCTCCTGTCACGGGCGCTAGGCCTACCCACACAAGTGAGGTATCATTTTTATCGGGAGACTTGGGGGGAACGCTGGGTGGAAGGAAATTTGTGGCTCCTCTTAGATTCCAGAACTTTCTGTCACCGAAATGTGAGGAAAACGTGTTTTTTTAGCCAAATTTTGAGGTTTGCAAAGGATTCTGGGTAACAGAACCTGGTCAGAGTCCCACAAGTCACCCCATCTTGGATTCCCCTAGGTCTCTAGTTTTAAAAAATGCACAGGTTTGGTAGGTTTCCCTAGGTGCAGGCTGAGCTAGAGGCCAAAATCTACAGATAGGAACTTTGCAAAAAACACCTCTGTTTTCTTTAAAAAAATGTGATGTGTCCACATTGTGTTTTGGGGCATTTCCTGTCACGGGCGCTAGGCCTACCCACACAAGTGAGGTATCATTTTTATCAGGAGACTTGGTTGAACGCTGGGTGGGAAGAAATTTGTGGCTCCTCTCAGATTCCAGAACTTTCTGTCACAGAAATGTGAGGAACATGTGTTTTTTTAGCCAAATTGAGGTTTGCAAAGGATTCTGGGTAACAGAACCTGGTCAGAGCCCCACAAGTCACCCCATCTTGGATTCCCCTAGGTCTCTAGTTTTAAAAAATGCACAGGTTTGGTAGGTTTCCCTAGGTGCCGGCTGAGCTAGAGGCCAAAATCTACAGGTAGGAACTTTGCAAAAAACACCTCTGTTTTCTGTCAAAAAATGGGATGTGTCCACGTTGTGCTTTGGGGCATTTCCTGTCGCGGGCGCTAGGCCTACCCACACAAGTGAGGTATCATTTTTCTCGGGAGACTTTGGGGGAACACTGGGTGGGAGGAAATTTGTGCCTCCTCTCAGATTCCAGGACTTTCTGTCACCAAAATGTGAGGAAAATGTGTTTTTTTAGCCAAATTTTGAGGTTTACAAAGGATTCTGGGTAGCAGAACCTGGACAGAGCCCCACAAGTGACCCCATTTTGGATTCCCCTAGGTCTCTAGTTTAAAAAAATGCACAGGTTTGGTAGGTTTCCCTAGGTGCCGGCTGAGCTAGAGGCCAAAATCTACAGGTAGGCACTTTGCAAAAAACAGCTCTGTTTTCTTTAAAAAAATTTGATGTGTCCACATTGTGTTTTGGGGCATTTCCTGTCACGGGCGCTAGGCCTACCCACACAAGTGAGGTATCATTTTTATCGGGAGACTTGGGGGAACGCTGGGTGGAAGGAAATTTGTGGCTCCTCTCAGATTCCAGGACTTTCTGTCACCAAAATGTGAGGAAAATGTGTTTTTGTAACCAAATTTTGAGGTTTGCAAAGGATTCTGGGTAGCAGAACCTGGACAGAGCCCCACAAGTCACCCCATTTTGGATTACCCTAGGTCTCTAGTTTGAAAAAATGCACAGGTTTGGTAGGTTTCGCTAGGTGCCGGCTGAGCTAGAGGCCAAAATCTACAGGTAGGCACTTTGCAAAAAACACCTCTGTTTTCTTTCAAAAAATGTGATGTGTCCACATTGTGTTTTGGGGCATTTCCTGTCACGGGCGCTAGGCCTACCCACACAAGTGAGGTATCATTTTTATCGGGAGACTTGGGGGAACGCTGGGTGGAAGGAAATTTGTGGCTCCTCTCAGATTCCAGAATTTTCTGTCACCGAAATGTGAGGAAAATGTGTTTTTTTAGCCATATTTTGAGGTTTGCAAAGGATTCTGGGTAACAGAACCTGGTCAGAGCCCCACAAGTCACCCCATCTTGGATTCCCCTAGGTCTCTAGTTTTCACAAATGCACAGGTTTGGTAGGTTTCCCTAGGTGCCGGCTGAGCTAGAGGCCAAAATCTACAGATAGGCACTTTGCAAAAAACACCTCTGTTTTCTTTCAAAAAATGTGATGTGTCCACATTGTGTTTTGGGGCATTTCCTGTCACGGGCGCTAGGCCTACCCACACAAGTGAGGTATCATTTTTATCAGGAGACTTAGGGGAACGCTGGGTGGAAAGAAATTTGTGGCTCCTCTCAGATTCCAGAACTTTCTGTCACCATAATGTGAGGAAAATGTGTTTTTTTAGCCAAATTTTGAGGTTTGCAAAGGATTCTGGGTAACAGAACCTGGTCAGAGCCCCACAAGTCACCCCATCTTGGATTCCCCTAGGTCTCTAGTTTTCAAAAATGCACAGGTTTGGTAGGTTTCCCTAGGTGCCGGCTGAGCTAGAGGCCACAATCTACAGGTAGGCACTTTGCAAAAAAAAGCTCTGTTTTCTGTCACAAAATGGGATGTGTCCACGTTGTGCTTTGGGGCATTTCCTGTCGCGGGCGCTAGGCCTACCCACACAAGTGAGGTATCATTTGTATCGGGAGACTTGGGGGAACGCTGGGTGGAAGGAAATCTGTGCCTCCTCTCAGATTCCAGGACTTTCTGTCGCCGAAATGTGAGGAAAATGTGTTTTTTTAGCCAAATTTTGAGGTTTGCAAAGGATTCTGGGTAACAGAACCTGGTCAGAGTCCCACAAGTCACCCCATCTTGGATTCCCCTAGGTCTCTAGTTTTAAAAAATGCACAGGTTTGGTAGGTTTCCCTAGGTGCCGGCTGAGCTAGAGGCCAAAATCTACAGGTAGGCACTTTGCAAAAAACACCTCTGTTTTGTTTAATAAAATGTGATGTGTCCACGTTGTGTTTTGGGGCATCTCCTGTCACGGGCGCTAGGCCTACCCACACAAGTGAGGTATCATTTTTATCGGGAGACTTGGGGGGAACGCTGGGTGGAAGGAAATTTGTGGCTCCTCTTAGATTCCAGGACTTTCTGTCACCGAAATGTGAGGCAAAACGTGTTTTTTTAGCCAAATTTTGAGGTTTGCAAAGGATTCTGGGTAACAGAACCTGGTCAGAGTCCCACAAGTCACCCCATCTTGGATTCCCCTAGGTCTCTAGTTTTAAAAAATGCACAGGTTTGGTAGGTTTCCCTAGGTGCCGGCTGAGCTAGAGGCCAAAATCTACAGATAGGCACTTTGCAAAAAACACCTCTGTTTTCTTTAAAAAAATGTGATGTGTCCACGTTGTGTTTTGGGGCATCTCCTGTCACGGGCGCTAGGCCTACCCACACAAGTGAGGTATCATTTTTATCGGGAGACTTGGGGGGAACGCTGGGTGGAAGGAAATTTGTGGCTCCTCTTAGATTCCAGAACTTTCTGTCACCGAAATGTGAGGAAAACGTGTTTTTTTAGCCAAATTTTGAGGTTTGCAAAGGATTCTGGGTAACAGAACCTGGTCAGAGTCCCACAAGTCACCCCATCTTGGATTCCCCTAGGTCTCTAGTTTTAAAAAATGCACAGGTTTGGTAGGTTTCCCTAGGTGCAGGCTGAGCTAGAGGCCAAAATCTACAGATAGGAACTTTGCAAAAAACACCTCTGTTTTCTTTCAAAAAATGTGATGTGTCCACATTGTGTTTTGGGGCATTTCCTGTCACGGGCGCTAGGCCTACCCACACAAGTGAGGTATCATTTTTATCAGGAGACTTAGGGGAACGCTGGGTGGAAAGAAATTTGTGGCTCCTCTCAGATTCCAGAACTTTCTGTCACCATAATGTGAGGAAAATGTGTTTTTTTAGCCAAATTTTGAGGTTTGCAAAGGATTCTGGGTAACAGAACCTGGTCAGAGCCCCACAAGTCACCCCATCTTGGATTCCCCTAGGTCTCTAGTTTTCAAAAATGCACAGGTTTGGTAGGTTTCCCTAGGTGCCGGCTGAGCTAGAGGCCACAATCTACAGGTAGGCACTTTGCAAAAAAAAGCTCTGTTTTCTGTCACAAAATGGGATGTGTCCACGTTGTGCTTTGGGGCATTTCCTGTCACGGGCGCTAGGCCTACCCACACAAGTGAGGTATCATTTGTATCGGGAGACTTGGGGGAACGCTGGGTGGAAGGAAATCTGTGCCTCCTCTCAGATTCCAGGACTTTCTGTCGCCGAAATGTGAGGAAAATGTGTTTTTTTAGCCAAATTTTGAGGTTTGCAAAGGATTCTGGGTAACAGAACCTGGTCAGAGTCCCACAAGTCACCCCATCTTGGATTCCCCTAGGTCTCTAGTTTTAAAAAATGCACAGGTTTGGTAGGTTTCCCTAGGTGCCGGCTGAGCTAGAGGCCAAAATCTACAGGTAGGCACTTTGCAAAAAACACCTCTGTTTTGTTTAATAAAATGTGATGTGTCCACGTTGTGTTTTGGGGCATCTCCTGTCACGGGCGCCAGGCCTACCCACACAAGTGAGGTATCATTTTTATCGGGAGACTTGGGGGGAACGCTGGGTGGAAGGAAATTTGTGGCTCCTCTTAGATTCCAGGACTTTCTGTCACCGAAATGTGAGGAAAACATGTTTTTTTAGCCAAATTTTGAGGTTTGCAAAGGATTCTGGGTAACAGAACCTGGTCAGAGTCCCACAAGTCACCCCATCTTGGATTCCCCTAGGTCTCTAGTTTTAAAAAATGCACAGGTTTGGTAGGTTTCCCTAGGTGCCGGCTGAGCTAGAGGCCAAAATCTACAGATAGGCACTTTGCAAAAAACACCTCTGTTTTCTTTAAAAAAATGTGATGTGTACACGTTGTGTTTTGGGGCATCTCCTGTCACGGGCGCTAGGCCTACCCACACAAGTGAGGTATCATTTTTATCGGGAGACTTGGGGGGAACGCTGGGTGGAAAGAAATTTGTGGCTCCTCTTAGATTCCAGAACTTTCTGTCACCGAAATGTGAGGAAAACGTGTTTTTTTAGCCAAATGTTGAGGTTTGCAAAGGATTCTGGGTAACAGAACCTGGTCAGAGTCCCACAAGTCACCCCATCTTGGATTCCCCTAGGTCTCTAGTTTTAAAAAATGCACAGGTTTGGTAGGTTTCCCTAGGTGCAGGCTGAGCTAGAGGCCAAAATCTACAGATAGGAACTTTGCAAAAAACACCTCTGTTTTCTTTCAAAAAATGTGATGTGTCCACATTGTGTTTTGGGGCATTTCCTGTCACGGGCGCTAGGCCTACCCACACAAGTGAGGTATCATTTTTATCAGGAGACTTAGGGGAACGCTGGGTGGAAAGAAATTTGTGGCTCCTCTCAGATTCCAGAACTTTCTGTCACCATAATGTGAGGAAAATGTGTTTTTTTAGCCACATTTTGAGGTTTGCAAAGGATTCTGGGTAACAGAACCTGGTCAGAGCCCCACAAGTCACCCCATCTTGGATTCCCCTAGGTCTCTAGTTTTCAAAAATGCACAGGTTTGGTAGGTTTCCCTAGGTGCCGGCTGAGCTAGAGGCCACAATCTACAGGTAGGCACTTTGCAAAAAAAAGCTCTGTTTTCTTTAAAAAAATGTGATGTGTCCACATTGTGTTTTGGGGCATTTCCTGTCACGGGCGCTAGGCCTACCCACACAAGTGAGGTATCATTTTTATCAGGAGACTTGGTTGAACGCTGGGTGGGAAGAAATTTGTGGCTCCTCTCAGATTCCAGAACTTTCTGTCACAGAAATGTGAGGAACATGTGTTTTTTTAGCCAAATTGAGGTTTGCAAAGGATTCTGGGTAACAGAACCTGGTCAGAGCCCCACAAGTCACCCCATCTTGGATTCCCCTAGGTCTCTAGTTTTCAAAAATGCACAGGTTTGGTAGGTTTCCCTAGGTGCCGGCTGAGCTAGAGGACAAAATCTACAGGTAGGAACTTTGCAAAAAACACCTCTGTTTTCTGTCAAAAAATGGGATGTGTCCACGTTGTGCTTTGGGGCATTTCCTGTCGCGGGCGCTAGGCCTACCCACACAAGTGAGGTATCATTTTTCTTGGGAGACTTTGGGGGAACGCTGGGTGGAAGGAAATTTGTGCCTCCTCTCAGATTCCAGGACTTTCTGTCACCAAAATGTGAGGAAAATGTGTTTTTTTAGCCAAATTTTGAGGTTTACAAAGGATTCTGGGTAGCAGAACCTGGACAGAGCCCCACAAGTCACCCCATTTTGGATTCCCCTAGGTCTCTAGTTTAAAAAAATGCACAGGTTTGGTAGGTTTCCCTAGGTGCCGGCTGAGCTAGAGGCCAAAATCTACAGGTAGGCACTTTGCAAAAAACACCTCTGTTTTCTTTCAAAAAATGTGATGTGTCCACATTGTGTTTTGGGGCATTTCCTGTCACGGGCGCTAGGCCTACCCACACAAGTGAGGTATCATTTTTATCGGGAGACTTGGGGGAACGCTGGGTGGAAGGAAATTTGTGGCTCCTCTCAGATTCCAGAATTTTCTGTCACCGAAATTTGAGGAAAATGTGTTTTTTTAGCCATATTTTGAGGTTTGCAAAGGATTCTGGGTAACAGAACCTGGTCAGAGCCCCACAAGTCACCCCATCTTGGATTCCCCTAGGTCTCTAGTTTTCACAAATGCACAGGTTTGGTAGGTTTCCCTAGGTGCCGGCTGAGCTAGAGGCCAAAATCTACAGATAGGCACTTTGCAAAAAACACCTCTGTTTTCTTTCAAAACATTTTATGTGTCCACATTGTGTTTTGGGGCATTTCCTGTCACGGGCGCTAGTCCTACCCACACAAGTGAGGTATCATTTCTATCAGGAGACTTAGGGGAACGCTGGGTGGAAAGAAATTTGTGGCTCCTCTCAGATTCCAGAACTTTCTGTCACCATAATGTGAGGAAAATGTGTTTTTTTAGCCAAATTTTGAGGTTTGCAAAGGATTCTGGGTAACAGAACCTGGTCAGAGCCCCACAAGTCACCCCATCTTGGATTCCCCTAGGTCTCTAGTTTTCAAAAATGCACAGGTTTGGTAGGTTTCCCTAGGTGCCGGCTGAGCTAGAGGCCACAATCTACAGGTAGGCACTTTGCAAAAAAAAGCTCTGTTTTCTGTCACAAAATGGGATGTGTCCACGTTGTGCTTTGGGGCATTTCCTGTCGCGGGCGCTAGGCCTACCCACACAAGTGAGGTATCATTTGTATCGGGAGACTTGGGGGAACGCTGGGTGGAAGGAAATCTGTGCCTCCTCTCAGATTCCAGGACTTTCTGTCGCCTAAATGTGAGGAAAACGTGTTTTTTTAGCCAAATTTTGAGGTTTGCAAAGGATTCTGGGTAACAGAACCTGGTCAGAGTCCCACAAGTCACCCCATCTTGGATTCCCCTAGGTCTCTAGTTTTAAAAAATGCACAGGTTTGGTAGGTTTCCCTAGGTGCCGGCTGAGCTAGAGGCCAAAATCTACAGGTAGGCACTTTGCAAAAAACACCTCTGTTTTGTTTAAAGAAATGTGATGTGTCCACGTTGTGTTTTGGGGCATCTCCTGTCACGGGCGCTAGGCCTACCCACACAAGTGAGGTATCATTTTTATCGGGAGACTTGGGGGGAACGCTGGGTGGAAGGAAATTTGTGGCTCCTCTTAGATTCCAGGACTTTCTGTCACCGAAATGTGAGGAAAACGTGTTTTTTTAGCCAAATTTTGAGGTTTGCAAAGGATTCTGGGTAACAGAACCTGGTCAGAGTCCCACAAGTCACCCCATCTTGGATTCCCCTAGGTCTCTAGTTTTAAAAAATGCACAGGTTTGGTAGGTTTCCCTAGGTGCCGGCTGAGCTAGAGGCCAAAATCTACAGATAGGCACTTTGCAAAAAACACCTCTGTTTTCTTTAAAAAAATGTGATGTGTCCACGTTGTGTTTTGGGGCATCTCCTGTCACGGGCGCTAGGCCTACCCACACAAGTGAGGTATCATTTTTATCGGGAGACTTGGGGGGAACGCTGGGTGGAAGGAAATTTGTGGCTCCTCTTAGATTCCAGAACTTTCTGTCACCGAAATGTGAGGAAAATGTGTTTTTTTAGCCATATTTTGAGGTTTGCAAAGGATTCTGGGTAACAGAACCTGGTCAGAGCCCCACAAGTCACCCCATCTTGGATTCCCCTAGGTCTCTAGTTTTCACAAATGCACAGGTTTGGTAGGTTTCCCTAGGTGCAGGCTGAGCTAGAGGCCAAAATCTACAGATAGGAACTTTGCAAAAAACACCTCTGTTTTCTTTCAAAAAATGTGATGTGTCCACATTGTGTTTTGGGGCATTTCCTGTCACGGGCGCTAGGCCTACCCACACAAGTGAGGTATCATTTTTATCAGGAGACTTAGGGGAACGCTGGGTGGAAAGAAATTTGTGGCTCCTCTCAGATTCCAGAACTTTCTGTCACCATAATGTGAGGAAAATGTGTTTTTTTAGCCAAATTTTGAGGTTTGCAAAGGATTCTGGGTAACAGAACCTGGTCAGAGCCCCACAAGTCACCCCATCTTGGATTCCCCTAGGTCTCTAGTTTTAAAAAATGCACAGGTTTGGTAGGTTTCCCTAGGTGCCATCTGAGCTAGAGGCCACAATCTACAGGTAGGCACTTTGCAAAAAAAAGCTTTGTTTTCTGTCACAAAATGGGATGTGTCCACGTTGTGCTTTGGGGCATTTCCTGTCGCGGGCGCTAGGCCTACCCACACAAGTGATGTATCATTTGTATCGGTAGACTTGGGGGAACGCTGGGTGGAAGGAAATCTGTGCCTCCTCTCAGATTCCAGGACTTTCTGTCACCGAAATGTGAGGAAAACGTGTTTTTTTAGCCAAATTTTGAGGTTTGCAAAGGATTCTGGGTAACAGAACCTGGTCAGAGTCCCACAAGTCACCCCATCTTGGATTCCCCTAGGTCTCTAGTTTTAAAAAATGCACAGGTTTGGTAGGTTTCCCTAGGTGCCGGCTGAGCTAGAGGCCAAAATCTACAGATAGGCACTTTGCAAAAAACACCTCTGTTTTCTTTAAAAAAATGTGATGTGTCCACATTGTGTTTTGGGGCATTTCCTGTCACGGGCGCTAGGCCTACCCACACAAGTGAGGTATCATTTTTATCAGGAGACTTGGTTGAACGCTGGGTGGGAAGAAATTTGTGGCTCCTCTCAGATTCCAGAACTTTCTGTCACAAAAATGTGAGGAACATGTGTTTTTTTAGCCAAATTGAGGGTTGCAAAGGATTCTGGGTAACAGAACCTGGTCAGAGCCCCACAAGTCACCCCATCTTGGATTCCCCTAGGTCTCTAGTTTTCAAAAATGCACAGGTTTGGTAGGTTTCCCTAGGTGCCGGCTGAGCTAGAGGCCAAAATCTACAGGTAGGAACTTTGCAAAAAACACCTCTGTTTTCTGTCAAAAAATGGGATGTGTCCACGTTGTGCTTTGGGGCATTTCCTGTCGCGGGCGCTAGGCCTACCCACACAAGTGAGGTATCATTTTTCTCGGGAGACTTTGGGGGAACGCTGGGTGGAAGGAAATTTGTGCCTCCTCTCAGATTCCAGGACTTTCTGTCACCAAAATGTGAGGAAAATGTGTTTTTTTAGCCAAATTTTGAGGTTTACAAAGGATTCTGGGTAGCAGAACCTGGAGAGAGCCCCACAAGTCACCCCATTTTGGATTCCCCTAGGTCTCTAGTTTAAAAAAATGCACAGGTTTGGTAGGTTTCCCTAGGTGCCGGCTGAGCTAGAGGCCAAAATCTACAGGTAGGCACTTTGCAAAAAACACCTCTGTTATCTTTAAAAACATTTGATGTGTCCACATTGTGTTTTGGTGCATTTCCTGTCACGGGCGCTAGGCCTACCCACACAAGTGAGGTATCATTTTTATCGGGAGACTTGGGGGAACGCTGGGTGGAAGGAAATTTGTGGCTCCTCTCAGATTCCAGGACTTTCTGTCACCAAAATGTGAGGAAAATGTGTTTTTGTAACCAAATTTTGAGGTTTGCAAAGGATTCTGGGTAGCAGAACCTGGACAGAGCCCCACAAGTCACCCCATTTTGGATTACCCTAGGTCTCTAGTTTGAAAAAATGCACAGGTTTGGTAGGTTTCGCTAGGTGCCGGCTGAGCTAGAGGCCAAAATCTACAGGTAGGCACTTTGCAAAAAACACCTCTGTTTTCTTTCAAAAAATGTGATGTGTCCACATTGTGTTTTGGGGCATTTCCTGTCACGGGCGCTAGGCCTACCCACACAAGTGAGGTATCATTTTTATCGGGAGACTTGGGGGAACGCTGGGTGGAAGGAAATTTGTGGTTCCTCTCAGATTCTAGAATTTTCTGTCACCGAAATGTGAGGAAAATGTGTTTTTTTAGCCATATTTTGAGGTTTGCAAAGGATTCTGGGTAACAGAACCTGGTCAGAGCCCCACAAGTCACCCCATCTTGGATTCCCCTAGGTCTCTAGTTTTCACAAATGCACAGGTTTGGTAGGTTTCCCTAGGTGCCGGCTGAGCTAGAGGCCAAAATCTACAGATAGGCACTTTGCAAAAAACACCTCTGTTTTCTTTCAAAAAATTTTATGTGTCCACATTGTGTTTTGGGGCATTTCCTGTCACGGGCGCTAGGCCTACCCACACAAGTGAGGTATCATTTTTATCAGGAGACTTAGGGGAACGCTGGGTGGAAAGAAATTTGTGGCTCCTCTCAGATTCCAGAACTTTCTGTCACCATAATGTGAGGAAAATGTGTTTTTTTAGCCAAATTTTGAGGTTTGCAAAGGATTCTGGGTAACAGAACCTGGTCAGAGCCCCACAAGTCACCCCATCTTGGATTCCCCTAGGTCTCTAGTTTTCAAAAATGCACAGGTTTGGTAGGTTTCCCTAGGTGCCGGCTGAGCTAGAGGCCACAATCTACAGGTAGGCACTTTGCAAAAAAAAGCTCTGTTTTCTGTCACAAAATGGGATGTGTCCACGTTGTGCTTTGGGGCATTTCCTGTCGCGGGCGCTAGGCCTACCCACACAAGTGAGGTATCATTTGTATCGGGAGACTTGGGGGAACGCTGGGTGGAAGGAAATCTGTGCCTCCTCTCAGATTCCAGGACTTTCTGTCGCCTAAATGTGAGGAAAACGTGTTTTTTTAGCCAAATTTTGAGGTTTGCAAAGGATTCTGGGTAACAGAACCTGGTCAGAGTCCCACAAGTCACCCCATCTTGGATTCCCCTAGGTCTCTAGTTTTAAAAAATGCACAGGTTTGGTAGGTTTCCCTAGGTGCCGGCTGAGCTAGAGGCCAAAATCTACAGGTAGGCACTTTGCAAAAAACACCTCTGTTTTGTTTAAAAAAATGTGATGTGTCCACGTTGTGTTTTGGGGCATCTCCTGTCACGGGCGCTAGGCCTACCCACACAAGTGAGGTATCATTTTTATCGGGAGACTTGGGGGGAACGCTGGGTGGAAGGAAATTTGTGGCTCCTCTTAGATTCCAGGACTTTCTGTCACCGAAATGTGAGGAAAACGTGTTTTTTTAGCCAAATTTTGAGGTTTGCAAAGGATTCTGGGTAACAGAACCTGGTCAGAGTCCCACAAGTCACCCCATCTTGGATTCCCCTAGGTCTCTAGTTTTAAAAAATGCACAGGTTTGGTAGGTTTCCCTAGGTGCCGGCTGAGCTAGAGGCCAAAATCTACAGATAGGCACTTTGCAAAAAACACCTCTGTTTTCTTTAAAAAAATGTGATGTGTCCACGTTGTGTTTTGGGGCATCTCCTGTCACGGGCGCTAGGCCTACCCACACAAGTGAGGTATCATTTTTATCGGGAGACTTGGGGGGAACGCTGGGTGGAAGGAAATTTGTGGCTCCTCTTAGATTCCAGAACTTTCTGTCACCGAAATGTGAGGAAAATGTGTTTTTTTAGCCATATTTTGAGGTTTGCAAAGGATTCTGGGTAACAGAACCTGGTCAGAGCCCCACAAGTCACCCCATCTTGGATTCCCCTAGGTCTCTAGTTTTCACAAATGCACAGGTTTGGTAGGTTTCCCTAGGTGCAGGCTGAGCTAGAGGCCAAAATCTACAGATAGGAACTTTGCAAAAAACACCTCTGTTTTCTTTCAAAAAATGTGATGTGTCCACATTGTGTTTTGGGGCATTTCCTGTCACGGGCGCTAGGCCTACCCACACAAGTGAGGTATCATTTTTATCAGGAGACTTAGGGGAACGCTGGGTGGAAAGAAATTTGTGGCTCCTCTCAGATTCCAGAACTTTCTGTCACCATAATGTGAGGAAAATGTGTTTTTTTAGCCAAATTTTGAGGTTTGCAAAGGATTCTGGGTAACAGAACCTGGTCAGAGCCCCACAAGTCACCCCATCTTGGATTCCCCTAGGTCTCTAGTTTTAAAAAATGCACAGGTTTGGTAGGTTTCCCTAGGTGCCATCTGAGCTAGAGGCCACAATCTACAGGTAGGCACTTTGCAAAAAAAAGCTTTGTTTTCTGTCACAAAATGGGATGTGTCCACGTTGTGCTTTGGGGCATTTCCTGTCGCGGGCGCTAGGCCTACCCACACAAGTGAGGTATCATTTGTATCGGTAGACTTGGGGGAACGCTGGGTGGAAGGAAATCTGTGCCTCCTCTCAGATTCCAGGACTTTCTGTCACCGAAATGTGAGGAAAACGTGTTTTTTTAGCCAAATTTTGAGGTTTGCAAAGGATTCTGGGTAACAGAACCTGGTCAGAGTCCCACAAGTCACCCCATTTTGGATTCCCCTAGGTCTCTAGTTTTAATAAATGCACAGGTTTGGTAGGTTTCCCTAGGTGCCGGCTGAGCTAGAGGCCAAAATCTACAGGTAGGCACTTTGCAAAAAACACCTCTGTTTTCTTTAAAAAAATGTGATGTGTCCACATTGTGTTTTGGGGCATTTCCTGTCACGGGCGCTAGGCCTACCCACACAAGTGAGGTATCATTTTTATCAGGAGACTTGGTTGAACGCTGGGTGGGAAGAAATTTGTGGCTCCTCTCAGATTCCAGAACTTTCTGTCACAAAAATGTGAGGAACATGTGTTTTTTTAGCCAAATTGAGGTTTGCAAAGGATTCTGGGTAACAGAACCTGGTCAGAGCCCCACAAGTCACCCCATCTTGGATTCCCCTAGGTCTCTAGTTTTCAAAAATGCACAGGTTTGGTAGGTTTCCCTAGGTGCCGGCTGAGCTAGAGGCCAAAATCTACAGGTAGGAACTTTGCAAAAAACACCTCTGTTTTCTGTCAAAAAATGGGATGTGTCCACGTTGTGCTTTGGGGCATTTCCTGTCGCGGGCGCTAGGCCTACCCACACAAGTGAGGTATCATTTTTCTCGGGAGACTTTGGGGGAACGCTGGGTGGAAGGAAATTTGTGCCTTCTCTCAGATTCCAGGACTTTCTGTCACCAAAATGTGAGGAAAATGTGTTTTTTTAGCCAAATTTTGAGGTTTGCAAAGGATTCTGGGTAACAGAACCTGGTCAGAGTCCCACAAGTCACCCCATCTTGGATTCCCCTAGGTCTCTAGTTTTAAAAAATGCACAGGTTTGGTAGGTTTCCCTAGGTGCCGGCTGAGCTAGAGGCCAAAATCTACAGATAGGCACTTTGCAAAAAACACCTCTGTTTTCTTTAAAAAAATGTGATGTGTCCACGTTGTGTTTTGGGGCATCTCCTGTCACGGGCGCTAGGCCTACCCACACAAGTGAGGTATCATTTTTATCGGGAGACTTGGGGGGAACGCTGGGTGGAAGGAAATTTGTGGCTCCTCTTAGATTCCAGAACTTTCTGTCACCGAAATGTGAGGAAAATGTGTTTTTTTAGCCATATTTTGAGGTTTGCAAAGGATTCTGGGTAACAGAACCTGGTCAGAGCCCCACAAGTCACCCCATCTTGGATTCCCCTAGGTCTCTAGTTTTCACAAATGCACAGGTTTGGTAGGTTTCCCTAGGTGCAGGCTGAGCTAGAGGCCAAAATCTACAGATAGGAACTTTGCAAAAAACACCTCTGTTTTCTTTCAAAAAATGTGATGTGTCCACATTGTGTTTTGGGGCATTTCCTGTCACGGGCGCTAGGCCTACCCACACAAGTGAGGTATCATTTTTATCAGGAGACTTAGGGGAACGCTGGGTGGAAAGAAATTTGTGGCTCCTCTCAGATTCCAGAACTTTCTGTCACCATAATGTGAGGAAAATGTGTTTTTTTAGCCAAATTTTGAGGTTTGCAAAGGATTCTGGGTAACAGAACCTGGTCAGAGCCCCACAAGTCACCCCATCTTGGATTCCCCTAGGTCTCTAGTTTTAAAAAATGCACAGGTTTGGTAGGTTTCCCTAGGTGCCATCTGAGCTAGAGGCCACAATCTACAGGTAGGCACTTTGCAAAAAAAAGCTTTGTTTTCTGTCACAAAATGGGATGTGTCCACGTTGTGCTTTGGGGCATTTCCTGTCGCGGGCGCTAGGCCTACCCACACAAGTGAGGTATCATTTGTATCGGTAGACTTGGGGGAACGCTGGGTGGAAGGAAATCTGTGCCTCCTCTCAGATTCCAGGACTTTCTGTCACCGAAATGTGAGGAAAACGTGTTTTTTTAGCCAAATTTTGAGGTTTGCAAAGGATTCTGGGTAACAGAACCTGGTCAGAGTCCCACAAGTCACCCCATTTTGGATTCCCCTAGGTCTCTAGTTTTAATAAATGCACAGGTTTGGTAGGTTTCCCTAGGTGCCGGCTGAGCTAGAGGCCAAAATCTACAGGTAGGCACTTTGCAAAAAACACCTCTGTTTTCTTTAAAAAAATGTGATGTGTCCACATTGTGTTTTGGGGCATTTCCTGTCACGGGCGCTAGGCCTACCCACACAAGTGAGGTATCATTTTTATCAGGAGACTTGGTTGAACGCTGGGTGGGAAGAAATTTGTGGCTCCTCTCAGATTCCAGAACTTTCTGTCACAAAAATGTGAGGAACATGTGTTTTTTTAGCCAAATTGAGGTTTGCAAAGGATTCTGGGTAACAGAACCTGGTCAGAGCCCCACAAGTCACCCCATCTTGGATTCCCCTAGGTCTCTAGTTTTCAAAAATGCACAGGTTTGGTAGGTTTCCCTAGGTGCCGGCTGAGCTAGAGGCCAAAATCTACAGGTAGGAACTTTGCAAAAAACACCTCTGTTTTCTGTCAAAAAATGGGATGTGTCCACGTTGTGCTTTGGGGCATTTCCTGTCGCGGGCGCTAGGCCTACCCACACAAGTGAGGTATCATTTTTCTCGGGAGACTTTGGGGGAACGCTGGGTGGAAGGAAATTTGTGCCTTCTCTCAGATTCCAGGACTTTCTGTCACCAAAATGTGAGGAAAATGTGTTTTTTTAGCCAAATTTTGAGGTTTACAAAGGATTCTGGGTAGCAGAACCTGGACAGAGCCCCACAAGTCACCCCATTTTGGATTCCCCTAGGTCTCTAGTTTAAAAAAATGCACAGGTTTGGTAGGTTTCCCTAGGTGCCGGCTGAGCTAGAGGCCAAAATCTACAGGTAGGCACTTTGCAAAAAACACCTCTGTTATCTTTAAAAACATTTGATGTGTCCACATTGTGTTTTGGTGCATTTCCTGTCACGGGCGCTAGGCCTACCCACACAAGTGAGGTATCATTTTTATCGGGAGACTTGGGGGAACGCTGGGTGGAAGGAAATTTGTGGCTCCTCTCAGATTCCAGGACTTTCTGTCACCAAAATGTGAGGAAAATGTGTTTTTGTAACCAAATTTTGAGGTTTGCAAAGGATTCTGGGTAGCAGAACCTGGACAGAGCCCCACAAGTCACCCCATTTTGGATTACCCTAGGTCTCTAGTTTGAAAAAATGCACAGGTTTGGTAGGTTTCGCTAGGTGCCGGCTGAGCTAGAGGCCAAAATCTACAGGTAGGCACTTTGCAAAAAACACCTCTGTTTTCTTTCAAAAAATGTGATGTGTCCACATTGTGTTTTGGGGCATTTCCTGTCACGGGCGCTAGGCCTACCCACACAAGTGAGGTATCATTTTTATCGGGAGACTTGGGGGAACGCTGGGTGGAAGGAAATTTGTGGCTCCTCTCAGATTCTAGAATTTTCTGTCACCGAAATGTGAGGAAAATGTGTTTTTTTAGCCATATTTTGAGGTTTGCAAAGGATTCTGGGTAACAGAACCTGGTCAGAGCCCCACAAGTCACCCCATCTTGGATTCCCCTAGGTCTCTAGTTTTCACAAATGCACAGGTTTGGTAGGTTTCCCTAGGTGCCGGCTGAGCTAGAGGCCAAAATCTACAGATAGGCACTTTGCAAAAAACACCTCTGTTTTCTTTCAAAAAATGTGATGTGTCCACATTGTGTTTTGGGGCATTTCCTGTCACGGGCGCTAGGCCTACCCACACAAGTGAGGTATCATTTTTATCAGGAGACTTAGGGGAACGCTGGGTGGAAAGAAATTTGTGGCTCCTCTCAGATTCCAGAACTTTCTGTCACCATAATGTGAGGAAAATGTGTTTTTTTAGCCAAATTTTGAGGTTTGCAAAGGATTCTGGGTAACAGAACCTGGTCAGAGCCCCACAAGTCACCCCATCTTGGATTCCCCTAGGTCTCTAGTTTTCAAAAATGCACAGGTTTGGTAGGTTTCCCTAGGTGCCGGCTGAGCTAGAGGCCACAATCTACAGGTAGGCACTTTGCAAAAAAAAGCTCTGTTTTCTGTCACAAAATGGGATGTGTCCACGTTGTGCTTTGGGGCATTTCGTGTCGCGGGCGCTAGGCCTACCCACACAAGTGAGGTATCATTTGTATCGGGAGACTTGGGGGAACGCTGGGTGGAAGGAAATCTGTGCCTCCTCTCAGATTCCAGGACTTTCTGTCGCCGAAATGTGAGGAAAATGTGTTTTTTTAGCCAAATGTTGAGGTTTGCAAAGGATTCTGGGTAACAGAACCTGGTCAGAGTCCCACAAGTCACCCCATCTTGGATTCCCCTAGGTCTCTAGTTTTAAAAAATGCACAGGTTTGGTAGGTTTCCCTAGGTGCCGGCTGAGCTAGAGGCCAAAATCTACAGGTAGGCACTTTGCAAAAAACACCTCTGTTTTGTTTAATAAAATGTGATGTGTCCACGTTGTGTTTTGGGGCATCTCCTGTCACGGGCGCTAGGCCTACCCACACAAGTGAGGTATCATTTTTATCGGGAGACTTGGGGGGAACGCTGGGTGGAAGGAAATTTGTGGCTCCTCTTAGATTCCAGGACTTTCTGTCACCGAAATGTGAGGCAAAACGTGTTTTTTTAGCCAAATTTTGAGGTTTGCAAAGGATTCTGGGTAACAGAACCTGGTCAGAGTCCCACAAGTCACCCCATCTTGGATTCCCCTAGGTCTCTAGTTTTAAAAAATGCACAGGTTTGGTAGGTTTCCCTAGGTGCCGGCTGAGCTAGAGACCAAAATCTACAGATAGGCACTTTGCAAAAAACACCTCTGTTTTCTTTAAAAAAATGTGATGTGTCCACGTTGTGTTTTGGGGCATCTCCTGTCACGGGCGCTAGGCCTACCCACACAAGTGAGGTATCATTTTTATCGGGAGACTTGGGGGGAACGCTGGGTGGAAGGAAATTTGTGGCTCCTCTTAGATTCCAGAACTTTCTGTCACCGAAATGTGAGGAAAACGTGTTTTTTTAGCCAAATTTTGAGGTTTGCAAAGGATTCTGGGTAACAGAACCTGGTCAGAGTCCCACAAGTCACCCCATCTTGGATTCCCCTAGGTCTCTAGTTTTAAAAAATGCACAGGTTTGGTAGGTTTCCCTAGGTGCAGGCTGAGCTAGAGGCCAAAATCTACAGATAGGAACTTTGCAAAAAACACCTCTGTTTTCTTTCAAAAAATGTGATGTGTCCACATTGTGTTTTGGGGCATTTCCTGTCACGGGCGCTAGGCCTACCCACACAAGTGAGGTATCATTTTTATCAGGAGACTTAGGGGAACGCTGGGTGGAAAGAAATTTGTGGCTCCTCTCAGATTCCAGAACTTTCTGTCACCATAATGTGAGGAAAATGTGTTTTTTTAGCCAAATTTTGAGGTTTGCAAAGGATTCTGGGTAACAGAACCTGGTCAGAGCCCCACAAGTCACCCCATCTTGGATTCCCCTAGGTCTCTAGTTTTCAAAAATGCACAGGTTTGGTAGGTTTCCCTAGGTGCCGGCTGAGCTAGAGGCCACAATCTACAGGTAGGCACTTTGCAAAAAAAAGCTCTGTTTTCTGTCACAAAATGGGATGTGTCCACGTTGTGCTTTGGGGCATTTCCTGTCGCGGGCGCTAGGCCTACCCACACAAGTGAGGTATCATTTGTATCGGGAGACTTGGGGGAACGCTGGGTGGAAGGAAATCTGTGCCTCCTCTCAGATTCCAGGACTTTCTGTCGCCGAAATGTGAGGAAAATGTGTTTTTTTAGCCAAATTTTGAGGTTTGCAAAGGATTCTGGGTAACAGAACCTGGTCAGAGTCCCACAAGTCACCCCATCTTGGATTCCCCTAGGTCTCTAGTTTTAAAAAATGCACAGGTTTGGTAGGTTTCCCTAGGTGCCGGCTGAGCTAGAGGCCAAAATCTACAGGTAGGCACTTTGCAAAAAACACCTCTGTTTTGTTTAATAAAATGTGATGTGTCCACGTTGTGTTTTGGGGCATCTCCTGTCACGGGCGAGTGAGGTATCATTTTTATCGGGAGACTTGGGGGGAACGCTGGGTGGAAGGAAATTTGTGGCTCCTCTTAGATTCCAGGACTTTCTGTCACCGAAATGTGAGGAAAACATGTTTTTTTAGCCAAATTTTGAGGTTTGCAAAGGATTCTGGGTAACAGAACCTGGTCAGAGTCCCACAAGTCACCCCATCTTGGATTCCCCTAGGTCTCTAGTTTTAAAAAATGCACAGGTTTGGTAGGTTTCCCTAGGTGCCGGCTGAGCTAGAGGCCAAAATCTACAGATAGGCACTTTGCAAAAAACACCTCTGTTTTCTTTAAAAAAATGTGATGTGTACACGTTGTGTTTTGGGGCATCTCCTGTCACGGGCGCTAGGCCTACCCACACAAGTGAGGTATCATTTTTATCGGGAGACTTGGGGGGAACGCTGGGTGGAAGGAAATTTGTGGCTCCTCTTAGATTCCAGAACTTTCTGTCACCGAAATGTGAGGAAAACGTGTTTTTTTAGCCAAATTTTGAGGTTTGCAAAGGATTCTGGGTAACAGAACCTGGTCAGAGTCCCACAAGTCACCCCATCTTGGATTCCCCTAGGTCTCTAGTTTTAAAAAATGCACAGGTTTGGTAGGTTTCCCTAGGTGCAGGCTGAGCTAGAGGCCAAAATCTACAGATAGGAACTTTGCAAAAAACACCTCTGTTTTCTTTCAAAAAATGTGATGTGTCCACATTGTGTTTTGGGGCATTTCCTGTCACGGGCGCTAGGCCTACCCACACAAGTGAGGTATCATTTTTATCAGGAGACTTAGGGGAACGCTGGGTGGAAAGAAATTTGTGGCTCCTCTCAGATTCCAGAACTTTCTGTCACCATAATGTGAGGAAAATGTGTTTTTTTAGCCACATTTTGAGGTTTGCAAAGGATTCTGGGTAACAGAACCTGGTCAGAGCCCCACAAGTCACCCCATCTTGGATTCCCCTAGGTCTCTAGTTTTCAAAAATGCACAGGTTTGGTAGGTTTCCCTAGGTGCCGGCTGAGCTAGAGGCCACAATCTACAGGTAGGCACTTTGCAAAAAAAAGCTCTGTTTTCTGTCACAAAATGGGATGTGTCCACGTTGTGCTTTGGGGCATTTCCTGTCGCGGGCGCTAGGCCTACCCACACAAGTGAGGTATCATTTGTATCGGTAGACTTGGGGGAACGCTGGGTGGAAAGAAATTTGTGGCTCCTCTCAGATTCCAGAACTTTCTGTCACCATAATGTGAGGAAAATGTGTTTTTTTAGCCAAATTTTGAGGTTTGCAAAGGATTCTGGGTAACAGAACCTGGTCAGAGCCCCACAAGTCACCCCATCTTGGATTCCCCTAGGTCTCTAGTTTTAAAAAATGCACAGGTTTGGTAGGTTTCCCTAGGTGCCGGCTGAGCTAGAGGCCAAAATCTACAGATAGGCACTTTGCAAAAAACACCTCTGTTTTCTTTAAAAAAATGTGATGTGTCCACATTGTGTTTTGGGGCATTTCCTGTCACGGGCGCTAGGCCTACCCACACAAGTGAGGTATCATTTTTATCAGGAGACTTGGTTGAACGCTGGGTGGGAAGAAATTTGTGGCTCCTCTCAGATTCCAGAACTTTCTGTCACAGAAATGTGAGGAACATGTGTTTTTTTAGCCAAATTGAGGTTTGCAAAGGATTCTGGGTAACAGAACCTGGTCAGAGCCCCACAAGTCACCCCATCTTGGATTCCCCTAGGTCTCTAGTTTTCAAAAATGCACAGGTTTGGTAGGTTTCCCTAGGTGCCGGCTGAGCTAGAGGACAAAATCTACAGGTAGGAACTTTGCAAAAAACACCTCTGTTTTCTGTCAAAAAATGGGATGTGTCCACGTTGTGCTTTGGGGCATTTCCTGTCGCGGGCGCTAGGCCTACCCACACAAGTGAGGTATCATTTTTCTCGGGAGACTTTGGGGGAACGCTGGGTGGAAGGAAATTTGTGCCTCCTCTCAGATTCCAGGACTTTCTGTCACCAAAATGTGAGGAAAATGTGTTTTTTTAGCCAAATTTTGAGGTTTACAAAGGATTCTGGGTAGCAGAACCTGGACAGAGCCCCACAAGTCACCCCATTTTGGATTCCCCTAGGTCTCTAGTTTAAAAAAATGCACAGGTTTGGTAGGTTTCCCTAGGTGCCGGCTGAGCTAGAGGCCAAAATCTACAGGTAGGCACTTTGCAAAAAACACCTCTGTTTTCTTTCAAAAAATGTGATGTGTCCACATTGTGTTTTGGGGCATTTCCTGTCACGGGCGCTAGGCCTACCCACACAAGTGAGGTATCATTTTTATCGGGAGACTTGGGGGAACGCTGGGTGGAAGGAAATTTGTGGCTCCTCTCAGATTCCAGAATTTTCTGTCACCGAAATTTGAGGAAAATGTGTTTTTTTAGCCATATTTTGAGGTTTGCAAAGGATTCTGGGTAACAGAACCTGGTCAGAGCCCCACAAGTCACCCCATCTTGGATTCCCCTAGGTCTCTAGTTTTCACAAATGCACAGGTTTGGTAGGTTTCCCTAGGTGCCGGCTGAGCTAGAGGCCAAAATCTACAGATAGGCACTTTGCAAAAAACACCTCTGTTTTCTTTCAAAACATTTTATGTGTCCACATTGTGTTTTGGGGCATTTCCTGTCACGGGCGCTAGGCCTACCCACACAAGTGAGGTATCATTTTTATCAGGAGACTTAGGGGAACGCTGGGTGGAAAGAAATTTGTGGCTCCTCTCAGATTCCAGAACTTTCTGTCACCATAATGTGAGGAAAATGTGTTTTTTTAGCCAAATTTTGAGGTTTGCAAAGGATTCTGGGTAACAGAACCTGGTCAGAGCCCCACAAGTCACCCCATCTTGGATTCCCCTAGGTCTCTAGTTTTCAAAAATGCACAGGTTTGGTAGGTTTCCCTAGGTGCCGGCTGAGCTAGAGGCCACAATCTACAGGTAGGCACTTTGCAAAAAAAAGCTCTGTTTTCTGTCACAAAATGGGATGTGTCCACGTTGTGCTTTGGGGCATTTCCTGTCGCGGGCGCTAGGCCTACCCACACAAGTGAGGTATCATTTGTATCGGGAGACTTGGGGGAACGCTGGGTGGAAGGAAATCTGTGCCTCCTCTCAGATTCCAGGACTTTCTGTCGCCTAAATGTGAGGAAAACGTGTTTTTTTAGCCAAATTTTGAGGTTTGCAAAGGATTCTGGGTAACAGAACCTGGTCAGAGTCCCACAAGTCACACCATCTTGGATTCCCCTAGGTCTCTAGTTTTAAAAAATGCACAGGTTTGGTAGGTTTCCCTAGGTGCCGGCTGAGCTAGAGGCCAAAATCTACAGGTAGGCACTTTGCAAAAAACACCTCTGTTTTGTTTAAAAAAATGTGATGTGTCCACGTTGTGTTTTGGGGCATCTCCTGTCACGGGCGCTAGGCCTACCCACACAAGTGAGGTATCATTTTTATCGGGAGACTTGGGGGGAACGCTGGGTGGAAGGAAATTTGTGGCTCCTCTTAGATTCCAGGACTTTCTGTCACCGAAATGTGAGGAAAACGTGTTTTTTTAGCCAAATTTTGAGGTTTGCAAAGGATTCTGGGTAACAGAACCTGGTCAGAGTCCCACAAGTCACCCCATCTTGGATTCCCCTAGGTCTCTAGTTTTAAAAAATGCACAGGTTTGGTAGGTTTCCCTAGGTGCCGGCTGAGCTAGAGGCCAAAATCTACAGATAGGCACTTTGCAAAAAACACCTCTGTTTTCTTTAAAAAAATGTGATGTGTCCACGTTGTGTTTTGGGGCATCTCCTGTCACGGGCGCTAGGCCTACCCACACAAGTGAGGTATCATTTTTATCGGGAGACTTGGGGGGAACGCTGGGTGGAAGGAAATTTGTGGCTCCTCTTAGATTCCAGAACTTTCTGTCACCGAAATGTGAGGAAAATGTGTTTTTTTAGCCATATTTTGAGGTTTGCAAAGGATTCTGGGTAACAGAACCTGGTCAGAGCCCCACAAGTCACCCCATCTTGGATTCCCCTAGGTCTCTAGTTTTCACAAATGCACAGGTTTGGTAGGTTTCCCTAGGTGCAGGCTGAGCTAGAGGCCAAAATCTACAGATAGGAACTTTGCAAAAAACACCTCTGTTTTCTTTCAAAAAATGTGATGTGTCCACATTGTGTTTTGGGGCATTTCCTGTCACGGGCGCTAGGCCTACCCACACAAGTGAGGTATCATTTTTATCAGGAGACTTAGGGGAACGCTGGGTGGAAAGAAATTTGTGGCTCCTCTCAGATTCCAGAACTTTCTGTCACCATAATGTGAGGAAAATGTGTTTTTTTAGCCAAATTTTGAGGTTTGCAAAGGATTCTGGGTAACAGAACCTGGTCAGAGCCCCACAAGTCACCCCATCTTGGATTCCCCTAGGTCTCTAGTTTTAAAAAATGCACAGGTTTGGTAGGTTTCCCTAGGTGCCATCTGAGCTAGAGGCCACAATCTACAGGTAGGCACTTTGCAAAAAAAAGCTTTGTTTTCTGTCACAAAATGGGATGTGTCCACGTTGTGCTTTGGGGCATTTCCTGTCGCGGGCGCTAGGCCTACCCACACAAGTGAGGTATCATTTGTATCGGTAGACTTGGGGGAACGCTGGGTGGAAGGAAATCTGTGCCTCCTCTCAGATTCCAGGACTTTCTGTCACCGAAATGTGAGGAAAACGTGTTTTTTTAGCCAAATTTTGAGGTTTGCAAAGGATTCTGGGTAACAGAACCTGGTCAGAGTCCCACAAGTCACCCCATCTTGGATTCCCCTAGGTCTCTAGTTTTAAAAAATGCACAGGTTTGGTAGGTTTCCCTAGGTGCCGGCTGAGCTAGAGGCCAAAATCTACAGATAGGCACTTTGCAAAAAACACCTCTGTTTTCTTTAAAAAAATGTGATGTGTCCACATTGTGTTTTGGGGCATTTCCTGTCACGGGCGCTAGGCCTACCCACACAAGTGAGGTATCATTTTTATCAGGAGACTTGGTTGAACGCTGGGTGGGAAGAAATTTGTGGCTCCTCTCAGATTCCAGAACTTTCTGTCACAAAAATGTGAGGAACATGTGTTTTTTTAGCCAAATTGAGGTTTGCAAAGGATTCTGGGTAACAGAACCTGGTCAGAGCCCCACAAGTCACCCCATCTTGGATTCCCCTAGGTCTCTAGTTTTCAAAAATGCACAGGTTTGGTAGGTTTCCCTAGGTGCCGGCTGAGCTAGAGGCCAAAATCTACAGGTAGGAACTTTGCAAAAAACACCTCTGTTTTCTGTCAAAAAATGGGATGTGTCCACGTTGTGCTTTGGGGCATTTCCTGTCGCGGGCGCTAGGCCTACCCACACAAGTGAGGTATCATTTTTCTCGGGAGACTTTGGGGGAACGCTGGGTGGAAGGAAATTTGTGCCTCCTCTCAGATTCCAGGACTTTCTGTCACCAAAATGTGAGGAAAATGTGTTTTTTTAGCCAAATTTTGAGGTTTACAAAGGATTCTGGGTAGCAGAACCTGGAGAGAGCCCCACAAGTCACCCCATTTTGGATTCCCCTAGGTCTCTAGTTTAAAAAAATGCACAGGTTTGGTAGGTTTCCCTAGGTGCCGGCTGAGCTAGAGGCCAAAATCTACAGGTAGGCACTTTGCAAAAAACACCTCTGTTATCTTTAAAAACATTTGATGTGTCCACATTGTGTTTTGGTGCATTTCCTGTCACGGGCGCTAGGCCTACCCACACAAGTGAGGTATCATTTTTATCGGGAGACTTGGGGGAACGCTGGGTGGAAGGAAATTTGTGGCTCCTCTCAGATTCCAGGACTTTCTGTCACCAAAATGTGAGGAAAATGTGTTTTTGTAACCAAATTTTGAGGTTTGCAAAGGATTCTGGGTAGCAGAACCTGGACAGAGCCCCACAAGTCACCCCATTTTGGATTACCCTAGGTCTCTAGTTTGAAAAAATGCACAGGTTTGGTAGGTTTCGCTAGGTGCCGGCTGAGCTAGAGGCCAAAATCTACAGGTAGGCACTTTGCAAAAAACACCTCTGTTTTCTTTCAAAAAATGTGATGTGTCCACATTGTGTTTTGGGGCATTTCCTGTCACGGGCGCTAGGCCTACCCACACAAGTGAGGTATCATTTTTATCGGGAGACTTGGGGGAACGCTGGGTGGAAGGAAATTTGTGGTTCCTCTCAGATTCTAGAATTTTCTGTCACCGAAATGTGAGGAAAATGTGTTTTTTTAGCCATATTTTGAGGTTTGCAAAGGATTCTGGGTAACAGAACCTGGTCAGAGCCCCACAAGTCACCCCATCTTGGATTCCCCTAGGTCTCTAGTTTTCACAAATGCACAGGTTTGGTAGGTTTCCCTAGGTGCCGGCTGAGCTAGAGGCCAAAATCTACAGATAGGCACTTTGCAAAAAACACCTCTGTTTTCTTTCAAAAAATTTTATGTGTCCACATTGTGTTTTGGGGCATTTCCTGTCACGGGCGCTAGGCCTACCCACACAAGTGAGGTATCATTTTTATCAGGAGACTTAGGGGAACGCTGGGTGGAAAGAAATTTGTGGCTCCTCTCAGATTCCAGAACTTTCTGTCACCATAATGTGAGGAAAATGTGTTTTTTTAGCCAAATTTTGAGGTTTGCAAAGGATTCTGGGTAACAGAACCTGGTCAGAGCCCCACAAGTCACCCCATCTTGGATTCCCCTAGGTCTCTAGTTTTCAAAAATGCACAGGTTTGGTAGGTTTCCCTAGGTGCCGGCTGAGCTAGAGGCCACAATCTACAGGTAGGCACTTTGCAAAAAAAAGCTCTGTTTTCTGTCACAAAATGGGATGTGTCCACGTTGTGCTTTGGGGCATTTCCTGTCGCGGGCGCTAGGCCTACCCACACAAGTGAGGTATCATTTGTATCGGGAGACTTGGGGGAACGCTGGGTGGAAGGAAATCTGTGCCTCCTCTCAGATTCCAGGACTTTCTGTCGCCTAAATGTGAGGAAAACGTGTTTTTTTAGCCAAATTTTGAGGTTTGCAAAGGATTCTGGGTAACAGAACCTGGTCAGAGTCCCACAAGTCACCCCATCTTGGATTCCCCTAGGTCTCTAGTTTTAAAAAATGCACAGGTTTGGTAGGTTTCCCTAGGTGCCGGCTGAGCTAGAGGCCAAAATCTACAGGTAGGCACTTTGCAAAAAACACCTCTGTTTTGTTTAAAAAAATGTGATGTGTCCACGTTGTGTTTTGGGGCATCTCCTGTCACGGGCGCTAGGCCTACCCACACAAGTGAGGTATCATTTTTATCGGGAGACTTGGGGGGAACGCTGGGTGGAAGGAAATTTGTGGCTCCTCTTAGATTCCAGGACTTTCTGTCACCGAAATGTGAGGAAAACGTGTTTTTTTAGCCAAATTTTGAGGTTTGCAAAGGATTCTGGGTAACAGAACCTGGTCAGAGTCCCACAAGTCACCCCATCTTGGATTCCCCTAGGTCTCTAGTTTTAAAAAATGCACAGGTTTGGTAGGTTTCCCTAGGTGCCGGCTGAGCTAGAGGCCAAAATCTACAGATAGGCACTTTGCAAAAAACACCTCTGTTTTCTTTAAAAAAATGTGATGTGTCCACGTTGTGTTTTGGGGCATCTCCTGTCACGGGCGCTAGGCCTACCCACACAAGTGAGGTATCATTTTTATCGGGAGACTTGGGGGGAACGCTGGGTGGAAGGAAATTTGTGGCTCCTCTTAGATTCCAGAACTTTCTGTCACCGAAATGTGAGGAAAATGTGTTTTTTTAGCCATATTTTGAGGTTTGCAAAGGATTCTGGGTAACAGAACCTGGTCAGAGCCCCACAAGTCACCCCATCTTGGATTCCCCTAGGTCTCTAGTTTTCACAAATGCACAGGTTTGGTAGGTTTCCCTAGGTGCAGGCTGAGCTAGAGGCCAAAATCTACAGATAGGAACTTTGCAAAAAACACCTCTGTTTTCTTTCAAAAAATGTGATGTGTCCACATTGTGTTTTGGGGCATTTCCTGTCACGGGCGCTAGGCCTACCCACACAAGTGAGGTATCATTTTTATCAGGAGACTTAGGGGAACGCTGGGTGGAAAGAAATTTGTGGCTCCTCTCAGATTCCAGAACTTTCTGTCACCATAATGTGAGGAAAATGTGTTTTTTTAGCCAAATTTTGAGGTTTGCAAAGGATTCTGGGTAACAGAACCTGGTCAGAGCCCCACAAGTCACCCCATCTTGGATTCCCCTAGGTCTCTAGTTTTAAAAAATGCACAGGTTTGGTAGGTTTCCCTAGGTGCCATCTGAGCTAGAGGCCACAATCTACAGGTAGGCACTTTGCAAAAAAAAGCTTTGTTTTCTGTCACAAAATGGGATGTGTCCACGTTGTGCTTTGGGGCATTTCCTGTCGCGGGCGCTAGGCCTACCCACACAAGTGAGGTATCATTTGTATCGGTAGACTTGGGGGAACGCTGGGTGGAAGGAAATCTGTGCCTCCTCTCAGATTCCAGGACTTTCTGTCACCGAAATGTGAGGAAAACGTGTTTTTTTAGCCAAATTTTGAGGTTTGCAAAGGATTCTGGGTAACAGAACCTGGTCAGAGTCCCACAAGTCACCCCATTTTGGATTCCCCTAGGTCTCTAGTTTTAATAAATGCACAGGTTTGGTAGGTTTCCCTAGGTGCCGGCTGAGCTAGAGGCCAAAATCTACAGATAGGCACTTTGCAAAAAACACCTCTGTTTTCTTTAAAAAAATGTGATGTGTCCACATTGTGTTTTGGGGCATTTCCTGTCACGGGCGCTAGGCCTACCCACACAAGTGAGGTATCATTTTTATCAGGAGACTTGGTTGAACGCTGGGTGGGAAGAAATTTGTGGCTCCTCTCAGATTCCAGAACTTTCTGTCACAAAAATGTGAGGAACATGTGTTTTTTTAGCCAAATTGAGGTTTGCAAAGGATTCTGGGTAACAGAACCTGGTCAGAGCCCCACAAGTCACCCCATCTTGGATTCCCCTAGGTCTCTAGTTTTCAAAAATGCACAGGTTTGGTAGGTTTCCCTAGGTGCCGGCTGAGCTAGAGGCCAAAATCTACAGGTAGGAACTTTGCAAAAAACACCTCTGTTTTCTGTCAAAAAATGGGATGTGTCCACGTTGTGCTTTGGGGCATTTCCTGTCGCGGGCGCTAGGCCTACCCACACAAGTGAGGTATCATTTTTCTCGGGAGACTTTGGGGGAACGCTGGGTGGAAGGAAATTTGTGCCTCCTCTCAGATTCCAGGACTTTCTGTCACCAAAATGTGAGGAAAATGTGTTTTTTTAGCCAAATTTTGAGGTTTACAAAGGATTCTGGGTAGCAGAACCTGGACAGAGCCCCACAAGTCACCCCATTTTGGATTCCCCTAGGTCTCTAGTTTAAAAAAATGCACAGGTTTGGTAGGTTTCCCTAGGTGCCGGCTGAGCTAGAGGCCAAAATCTACAGGTAGGCACTTTGCAAAAAACACCTCTGTTATCTTTAAAAACATTTGATGTGTCCACATTGTGTTTTGGTGCATTTCCTGTCACGGGCGCTAGGCCTACCCACACAAGTGAGGTATCATTTTTATCGGGAGACTTGGGGGAACGCTGGGTGGAAGGAAATTTGTGGCTCCTCTCAGATTCCAGGACTTTCTGTCACCAAAATGTGAGGAAAATGTGTTTTTGTAACCAAATTTTGAGGTTTGCAAAGGATTCTGGGTAGCAGAACCTGGACAGAGCCCCACAAGTCACCCCATTTTGGATTACCCTAGGTCTCTAGTTTGAAAAAATGCACAGGTTTGGTAGGTTTCGCTAGGTGCCGGCTGAGCTAGAGGCCAAAATCTACAGGTAGGCACTTTGCAAAAAACACCTCTGTTTTCTTTCAAAAAATGTGATGTGTCCACATTGTGTTTTGGGGCATTTCCTGTCACGGGCGCTAGGCCTACCCACACAAGTGAGGTATCATTTTTATCGGGAGACTTGGGGGAACGCTGGGTGGAAGGAAATTTGTGGCTCCTCTCAGATTCTAGAATTTTCTGTCACCGAAATGTGAGGAAAATGTGTTTTTTTAGCCATATTTTGAGGTTTGCAAAGGATTCTGGGTAACAGAACCTGGTCAGAGCCCCACAACTCACCCCATCTTGGATTCCCCTAGGTCTCTAGTTTTCACAAATGCACAGGTTTGGTAGGTTTCCCTAGGTGCCGGCTGAGCTAGAGGCCAAAATCTACAGATAGGCACTTTGCAAAAAACACCTCTGTTTTCTTTCAAAAAATGTGATGTGTCCACATTGTGTTTTGGGGCATTTCCTGTCACGGGCGCTAGGCCTACCCACACAAGTGAGGTATCATTTTTATCAGGAGACTTAGGGGAACGCTGGGTGGAAAGAAATTTGTGGCTCCTCTCAGATTCCAGAACTTTCTGTCACCATAATGTGAGGAAAATGTGTTTTTTTAGCCAAATTTTGAGGTTTGCAAAGGATTCTGGGTAACAGAACCTGGTCAGAGCCCCACAAGTCACCCCATCTTGGATTCCCCTAGGTCTCTAGTTTTCAAAAATGCACAGGTTTGGTAGGTTTCCCTAGGTGCCGGCTGAGCTAGAGGCCACAATCTACAGGTAGGCACTTTGCAAAAAAAAGCTCTGTTTTCTGTCACAAAATGGGATGTGTCCACGTTGTGCTTTGGGGCATTTCGTGTCGCGGGCGCTAGGCCTACCCACACAAGTGAGGTATCATTTGTATCGGGAGACTTGGGGGAACGCTGGGTGGAAGGAAATCTGTGCCTCCTCTCAGATTCCAGGACTTTCTGTCACCGAAATGTGAGGAAAACGTGTTTTTTTAGCCAAATTTTGAGGTTTGCAAAGGATTCTGGGTAACAGAACCTGGTCAGAGCCCCACAAGTCACCCCATCTTGGATTCCCCTAGGTCTCTAGTTTTCACAAATGCACAGGTTTGGTAGGTTTCCCTAGGTGCAGGCTGAGCTAGAGGCCAAAATCTACAGATAGGCACTTTGCAAAAAACACCTCTGTTTTCTTTCAAAAAATGTGATGTGTCCACATTGTGTTTTGGGGCATTTCCTGTCACGGGCGCTAGGCCTACCCACACAAGTGAGGTATCATTTTTATCAGGAGACTTAGGGGAACGCTGGGTGGAAAGAAATTTGTGGCTCCTCTCAGATTCCAGAACTTTCTGTCACCATAATGTGAGGAAAATGTGTTTTTTTAGCCAAATTTTGAGGTTTGCAAAGGATTCTGGGTAACAGAACCTGGTCAGAGCCCCACAAGTCACCCCATCTTGGATTCCCCTAGGTCTCTAGTTTTCAAAAATGCACAGGTTTGGTAGGTTTCCCTAGGTGCCGGCTGAGCTAGAGGCCAAAATCTACAGGTAGGCACTTTGCAAAAAAAAGCTCTGTTTTCTGTCACAAAATGGGATGTGTCCACGTTGTGCTTTGGGGCATTTCCTGTCGCGGGCGCTAGGCCTACCCACACAAGTGAGGTATCATTTGTATCGGTAGACTTGGGGGAACGCTGGGTGGAAGGAAATCTGTGCCTCCTCTCAGACTCCAGGACTTTCTGTCACCGAAATGTGAGGAAAACGTGTTTTTTTAGCCAAATTTTGAGGTTTGCAAAGGATTCTGGGTAACAGAACCTGGTCAGAGTCCCACAAGTCACCCCATCTTGGATTCCCCTAGGTCTCTAGTTTTAAAAAATGCACAGGTTTGATAGGTTTCCCTAGGTGCCGGCTGAGCTAGAGGCCAAAATCTACAGGTAGGCACTTTGCAAAAAATACCTCTGTTTTGTTTAAAAAAATGTGATGTGTCCACGTTGTGTTTTGGGGCATCTCCTGTCACGGGCGCTAGGCCTACCCACACAAGTGAGGTATCATTTTTATCGGGAGACTTGGGGGGAACGCTGGGTGGAAGGAAATTTGTGGCTCCTCTTAGATTCCAGAACTTTCTGTCACCGAAATGTGAGGAAAATGTGTTTTTTTAGCCATATTTTGAGGTTTGCAAAGGATTCTGGGTAACAGAACCTGGTCAGAGCCCCACAAGTCACCCCATCTTGGATTCCCCTAGGTCTCTAGTTTTCACAAATGCACAGGTTTGGTAGGTTTCCCTAGGTGCAGGCTGAGCTAGAGGCCAAAATCTACAGATAGGCACTTTGCAAAAAACACCTCTGTTTTCTTTCAAAAAATGTGATGTGTCCACATTGTGCTTTGGGGCATTTCCTGTCACTGGCGCTAGGCCTACCCACACAAGTGAGGTATCATTTTTATCAGGAGACTTAGGGGAACGCTGGGTGGAAAGAAATTTGTGGCTCCTCTCAGATTCCAGAACTTTCTGTCACCATAATGTGAGGAAAATGTGTTTTTTTAGCCAAATTTTGAGGTTTGCAAAGGATTCTGGGTAACAGAACCTGGTCAGAGCCCCACAAGTCACCCCATCTTGGATTCTCCTAGATCTATAGTTTTCAAAAATGCACAGGTTTGGTAGGTTTCCCTAGGTGCCGGCTGAGCTAGAGGCCACAATCTACAGGTAGGCACTTTGCAAAAAACACCTCTGTTTTCTTTAAAAAAATGTGATGTGTCCACATTGTGTTTTGGGGCATTTCCTGTCACGGGCGCTAGGCCTACCCACACAAGTGAGGTATCATTTTTATCAGGAGACTTGGTTGAACGCTGGGTGGGAAGAAATTTGTGGCTCCTCTCAGATTCCAGAACTTTCTGTCACAGAAATGTGAGGAACATGTGTTTTTTTAGCCAAATTGAGGTTTGCAAAGGATTCTGGGTAACAGAACCTGGTCAGAGCCCCACAAGTCACCCCATCTTGGATTCCCCTAGGTCTCTAGTTTTCAAAAATGCACAGGTTTGGTAGGTTTCCCTAGGTGCCGGCTGAGCTAGAGGCCACAATCTACAGGTAGGAACTTTGCAAAAAACACCTCTGTTTTCTGTCAAAAAATGGGATGTGTCCACGTTGTGCTTTGGGGCATTTCCTGTCGCGGGCGCTAGGCCTACCCACACAAGTGAGGTATCATTTGTATCGGTAGACTTGGGGGAACGCTGGGTGGAAGGAAATCTGTGCCTCCTCTCAGATTCCAGGACTTTCTGTCACCGAAATGTGAGGAAAACGTGTTTTTTTAGCCAAATTTTGAGGTTTGCAAAGGATTCTGGGTAACAGAACCTGGTCAGAGTCCCACAAGTCACCCCATCTTGGATTCCCCTAGGTCTCTAGTTTTAAAAAATGCACAGGTTTGGTAGGTTTCCCTAGGTGCCGGCTGAGCTAGAGGCCAAAATCTACAGGTAGGCACTTTGCAAAAAACACCTCTGTTTTGTTTAAAAAAATGTGATGTGTCCACGTTGTGTTTTGGGGCATCTCCTGTCACGGGCGCTAGGCCTACCCACACAAGTGAGGTATCATTTTTATCGGGAGACTTGGGGGGAACGCTGGGTGGAAGGAAATTTGTGGCTCCTCTTAGATTCCAGAACTTTCTGTCACCGAAATGTGAGGAAAATGTGTTTTTTTAGCCATATTTTGAGGTTTGCAAAGGATTCTGGGTAACAGAACCTGGTCAGAGCCCCACAAGTCACCCCATCTTGGATTCCCCTAGGTCTCTAGTTTTCACAAATGCACAGGTTTGGTAGGTTTCCCTAGGTGCCGGCTGAGCTAGAGGCCACAATCTACAGGTAGGCACTTTGCAAAAAAAAGCTCTGTTTTCTGTCACAAAATGGGATGTGTCCACGTTGTGCTTTGGGGCATTTCCTGTCGCGGGCGCTAGGCCTACCCACACAAGTGAGGTATCATTTGTATCGGTAGACTTGGGGGAACGCTGGGTGGAAGGAAATCTGTGCCTCCTCTCAGATTCCAGGACTTTCTGTCACCGAAATGTGAGGAAAACGTGTTTTTTTAGCCAAATTTTGAGGTTTGCAAAGGATTCTGGGTAACAGAACCTGGTCAGAGTCCCACAAGTCACCCCATCTTGGATTCCCCTAGGTCTCTAGTTTTAAAAAATGCACAGGTTTGGTAGGTTTCCCTAGGTGCCGGCTGAGCTAGAGGCCAAAATCTACAGATAGGCACTTTGCAAAAAACACCTCTGTTTTCTTTAAAAAAATGTGATGTGTCCACATTGTGTTTTGGGGCATTTCCTGTCACGGGCGCTAGGCCTACCCACACAAGTGAGGTATCATTTTTATCAGGAGACTTGGTTGAACGCTGGGTGGTAAGAAATTTGTGGCTCCTCTCAGATTCCAGAACTTTCTGTCACAGAAATGTGAGGAACATGTGTTTTTTTAGCCAAATTGAGGTTTGCAAAGGATTCTGGGTAACAGAACCTGGTCAGAGCCCCACAAGTCACCCCATCTTGGATTCCCCTAGGTCTCTAGTTTTCAAAAATGCACAGGTTTGGTAGGTTTCCCTAGGTGCTGGCTGAGCTAGAGGCCAAAATCTACAGGTAGGAACTTTGCAAAAAACACCTCTGTTTTCTGTCAAAAAATGGGATGTGTCCACGTTGTGCTTTGGGGCATTTCCTGTCGCGGGCGCTAGGCCTACCCACACAAGTGAGGTATCATTTTTCTCGGGAGACTTTGGGGGAACGCTGGGTGGAAGGAAATTTGTGCCTCCTGTCAGATTCCAGGACTTTCTGTCACCAAAATGTGAGGAAAATGTGTTTTTTTAGCCAAATTTTGAGGTTTACAAAGGATTCTGGGTAGCAGAACCTGGACAGAGCCACACAAGTCACCCCATTTTGGATTCCCCTAGGTCTCTAGTTTAAAAAAATGCACATGTTTGGTAGGTTTCCCTAGGTGCCGGCTGAGCTAGAGGCCAAAATCTACAGGTAGGCACTTTGCAAAAAACACCTCTGTTTTCTTTAAAAAAATTTGATGTGTCCACATTGTGTTTTGGGGCATTTCCTGTCACGGGCGCTAGGCCTACCCACACAAGTGAGGTATCATTTTTATCGGGAGACTTGGGGGAACGCTGGGTGGAAGGAAATTTGTGCCTCCTCTCAGATTCCAGGACTTTCTCTCACCGAAATGTGAGGAAAACGTGTTTTTTTAGCCAAATTTTGAGGTTTGCAAAGGATTCTGGGTAACAGAACCTGGTCAGAGTCCCACAAGTCACCCCATCTTGGATTCCCCTAGGTCTCTAGTTTTAAAAAATGCACAGGTTTGGTAGGTTTCCCTAGGTGCCGGCTGAGCTAGAGGCCAAAATCTACAGGTAGGCACTTTGCAAAAAACACCTCTGTTTTGTTTAAAAAAATGTGATGTGTCCACGTTGTGTTTTGGGGCATCTCCTGTCACGGGCGCTAGGCCTACCCACACAAGTGAGGTATCATTTTTATCGGGAGACTTGGGGGGAACGCTGGGTGGAAGGAAATTTGTGGCTCCTCTTAGATTCCAGAACTTTCTGTCACCGAAATGTGAGGAAAATGTGTTTTTTTAGCCATATTTTGAGGTTTGCAAAGGATTCTGGGTAACAGAACCTGGTCAGAGCCCCACAAGTCACCCCATCTTGGATTCCCCTAGGTCTCTAGTTTTCACAAATGCACAGGTTTGGTAGGTTTCCCTAGGTGCAGGCTGAGCTAGAGGCCAAAATCCACAGATAGGAACTTTGCAAAAAACACCTCTGTTTTCTTTCAAAAAATGTGATGTGTCCACATTGTGTTTTGGGGCATTTCCTGTCACGGGCGCTAGGCCTACCCACACAAGTGAGGTATCATTATTATCAGGAGACTTAGGGGAACGCTGGGTGGAAAGAAATTTGTGGCTCCTCTCAGATTCCAGAACTTTCTGTCACCATAATGTGAGGAAAATGTGTTTTTTTAGCCAAATTTTGAGGTTTGCAAAGGATTCTGGGTAACAGAACCTGGTCAGAGCCCCACAAGTCACCCTATCTTGGATTCCCCTAGGTCTCTAGTTTTCAAAAATGCACAGGTTTGGTAGGTTTCCCTAGGTGCCGGCTGAGCTAGAGGCCACAATCTACAGGTAGGCACTTTGCAAAAAAAAGCTCTGTTTTCTGTCACAAAATGGGATGTGTCCACGTTGTGCTTTGGGGCATTTCCTGTCGCGGGCGCTAGGCCTACCCACACAAGTGAGGTATCATTTGTATCGGTAGACTTGGGGGAACGCTGGGTGGAAGGAAATCTGTGCCTCCTCTCAGATTCCAGGACTTTCTGTCACCGAAATGTGAGGAAAACGTGTTTTTTTAGCCAAATTTTGAGGTTTGCAAAGGATTCTGGGTAACAGAACCTGGTCAGAGTCCCACAAGTCACCCCATCTTGGATTCCCCTAGGTCTCTAGTTTAAAAAAATGCACAGGTTTGGTAGGTTTCCCTAGGTGCCGGCTGAGCTAGAGGCCAAAATCTACAGATAGGCACTTTGCAAAAAACACCTCTGTTTTCTTTAAAAAAATGTGATGTGTCCACATTGTGTTTTGGGGCATTTCGTGTCACGGGCGCTAGGCCTACCCACACAAGTGAGGTATCATTTTTATCAGGAGACTTGGTTGAACGCTGGGTGGGAAGAAATTTGTGGCTCCTTTCAGATTCCAGAACTTTCTGTCACAGAAATGTGAGGAACATGTGTTTTTTTAGCCAAATTGAGGTTTGCAAAGGATTCTGGGTAACAGAACCTGGTCAGAGCCCCACAAGTCACCCCATCTTGGATTCCCCTAGGTCTCTAGTTTTCAAAAATGCACAGGTTTGGTAGGTTTCCCTAGGTGCCGGCTGAGCTAGAGGCCAAAATCTACAGGTAGGAACTTTGCAAAAAACACCTCTGTTTTCTGTCAAAAAATGGGATGTGTCCACGTTGTGCTTTGGGGCATTTCCTGTCGCGGGCGCTAGGCCTACCCACACAAGTGAGGTATCATTTTTCTCGGGAGACTTTGGGGGAACGCTGGGTGGAAGGAAATTTGTGCCTCCTCTCAGATTCCAGGACTTTCTGTCACCAAAATGTGAGGAAAATGTGTTTTTTTAGCCAAATTTTGAGGTTTAAAAAGGATTCTGGGTAGCAGAACCTGGACAGAGCCCCACAAGTCACCCCATTTTGGATTCCCCTAGGTCTCTAGTTTAAAAAAATGCACAGGTTTGGTAGGTTTCCCTAGGTGCCGGCTGAGCTAGAGGCCAAAATCTACAGGTAGGCACTTTGCAAAAAACACCTCTGTTTTCTTTAAAAAAATTTGATGTGTCCACATTGTGTTTTGGGGCATTTCCTGTCACGGGCGCTAGGCCTACCCACACAAGTGAGGTATCATTTTTATCGGGAGACTTGGGGGAACGCTGGGTGGAAGGAAATTTGTGGCTCCTCTCAGATTCCAGGACTTTCTGTCACCAAAATGTGAGGAAAATGTGTTTTTGTAACCAAATTTTGAGGTTTGCAAAGGATTCTGGGTAGCAGAACCTGGACAGAGCCCCACAAGTCACCCCATTTTGGATTACCCTAGGTCTCTAGTTTGAAAAAATGCACAGGTTTGGTAGGTTTCGCTAGGTGCCGGCTGAGCTAGAGGCCAAAATCTACAGGTAGGCACTTTGCAAAAAACACCTCTGTTTTCTTTCAAAAAATGTGATGTGTCCACATTGTGTTTTGGGGCATTTCCTGTCACGGGCGCTAGGCCTACCCACACAAGTGAGGTATCATTTTTATCGGGATACATGGGGGAACGCTGGGTGGAAGGAAATTTGTGGCTCCTCTCAGATTCCAGAATTTTCTGTCACCGAAATGTGAGGAAAATGTGTTTTTTTAGCCATATTTTGAGGTTTGCAAAGGATTCTGGGTAACAGAACCTGTTCAGAGCCCCACAAGTCACCCCATCTTGGATTCCCCTAGGTCTCTAGTTTTCACAAATGCACAGGTTTGGTAGGTTTCCCTAGGTGCCGGCTGAGCTAGAGGCCAAAATCTACAGATAGGCACTTTGCAAAAAACACCTCTGTTTTCTTTCAAAAAATGTGATGTGTCCACATTGTGTTTTGGGGCATTTCCTGTCACGGGCGCAAGGCCTACCCACACAAGTGAGGTATCATTTTTATCAGGAGACTTAGGGGAACGCTGGGTGGAAAGAAATTTGTGGCTCCTCTCAGATTCCAGAACTTTCTGTCACCATAATGTGAGGAAAATGTGTTTTTTTAGCCAAATTTTGAGGTTTGCAAAGGATTCTGGGTAACAGAACCTGGTCAGAGCCCCACAAGTCACCCCATCTTGGATTCCCCTAGGTCTCTAGTTTTCAAAAATGCACAGGTTTGGTAGGTTTCCCTAGGTGCCGGCTGAGCTAGAGGCCACAATCTACAGGTAGGCACTTTGCAAAAAAAAGCTCTGTTTTCTGTCACAAAATGGGATGTGTCCACGTTGTGCTTTGGGGCATTTCCTGTCGCGGGCGCTAGGCCTACCCACACAAGTGAGGTATCATTTGTATTGGGAGACTTGGGGGAACGCTGGGTGGAAGGAAATCTGTGCCTCCTCTCAGATTCCAGGACTTTCTGTCGCCGAAATGTGAGGAAAACTTGTTTTTTTAGCCAAATTTTGAGGTTTGCAAAGGATTCTGGGTAACAGAACCTGGTCAGAGCCCCACAAGTCACCCCATCTTGGATTCCCCTAGGTCTCTAGTTTTCAAAAATGCACAGGTTTGGTAGGTTTCCCTAGGTGCCGGCTGAGCTAGAGGCCAAAATCTACAGGTAGGCACTTTGCAAAAAACACCTCTGTTTTCTTTCAAAAAATGTGATGTGTCCACATTGTGTTTTGGGGCATTTCCTGTCACGGGCGCTAGGCCTACCCACACAAGTGAGGTATCATTTTTATCGGGAGACATGGGGGAACGCTGGGTGGAAGGAAATTTGTGGCTCCTCTCAGATTCCAGAATTTTCTGTCACCGAAATGTGAGGAAAATGTGTTTTTTTAGCCATATTTTGAGGTTTGCAAAGGATTCTGGGTAACAGAACCTGTTCAGAGCCCCACAAGTCACCCCATCTTGGATTCCCCTAGGTCTCTAGTTTTCACAAATGCACAGGTTTGGTAGGTTTCCCTAGGTGCCGGCTGAGCTAGAGGCCAAAATCTACAGATAGGCACTTTACAAAAAACACCTCTGTTTTCTTTCAAAAAATGTGATGTGTCCACATTGTGTTTTGGGGCATTTCCTGTCACGGGCGCAAGGCCTACCCACACAAGTGAGGTATCATTTTTATCAGGAGACTTAGGGGAACGCTGGGTGGAAAGAAATTTGTGGCTCCTCTCAGATTCCAGAACTTTCTGTCACCATAATGTGAGGAAAATGTGTTTTTTTAGCCAAATTTTGAGGTTTGCAAAGGATTCTGGGTAACAGAACCTGGTCAGAGCCCCACAAGTCACCCCATCTTGGATTCCCCTAGGTCTCTAGTTTTCAAAAATGCACAGGTTTGGTAGGTTTCCCTAGGTGCCGGCTGAGCTAGAGGCCACAATCTACAGGTAGGCACTTTGCAAAAAAAAGCTCTTTTTTCTGTCACAAAATGGGATGTGTCCACGTTGTGCTTTGGGGCATTTCCTGTCGCGGGCGCTAGGCCTACCCACACAAGTGAGGTATCATTTGTATCGGGAGACTTGGGGGAACGCTGGGTGGAAGGAAATCTGTGCCAGGACTTTCTGTCGCCGAAATGTGAGGAAAACGTGTTTTTTTAGCCAAATTTTGAGGTTTGCAAAGGATTCTGGGTAACAGAACCTGGTCAGAGTCCCACAAGTCACCCCATCTTGGATTCCCCTAGGTCTCTAGTTTTCACAAATGCACAGGTTTGGTAGGTTTCCCTAGGTGCAGGCTGAGCTAGAGGCCAAAATCTACAGATAGGAACTTTGCAAAAAACACCTCTGTTTTCTTTCAAAAAATGTGATGTGTCCACATTGTGTTTTGGGGCATTTCCTGTCACGGGCGCTAGGCCTACCCACACAAGTGAGGTATCATTTTTATCAGGAGACTTAGGGGAACGCTGGGTGGAAAGAAATTTGTGGCTCCTCTCAGATTCCAGAACTTTCTGTCACCATAATGTGAGGAAAATGTGTTTTTTTAGCCAAATTTTGAGGTTTGCAAAGGATTCTGGGTAACAGAACCTGGTCAGAGTCCCACAAGTCACCCCATCTTGGATTCCCCTAGGTCTCTAGTTTTAAAAAATGCACAGGTTTGGTAGGTTTCCCTAGGTGCCGGCTGAGCTAGAGGCCAAAATCTACAGATAGGCACTTTGCAAAAAACACCTCTGTTTTCTTTAAAAAAATGTGATGTGTCCACATTGTGTTTTGGGGCATTTCCTGTCACGGGCGCTAGGCCTACCCACACAAGTGAGGTATCATTTTTATCAGGAGACTTGGTTGAACGCTGGGTGGGAAGAAATTTGTGGCTCCTCTCAGATTCCAGAACTTTCTGTCACAGAAATGTGAGGAACATGTGTTTTTTTAGCCAAATTGAGGTTTGCAAAGGATTCTGGGTAACAGAACCTGGTCAGAGCCCCACAAGTCACCCCATCTTGGATTCCCCTAGGTCTCTAGTTTTCAAAAATGCACAGGTTTGGTAGGTTTCCCTAGGTGCCGGCTGAGCTAGATGCCAAAATCTACAGGTAGGAACTTTGCAAAAAACACCTCTGTTTTCTGTCAAAAAATGGGATGTGTCCACGTTGTGCTTTGGGGCATTTCCTGTCGCGGGCGCTAGGCCTACCCACAGAAGTGAGGTATCATTTTTCTCGGGAGACTTGGGGGAACGCTGGGTGGAAGGAAATTTGTGCCTCCTCTCAGATTCCAGGACTTTCTGTCACCAAAATGTGAGGAAAATGTGTTTTTTTAGCCAAATTTTGAGGTTTACAAAGGATTCTGGGTAGCAGAACCTGGACAGAGCCCCACAAGTCACCCCATTTTGGATTCCCCTAGGTCTCTAGTTTAAAAAAATGCACAGGTTTGGTAGGTTTCCCTAGGTGCCGGCTGATCTAGAGGCCAAAATCTACAGGTAGGCACTTTGCAAAAAACACCTCTGTTTTCTTTAAAAAAATTTGATGTGTCCACATTGTGTTTTGGGGCATTTCCTGTCACAGGCGCTAGGCCTACCCACACAAGTGAGGTATCATTTTTATCGGGAGACTTGGGGGAACGCTGGGTGGAAGGAAATTTGTGGCTCCTCTCAGATTCCAGGACTTTCTGTCACCAAAATGTGAGGAAAATGTGTTTTTGTAACCAAATTTTGAGGTTTGCAAAGGATTCTGGGTAGCAGAACCTGGACAGAGCCCCACAAGTCACCCCATTTTGGATTACCCTAAGTCTCTAGTTTGAAAAAATGCACAGGTTTGGTAGGTTTCGCTAGGTGCCGGCTGAGCTAGAGGCCAAAATCTACAGGTAGGCACTTTGCAAAAAACACCTCTGTTTTCTTTCAAAAAATGTGATGTGTCCACATTGTGTTTTGGGGCATTTCCTGTCACGGGCGCTAGGCCTACCCACACAAGTGAGGTATCATTTTTATCGGGAGACTTGGGGGAACGCTGGGTGGAAGGAAATTTGTGGCTCCTCTCAGATTCCAGAATTTTCTGTCACCGAAATGTGAGGAAAATGTGTTTTTTTAGCCATATTTTGAGGTTTGCAAAGGATTCTGGGTAACAGAACCTGGTCAGAGCCCCACAAGTCACCCTATCTTGGATTCCCCTAGGTCTCTAGTTTTCACAAATGCACAGGTTTGGTAGGTTTCCCTAGGTGCCGGCTGAGCTAGAGGCCAAAATCTACAGATAGGCACTTTGCAAAAAACACCTCTGTTTTCTTTCAAAAAATGTGATGTGTCCACATTGTGTTTTGGGGCATTTCCTGTCACGGGCGCTAGGCCTACCCACACAAGTGAGGTATCATTTTTATCAGGAGACTTAGGGGAACGCTGGGTGGAAAGAAATTTGTGGCTCCTCTCAGATTCCAGAACTTTCTGTCACCATAATGTGAGGAAAATGTGTTTTTTTAGCCAAATTTTGAGGTTTGCAAAGGATTCTGGGTAACAGAACCTGGTCAGAGCCCCACAAGTCACCCCATCTTGGATTCCCCTAGGTCTCTAGTTTTCAAAAATGCACAGGTTTGGTAGGTTTCCCTAGGTGCCGGCTGAGCTAGAGGCCACAATCTACAGGTAGGCACTTTGCAAAAAAAAGCTCTGTTTTCTGTCACAAAATGGGATGTGTCCACGTTGTGCTTTGGGGCATTTCCTGTCGCGGGCGCTAGGCCTACCCACACAAGTGAGGTATCATTTGTATCGGGAGACTTGGGGGAACGCTGGGTGGAAGGAAATCTGTGCCTCCTCTCAGATTCCAGGACTTTCTGTCACCGAAATGTGAGGAAAACGTGTTTTTTTAGCCAAATTTTGAGGTTTGCAAAGGATTCTGGGTAACAGAACCTGGTCAGAGTCCCACAAGTCACCCCATCTTGGATTCCCCTAGGTCTCTAGTTTTAAAAAATGCACAGGTTTGGTAGGTTTCCCTAGGTGCCGGCTGAGCTAGAGGCCAAAATCTACAGGTAGGCACTTTGCAAAAAACACCTCTGTTTTGTTTAAAAAAATGTGATGTGTCCACGTTGTGTTTTGGGGCATCTCCTGTCACGGGCGCTAGGCCTACCCACACAAGTGAGGTATCATTTTTATCGGGAGACTTGGGGGGAACGCTGGGTGGAAGGAAATTTGTGGCTCCTCTTAGATTCCAGAACTTTCTGTCACCGAAATGTGAGGAAAATGTGTTTTTTTAGCCATATTTTGAGGTTTGCAAAGGATTCTGGGTAACAGAACCTGGTCAGAGCCCCACAAGTCACCCCATCTTGGATTCCCCTAGGTCTCTAGTTTTCACAAATGCACAGGTTTGGTAGGTTTCCCTAGGTGCCGGCTGAGCTAGAGGCCAAAATCTACAGATAGGCACTTTGCAAAAAACACCTCTGTTTTCTTTCAAAAAATGTGATGTGTCCACATTGTGTTTTGGGGCATTTCCTGTCACGGGCGCTAGGCCTACCCACACAAGTGAGGTATCATTGTTATCAGGAGACTTAGGGGAACGCTGGGTGGAAAGAAATTTGTGGCTCCTCTCAGATTCCAGAACTTTCTGTCACCATAATGTGAGGAAAATGTGTTTTTTTAGCCAGATTTTGAGGTTTGCAAAGGATTCTGGGTAACAGAACCTGGTCAGAGCCCCACAAGTCACCCCATCTTGGATTCCCCTAGGTCTCTAGTTTTCAAAAATGCACAGGTTTGGTAGGTTTCCCTAGGTGCCGGCTGAGCTAGAGGCCACAATCTACAGGTAGGCACTTTGCAAAAAAAAGCTCTGTTTTCTGTCACAAAATGGGATGTGTCCACGTTGTGGTTTGGGGCATTTCCTGTCGCGGGCGCTAGGCCTACCCACACAAGTGAGGTATCATTTGTATCGGGAGACTTGGGGGAACGCTGGGTGGAAGGAAATCTGTGCCTCCTCTCAGATTCCAGGACTTTCTGTCACCGAAATGTGAGGAAAACGTGTTTTTTTAGCCAAATTGTGAGGTTTGCAAAGGATTCTGGGTAACAGAACCTGGTCAGAGTCCCACAAGTCACCCCATCTTGGATTCCCCTAGGTCTCTAGTTTTAAAAAATGCACAGGTTTGGTAGGTTTCCCTAGGTGACGGCTGAGCTAGAGGCCAAAATCTACAGGTAGGCACTTTGCAAAAAACACTTCTGTTTTCTTTAAAAAAATGTGATGTGTCCACGTTGTGTTTTGGGGCATCTCCTGTCACGGGCGCTAGGCCTACCCACACAAGTGAGGTATCATTTTTATCGGGAGACTTGGGGGGAACGCTGGGTGGAAGGAAATTTGTGGCTCCTCTTAGATTCCAGAACTTTCTGTCACCGAAATGTGAGGAAAATGTGTTTTTTTAGCCAAATTTTGAGGTTTGCAAAGGATTCTGGGTAACAGAACCTGGTCAGAGCCCCACAAGTCACCCCATCTTGGATTCCCCTAGGTCTTTAGTTTTCACAAATGCACAGGTTTGGTAGGTTTCCCTAGGTGCCGGCTGAGCTAGAGGCCAAAATCTACAGATAGGCACTTTGCAAAAAACACCTCTGTTTTCTTTAAAAAATGTGATGTGTCCACATTGTGTTTTGGGGCATTTCCTGTCACGGGCGCTAGGCCTACCCACACAAGTGAGGTATCATTTTTATCAGGAGACTTGGGGGAACGCTGGGTGGAAAGAAATTTGTGGCTCCTCTCAGATTCCAGAACTTTCTGTCACAGAAATGTTAGGAACATGTGTTTTTTTTAGCCAAAATTGAGGTTTGCAAAGGATTCTGGGTAACAGAACCTGGTCAGAGCCCCACAAGTCACCCCATCTTGGATTCCCCTAGGTCTCTAGTTTTCAAAAATGCACAGGTTTGGTAGGTTTCCCTAGGTGCCGGCTGAGCTAGAGGCCAAAATCTACAGGTAGGCACTTTGCAAAAAACACCTCTGTTTTCTTTCAAAAAATTTGATGTGTCCACATTGTGTTTTGGGGCATTTCCTGACACGGGCGCTGGCCTACCCACACAAGTGAGGTATCATTTTTATCGGGAGACTTGGGGGAACGCTGGGTGGAAGAAAATTTGTGGCTCCTCTCAGATTCCAGAACGTTCTATCACAGAAATGTGAGGAACATTTGTTTTTTTAGCCAAAATTGAGGTTTGCAAAGGATTCTGGGTAACAGAACCTGGTCAGAGCCCCACAAGTCACCCCATCTTGGATTCCCCTAGGTCTCTAGTTTTCACAAATGCACAGGTTTGGTAGGTTTCCCTAGGTGCCGGCTGAGCTAGAGGCCACAATCTACAGGTAGGCACTTTGCAAAAAACAGCTCTGTTTTCTGTCAAAAAATGGGATGTGTCCACGTTGTGCTTTGGGGCATTTCCTGTCGTGGGCGCTAGGCCTACCCACACAAGTGAGGTATCATTTTTATCAGGAGACTTGGGGGAACGCTGAGTGGAAGGAAATTTGTGGCTCCTCTCAGATTCCAGAACTGTCTGTCACCATAATGGGAGGAAAATGTGTTTTTTTAGCCAAATTTTGAGGTTTGAAAGGATTCTGGGTAGGAGAACCTGGTCAGAGACCCACAAGTCACCCTATCCTGGATTCCCCTAGGTATCTAGTTTTCAAGAATGCACAGGTTTGGTAGGTTTCCCTAGTTGTCGGCTGAGCTAGAGGCCAAAATCTACAGGTAGGCACTTTGCAAAAAACACCTCTGTTTTCTTTAAAAAAATGTGATGTGTCCACGATGCGTTTTGGGGCATTTCCTGTCCCGGGCGCTAGGCCTACCCACACAAGTGAGGTATCATTTTTTATCAGGAGACTTAGGGGAACGCTGGGTGGAAAGAAATTTGTGACTCCTCTCAGATTCCAGAACTTTCTGTCACCATAATGTGAGGAAAATGTGTTTTTTTAGCCAAATTTTGAGGTTTGCAAAGGATTCTGGGTAACAGAACCTGGTCAGAGCCCCACAAGTCACCCCATCTTGGAATCCCCTAGGTCTCTAGTTTTAAAAAATGCACAGGTTTGGTAGGTTTCCCTAGATGCCGGCTGAGCTAGAGGCCAAAATCTACAGGTAGGCACTTTGCAAAAAACAGCTCTGTTTTCTGTAAAAAAATGGGATGTGTCCCGTTGTTCTTTGGGGCATTTCCTGTCGCGGGCGCTAGGCCTACCCACACAAGTGAGGTATCATTTTTATCGGGAGACTTGGGGGAACGCTGGGTGGAAGGAAATCTGTGCCTCCTCTCAGATTCCAGGACTTTCTGTCACCGAAATGTGAGGAAAACATGTTTTTTTAGCCAAATTTTGAGGTTTGCAAAGGATTCTGGGTAACAGAACCTGGTCAGAGTCCCACAAGTCACCCCATCTTGGATTCCCCTAGGTCTCTAGTTTTAAAAAATGCACAGGTTTGGTAGGTTTCCCTAGGTGCCGGCTGAGCTAGAGGCCAAAATCTACAGGTAGGCACTTTGCAAAAAACACCTCTGTTTTGTTTAAAAAAATGTGATGTGTCCACGTTGTGTTTTGGGGCATCTCCTGTCACGGGCGCTAGGCCTACCCACACAAGTGAGGTATCATTTTTATCGGGAGACTTGGGGGGAACGCTGGGTGGAAGGAAATTTGTGGCTCCTCTTAGATTCCAGAACTTTCTGTCACCGAAATGTGAGGAAAATGTGTTTTTTTAGCCATATTTTGAGGTTTGCAAAGGATTCTGGGTAACAGAACCTGGTCAGAGCCCCACAAGTCACCCCATCTTGGATTCCCCTAGGTCTCTAGTTTTCACAAATGCACAGGTTTGGTAGGTTTCCCTAGGTGCCGGCTGAGCTAGAGGCCAAAATCTACAGATAGGCACTTTGCAAAAAACACCTCTGTTTTCTTTCAAAAAATGTGATGTGTCCACATTGTGTTTTGGGGCATTTCCTGTCACGGGCGCTAGGCCTACCCACACAAGTGAGGTATCATTGTTATCAGGAGACTTAGGGGAACGCTGGGTGGAAAGAAATTTGTGGCTCCTCTCAGATTCCAGAACTTTCTGTCACCATAATGTGAGGAAAATGTGTTTTTTTAGCCAAATTTTGAGGTTTGCAAAGGATTCTGGGTAACAGAACCTGGTCAGAGCCCCACAAGTCACCCCATCTTGGATTCCCCTAGGTCTCTAGTTTTCAAAAATGCACAGGTTTGGTAGGTTTCCCTAGGTGCCGGCTGAGCTAGAGGCCACAATCTACAGGTAGGCACTTTGCAAAAAAAAGCTCTGTTTTCTGTCACAAAATGGGATGTGTCCACGTTGTGGTTTGGGGCATTTCCTGTCGCGGGCGCTAGGCCTACCCACACAAGTGAGGTATCATTTGTATCGGGAGACTTGGGGGAACGCTGGGTGGAAGGAAATCTGTGCCTCCTCTCAGATTCCAGGACTTTCTGTCTCCGAAATGTGAGGAAAATGTGTTTTTTTAGCCAAATTGTGAGGTTTGCAAAGGATTCTGGGTAACAGAACCTGGTCAGAGTCCCACAAGTCACCCCATCTTGGATTCCCCTAGGTCTCTAGTTTTAAAAAATGCACAGGTTTGGTAGGTTTCCCTAGGTGACGGCTGAGCTAGAGGCCAAAATCTACAGGTAGGCACTTTGCAAAAAACACCTCTGTTTTCTTTAAAAAAATGTGATGTGTCCACGTTGTGTTTTGGGGCATCTCCTGTCACGGGCGCTAGGCCTACCCACACAAGTGAGGTATCATTTTTATCGGGAGACTTGGGGGAACGCTGGGTGGAAGGAAATTTGTGGCTCCTCTTAGATTCCAGAACTTTCTGTCACCGAAATGTGAGGAAAATGTGTTTTTTTAGCCAAATTTTGAGGTTTGCAAAGGATTCTGGGTAACAGAACCTGGTCAGAGCCCCACAAGTCACCCCATCTTGGATTCCCCTAGGTCTTAGTTTTCACAAATGCACAGGTTTGGTAGGTTTCCCTAGGTGCCGGCTGAGCTAGAGGCCAAAATCTACAGATAGGCACTTTGCAAAAAACACCTCTGTTTTCTTTCAAAAATGTGATGTGTCCACATTGTGTTTTGGGGCATTTCCTGTCACGGGCGCTAGGCCTACCCACACAAGTGAGGTATCATTTTTATCAGGAGACTTGGGGGAACGCTGGGTGGAAAGAAATTTGTGGCTCCTCTCAGATTCCAGAACTTTCTGTCACAGAAATGTTAGGAACATGTGTTTTTTTTAGCCAAAATTGAGGTTTGCAAAGGATTCTGGGTAACAGAACCTGGTCAGAGCCCCACAAGTCACCCCATCTTGGATTCCCCTAGGTCTCTAGTTTTCAAAAATGCACAGGTTTGGTAGGTTTCCCTAGGTGCCGGCTGAGCTAGAGGCCAAAATCTACAGGTAGGCACTTTGCAAAAAACACCTCTGTTTTCTTTCAAAAAATTTGATGTGTCCACATTGTGTTTTGGGGCATTTCCTGACACGGGCGCTAGGCCTACCCACACAAGTGAGGTATCATTTTTATCGGGAGACTTGGGGGAACGCTGGGTGGAAGAAAATTTGTGGCTCCTCTCAGATTCCAGAACGTTCTATCACAGAAATGTGAGGAACATTTGTTTTTTTAGCCAAAATTGAGGTTTGCAAAGGATTCTGGGTAACAGAACCTGGTCAGAGCCCCACAAGTCACCCCATCTTGGATTCCCCTAGGTCTCTAGTTTTCACAAATGCACAGGTTTGGTAGGTTTCCCTAGGTGCCGGCTGAGCTAGAGGCCACAATCTACAGGTAGGCACTTTGCAAAAAACAGCTCTGTTTTCTGTCAAAAAATGGGATGTGTCCACGTTGTGCTTTGGGGCATTTCCTGTCGTGGGCGCTAGGCCTACCCACACAAGTGAGGTATCATTTTTATCAGGAGACTTGGGGGAACGCTGAGTGGAAGGAAATTTGTGGCTCCTCTCAGATTCCAGAACTGTCTGTCACCATAATGGGAGGAAAATGTGTTTTTTTAGCCAAATTTTGAGGTTTGAAAGGATTCTGGGTAGGAGAACCTGGTCAGAGACCCACAAGTCACCCTATCCTGGATTCCCCTAGGTATCTAGTTTTCAAGAATGCACAGGTTTGGTAGGTTTCCCTAGTTGTCGGCTGAGCTAGAGGCCAAAATCTACAGGTAGGCACTTTGCAAAAAACACCTCTGTTTTCTTTAAAAAAATGTGATGTGTCCACGATGCGTTTTGGGGCATTTCCTGTCCCGGGCGCTAGGCCTACCCACACAAGTGAGGTATCATTTTTTATCAGGAGACTTAGGGGAACGCTGGGTGGAAAGAAATTTGTGACTCCTCTCAGATTCCAGAACTTTCTGTCACCATAATGTGAGGAAAATGTGTTTTTTTAGCCAAATTTTGAGGTTTGCAAAGGATTCTGGGTAACAGAACCTGGTCAGAGCCCCACAAGTCACCCCATCTTGGAATCCCCTAGGTCTCTAGTTTTAAAAAATGCACAGGTTTGGTAGGTTTCCCTAGATGCCGGCTGAGCTAGAGGCCAAAATCTACAGGTAGGCACTTTGCAAAAAAAAGCTCTGTTTTCTGTCACAAAATGGGATGTGTCCACGTTGTGGTTTGGGGCATTTCCTGTCGCGGGCGCTAGGCCTACCCACACAAGTGAGGTATCATTTGTATCGGGAGACTTGGGGGAACGCTGGGTGGAAGGAAATCTGTGCCTCCTCTCAGATTCCAGGACTTTCTGTCACCGAAATGTGAGGAAAATGTGTTTTTTTAGCCAAATTGTGAGGTTTGCAAAGGATTCTGGGTAACAGAACCTGGTCAGAGTCCCACAAGTCACCCCATCTTGGATTCCCCTAGGTCTCTAGTTTTAAAAAATGCACAGGTTTGGTAGGTTTCCCTAGGTGACGGCTGAGCTAGAGGCCAAAATCTACAGGTAGGCACTTTGCAAAAAACACCTCTGTTTTCTTTAAAAAAATGTGATGTGTCCACGTTGTGTTTTGGGGCATCTCCTGTCACGGGCGCTAGGCCTACCCACACAAGTGAGGTATCATTTTTATCGGGAGACTTGGGGGGAACGCTGGGTGGAAGGAAATTTGTGGCTCCTCTTAGATTCCAGAACTTTCTGTCACCGAAATGTGAGGAAAATGTGTTTTTTTAGCCAAATTTTGAGGTTTGCAAAGGATTCTGGGTAACAGAACCTGGTCAGAGCCCCACAAGTCACCCCATCTTGGATTCCCCTAGGTCTTTAGTTTTCACAAATGCACAGGTTTGGTAGGTTTCCCTAGGTGCCGGCTGAGCTAGAGGCCAAAATCTACAGATAGGCACTTTGCAAAAAACACCTCTGTTTTCTTTCAAAAATGTGATGTGTCCACATTGTGTTTTGGGGCATTTCCTGTCACGGGCGCTAGGCCTACCCACACAAGTGAGGTATCATTTTTATCAGGAGACTTGGGGGAACGCTGGGTGGAAAGAAATTTGTGGCTCCTCTCAGATTCCAGAACTTTCTGTCACAGAAATGTTAGGAACATGTGTTTTTTTTAGCCAAAATTGAGGTTTGCAAAGGATTCTGGGTAACAGAACCTGGTCAGAGCCCCACAAGTCACCCCATCTTGGATTCCCCTAGGTCTCTAGTTTTCAAAAATGCACAGGTTTGGTAGGTTTCCCTAGGTGCCGGCTGAGCTAGAGGCCAAAATCTACAGGTAGGCACTTTGCAAAAAACACCTCTGTTTTCTTTCAAAAAATTTGATGTGTCCACATTGTGTTTTGGGGCATTTCCTGACACGGGCGCTAGGCCTACCCACACAAGTGAGGTATCATTTTTATCGGGAGACTTGGGGGAACGCTGGGTGGAAGAAAATTTGTGGCTCCTCTCAGATTCCAGAACGTTCTATCACAGAAATGTGAGGAACATTTGTTTTTTTAGCCAAAATTGAGGTTTGCAAAGGATTCTGGGTAACAGAACCTGGTCAGAGCCCCACAAGTCACCCCATCTTGGATTCCCCTAGGTCTCTAGTTTTCACAAATGCACAGGTTTGGTAGGTTTCCCTAGGTGCCGGCTGAGCTAGAGGCCACAATCTACAGGTAGGCACTTTGCAAAAAACAGCTCTGTTTTCTGTCAAAAAATGGGATGTGTCCACGTTGTGCTTTGGGGCATTTCCTGTCGTGGGCGCTAGGCCTACCCACACAAGTGAGGTATCATTTTTATCAGGAGACTTGGGGGAACGCTGAGTGGAAGGAAATTTGTGGCTCCTCTCAGATTCCAGAACTGTCTGTCACCATAATGGGAGGAAAATGTGTTTTTTTAGCCAAATTTTGAGGTTTGAAAGGATTCTGGGTAGGAGAACCTGGTCAGAGACCCACAAGTCACCCTATCCTGGATTCCCCTAGGTATCTAGTTTTCAAGAATGCACAGGTTTGGTAGGTTTCCCTAGTTGTCGGCTGAGCTAGAGGCCAAAATCTACAGGTAGGCACTTTGCAAAAAACACCTCTGTTTTCTTTAAAAAAATGTGATGTGTCCACGATGCGTTTTGGGGCATTTCCTGTCCCGGGCGCTAGGCCTACCCACACAAGTGAGGTATCATTTTTTATCAGGAGACTTAGGGGAACGCTGGGTGGAAAGAAATTTGTGACTCCTCTCAGATTCCAGAACTTTCTGTCACCATAATGTGAGGAAAATGTGTTTTTTTAGCCAAATTTTGAGGTTTGCAAAGGATTCTGGGTAACAGAACCTGGTCAGAGCCCCACAAGTCACCCCATCTTGGATTCCCCTAGGTCTTTAGTTTTCACAAATGCACAGGTTTGGTAGGTTTCCCTTGGTGCCGGCTGAGCTAGAGGCCACAATCTACAGGTAGGCACTTTGCAAAAAAAAGCTCTGTTTTCTGTCACAAAATGGGATGTGTCCACGTTGTGCTTTGGGGCATTTCGTGTCGCGGGCGCTAGGCCTACCCACACAAGTGAGGTATCATTTGTATCGGGAGACTTGGGGGAACGCTGGGTGGAAGGAAATCTGTGCCTCCTCTCAGATTCCAGGACTTTCTGTCACCGAAATGTGAGGAAAACGTGTTTTTTTAGCCAAATTTTGAGGTTTGCAAAGGATTCTGGGTAACAGAACCTGGTCAGAGTCCCACAAGTCACCCCATCTTGGATTCCCCTAGGTCTCTAGTTTTAAAAAATGCACAGGTTTGGTAGGTTTCCCTAGGTGCCGGCTGAGCTAGAGGCCAAAATCTACAGGTAGGCACTTTGCAAAAAACACCTCTGTTTTGTTTAAAAAAATGTGATGTGTCCACGTTGTGTTTTGGGGCATCTCCTGTCACGGGCGCTAGGCCTACCCACACAAGTGAGGTATCATTTTTATCGGGAGACTTGGGGGGAACGCTGGGTGGAAGGAAATTTGTGGCTCCTCTTAGATTCCAGAACTTTCTGTCACCGAAATGTGAGGAAAATGTGTTTTTTTAGCCATATTTTGAGGTTTGCAAAGGATTCTGGGTAACAGAACCTGGTCAGAGCCCCACAAGTCACCCCATCTTGGATTCCCCTAGGTCTCTAGTTTTCACAAATGCACAGGTTTGGTAGGTTTCCCTAGGTGCCGGCTGAGCTAGAGGCCAAAATCTACAGATAGGCACTTTGCAAAAAACACCTCTGTTTTCTTTAAAAAAATGTGATGTGTCCACATTGTGTTTTGGGGCATTTCCTGTCACGGGCGCTAGGCCTACCCACACAAGTGAGGTATCATTGTTATCAGGAGACTTAGGGGAACGCTGGGTGGAAAGAAATTTGTGGCTCCTCTCAGATTCCAGAACTTTCTGTCACCATAATGTGAGGAAAATGTGTTTTTTTAGCCAGATTTTGAGGTTTGCAAAGGATTCTGGGTAACAGAACCTGGTCAGAGCCCCACAAGTCACCCCATCTTGGATTCCCCTAGGTCTCTAGTTTTCAAAAATGCACAGGTTTGGTAGGTTTCCCTAGGTGCCGGCTGAGCTAGAGGCCACAATCTACAGGTAGGCACTTTGCAAAAAAAAGCTCTGTTTTCTGTCACAAAATGGGATGTGTCCACGTTGTGGTTTGGGGCATTTCCTGTCGCGGGCGCTAGGCCTACCCACACAAGTGAGGTATCATTTGTATCGGGAGACTTGGGGGAACGCTGGGTGGAAGGAAATCTGTGCCTCCTCTCAGATTCCAGGACTTTCTGTCACCGAAATGTGAGGAAAACGTGTTTTTTTAGCCAAATTGTGAGGTTTGCAAAGGATTCTGGGTAACAGAACCTGGTCAGAGTCCCACAAGTCACCCCATCTTGGATTCCCCTAGGTCTCTAGTTTTAAAAAATGCACAGGTTTGGTAGGTTTCCCTAGGTGACGGCTGAGCTAGAGGCCAAAATCTACAGGTAGGCACTTTGCAAAAAACACCTCTGTTTTCTTTAAAAAAATGTGATGTGTCCACGTTGTGTTTTGGGGCATCTCCTGTCACGGGCGCTAGGCCTACCCACACAAGTGAGGTATCATTTTTATCGGGAGACTTGGGGGGAACGCTGGGTGGAAGGAAATTTGTGGCTCCTCTTAGATTCCAGAACTTTCTGTCACCGAAATGTGAGGAAAATGTGTTTTTTTAGCCAAATTTTGAGGTTTGCAAAGGATTCTGGGTAACAGAACCTGGTCAGAGCCCCACAAGTCACCCCATCTTGGATTCCCCTAGGTCTTTAGTTTTCACAAATGCACAGGTTTGGTAGGTTTCCCTAGGTGCCGGCTGAGCTAGAGGCCAAAATCTACAGATAGGCACTTTGCAAAAAACACCTCTGTTTTCTTTCAAAAATGTGATGTGTCCACATTGTGTTTTGGGGCATTTCCTGTCACGGGCGCTAGGCCTACCCACACAAGTGAGGTATCATTTTTATCAGGAGACTTGGGGGAACGCTGGGTGGAAAGAAATTTGTGGCTCCTCTCAGATTCCAGAACTTTCTGTCACAGAAATGTTAGGAACATGTGTTTTTTTTAGCCAAAATTGAGGTTTGCAAAGGATTCTGGGTAACAGAACCTGGTCAGAGCCCCACAAGTCACCCCATCTTGGATTCCCCTAGGTCTCTAGTTTTCAAAAATGCACAGGTTTGGTAGGTTTCCCTAGGTGCCGGCTGAGCTAGAGGCCAAAATCTACAGGTAGGCACTTTGCAAAAAACACCTCTGTTTTCTTTCAAAAAATTTGATGTGTCCACATTGTGTTTTGGGGCATTTCCTGACACGGGCGCTAGGCCTACCCACACAAGTGAGGTATCATTTTTATCGGGAGACTTGGGGGAACGCTGGGTGGAAGAAAATTTGTGGCTCCTCTCAGATTCCAGAACGTTCTATCACAGAAATGTGAGGAACATTTGTTTTTTTAGCCAAAATTGAGGTTTGCAAAGGATTCTGGGTAACAGAACCTGGTCAGAGCCCCACAAGTCACCCCATCTTGGATTCCCCTAGGTCTCTAGTTTTCACAAATGCACAGGTTTGGTAGGTTTCCCTAGGTGCCGGCTGAGCTAGAGGCCACAATCTACAGGTAGGCACTTTGCAAAAAACAGCTCTGTTTTCTGTCAAAAAATGGGATGTGTCCACGTTGTGCTTTGGGGCATTTCCTGTCGTGGGCGCTAGGCCTACCCACACAAGTGAGGTATCATTTTTATCAGGAGACTTGGGGGAACGCTGAGTGGAAGGAAATTTGTGGCTCCTCTCAGATTCCAGAACTGTCTGTCACCATAATGGGAGGAAAATGTGTTTTTTTAGCCAAATTTTGAGGTTTGAAAGGATTCTGGGTAGGAGAACCTGGTCAGAGACCCACAAGTCACCCTATCCTGGATTCCCCTAGGTATCTAGTTTTCAAGAATGCACAGGTTTGGTAGGTTTCCCTAGTTGTCGGCTGAGCTAGAGGCCAAAATCTACAGGTAGGCACTTTGCAAAAAACACCTCTGTTTTCTTTAAAAAAATGTGATGTGTCCACGATGCGTTTTGGGGCATTTCCTGTCCCGGGCGCTAGGCCTACCCACACAAGTGAGGTATCATTTTTTATCAGGAGACTTAGGGGAACGCTGGGTGGAAAGAAATTTGTGACTCCTCTCAGATTCCAGAACTTTCTGTCACCATAATGTGAGGAAAATGTGTTTTTTTAGCCAAATTTTGAGGTTTGCAAAGGATTCTGGGTAACAGAACCTGGTCAGAGCCCCACAAGTCACCCCATCTTGGAATCCCCTAGGTCTCTAGTTTTAAAAAATGCACAGGTTTGGTAGGTTTCCCTAGATGCCGGCTGAGCTAGAGGCCAAAATCTACAGGTAGGCACTTTGCAAAAAACAGCTCTGTTTTCTGTAAAAAAATGGGATGTGTCCCGTTGTTCTTTGGGGCATTTCCTGTCGCGGGCGCTAGGCCTACCCACACAAGTGAGGTATCATTTTTATCGGGAGACTTGGGGGAACGCTGGGTGGAAGGAAATCTGTGCCTCCTCTCAGATTCCAGGACTTTCTGTCACCGAAATGTGAGGAAAACATGTTTTTTTAGCCAAATTTTGAGGTTTGCAAAGGATTCTGGGTAACAGAACCTGGTCAGAGTCCCACAAGTCACCCCATCTTGGATTCCCCTAGGTCTCTAGTTTTAAAAAATGCACAGGTTTGGTAGGTTTCCCTAGGTGCCGGCTGAGCTAGAGGCCAAAATCTACAGGTAGGCACTTTGCAAAAAACACCTCTGTTTTGTTTAAAAAAATGTGATGTGTCCACGTTGTGTTTTGGGGCATCTCCTGTCACGGGCGCTAGGCCTACCCACACAAGTGAGGTATCATTTTTATCGGGAGACTTGGGGGGAACGCTGGGTGGAAGGAAATTTGTGGCTCCTCTTAGATTCCAGAACTTTCTGTCACCGAAATGTGAGGAAAATGTGTTTTTTTAGCCATATTTTGAGGTTTGCAAAGGATTCTGGGTAACAGAACCTGGTCAGAGCCCCACAAGTCACCCCATCTTGGATTCCCCTAGGTCTCTAGTTTTCACAAATGCACAGGTTTGGTAGGTTTCCCTAGGTGCCGGCTGAGCTAGAGGCCAAAATCTACAGATAGGCACTTTGCAAAAAACACCTCTGTTTTCTTTCAAAAAATGTGATGTGTCCACATTGTGTTTTGGGGCATTTCCTGTCACGGGCGCTAGGCCTACCCACACAAGTGAGGTATCATTGTTATCAGGAGACTTAGGGGAACGCTGGGTGGAAAGAAATTTGTGGCTCCTCTCAGATTCCAGAACTTTCTGTCACCATAATGTGAGGAAAATGTGTTTTTTTAGCCAAATTTTGAGGTTTGCAAAGGATTCTGGGTAACAGAACCTGGTCAGAGCCCCACAAGTCACCCCATCTTGGATTCCCCTAGGTCTCTAGTTTTCAAAAATGCACAGGTTTGGTAGGTTTCCCTAGGTGCCGGCTGAGCTAGAGGCCACAATCTACAGGTAGGCACTTTGCAAAAAAAAGCTCTGTTTTCTGTCACAAAATGGGATGTGTCCACGTTGTGGTTTGGGGCATTTCCTGTCGCGGGCGCTAGGCCTACCCACACAAGTGAGGTATCATTTGTATCGGGAGACTTGGGGGAACGCTGGGTGGAAGGAAATCTGTGCCTCCTCTCAGATTCCAGGACTTTCTGTCTCCGAAATGTGAGGAAAATGTGTTTTTTTAGCCAAATTGTGAGGTTTGCAAAGGATTCTGGGTAACAGAACCTGGTCAGAGTCCCACAAGTCACCCCATCTTGGATTCCCCTAGGTCTCTAGTTTTAAAAAATGCACAGGTTTGGTAGGTTTCCCTAGGTGACGGCTGAGCTAGAGGCCAAAATCTACAGGTAGGCACTTTGCAAAAAACACCTCTGTTTTCTTTAAAAAAATGTGATGTGTCCACGTTGTGTTTTGGGGCATCTCCTGTCACGGGCGCTAGGCCTACCCACACAAGTGAGGTATCATTTTTATCGGGAGACTTGGGGGGAACGCTGGGTGGAAGGAAATTTGTGGCTCCTCTTAGATTCCAGAACTTTCTGTCACCGAAATGTGAGGAAAATGTGTTTTTTTAGCCAAATTTTGAGGTTTGCAAAGGATTCTGGGTAACAGAACCTGGTCAGAGCCCCACAAGTCACCCCATCTTGGATTCCCCTAGGTCTTAGTTTTCACAAATGCACAGGTTTGGTAGGTTTCCCTAGGTGCCGGCTGAGCTAGAGGCCAAAATCTACAGATAGGCACTTTGCAAAAAACACCTCTGTTTTCTTTCAAAAATGTGATGTGTCCACATTGTGTTTTGGGGCATTTCCTGTCACGGGCGCTAGGCCTACCCACACAAGTGAGGTATCATTTTTATCAGGAGACTTGGGGGAACGCTGGGTGGAAAGAAATTTGTGGCTCCTCTCAGATTCCAGAACTTTCTGTCACAGAAATGTTAGGAACATGTGTTTTTTTTAGCCAAAATTGAGGTTTGCAAAGGATTCTGGGTAACAGAACCTGGTCAGAGCCCCACAAGTCACCCCATCTTGGATTCCCCTAGGTCTCTAGTTTTCAGAAATGCACAGGTTTGGTAGGTTTCCCTAGGTGCCGGCTGAGCTAGAGGCCAAAATCTACAGGTAGGCACTTTGCAAAAAACACCTCTGTTTTCTTTCAAAAAATTTGATGTGTCCACATTGTGTTTTGGGGCATTTCCTGACACGGGCGCTAGGCCTACCCACACAAGTGAGGTATCATTTTTATCGGGAGACTTGGGGGAACGCTGGGTGGAAGAAAATTTGTGGCTCCTCTCAGATTCCAGAACGTTCTATCACAGAAATGTGAGGAACATTTGTTTTTTTAGCCAAAATTGAGGTTTGCAAAGGATTCTGGGTAACAGAACCTGGTCAGAGCCCCACAAGTCACCCCATCTTGGATTCCCCTAGGTCTCTAGTTTTCACAAATGCACAGGTTTGGTAGGTTTCCCTAGGTGCCGGCTGAGCTAGAGGCCACAATCTACAGGTAGGCACTTTGCAAAAAACAGCTCTGTTTTCTGTCAAAAAATGGGATGTGTCCACGTTGTGCTTTGGGGCATTTCCTGTCGTGGGCGCTAGGCCTACCCACACAAGTGAGGTATCATTTTTATCAGGAGACTTGGGGGAACGCTGAGTGGAAGGAAATTTGTGGCTCCTCTCAGATTCCAGAACTGTCTGTCACCATAATGGGAGGAAAATGTGTTTTTTTAGCCAAATTTTGAGGTTTGAAAGGATTCTGGGTAGGAGAACCTGGTCAGAGACCCACAAGTCACCCTATCCTGGATTCCCCTAGGTATCTAGTTTTCAAGAATGCACAGGTTTGGTAGGTTTCCCTAGTTGTCGGCTGAGCTAGAGGCCAAAATCTACAGGTAGGCACTTTGCAAAAAACACCTCTGTTTTCTTTAAAAAAATGTGATGTGTCCACGATGCGTTTTGGGGCATTTCCTGTCCCGGGCGCTAGGCCTACCCACACAAGTGAGGTATCATTTTTTATCTGGAGACTTAGGGGAACGCTGGGTGGAAAGAAATTTGTGACTCCTCTCAGATTCCAGAACTTTCTGTCACCATAATGTGAGGAAAATGTGTTTTTTTAGCCAAATTTTGAGGTTTGCAAAGGATTCTGGGTAACAGAACCTGGTCAGAGCCCCACAAGTCACCCCATCTTGGAATCCCCTAGGTCTCTAGTTTTAAAAAATGCACAGGTTTGGTAGGTTTCCCTAGATGCCGGCTGAGCTAGAGGCCAAAATCTACAGGTAGGCACTTTGCAAAAAAAAGCTCTGTTTTCTGTCACAAAATGGGATGTGTCCACGTTGTGGTTTGGGGCATTTCCTGTCGCGGGCGCTAGGCCTACCCACACAAGTGAGGTATCATTTGTATCGGGAGACTTGGGGGAACGCTGGGTGGAAGGAAATCTGTGCCTCCTCTCAGATTCCAGGACTTTCTGTCACCGAAATGTGAGGAAAATGTGTTTTTTTAGCCAAATTGTGAGGTTTGCAAAGGATTCTGGGTAACAGAACCTGGTCAGAGTCCCACAAGTCACCCCATCTTGGATTCCCCTAGGTCTCTAGTTTTAAAAAATGCACAGGTTTGGTAGGTTTCCCTAGGTGACGGCTGAGCTAGAGGCCAAAATCTACAGGTAGGCACTTTGCAAAAAACACCTCTGTTTTCTTTAAAAAAATGTGATGTGTCCACGTTGTGTTTTGGGGCATCTCCTGTCACGGGCGCTAGGCCTACCCACACAAGTGAGGTATCATTTTTATCGGGAGACTTGGGGGGAACGCTGGGTGGAAGGAAATTTGTGGCTCCTCTTAGATTCCAGAACTTTCTGTCACCGAAATGTGAGGAAAATGTGTTTTTTTAGCCAAATTTTGAGGTTTGCAAAGGATTCTGGGTAACAGAACCTGGTCAGAGCCCCACAAGTCACCCCATCTTGGATTCCCCTAGGTCTTTAGTTTTCACAAATGCACAAGTTTGGTAGGTTTCCCTAGGTGCCGGCTGAGCTAGAGGCCAAAATCTACAGATAGGCACTTTGCAAAAAACACCTCTGTTTTCTTTCAAAAATGTGATGTGTCCACATTGTGTTTTGGGGCATTTCCTGTCACGGGCGCTAGGCCTACCCACACAAGTGAGGTATCATTTTTATCAGGAGACTTGGGGGAACGCTGGGTGGAAAGAAATTTGTGGCTCCTCTCAGATTCCAGAACTTTCTGTCACAGAAATGTTAGGAACATGTGTTTTTTTTAGCCAAAATTGAGGTTTGCAAAGGATTCTGGGTAACAGAACCTGGTCAGAGCCCCACAAGTCACCCCATCTTGGATTCCCCTAGGTCTCTAGTTTTCAAAAATGCACAGGTTTGGTAGGTTTCCCTAGGTGCCGGCTGAGCTAGAGGCCACAATCTACAGGTAGGCACTTTGCAAAAAACAGCTCTGTTTTCTGTCAAAAAATGGGATGTGTCCACGTTGTGCTTTGGGGCATTTCCTGTCGTGGGCGCTAAGCCTACCCACACAAGTGAGGTATCATTTTTATCAGGAGACTTGGGGGAACGCTGAGTGGAAGGAAATTTGTGGCTCCTCTCAGATTCCAGAACTGTCTGTCACCATAATGGGAGGAAAATGTGTTTTTTTAGCCAAATTTTGAGGTTTGAAAGGATTCTGGGTAGGAGAACCTGGTCAGAGACCCACAAGTCACCCTATCCTGGATTCCCCTAGGTATCTAGTTTTCAAGAATGCACAGGTTTGGTAGGTTTCCCTAGTTGTCGGCTGAGCTAGAGGCCAAAATCTACAGGTAGGCACTTTGCAAAAAACACCTCTGTTTTCTTTAAAAAAATGTGATGTGTCCACGATGCGTTTTGGGGCATTTCCTGTCCCGGGCGCTAGGCCTACCCACACAAGTGAGGTATCATTTTTTATCAGGAGACTTAGGGGAACGCTGGGTGGAAAGAAATTTGTGACTCCTCTCAGATTCCAGAACTTTCTGTCACCATAATGTGAGGAAAATGTGTTTTTTTAGCCAAATTTTGAGGTTTGCAAAGGATTCTGGGTAACAGAACCTGGTCAGAGCCCCACAAGTCACCCCATCTTGGAATCCCCTAGGTCTCTAGTTTTAAAAAATGCACAGGTTTGGTAGGTTTCCCTAGATGCCGGCTGAGCTAGAGGCCAAAATCTACAGGTAGGCACTTTGCAAAAAAAAGCTCTGTTTTCTGTCACAAAATGGGATGTGTCCACGTTGTGGTTTGGGGCATTTCCTGTCGCGGGCGCTAGGCCTACCCACACAAGTGAGGTATCATTTGTATCGGGAGACTTGGGGGAACGCTGGGTGGAAGGAAATCTGTGCCTCCTCTCAGATTCCAGGACTTTCTGTCACCGAAATGTGAGGAAAATGTGTTTTTTTAGCCAAATTGTGAGGTTTGCAAAGGATTCTGGGTAACAGAACCTGGTCAGAGTCCCACAAGTCACCCCATCTTGGATTCCCCTAGGTCTCTAGTTTTAAAAAATGCACAGGTTTGGTAGGTTTCCCTAGGTGACGGCTGAGCTAGAGGCCAAAATCTACAGGTAGGCACTTTGCAAAAAACACCTCTGTTTTCTTTAAAAAAATGTGATGTGTCCACGTTGTGTTTTGGGGCATCTCCTGTCACGGGCGCTAGGCCTACCCACACAAGTGAGGTATCATTTTTATCGGGAGACTTGGGGGGAACGCTGGGTGGAAGGAAATTTGTGGCTCCTCTTAGATTCCAGAACTTTCTGTCACCGAAATGTGAGGAAAATGTGTTTTTTTAGCCAAATTTTGAGGTTTGCAAAGGATTCTGGGTAACAGAACCTGGTCAGAGCCCCACAAGTCACCCCATCTTGGATTCCCCTAGGTCTTTAGTTTTCACAAATGCACAGGTTTGGTAGGTTTCCCTAGGTGCCGGCTGAGCTAGAGGCCAAAATCTACAGATAGGCACTTTGCAAAAAACACCTCTGTTTTCTTTCAAAAATGTGATGTGTCCACATTGTGTTTTGGGGCATTTCCTGTCACGGGCGCTAGGCCTACCCACACAAGTGAGGTATCATTTTTATCAGGAGACTTGGGGGAACGCTGGGTGGAAAGAAATTTGTGGCTCCTCTCAGATTCCAGAACTTTCTGTCACAGAAATGTTAGGAACATGTGTTTTTTTTAGCCAAAATTGAGGTTTGCAAAGGATTCTGGGTAACAGAACCTGGTCAGAGCCCCACAAGTCACCCCATCTTGGATTCCCCTAGGTCTCTAGTTTTCAAAAATGCACAGGTTTGGTAGGTTTCCCTAGGTGCCGGCTGAGCTAGAGGCCAAAATCTACAGGTAGGCACTTTGCAAAAAACACCTCTGTTTTCTTTCAAAAAATTTGATGTGTCCACATTGTGTTTTGGGGCATTTCCTGACACGGGCGCTAGGCCTACCCACACAAGTGAGGTATCATTTTTATCGGGAGACTTGGGGGAACGCTGGGTGGAAGAAAATTTGTGGCTCCTCTCAGATTCCAGAACGTTCTATCACAGAAATGTGAGGAACATTTGTTTTTTTAGCCAAAATTGAGGTTTGCAAAGGATTCTGGGTAACAGAACCTGGTCAGAGCCCCACAAGTCACCCCATCTTGGATTCCCCTAGGTCTCTAGTTTTCACAAATGCACAGGTTTGGTAGGTTTCCCTAGGTGCCGGCTGAGCTAGAGGCCACAATCTACAGGTAGGCACTTTGCAAAAAACAGCTCTGTTTTCTGTCAAAAAATGGGATGTGTCCACGTTGTGCTTTGGGGCATTTCCTGTCGTGGGCGCTAGGCCTACCCACACAAGTGAGGTATCATTTTTATCAGGAGACTTGGGGGAACGCTGAGTGGAAGGAAATTTGTGGCTCCTCTCAGATTCCAGAACTGTCTGTCACCATAATGGGAGGAAAATGTGTTTTTTTAGCCAAATTTTGAGGTTTGAAAGGATTCTGGGTAGGAGAACCTGGTCAGAGACCCACAAGTCACCCTATCCTGGATTCCCCTAGGTATCTAGTTTTCAAGAATGCACAGGTTTGGTAGGTTTCCCTAGTTGTCGGCTGAGCTAGAGGCCAAAATCTACAGGTAGGCACTTTGCAAAAAACACCTCTGTTTTCTTTAAAAAAATGTGATGTGTCCACGATGCGTTTTGGGGCATTTCCTGTCCCGGGCGCTAGGCCTACCCACACAAGTGAGGTATCATTTTTTATCAGGAGACTTAGGGGAACGCTGGGTGGAAAGAAATTTGTGACTCCTCTCAGATTCCAGAACTTTCTGTCACCATAATGTGAGGAAAATGTGTTTTTTTAGCCAAATTTTGAGGTTTGCAAAGGATTCTGGGTAACAGAACCTGGTCAGAGCCCCACAAGTCACCCCATCTTGGAATCCCCTAGGTCTCTAGTTTTAAAAAATGCACAGGTTTGGTAGGTTTCCCTAGATGCCGGCTGAGCTAGAGGCCAAAATCTACAGGTAGGCACTTTGCAAAAAACAGCTCTGTTTTCTGTAAAAAAATGGGATGTGTCCCGTTGTTCTTTGGGGCATTTCCTGTCGCGGGCGCTAGGCCTACCCACACAAGTGAGGTATCATTTTTATCGGGAGACTTGGGGGAACGCTGGGTGGAAGGAAATCTGTGCCTCCTCTCAGATTCCAGGACTTTCTGTCACCGAAATGTGAGGAAAACATGTTTTTTTAGCCAAATTTTGAGGTTTGCAAAGGATTCTGGGTAACAGAACCTGGTCAGAGTCCCACAAGTCACCCCATCTTGGATTCCCCTAGGTCTCTAGTTTTAAAAAATGCACAGGTTTGGTAGGTTTCCCTAGGTGCCGGCTGAGCTAGAGGCCAAAATCTACAGGTAGGCACTTTGCAAAAAACACCTCTGTTTTCTTTAAAAAAATGTGATGTGTCCACGATGCGTTTTGGGGCATTTCCTGTCCCGGGCGCTAGGCCTACCCACACAAGTGAGGTATCATTTTTTATCAGGAGACTTAGGGGAACGCTGGGTGGAAAGAAATTTGTGACTCCTCTCAGATTCCAGAACTTTCTGTCACCATAATGTGAGGAAAATGTGTTTTTTTAGCCAAATTTTGAGGTTTGCAAAGGATTCTGGGTAACAGAACCTGGTCAGAGCCCCACAAGTCCCCCCATCTTGGATTCCCCTAGGTCTTTAGTTTTCACAAATGCACAGGTTTGGTAGGTTTCCCTTGGTGCCGGCTGAGCTAGAGGCCACAATCTACAGGTAGGCACTTTGCAAAAAAAAGCTCTGTTTTCTGTCACAAAATGGGATGTGTCCACGTTGTGCTTTGGGGCATTTCGTGTCGCGGGCGCTAGGCCTACCCACACAAGTGAGGTATCATTTGTATCGGGAGACTTGGGGGAACGCTGGGTGGAAGGAAATCTGTGCCTCCTCTCAGATTCCAGGACTTTCTGTCACCGAAATGTGAGGAAAACGTGTTTTTTTAGCCAAATTTTGAGGTTTGCAAAGGATTCTGGGTAACAGAACCTGGTCAGAGTCCCACAAGTCACCCCATCTTGGATTCCCCTAGGTCTCTAGTTTTAAAAAATGCACAGGTTTGGTAGGTTTCCCTAGGTGCCGGCTGAGCTAGAGGCCAAAATCTACAGGTAGGCACTTTGCAAAAAACACCTCTGTTTTGTTTAAAAAAATGTGATGTGTCCACGTTGTGTTTTGGGGCATCTCCTGTCACGGGCGCTAGGCCTACCCACACAAGTGAGGTATCATTTTTATCGGGAGACTTGGGGGGAACGCTGGGTGGAAGGAAATTTGTGGCTCCTCTTAGATTCCAGAACTTTCTGTCACCGAAATGTGAGGAAAATGTGTTTTTTTAGCCATATTTTGAGGTTTGCAAAGGATTCTGGGTAACAGAACCTGGTCAGAGCCCCACAAGTCACCCCATCTTGGATTCCCCTAGGTCTCTAGTTTTCACAAATGCACAGGTTTGGTAGGTTTCCCTAGGTGCCGGCTGAGCTAGAGGCCAAAATCTACAGATAGGCACTTTGCAAAAAACACCTCTGTTTTCTTTAAAAAAATGTGATGTGTCCACATTGTGTTTTGGGGCATTTCCTGTCACGGGCGCTAGGCCTACCCACACAAGTGAGGTATCATTGTTATCAGGAGACTTAGGGGAACGCTGGGTGGAAAGAAATTTGTGGCTCCTCTCAGATTCCAGAACTTTCTGTCACCATAATGTGAGGAAAATGTGTTTTTTTAGCCAGATTTTGAGGTTTGCAAAGGATTCTGGGTAACAGAACCTGGTCAGAGCCCCACAAGTCACCCCATCTTGGATTCCCCTAGGTCTCTAGTTTTCAAAAATGCACAGGTTTGGTAGGTTTCCCTAGGTGCCGGCTGAGCTAGAGGCCACAATCTACAGGTAGGCACTTTGCAAAAAAAAGCTCTGTTTTCTGTCACAAAATGGGATGTGTCCACGTTGTGGTTTGGGGCATTTCCTGTCGCGGGCGCTAGGCCTACCCACACAAGTGAGGTATCATTTGTATCGGGAGACTTGGGGGAACGCTGGGTGGAAGGAAATCTGTGCCTCCTCTCAGATTCCAGGACTTTCTGTCACCGAAATGTGAGGAAAACGTGTTTTTTTAGCCAAATTGTGAGGTTTGCAAAGGATTCTGGGTAACAGAACCTGGTCAGAGTCCCACAAGTCACCCCATCTTGGATTCCCCTAGGTCTCTAGTTTTAAAAAATGCACAGGTTTGGTAGGTTTCCCTAGGTGACGGCTGAGCTAGAGGCCAAAATCTACAGGTAGGCACTTTGCAAAAAACACCTCTGTTTTCTTTAAAAAAATGTGATGTGTCCACGTTGTGTTTTGGGGCATCTCCTGTCACGGGCGCTAGGCCTACCCACACAAGTGAGGTATCATTTTTATCGGGAGACTTGGGGGGAACGCTGGGTGGAAGGAAATTTGTGGCTCCTCTTAGATTCCAGAACTTTCTGTCACCGAAATGTGAGGAAAATGTGTTTTTTTAGCCAAATTTTGAGGTTTGCAAAGGATTCTGGGTAACAGAACCTGGTCAGAGCCCCACAAGTCACCCCATCTTGGATTCCCCTAGGTCTTTAGTTTTCACAAATGCACAGGTTTGGTAGGTTTCCCTAGGTGCCGGCTGAGCTAGAGGCCAAAATCTACAGATAGGCACTTTGCAAAAAACACCTCTGTTTTCTTTCAAAAATGTGATGTGTCCACATTGTGTTTTGGGGCATTTCCTGTCACGGGCGCTAGGCCTACCCACACAAGTGAGGTATCATTTTTATCAGGAGACTTGGGGGAACGCTGGGTGGAAAGAAATTTGTGGCTCCTCTCAGATTCCAGAACTTTCTGTCACAGAAATGTTAGGAACATGTGTTTTTTTTAGCCAAAATTGAGGTTTGCAAAGGATTCTGGGTAACAGAACCTGGTCAGAGCCCCACAAGTCACCCCATCTTGGATTCCCCTAGGTCTCTAGTTTTCAAAAATGCACAGGTTTGGTAGGTTTCCCTAGGTGCCGGCTGAGCTAGAGGCCAAAATCTACAGGTAGGCACTTTGCAAAAAACACCTCTGTTTTCTTTCAAAAAATTTGATGTGTCCACATTGTGTTTTGGGGCATTTCCTGACACGGGCGCTAGGCCTACCCACACAAGTGAGGTATCATTTTTATCGGGAGACTTGGGGGAACGCTGGGTGGAAGAAAATTTGTGGCTCCTCTCAGATTCCAGAACGTTCTATCACAGAAATGTGAGGAACATTTGTTTTTTTAGCCAAAATTGAGGTTTGCAAAGGATTCTGGGTAACAGAACCTGGTCAGAGCCCCACAAGTCACCCCATCTTGGATTCCCCTAGGTCTCTAGTTTTCACAAATGCACAGGTTTGGTAGGTTTCCCTAGGTGCCGGCTGAGCTAGAGGCCACAATCTACAGGTAGGCACTTTGCAAAAAACAGCTCTGTTTTCTGTCAAAAAATGGGATGTGTCCACGTTGTGCTTTGGGGCATTTCCTGTCGTGGGCGCTAGGCCTACCCACACAAGTGAGGTATCATTTTTATCAGGAGACTTGGGGGAACGCTGAGTGGAAGGAAATTTGTGGCTCCTCTCAGATTCCAGAACTGTCTGTCACCATAATGGGAGGAAAATGTGTTTTTTTAGCCAAATTTTGAGGTTTGAAAGGATTCTGGGTAGGAGAACCTGGTCAGAGACCCACAAGTCACCCTATCCTGGATTCCCCTAGGTATCTAGTTTTCAAGAATGCACAGGTTTGGTAGGTTTCCCTAGTTGTCGGCTGAGCTAGAGGCCAAAATCTACAGGTAGGCACTTTGCAAAAAACACCTCTGTTTTCTTTAAAAAAATGTGATGTGTCCACGATGCGTTTTGGGGCATTTCCTGTCCCGGGCGCTAGGCCTACCCACACAAGTGAGGTATCATTTTTTATCAGGAGACTTAGGGGAACGCTGGGTGGAAAGAAATTTGTGACTCCTCTCAGATTCCAGAACTTTCTGTCACCATAATGTGAGGAAAATGTGTTTTTTTAGCCAAATTTTGAGGTTTGCAAAGGATTCTGGGTAACAGAACCTGGTCAGAGCCCCACAAGTCACCCCATCTTGGAATCCCCTAGGTCTCTAGTTTTAAAAAATGCACAGGTTTGGTAGGTTTCCCTAGATGCCGGCTGAGCTAGAGGCCAAAATCTACAGGTAGGCACTTTGCAAAAAACAGCTCTGTTTTCTGTAAAAAAATGGGATGTGTCCCGTTGTTCTTTGGGGCATTTCCTGTCGCGGGCGCTAGGCCTACCCACACAAGTGAGGTATCATTTTTATCGGGAGACTTGGGGGAACGCTGGGTGGAAGGAAATCTGTGCCTCCTCTCAGATTCCAGGACTTTCTGTCACCGAAATGTGAGGAAAACATGTTCTTTTAGCCAAATTTTGAGGTTTGCAAAGGATTCTGGGTAACAGAACCTGGTCAGAGTCCCACAAGTCACCCCATCTTGGATTCCCCTAGGTCTCTAGTTTTAAAAAATGCACAGGTTTGGTAGGTTTCCCTAGGTGCCGGCTGAGCTAGAGGCCAAAATCTACAGGTAGGCACTTTGCAAAAAACACCTCTGTTTTGTTTAAAAAAATGTGATGTGTCCACGTTGTGTTTTGGGGCATCTCCTGTCACGGGCGCTAGGCCTACCCACACAAGTGAGGTATCATTTTTATCGGGAGACTTGGGGGGAACGCTGGGTGGAAGGAAATTTGTGGCTCCTCTTAGATTCCAGAACTTTCTGTCACCGAAATGTGAGGAAAATGTGTTTTTTTAGCCATATTTTGAGGTTTGCAAAGGATTCTGGGTAACAGAACCTGGTCAGAGCCCCACAAGTCACCCCATCTTGGATTCCCCTAGGTCTCTAGTTTTCACAAATGCACAGGTTTGGTAGGTTTCCCTAGGTGCCGGCTGAGCTAGAGGCCAAAATCTACAGATAGGCACTTTGCAAAAAACACCTCTGTTTTCTTTCAAAAAATGTGATGTGTCCACATTGTGTTTTGGGGCATTTCCTGTCACGGGCGCTAGGCCTACCCACACAAGTGAGGTATCATTGTTATCAGGAGACTTAGGGGAACGCTGGGTGGAAAGAAATTTGTGGCTCCTCTCAGATTCCAGAACTTTCTGTCACCATAATGTGAGGAAAATGTGTTTTTTTAGCCAAATTTTGAGGTTTGCAAAGGATTCTGGGTAACAGAACCTGGTCAGAGCCCCACAAGTCACCCCATCTTGGATTCCCCTAGGTCTCTAGTTTTCAAAAATGCACAGGTTTGGTAGGTTTCCCTAGGTGCCGGCTGAGCTAGAGGCCACAATCTACAGGTAGGCACTTTGCAAAAAAAAGCTCTGTTTTCTGTCACAAAATGGGATGTGTCCACGTTGTGGTTTGGGGCATTTCCTGTCGCGGGCGCTAGGCCTACCCACACAAGTGAGGTATCATTTGTATCGGGAGACTTGGGGGAACGCTGGGTGGAAGGAAATCTGTGCCTCCTCTCAGATTCCAGGACTTTCTGTCTCCGAAATGTGAGGAAAATGTGTTTTTTTAGCCAAATTGTGAGGTTTGCAAAGGATTCTGGGTAACAGAACCTGGTCAGAGTCCCACAAGTCACCCCATCTTGGATTCCCCTAGGTCTCTAGTTTTAAAAAATGCACAGGTTTGGTAGGTTTCCCTAGGTGACGGCTGAGCTAGAGGCCAAAATCTACAGGTAGGCACTTTGCAAAAAACACCTCTGTTTTCTTTAAAAAAATGTGATGTGTCCACGTTGTGTTTTGGGGCATCTCCTGTCACGGGCGCTAGGCCTACCCACACAAGTGAGGTATCATTTTTATCGGGAGACTTGGGGGGAACGCTGGGTGGAAGGAAATTTGTGGCTCCTCTTAGATTCCAGAACTTTCTGTCACCGAAATGTGAGGAAAATGTGTTTTTTTAGCCAAATTTTGAGGTTTGCAAAGGATTCTGGGTAACAGAACCTGGTCAGAGCCCCACAAGTCACCCCATCTTGGATTCCCCTAGGTCTTAGTTTTCACAAATGCACAGGTTTGGTAGGTTTCCCTAGGTGCCGGCTGAGCTAGAGGCCAAAATCTACAGATAGGCACTTTGCAAAAAACACCTCTGTTTTCTTTCAAAAATGTGATGTGTCCACATTGTGTTTTGGGGCATTTCCTGTCACGGGCGCTAGGCCTACCCACACAAGTGAGGTATCATTTTTATCAGGAGACTTGGGGGAACGCTGGGTGGAAAGAAATTTGTGGCTCCTCTCAGATTCCAGAACTTTCTGTCACAGAAATGTTAGGAACATGTGTTTTTTTTAGCCAAAATTGAGGTTTGCAAAGGATTCTGGGTAACAGAACCTGGTCAGAGCCCCACAAGTCACCCCATCTTGGATTCCCCTAGGTCTCTAGTTTTCAAAAATGCACAGGTTTGGTAGGTTTCCCTAGGTGCCGGCTGAGCTAGAGGCCAAAATCTACAGGTAGCCACTTTGCAAAAAACACCTCTGTTTTCTTTAAAAAAATTTGATGTGTCCACATTGTGTTTTGGGGCATTTCCTGACACGGGCGCTAGGCCTACCCACACAAGTGAGGTATCATTTTTATCGGGAGACTTGGGGGAACGCTGGGTGGAAGAAAATTTGTGGCTCCTCTCAGATTCCAGAACGTTCTATCACAGAAATGTGAGGAACATTTGTTTTTTTAGCCAAAATTGAGGTTTGCAAAGGATTCTGGGTAACAGAACCTGGTCAGAGCCCCACAAGTCACCCCATCTTGGATTCCCCTAGGTCTCTAGTTTTCACAAATGCACAGGTTTGGTAGGTTTCCCTAGGTGCCGGCTGAGCTAGAGGCCACAATCTACAGGTAGGCACTTTGCAAAAAACAGCTCTGTTTTCTGTCAAAAAATGGGATGTGTCCACGTTGTGCTTTGGGGCATTTCCTATCGTGGGCGCTAGGCCTACCCACACAAGTGAGGTATCATTTTTATCAGGAGACTTGGGGGAACGCTGAGTGGAAGGAAATTTGTGGCTCCTCTCAGATTCCAGAACTGTCTGTCACCATAATGGGAGGAAAATGTGTTTTTTTAGCCAAATTTTGAGGTTTGAAAGGATTCTGGGTAGGAGAACCTGGTCAGAGACCCACAAGTCACCCTATCCTGGATTCCCCTAGGTATCTAGTTTTCAAGAATGCACAGGTTTGGTAGGTTTCCCTAGTTGTCGGCTGAGCTAGAGGCCAAAATCTACAGGTAGGCACTTTGCAAAAAACACCTCTGTTTTCTTTAAAAAAATGTGATGTGTCCACGATGCGTTTTGGGGCATTTCCTGTCCCGGGCGCTAGGCCTACCCACACAAGTGAGGTACCATTTTTTATCTGGAGACTTAGGGGAACGCTGGGTGGAAAGAAATTTGTGACTCCTCTCAGATTCCAGAACTTTCTGTCACCATAATGTGAGGAAAATGTGTTTTTTTAGCCAAATTTTGAGGTTTGCAAAGGATTCTGGGTAACAGAACCTGGTCAGAGCCCCACAAGTCACCCCATCTTGGAATCCCCTAGGTCTCTAGTTTTAAAAAATGCACAGGTTTGGTAGGTTTCCCTAGATGCCGGCTGAGCTAGAGGCCAAAATCTACAGGTAGGCACTTTGCAAAAAAAAGCTCTGTTTTCTGTCACAAAATGGGATGTGTCCACGTTGTGGTTTGGGGCATTTCCTGTCGCGGGCGCTAGGCCTACCCACACAAGTGAGGTATCATTTGTATCGGGAGACTTGGGGGAACGCTGGGTGGAAGGAAATCTGTGCCTCCTCTCAGATTCCAGGACTTTCTGTCACCGAAATGTGAGGAAAATGTGTTTTTTTAGCCAAATTGTGAGGTTTGCAAAGGATTCTGGGTAACAGAACCTGGTCAGAGTCCCACAAGTCACCCCATCTTCGATTCCCCTAGGTCTCTAGTTTTAAAAAATGCACAGGTTTGGTAGGTTTCCCTAGGTGACGGCTGAGCTAGAGGCCAAAATCTACAGGTAGGCACTTTGCAAAAAACACCTCTGTTTTCTTTAAAAAAATGTGATGTGTCCACGTTGTGTTTTGGGGCATCTCCTGTCACGGGCGCTAGGCCTACCCACACAAGTGAGGTATCATTTTTATCGGGAGACTTGGGGGGAACGCTGGGTGGAAGGAAATTTGTGGCTCCTCTTAGATTCCAGAACTTTCTGTCACCGAAATGTGAGGAAAATGTGTTTTTTTAGCCAAATTTTGAGGTTTGCAAAGGATTCTGGGTAACAGAACCTGGTCAGAGCCCCACAAGTCACCCCATCTTGGATTCCCCTAGGTCTTTAGTTTTCACAAATGCACAGGTTTGGTAGGTTTCCCTAGGTGCCGGCTGAGCTAGAGGCCAAAATCTACAGATAGGCACTTTGCAAAAAACACCTCTGTTTTCTTTCAAAAATGTGATGTGTCCACATTGTGTTTTGGGGCATTTCCTGTCACGGGCGCTAGGCCTACCCACACAAGTGAGGTATCATTTTTATCAGGAGACTTGGGGGAACGCTGGGTGGAAAGAAATTTGTGGCTCCTCTCAGATTCCAGAACTTTCTGTCACAGAAATGTTAGGAACATGTGTTTTTTTTAGCCAAAATTGAGGTTTGCAAAGGATTCTGGGTAACAGAACCTGGTCAGAGCCCCACAAGTCACCCCATCTTGGATTCCCCTAGGTCTCTAGTTTTCAAAAATGCACAGGTTTGGTAGGTTTCCCTAGGTGCCGGCTGAGCTAGAGGCCAAAATCTACAGGTAGGCACTTTGCAAAAAACACCTCTGTTTTCTTTCAAAAAATTTGATGTGTCCACATTGTGTTTTGGGGCATTTCCTGACACGGGCGCTAGGCCTACCCACACAAGTGAGGTATCATTTTTATCGGGAGACTTGGGGGAACGCTGGGTGGAAGAAAATTTGTGGCTCCTCTCAGATTCCAGAACGTTCTATCACAGAAATGTGAGGAACATTTGTTTTTTTAGCCACAATTGAGGTTTGCAAAGGATTCTGGGTAACAGAACCTGGTCAGAGCCCCACAAGTCACCCCATCTTGGATTCCCCTAGGTCTCTAGTTTTCACAAATGCACAGGTTTGGTAGGTTTCCCTAGGTGCCGGCTGAGCTAGAGGCCACAATCTACAGGTAGGCACTTTGCAAAAAACAGCTCTGTTTTCTGTCAAAAAATGGGATGTGTCCACGTTGTGCTTTGGGGCATTTCCTGTCGTGGGCGCTAGGCCTACCCACACAAGTGAGGTATCATTTTTATCAGGAGACTTGGGGGAACGCTGAGTGGAAGGAAATTTGTGGCTCCTCTCAGATTCCAGAACTGTCTGTCACCATAATGGGAGGAAAATGTGTTTTTTTAGCCAAATTTTGAGGTTTGAAAGGATTCTGGGTAGGAGAACCTGGTCAGAGACCCACAAGTCACCCTATCCTGGATTCCCCTAGGTATCTAGTTTTCAAGAATGCACAGGTTTGGTAGGTTTCCCTAGTTGTCGGCTGAGCTAGAGGCCAAAATCTACAGGTAGGCACTTTGCAAAAAACACCTCTGTTTTCTTTAAAAAAATGTGATGTGTCCACGATGCGTTTTGGGGCATTTCCTGTCCCGGGCGCTAGGCCTACCCACACAAGTGAGGTATCATTTTTTATCAGGAGACTTAGGGGAACGCTGGGTGGAAAGAAATTTGTGACTCCTCTCAGATTCCAGAACTTTCTGTCACCATAATGTGAGGAAAATGTGTTTTTTTAGCCAAATTTTGAGGTTTGCAAAGGATTCTGGGTAACAGAACCTGGTCAGAGCCCCACAAGTCACCCCATCTTGGAATCCCCTAGGTCTCTAGTTTTAAAAAATGCACAGGTTTGGTAGGTTTCCCTAGATGCCGGCTGAGCTAGAGGCCAAAATCTACAGGTAGGCACTTTGCAAAAAACAGCTCTGTTTTCTGTAAAAAAATGGGATGTGTCCCCGTTGTTCTTTGGGGCATTTCCTGTCGCGGGCGCTAGGCCTACCCACACAAGTGAGGTATCATTTTTATCGGGAGACTTGGGGGAACGCTGGGTGGAAGGAAATTTGTGCTTCCTCTCAGATTCCAGGACTTTCTGTCACCGAAATGTGAGGAAAACTTGTTTTTTAGCCAAATTTTGAGGTTTGCAAAGGATTCTGGGTAACAGAACCTGGGCAGAGCCTCACAAGTCACCCCATCTTGGATTCCCCTAGGTCTTTAGTTTTCAAAAATGCACAGGTTTGGTAGGTTTCCCTAGGTGCCGGCTGAGCTGGAGGCCAAAATCTACAGGTAGGCACTTTGCAAAAAACACCTCTGTTTTTTTTCAAAAAATGTGATGTGTCCAACATTGTGTTTTGGGGCATTTTCTGTCACGGGCGCTAGGCCTACCCACACAAGTGAGGTATCATTTCTATCGGGAGACGTGGGGGAACGCTGGGTGGAAGGAAATTTGTGGCTCCTCTCAGATTCCAGAACTTTCTGTCACCGAAATGTGAGGAAAATGTGTTTTTTTAGCCAGATTTTGAGGTTTGCAAAGGATTCTGGGTAACAGAACCTGGTCAGAGCCCCACAAGTCGCCCCATCTTGGATTCCCCTAGGTCTCTAGTTTTAAAAAATGCACAGGTTTGGTAGGTTTCCCTAGGTGCCGGCTGAGCTAGAGGCCACAATCTACAGGTAGGCACTTTGCAAAAAACAGCTCTGTTTTCTGTCAAAAAATGGGATGTGTCCACGTTGTGCTTTGGGGCATTTCCTGTCGCGGGCGCTAGGCCTACCCACACAAGTGAGGTATCATTTTTATCGGGAGAGTTGGGGGAACGCTGGGTGGAAGGAAATTCGTGCCTCCTCTCAGATTCCAGAACTTTCTGTCACAGAAATGTGAGGAACGTGTTTTTTTAGCCAAAGTTTGAAGTTTGCAAAGGATTCTGGGTAACAGAACCTGGTCAGAGCCCCACAAGTCACCCCATCTTGGATTCCCCTAGGTCTCTAGTTTTCAAAAATGCACAGGTTTGGTAGGTTTCCCTAGATGCCGGCTGAGCTAGAGGCCAAAATCTACAGGTAGGCACTTTGCAAAAAACAGCTCTGTTTTCTGTAAAAAAATGGGATGTGTCCACGTTGTTCTTTGGGGCATTTCCTGTCGCGGGCGCTAGGCCTACCCACACAAGTGAGGTATCATTTTTATCGGGAGACTTGGGGGAACGCTGGGTGGAAGGAAATTTGTGGCTCCTCTCAGATTCCAGAACTTTCTGTCACCGAAATGTGAGGAAAATGTGTTTTTTTAGCCAGATTTTGAGGTTTGCCAAGGATTCTGGGTAACAGAACCTGGTCAGAGCCCCACAAGTCACCCCATCTTGGATTCCCCTAGGTCTCTAGTTTTCAATAATGCACAGGTTTGGTAGGTTTCCCTAGGTGCCGGCTGAGCTAGAGGCCAAAATCTACAGGTAGGCACTTTGCAAAAAACACCACTGTTTTCTTTAAAAAAATGTGATGTGTCCACGTTGCGTTTTGGGGCATTTCCTGTCACGGGCGCTAGGCCTACCCACACAAGTGAGGTATCATTTTTATCGGGAGACTTGGGGGAACGCTGGGTGGAAAGAAATTTGTGGCTCCTCTCAGATTCCAGAAATTTCTGTCACAGAAATGTGAGTAACATGTGTTTTTTTAGCCAAAATTGAGGTTTGCAAAGGATTCTGGGTAACAAACCTGGTCAGAGCCCCACAAGTCCCCCCATCTTGGATTCCCCTAGGTCTCTAGTTTTAAAAAATGCACAGGTTTGGTAGGTTTCCCTGGGTGCCGGCTGAGCTAGAGGCCAAAATCTACAGGTAGGCACTTTGCAAAAAACACCTCTGTTTTCTGTCAAAAAATGGGATGTGTCCACGTTGTGCTTTGGGGCATTTCCTGTCGCGGGCGCTAGGCCTACCCACACAAGTGAGGTATCATTTTTCTCGGGAGACTTTGGGGGAGCGCTGGGTGGAAGGAAATTTGTGGCTCCTCTCAGATTCCAGAGCTTTCTGTCACCGAAATGTGAGGAAAATGTGTTTTTTTAGCCATATTTTGAGGTTTGCAAAGGATTCTGGGTAACAGAACCGGTCAGAGAACCACAAGTCACCCCATCTTGGATTCCCCTAGGTCTTTAGTTTTCACAAATGCACAGGTTTGGTAGGTTTCCCTAGGTGCCGGCTGAGCTAGAGGCCAAAATCTACAGATAGGCACTTTGCAAAAAACACCTCTGTTTTCTTTCAAAAAATGTGATGTGTCCATATTGTGTTTTGGGGCATTTCCTGTCACGGGCGCTAGGCCTACCCACACAAGTGAGGTATCATTTTTATCAGGAGACTTGGGGGAACGCTGGGTGGAAAGACATTTGTGGCTCCTCTCAGATTCCAGAACTTTCTGTCACAGAAATGTGAGGAACATGTGTTTTTTTAGCCAAAATTTAGGTTTGCAAAGGATTCTGGGTAACAGAACCTGGTCAGAGCCCCACAAGTCACCCCATCTTGGATTCCCCTAGGTCTCTAGTTTTCAAAAATGCACAGGTTTGGTAGGTTTCCCTAGGTGCCGGCTGAGCTAGAGGCCAAAATCTACAGGTAGGAGCTTTGCAAAAAACACCTCTGTTTTCTGTCAAAAAATGGGATGTGTCCACGTTGTGCTTTGGGGCATTTCCTGTCGCGGGCGCTAGGCCTACCCACACAAGTGAGGTATCATTTTTCTCGGGAGACTTTGGGGGAACGCTGGGTGGAAGGAAATTTGTGCCTCCTCTCAGATTCCAGGACTTTCTGTCACCAAAATGTGAGGAAAATGTGTTTCTTTAGCCAAAGTTTGAGGTTTGCAAAGGATTCTGGGTAGCAGAACCTGGACAGAGCCCCACAAGTCACCCCATTTTGGATTCCCCTAGGTCTCTAGTTTTAAAAAATGCACAGGTTTGGTAGGTTTCCCTAGGTGCCGGCTGAGCTAGAGGCCAAAATCTACAGGTAGGCACTTTGCAAAAAACACCTCTGTTTTCTTAAAAAAAATTTGATGTGTCCAAATTGTGTTTTGGGGCATTTCCTGTCACGGGCGCTAGGCCTACCCACACAAGTGAGGTATCATTTTTATCGGGAGACTTGGGGGAACGCTGGGTGGAAAGAAATTTGTGGCTCCTCTCAGATTCGAGAAATTTCTGTCACAGAAATGTGAGGAACATGTGTTTTTTTAGCCAAAATTGAGGTTTGCAAAGGATTCTGGGTAACAGAACCTGGTCAGAGCCCCACAAGTCACCCCATCTTGGATTCCCCTAGGTCTCTAGTTTAAAAAAATGCACAGGTTTGGTAGGTTTCCCTAGGTGCCGGCTGAGCTAGAGGCCAAAATCTACAGGTAGGCACTTTGCAAAAAACACCTCTGTTTTCTTTAAAAAAATTTGATGTGTCCACATTGTGTTTTGGGGCATTTCCTGTCACGGGCGCTAGGCCTACCCACACAAGTGAGGTATCATTTTTATCGGGAGACTTGGGGGAACGCTGGGTGGAAGGAAATTTGTGGCTCCTCTCAGATTCCAGGACTTTCTGTCACCAAAATGTGAGGAAAATGTGTTTTTGTAACCAAATTTTGAGGTTTGCAAAGGATTCTGGGTAGCAGAACCTGGACAGAGCCCCACAAGTCACCCCATTTTGGATTACCCTAGGTCTCTAGTTTGAAAAAATGCACAGGTTTGGTGGGTTTCGCTAGGTGCCGGCTGAGCTAGAGGCCAAAATCTACAGATAGGCACTTTGCAAAAAACACCTCTGTTTTCTTTCAAAAAATGTGATGTGTCCACATTGTGTTTTGGGGCATTTCCTGTCACGGGCGCTAGGCCTACCCACACAAGTGAGGTATCATTTTTATCGGGAGACTTGGGGGAACGCTGGGTGGAAGAAAATTTGTGGCTCCTCTCAGATTCCAGAACGTTCTATCACAGAAATGTGAGGAACATTTGTTTTTTTAGCCAAAATTGAGGTTTGCAAAGGATTCTGGGTAACAGAACCTGGTCAGAGCCCCACAAGTCACCCCATCTTGGATTCCCCTAGGTCTCTAGTTTTCACAAATGCACAGGTTTGGTAGGTTTCCCTAGGTGCCGGATCAGCTAGAGGCCACAATCTACAGGTAGGCACTTTGCAAAAAACAGCTCTGTTTTCTGTCAAAAAATGGGATGTGTCCACGTTGTGCTTTGGGGCATTTCCTGTCGTGGGCGCTAGGCCTACCCACACAAGTGAGGTATCATTTTTATCAGGAGACTTGGGGGAACGCTGAGTGGAAGGAAATTTGTGGCTCCTCTCAGATTCCAGAACTGTCTGTCACCATAATGGGAGGAAAATGTGTTTTTTTAGCCAAATTTTGAGGTTTGAAAGGATTCTGGGTAGGAGAACCTGGTCAGAGACCCACAAGTCACCCTATCCTGGATTCCCCTAGGTATCTAGTTTTCAAGAATGCACAGGTTTGGTAGGTTTCCCTAGTTGTCGGCTGAGCTAGAGGCCAAAATCTACAGGTAGGCACTTTGCAAAAAACACCTCTGTTTTCTTTAAAAAAATGTGATGTGTCCACGATGCGTTTTGGGGCATTTCCTGTCCCGGGCGCTAGGCCTACCCACACAAGTGAGGTATCATTTTTTATCAGGAGACTTAGGGGAACGCTGGGTGGAAAGAAATTTGTGACTCCTCTCAGATTCCAGAACTTTCTCTCACCATAATGTGAGGAAAATGTGTTTTTTTAGCCAAATTTTGAGGTTTGCAAAGGATTCTGGGTAACAGAACCTGGTCAGAGCCCCACAAGTCCCCCCATCTTGGAATCCCCTAGGTCTCTAGTTTTAAAAAATGCACAGGTTTGGTAGGTTTCCCTAGATGCCGGCTGAGCTAGAGGCCAAAATCTACAGGTAGGCACTTTGCAAAAAACAGCTCTGTTTTCTGTAAAAAAATGGGATGTGTCCCCGTTGTTCTTTGGGGCATTTCCTGTCGCGGGCGCTAGGCCTACCCACACAAGTGAGGTATCATTTTTATCGGGAGACTTGGGGGAACGCTGGGTGGAAGGAAATTTGTGCTTCCTCTCAGATTCCAGGACTTTCTGTCACCGAAATGTGAGGAAAACGTGTTTTTTAGCCAAATTTTGAGGTTTGCAAAGGATTCTGGGTAACAGAACCTGGGCAGAGCCTCACAAGTCACCCCATCTTGGATTCCCCTAGGTCTTTAGTTTTCAAAAATGCACAGGTTTGGTAGGTTTCCCTAGGTGCCGGCTGAGCTGGAGGCCAAAATCTACAGGTAGGCACTTTGCAAAAAACACCTCTGTTTTTTTTCAAAAAATGTGATGTGTCCAACATTGTGTTTTGGGGCATTTTCTGTCACGGGCGCTAGGCCTACCCACACAAGTGAGGTATCATTTCTATCGGGAGACGTGGGGGAACGCTGGGTGGAAGGAAATTTGTGGCTCCTCTCAGATTCCAGAACTTTCTGTCACCGAAATGTGAGGAAAATGTGTTTTTTTAGCCAGATTTTGAGGTTTGCAAAGGATTCTGGGTAACAGAACCTGGTCAGAGCCCCACAAGTCGCCCCATCTTGGATTCCCCTAGGTCTCTAGTTTTAAAAAATGCACAGGTTTGGTAGGTTTCCCTAGGTGCCGGCTGAGCTAGAGGCCACAATCTACAGGTAGGCACTTTGCAAAAAACAGCTCTGTTTTCTGTCAAAAAATGGGATGTGTCCACGTTGTGCTTTGGGGCATTTCCTGTCGCGGGCGCTAGGCCTACCCACACAAGTGAGGTATAATTTTTATCGGGAGAGTTGGGGGAATGCTGGGTGGAAGGAAATTCGTGCCTCCTCTCAGATTCCAGAACTTTCTGTCACAGAAATGTGAGGAACGTGTTTTTTTAGCCAAAGTTTGAAGTTTGCAAAGGATTCTGGGTAACAGAACCTGGTCAGAGCCCCACAAGTCACCCCATCTTGGATTCCCCTAGGTCTCTAGTTTTCAAAAATGCACAGGTTTGGTAGGTTTCCCTAGATGCCGGCTGAGCTAGAGGCCAAAATCTACAGGTAGGCACTTTGCAAAAAACAGCTCTGTTTTCTGTAAAAAAATGGGATGTGTCCACGTTGTTCTTTGGGGCATTTCCTGTCGCGGGCGCTAGGCCTACCCACACAAGTGAGGTATCATTTTTATCGGGAGACTTGGGGGAACGCTGGGTGGAAGGAAATTTGTGGCTCCTCTCAGATTCCAGAACTTTCTGTCACCGAAATGTGAGGAAAATGTGTTTTTTTAGCCAGATTTTGAGGTTTGCAAATGATTCTGGGTAACAGAACCTGGTCAGAGCCCCACAAGTCACCCCATCTTGGATTCCCCTAGGTCTCTAGTTTTCAATAATGCACAGGTTTGGTAGGTTTCCCTAGGTGCCGGCTGAGCTAGAGGCCAAAATCTACAGGTAGGCACTTTGCAAAAAACACCACTGTTTTCTTTAAAAAAATGTGATGTGTCCACGTTGCGTTTTGGGGCATTTCCTGTCACGGGCGCTAGGCCTACCCACACAAGTGAGGTATCATTTTTATCGGGAGACTTGGGGGAACGCTGGGTGGAAAGAAATTTGTGGCTCCTCTCAGATTCCAGAAATTTGTGTCACAGAAATGTGAGTAACATGTGTTTTTTTAGCCAAAATTGAGGTTTGCAAAGGATTCTGGGTAACAAACCTGGTCAGAGCCCCACAAGTCCCCCCATCTTGGATTCCCCTAGGTCTCTAGTTTTCAAAAATGCACAGGTTTGGTAGGTTTCCCTGGGTGCCGGCTGAGCTAGAGGCCAAAATCTACAGGTAGGCACTTTGCAAAAAACACCTCTGTTTTCTGTCAAAAAATGGGATGTGTCCACGTTGTGCTTTGGGGCATTTCCTGTCGCGGGCGCTAGGCCTACCCACACAAGTGAGGTATCATTTTTATCAGGAGACTTTGGGGGAGCGCTGGGTGGAAGGAAATTTGTGGCTCCTCTCAGATTCCAGAGCTTTCTGTCACCGAAATGTGAGGAAAATGTGTTTTTTTAGCCATATTTTGAGGTTTGCAAAGGATTCTGGGTAACAGAACCGGTCAGAGCCCCACAAGTCACCCCATCTTGGATTCCCCTAGGTCTTTAGTTTTCACAAATGCACAGGTTTGGTAGGTTTCCCTAGGTGCCGGCTGAGCTAGAGGCCAAAATCTACAGATAGGCACTTTGCAAAAAACACCTCTGTCTTCTTTCAAAAAATGTGATGTGTCCATATTGTGTTTTGGGGCATTTCCTGTCACGGGCGCTAGGCCTACCCACACAAGTGAGGTATCATTTTTATCAGGAGACTTGGGGGAACGCTGGGTGGAAAGAAATTTGTGGCTCCTCTCAGATTCCAGAACTTTCTGTCACAGAAATGTGAGGAACATGTGTTTTTTTAGCCAAAATTGAGGTTTGCAAAGGATTCTGGGTAACAGAACCTGGTCAGAGCCCCACAAGTCACCCCATCTTGGATTCCCCTAGGTCTCTAGTTTTCAAAAATGCACAGGTTTGGTAGGTTTCCCTAGGTGCCGGCTGAGCTAGAGGCCAAAATCTACAGGTAGGCACTTTGCAAAAAACACCTCTGTTTTCTGTCAAAAAATGGGATGTGTCCACGTTGTGCTTTGGGGCATTTCCTGTCGCGGGCGCTAGGCCTACCCACACAAGTGAGGTATCATTTTTCTCGGGAGACTTTGGGGGAACGCTGGGTGGAAGGAAATTTGTGCCTTCTCTCAGATTCCAGGACTTTCTGTCACCAAAATGTGAGGAAAATGTGTTTCTTTAGCCAAAGTTTGAGGTTTGCAAAGGATTCTGGGTAGCAGAACCTGGACAGAGCCCCACAAGTCACCCCATTTTGGATTCCCCTAGGTCTCTAGTTTAAAAAAATGCACAGGTTTGGTAGGTTTCCCTAGGTGCCGGCTGAGCTAGAGGCCAAAATCTACAGGTAGGCACTTTGCAAAAAACACCTCTGTTTTCTTTAAAAAAAATTGATGTGTCCAGATTGTGTTTTGGGGCATTTCCTGTCACGGGCGCTAGGCCTACCCACACAAGTGAGGTATCATTTTTATCGGGAGACTTGGGGGAACGCTGGGTGGAAAGAAATTTGTGGCTCCTCTCAGATTCGAGAAATTTCTGTCACAGAAATGTGAGGAACATGTGTTTTTTTAGCCAAAATTGAGGTTTGCAAAGGATTCTGGGTAACAGAACCTGGTCAGAGCCCCACAAGTCACCCCATCTTGGATTCCCCTAGGTCTCTAGTTTTCAAAAATGCACAGGTTTGGTAGGTTTCCCTAGGTGCCGGCTGAGCTAGAGGCCAAAATCTACAGGTAGGCACTTTGCAAAAAACACCTCTGTTTTCTGTCAAAAAATGGGATGTGTCCACGTTGTGCTTTGGGGCATTTCCTGTCGCGGGCGCTAGGCCTACCCACACAAGTGAGGTCTCATTTTTCTCGGGAGACTTTTGGGGGAACGCTGGGTGGAAGGAAATTTGTGCCTCCTCTCAGATTCCAGGACTTTCTGTCACCAAAATGTGAGGAAAATGTGTTTTTTTAGCCAAATTTTGAGGTTTACAAAGGATTCTGGGTAGCAGAACCTGGACAGAGCCCCACAAGTCACCCCATTTTGGATTCCCCTAGGTCTCTAGTTTAAAAAAATGCACAGGTTTGGTAGGTTTCCCTAGGTGCCGGCTGAGCTAGAGGCCAAAATCTACAGGTAGGCACTTTGCAAAAAACACCTCTGTTTTCTTTAAAAAAATTTGATGTGTCCACATTGTGTTTTGGGGCATTTCCTGTCACGGGCGCTAGGCCTACCCACACAAGTGAGGTATCATTTTTATCGGGAGACTTGGGGGAACGCTGGGTGGAAGGAAATTTGTGGCTCCTCTCAGATTCCAGGACTTTCTGTCACCAAAATGTGAGGAAAATGTGTTTTTGTAACCAAATTTTGAGGTTTGCAAAGGATTCTGGGTAGGAGAACCTGGACAGAGCCCCACAAGTCACCCCATTTTGGATTACCCTAGGTCTCTAGTTTGAAAAAATGCACAGGTTTGGTAGGTTTCGCTAGGTGCCGGCTGAGCTAGAGGCCAAAATCTACAGGTAGGCACTTTGCAAAAAACACCTCTGTTTTCTTTCAAAAAATGTGATGTGTCCACATTGTGTTTTGGGGCATTTCCTGTCACGGGCGCTAGGCCTACCCACACAAGTGAGGTATCATTTTTATCGGGAGACTTGGGGGAACGCTGGGTGGAAGGAAATTTGTGGCTCCTCTCAGATTCCAGAATTTTCTGTCACCGAAATGTGAGGAAAATGTGTTTTTTTAGCCATATTTTGAGGTTTGCAAAGGATTCTGGGTAACAGAACCTGGTCAGAGCCCCACAAGTCACCCCATCTTGGATTCCCCTAGGTCTCTAGTTTTCACAAATGCACAGGTTTGGTAGGTTTCCCTAGGTGCCGGCTGAGCTAGAGGCCAAAATCTACAGATAGGCACTTTGCAAAAAACGCCTCTGTTTTCTTATAAAAAATGTGATGTGTCCACATTGTGTTTTGGGGCATTTCCTGTCACGGGCGCTAGGCCTACCCACACAAGTGAGGTATCATTTTTATCAGGAGACTTAGGGGAACGCTGGGTGGAAAGAAATTTGTGGCTCCTCTCAGATTCCAGAACTTTCTGTCACCATAATGTGAGGAAAATGTGTTTTTTTAGCCAAATTTTGAGGTTTGCAAAGGATTCTGGGTAACAGAACCTGGTCAGAGCCCCACAAGTCACCCCATCTTGGATTCCCCTAGGTCTCTAGTTTTCAAAAATGCACAGGTTTGGTAGGTTTCCCTAGGTGCCGGCTGAGCTAGAGGCCACAATCTACAGGTAGGCACTTTGCAAAAAAAAGCTCTGTTTTCTGTCACAAAATGGGATGTGTCCACGTTGTGCTTTGGGGCATTTCCTGTCGCGGGCGCTAGGCCTACCCACACAAGTGAGGTATCATTTGTATCGGGAGACTTGGGGGAACGCTGGGTGGAAGGAAATCTGTGCCTCCTCTCAGATTCCAGGACTTTCTGTCACCGAAATGTGAGGAAAACGTGTTTTTTTAGCCAAATTTTGAGGTTTGCAAAGGATTCTGGGTAACAGAACCTGGTCAGAGTCCCACAAGTCACCCCATCTTGGATTCCCCTAGGTCTCTAGTTTTAAAAAATGCACAGGTTTGGTAGGTTTCCCTAGGTGCCGGCTGAGCTAGAGGCCAAAATCTACAGGTAGGCACTTTGCAAAAAACACCTCTGTTTTGTTTAAAAAAATGTGATGTGTCCACGTTGTGTTTTGGGGCATCTCCTGTCACGGGCGCTAGGCCTACCCACACAAGTGAGGTATCATTTTTATCGGGAGACTTGGGGGGAACGCTGGGTGGAAGGAAATTTGTGGCTCCTCTTAGATTCCAGAACTTTCTGTCACCGAAATGTGAGGAAAATGTGTTTTTTTAGCCATATTTTGAGGTTTGCAAAGGATTCTGGGTAACAGAACCTGGTCAGAGCCCCACAAGTCACCCCATCTTGGATTCCCCTAGGTCTCTAGTTTTCACAAATGCACAGGTTTGGTAGGTTTCCCTAGGTGCCGGCTGAGCTAGAGGCCAAAATCTACAGATAGGCACTTTGCAAAAAACACCTCTGTTTTCTTTCAAAAAATGTGATGTGTCCACATTGTGTTTTGGGGCATTTCCTGTCACGGGCGCTAGGCCTACCCACACAAGTGAGGTATCATTTTTATCAGGAGACTTAGGGGAACGCTGGGTGGAAAGAAATTTGTGGCTCCTCTCAGATTCCAGAACTTTCTGTCACCATAATGTGAGGAAAATGTGTTTTTTTAGCCAAATTTTGAGGTTTGCAAAGGATTCTGGGTAACAGAACCTGGTCAGAGCCCCACAAGTCACCCCATCTTGGATTCCCCTAGGTCTCTAGTTTTCAAAAATGCACAGGTTTGGTAGGTTTCCCTAGGTGCCGGCTGAGCTAGAGGCCACAATCTACAGGTAGGCACTTTGCAAAAAAAAGCTCTGTTTTCTGTCACAAAATGGGATGTGTCCACGTTGTGGTTTGGGGCATTTCCTGTCGCGGGCGCTAGGCCTACCCACACAAGTGAGGTATCATTTGTATCGGGAGACTTGGGGGAACGCTGGGTGGAAGGAAATCTGTGCCTCCTCTCAGATTCCAGGACTTTCTGTCACCGAAATGTGAGGAAAACTTGTTTTTTTAGCCAAATTGTGAGGTTTGCAAAGGATTCTGGGTAACAGAACCTGGTCAGAGTCCCACAAGTCACCCCATCTTGGATTCCCCTAGGTCTCTAGTTTTAAAAAATGCACAGGTTTGGTAGGTTTCCCTAGGTGCCGGCTGAGCTAGAGGCCAAAATCTACAGGTAGGCACTTTGCAAAAAACACCTCTGTTTTCTTTTAAAAAATGTGATGTGTCCACGTTGTGTTTTGGGGCATCTCCTGTCACGGGCGCTAGGCGTACCCACACAAGTGAGGTATCATTTTTATCGGGAGACTTGGGGGGAACGCTGGGTGGAAGGAAATTTGTGGCTCCTCTTAGATTCCAGAACTTTCTGTCACCGAAATGTGAGGAAAATGTGTTTTTTTAGCCAAATTTTGAGGTTTGCAAAGGATTCTGGGTAACAGAACCTGGTCAGAGCCCCACAAGTCACCCCATCTTGGATTCCCCTAGGTCTTTAGTTTTCACAAATGCACAGGTTTGGTAGGTTTCCCTAGGTGCCGGCTGAGCTAGAGGCCAAAATCTACAGATAGGCACTTTGCAAAAAACACCTCTGTTTTCTTTCAAAAATGTGATGTGTCCACATTGTGTTTTGGGGCATTTCCTGTCACGGGCGCTAGGCCTACCCACACAAGTGAGGTATCATTTTTATCAGGAGACTTGGGGGAACGCTGGGTGGAAAGAAATTTGTGGCTCCTCTCAGATTCCAGAACTTTCTGTCACAGAAATGTTAGGAACATGTGTTTTTTTTAGCCAAAATTGAGGTTTGCAAAGGATTCTGGGTAACAGAACCTGGTCAGAGCCCCCCAAGTCACCCCATCTTGGATTCCCCTAAGTCTCTAGTTTTCAAAAATGCACAGGTTTGGTAGGTTTCCCTAGGTGCCGGCTGAGCTAGAGGCCAAAATCTACAGGTAGGCACTTTGCAAAAAACACCTCTGTTTTCTTTAAAAAAAATTGATGTGTCCACATTGTGTTTTGGGGCATTTCCTGACACGGGCGCTAGGCCTACCCACACAAGTGAGGTATCATTTTTATCGGGAGACTTGGGGGAACGCTGGGTGGAAGGAAATTTGTGGCTCCTCTCAGATTCCAGAACGTTCTATCACAGAAATGTGAGGAACATTTGTTTTTTTTGCCAAAATTGAGGTTTGCAAAGGATTCTGGGTAACAGAACCTGGTCAGAGCCCCACAAGTCACCCCATCTTGGATTCCCCTAGGTCTCTAGTTTTCACAAATGCACAGGTTTGGTAGGTTTCCCTAGGTGCCGGCTGAGCTAGAGGCCACAATCTACAGGTAGGCACTTTGCAAAAAACAGCTCTGTTTTCTGTCAAAAAATGGGATGTGTCCACGTTGTGCTTTGGGGCATTTCCTGTCGTGGGCGCTAGGCCTACCCACACAAGTGAGGTATCATTTTTATCAGGAGACTTGGGGAAACGCTGAGTGGAAGGAAATTTGTGGCTCCTCTCAGATTCCAGAACTGTCTGTCACCATAATGGGAGGAAAATGTGTTTTTTTAGCCAAATTTTGAGGTTTGAAAGGATTCTGGGTAGGAGAACCTGGTCAGAGACCCACAAGTCACCCTATCCTGGATTCCCCTAGGTATCTAGTTTTCAAGAATGCACAGGTTTGGTAGGTTTCCCTAGTTGTCGGCTGAGCTAGAGGCCAAAATCTACAGATAGGCACTTTGCAAAAAACACCTCTGTTTTTTTTAAAAAAATGTGATTTGTCCACGATGCGTTTTGGGGCATTTCCTGTCCCGGGCGCTAGGCCTACCCACACAAGTGAGGTATCATTTTTTATCAGGAGACTTAGGGGAACGCTGGGTGGAAAGAAATTTGTGACTCCTCTCAGATTCCAGAACTTTCTGTCACCATAATGTGAGGAAAATGTGTTTTTTTAGCCAAATTTTGAGGTTTGCAAAGGATTCTGGGTAACAGAACCTGGTCAGAGCCCCACAAGTCACCCCATCTTGGAATCCCCTAGGTCTCTAGTTTTAAAAAATGCACAGGTTTGGTAGGTTTCCCTAGATGCCGGCTGAGCTAGAGGCCAAAATCTACAGGTAGGCACTTTGCAAAAAACAGCTCTGTTTTCTGTAAAAAAATGGGATGTGTCCCCGTTGTTCTTTGGGGCATTTCCTGTCGCGGGCGCTAGGCCTACCCACACAAGTGAGGTATCATTTTTATCGGGAGACTTGGGGGAACGCTGGGTGGAAGGAAATTTGTGCTTCCTCTCAGATTCCAGGACTTTCTGTCACCGAAATGTGAGGAAAACGTGTTTTTTTAGACAAATTTTGAGGTTTGCAAAGGATTCTGGGTAACAGAACCTGGGCAGAGCCTCACAAGTCACCCCATCTTGGATTCCCCTAGGTCTTTAGTTTTCAAAAATGCACAGGTTTGGTAGGTTTCCCTAGGTGCCGGCTGAGCTGGAGGCCAAAATCTACAGGTAGGCACTTTGCAAAAAACACCTCTGTTTTCTTTAAAAAAAATTGATGTGTCCACATTGTGTTTTGGGGCATTTCCTGACACGGGCGCTAGGCCTACCCACACAAGTGAGGTATCATTTTTATCGGGAGACTTGGGGGAACGCTGGGTGGAAGGAAATTTGTGGCTCCTCTCAGATTCCAGAACGTTCTATCACAGAAATGTGAGGAACATTTGTTTTTTTAGCCAAAATTGAGGTTTGCAAAGGATTCTGGGTAACAGAACCTGGTCAGAGCCCCACAAGTCACCCCATCTTGGATTCCCCTAGGTCTCTAGTTTTCACAAATGCACAGGTTTGGTAGGTTTCCCTAGGTGCCGGCTGAGCTAGAGGCCACAATCTACAGGTAGGCACTTTGCAAAAAACAGCTCTGTTTTCTGTCAAAAAATGGGATGTGTCCACGTTGTGCTTTGGGGCATTTCCTGTCGTGGGCGCTAGGCCTACCCACACAAGTGAGGTATCATTTTTATCAGGAGACTTGGGGAAACGCTGAGTGGAAGGAAATTTGTGGCTCCTCTCAGATTCCAGAACTGTCTGTCACCATAATGGGAGGAAAATGTGTTTTTTTAGCCAAATTTTGAGGTTTGAAAGGATTCTGGGTAGGAGAACCTGGTCAGAGACCCACAAGTCACCCTATCCTGGATTCCCCTAGGTATCTAGTTTTCAAGAATGCACAGGTTTGGTAGGTTTCCCTAGTTGTCGGCTGAGCTAGAGGCCAAAATCTACAGATAGGCACTTTGCAAAAAACACCTCTGTTTTCTTTAAAAAAATGTGATGTGTCCACGATGCGTTTTGGGGCATTTCCTGTCCCGGGCGCTAGGCCTACCCACACAAGTGAGGTATCATTTTTTATCAGGAGACTTAGGGGAACGCTGGGTGGAAAGAAATTTGTGACTCCTCTCAGATTCCAGAACTTTCTGTCACCATAATGTGAGGAAAATGTGTTTTTTTAGCCAAATTTTGAGGTTTGCAAAGGATTCTGGGTAACAGAACCTGGTCAGAGCCCCACAAGTCACCCCATCTTGGAATCCCCTAGGTCTCTAGTTTTAAAAAATGCACAGGTTTGGTAGGTTTCCCTAGATGCCGGCTGAGCTAGAGGCCAAAATCTACAGGTAGGCACTTTGCAAAAAACAGCTCTGTTTTCTGTAAAAAAATGGGATGTGTCCCCGTTGTTCTTTGGGGCATTTCCTGTCGCGGGCGCTAGGCCTACCCACACAAGTGAGGTATCATTTTTATCGGGAGACTTGGGGGAACGCTGGGTGGAAGGAAATTTGTGCTTCCTCTCAGATTCCAGGACTTTCTGTCACCGAAATGTGAGGAAAACGTGTTTTTTTAGACAAATTTTGAGGTTTGCAAAGGATTCTGGGTAACAGAACCTGGGCAGAGCCTCACAAGTCACCCCATCTTGGATTCCCCTAGGTCTTTAGTTTTCAAAAATGCACAGGTTTGGTAGGTTTCCCTAGGTGCCGGCTGAGCTGGAGGCCAAAATCTACAGGTAGGCACTTTGCAAAAAACACCTCTGTTTTTTTTCAAAAAATGTGATGTGTCCAACATTGTGTTTTGGGGCATTTTCTGTCACGGGCGCTAGGCCTACCCACACAAGTGAGGTATCATTTCTATCGGGAGACGTGGGGGAACGCTGGGTGGAAGGAAATTTGTGGCTCCTCTCAGATTCCAGAACTTTCTGTCACCGAAATGTGAGGAAAATGTGTTTTTTTAGCCAGATTTTGAGGTTTGCAAAGGATTCTGGGTAACAGAACCTGGTCAGAGCCCCACAAGTCACCCCATCTTGGATTCCCCTAGGTCTCTAGTTTTAAAAAATGCACAGGTTTGGTAGGTTTCCCTAGGTGCCGGCTGAGCTAGAGGCCACAATCTACAGGTAGGCACTTTGCAAAAAACAGCTCTGTTTTCTGTCAAAAAATGGGATGTGTCCACGTTGTGCTTTGGGGCATTTCCTGTCGCGGGCGCTAGGCCTACCCACACAAGTGAGGTATCATTTTTATCGGGAGACTTGGGGGAACGCTGGGTGGAAGGAAATTTGTGGCTCCTCTCAGATTCCAGAACTTTCTGTCACCGAAATGTGAGGAAAATGTGTTTTTTTAGCCAGATTTTGAGGTTTGCAAAGGATTCTGGGTAACAGAACCTGGTCAGAGCCCCACAAGTCACCCCATCTTGGATTCCCCTAGGTCTCTAGTTTTCAATAATGCACAGGTTTGGTAGGTTTCCCTAGGTGCCGGCTGAGCTAGAGGCCAAAATCTACAGGTAGGCACTTTGCAAAAAACACCTCTGTTTTCTGTCAAAAAATGGGATGTGTCCACGTTGTGCTTTGGGGCATTTCCTGTCGCGGGCGCTAGGCCTACCCACACAAGTGAGGTATCATTTTTCTCGGGAGACTTTGGGGGAGCGCTGGGTGGAAGGAAATTTGTGGCTCCTCTCAGATTCCAGAGCTTTCTGTCATCGAAATGTGAGGAAAATGTGTTTTTTTAGCCATATTTTGAGGTTTGCAAAGGATTCTGGGTAACAGAACCGGTCAGAGCCCCACAAGTCACCCCATCTTGGATTCCCCTAGGTCTTTAGTTTTCACAAATGCACAGGTTTGGTAGGTTTCCCTAGGTGCCGGCTGAGCTAGAGGCCATAATCTACAGATAGGCACTTTGCAAAAAACACCTCTGTTTTCTTTCAAAAAATGTGATGTGTCCATATTGTGTTTTGGGGCATTTCCTGTCACGGGCGCTAGGCCTACCCACACAAGTGAGGTATCATTTTTATCAGGAGACTTGGGGGAACGCTGGGTGGAAAGAAATGTGTGGCTCCTCTCAGATTCCAGAACTTTCTGTCACAGAAATGTGAGGAACATGTGTTTTTTTAGCCAAAATTGAGGTTTGCAAAGGATTCTGGGTAACAGAACCTGGTCAGAGCCCCACAAGTCACCCCATCTTGGATTCCCCTAGGTCTCTAGTTTTCAAAAATGCACAGGTTTGGTAGGTTTCCCTAGGTGCCGGCTGAGCTAGAGGCCAAAATCTACAGGTAGGAACTTTGCAAAAAACACCTCTGTTTTCTGTCAAAAAATGGGATGTGTCCACGTTGTGCTTTGGGGCATTTCCTGTCGCGGGCGCTAGGCCTACCCACACAAGTGAGGTATCATTTTTCTCGGGAGACTTTGGGGGAACGCTGGGTGGAAGGAAATTTGTGCCTCCTCTCAGATTCCAGGACTTTCTGTCACCAAAATGTGAGGAAAATGTGTTTCTTTAGCCAAAGTTTGAGGTTTGCAAAGGATTCTGGGTAGCAGAACCTGGACAGAGCCCCACAAGTCACCCCATTTTGGATTCCCCTAGGTCTCTAGTTTAAAAAAATGCACAGGTTTGGTAGGTTTCCCTAGGTGCCGGCTGAGCTAGAGGCCAAAATCTACAGGTAGGCACTTTGCAAAAAACACCTCTGTTTTCTTTAAAAAAAATTGATGTGTCCACATTGTGTTTTGGGGCATTTCCTGTCACGGGCGCTAGGCCTACCCACACAAGTGAGGTATCATTTTTATCGGGAGACTTGGGGGAACGCTGGGTGGAAAGAAATTTGTGGCTCCTCTCAGATTCGAGAAATTTCTGTCACAGAAATGTGAGGAACATGTGTTTTTTTAGCCAAAATTGAGGTTTGCAAAGGATTCTGGGTAACAGAACCTGGTCAGAGCCCCACAAGTCACCCCATCTTGGATTCCCCTAGGTCTCTAGTTTTCAAAAATGCACAGGTTTGGTAGGTTTCCCTAGGTGCCGGCTGAGCTAGAGGCCAAAATCTACAGGTAGGCACTTTGCAAAAAACACCTCTGTTTTCTGTCAAAAAATGGGATGTGTCCACGTTGTGCTTTGGGGCATTTCCTGTCACGGGTGCTAGGCCTACCCACACAAGTGAGGTATAATTTTTCTCGGGAGACTTTGGGGGAACGCTGGGTGGAAGGAAATTTGTGCCTCCTCTCAGATTCCAGGACTTTCTGTCACCAAAATGTGAGGAAAATGTGTTTTTTTAACCAAATTTTGAGGTTGGCAAAAGATTCTGGGTAGCAGAACCTGGACAGAGCCCCACAAGTCACCCCATTTTGGATTCCCCTAGGTCTCTAGTTTGAAAAAATGCACAGGTTTGGTAGGTTTCGCTAGGTGCCGGCTGAGCTAGAGGCCAAAATCTACAGGTAGGCACTTTGCAAAAAACACCTCTGTTTTCTGTCAAAAAATGGGATGTGTCCACGTTGTGCTTTGGGGCATTTCCTGTCGCGGGCGCTAGGCCTACCCACACAAGTGAGGTATCATTTTTCTCGGGAGACTTTGGGGGAACGCTGGGTGGAAGGAAATTTGTGCCTCCTCTCAGATTCCAGGACTTTCTGTCACCAAAATGTGAGGAAAATGTGTTTTTTTAACCAAATTTTGAGGTTTGCAAAGGATTCTGGGTAGCAGAACCTGGACAGAGCCCCACAAGTCACCCCATTTTGGATTCCCCTAGGTCTCTAGTTTGAAAAAATGCACAGGTTTGGTAGGTTTCGCTAGGTGCCGGCTGAGCTAGAGGCCAAAATCTACAGGTAGGCACTTTGCAAAAAACACCTCTGTTTTCTTTAAAAAAAATGTGATGTGTCCACATTGTGTTTTGGGGCATTCCCTGTCACGGGCGCTAGGCCTACCCACACAAGTGAGGTATCATTTTTATCAGGAGACTTGGGGGAACGCTGGGTGGAAGGAAATTCGTGCCTCCTCTCAGATTCCAGAACTTTCTGTCACAGAAATGTGAGGAACGTGTTTTTTTAGCCAAAGTTTGTTGAAGTTTGCGAAGGATTCTGGGTAACAGAACCTGGTCAGAGCCCCACAAGTCACCCCATCTTGGATTCCCCTAGGTCTCTAGTTTTCAAAAATGCACAGGTTTGGTAGGTTTCCCTAGATGCCGGTTGAGCTAGAGGCCAAAATCTACAGGTAGGCACTTTGCAAAAAACAGCTCTGTTTTCTGTAAAAAAATGGGATGTGTCCACGTTGTTCTTTGGGGCATTTCCTGTCGCGGGCGCTAGGCCTACCCACACAAGTGAGGTATCATTTTTATCGGGAGACTTGGGGGAACGCTGGGTGGAAGGAAATTTGTGCTTCCTCTCAGATTCCAGGACTTTCTGTCACCGAAATGTGAGGAAAACGTGTTTTTTTAGCCAAATTTTGAGGTTTGCAAAGGATTCTGGGTAACAGAACCTGGGCAGAGCCTCACAAGTCACTCCATCTTGGATTCCCCTAGGTCTTTAGTTTTCAAAAATGCACAGGTTTGGTAGGTTTCGAAAGGTGCCGGCTGAGCTAGAGGCCAAATTCTACAAGTAGGCACTTTGCAAAAAATACCTCTGTTTTTTTTCAAAAAATGTGATGTGTCCACATTGTGTTTTGGGGCATTTCCTGTCACGGGCGCTAGGCCTACCCACACAAGTGAGGTATCATTTCTATCGGGAGACTTGGGGGAACGCTGGGTGGAAGGAAATTTGTGGCTCCTCTCAGATTCCAGAACTTTCTGTCACCGAAATGTGAGGAAAATGTGTTTTTTTAGCCAGATTTTGAGGTTTGCAAAGGATTCTGGGTAACAGAACCTGGTCAGAGCCCCACAAGTCACCCCATCTTGGATTCCCCTAGGTCTCTAGTTTTCAATAATGCACAGGTTTGGTAGGTTTCCCTAGGTGCCGGCTGAGCTAGAGGCCAAAATCTACAGGTAGGCACTTTGCAAAAAACACCACTGTTTTCTTTAAAAAAAATTGATGTGTCCACGTTGCGTTTTGGGGCATTTCCTGTCACGGGCGCTAGGCCTACCCACACAAGTGAGGTATCATTTTTATCGGGAGACTTGGGGGAACGCTGGGTGGAAAGAAATTTGTGGCTCCTCTCAGATTCCAGAAATTGCTGTCACAGAAATGTGAGTAACATGTGTTTTTTTAGCCAAAATTGAGGTTTGCAAAGGATTCTGGTTAACAAACCTGGTCAGAGCCCCACAAGTCACCCCATCTTGGATTCCCCTAGGTCTCTAGTTTTCAAAAATGCACAGGTTTGGTAGGTTTCCCTAGGTGCCGGCTGAGCTAGAGGACAAAATCTACAGGTAGGCACTTTGCAAAAAACACCTCTGTTTTCTGTCAAAAAATGGGATGTGTCCACGTTGTGCTTTGGGGCATTTCCTGTCGCGGGCGCTAGGCCTACCCACACAAGTGAGGTATCATTTTTCTCGGGAGACTTTGGGGGAACGCTGGGTGGAAGGAAATTTGTGCCTCCTCTCAGATTCCAGGACTTTCTGTCACCAAAATGTGAGGAAAATGTGTTTTTTTAGCCAAATTTTGAGGTTTGCAAAGGATTCTGGGTAGCAGAACCTGGACAGAGCCCCACAAGTCACCCCATTTTGGATTCCCCTAGGTCTCTAGTTTGAAAAAATGCACAGGTTTGGTAGGTTTCGCTAGGTGCCGGCTGAGCTAGAGGCCAAAATCTACAGGTAGGCACTTTGCAAAAAACACCTCTGTTTTCTTTCAAAAAATGTGATGTGTCCACATTGTGTTTTGGGGCATTTCCTGTCACGGGCGCTAGGCCTACCCACACAAGTGAGGTATCATTTTTATCGGGAGACTTGGGGGAACGCTGGGTGGAAGGAAATTTGTGGCTCCTCTCAGATTCCAGAACTTTCTGTCACCGAAATGTGAGGAAAATGTGTTTTTTTAGCCATATTTTGAGGTTTGCAAAGGATTCTGGGTAACAGAACCTGGTCAGAGCCCCACAAGTCACCCCATCTTGGATTCCCCTAGGTCTTTAGTTTTCACAAATGCACAGGTTTGGTAGGTTTCCCTAGGTGCCGGCTGAGCTAGAGGCCAAAATCTACAGATAGGCACTTTGCAAAAAACACCTCTGTTTTCTTTCAAAAAATGTGATGTGTCCATATTGTGTTTTGGGGCATTTCCTGTCACGGGCGCTAGGCCTACCCACACAAGTGAGGTATCATTTTTATCAGGAGACTTGGGGGAACGCTGGGTGGAAAGAAATTTGTGGCTCCTCTCAGATTCCAGAACTTTCTGTCACAGAAATGTGAGGAACATGTGTTTTTTTAGCCAAAATTGAGGTTTGCAAAGGATTCTGGGTAACAGAACCTGGTCAGAGGCCCACAAGTCACCCCATCTTGGATTCCCCTAGGTCTCTAGTTTTCAATAATGCACAGGTTTGGTAGGTTTCCCTAGGTGCCGGCTGAGCTAGATGCCAAAATCTACAGGTAGGAACTTTGCAAAAAACACCTCTGTTTTCTGTAAAAAAATGGGATGTGTCCACGTTGTGCTTTGGGGCATTTCCTGTCGCGGGCGCTAGGCCTACCCACACAAGTGAGGTATCATTTTTCTCGGGAGACTTTGGGGGAACGCTGGGTGGAAGGAAATTTGTGCCTCCTCTCAGATTCCAGGACTTTCTGTCACCAAAATGTGAGGAAAATGTGTTTTTTTAGCCAAAGTTTGTGTTTGCAAAGGATTCTGGGTAGCAGAACCTGGACAGAGCCCCACAAGTCACCCCATTTTAGATTCCCCTAGGTCTCTAGTTTTAAAAAGTGCACAGGTTTGGTAGGTTTCCCTAGGTGCCGGCTGAGCTAGAGGCCAAAATCTACAGGTAGGCACTTTGCAAAAAACACCTCTGTTTTCTTTCAAAAAATTTGATGTGTCCACATTGTGTTTTGGGGCATTTCCTGTCACGGGCGCTAGGCCTACCCACACAAGTGAGGTATCATTTTTATCGGGAGACTTGGGGGAACGCTGGGTGGGAAGAAATTTGTGGCTTCTCTCAGATTCCAGAAATTTCTGTCACAGAAATGTGAGTAACATGTGTTTTTTTTAGCCAAAATTGAGGTTTGCAAAGGATTCTGGGTAACAGAACCTGGTCAGAGCCCCACAAGTCACCCCATCTTGGATTCCCCTAGGTGTCTAGTTTTAAAAAATGCACAGGTTTGGTAGGTTTCCCTAGGTGCCGGCTGAGCTAGAGGCCAAAATCTACAGGTAGGCACTTTGCAAAAAACACCTCTGTTTTCTGTCAAAAAATGGGATGTGTCCACGTTGTGCTTTGGGGCATTTCCTGTCGCGGGCGCTAGGCCTACCCACACAAGTGAGGTATCATTTTTCTCGGGAGACTTTGGGGGAACGCTGGGTGGAAGGAAATTTGTGCCTCCTCTCAGATTCCAGGACTTTCTGTCACCAAAATGTGAGGAAAATTTGTTTTTTTAACCAAATTTTGAGGTTTGCAAAGGATTCTGGGTAGCAGAACCTGGACAGAGCCCCACAAGTCACCCCATTTTGGATTCCCCTAGGTCTCTAGTTTTAAACAATGCACAGGTTTGGTAGGTTTCGCTAGGTGCCGTCTGAGCTAGAGGCCAAAATCTACAGGTAGGCACTTTGCAAAAAACACCTCTGTTTTCTTTCAAAAAATGTGATGTGTCCACATTGTGTTTTGGGGCATTTCCTGTCACGGGCGCTAGGCCTACCCACACAAGTGAGGTATCATTTTTCTCGGGAGACTTGGGGGAACGCTGGGTGGAAGGAAATTCGTGCCTCCTCTCAGATTCCAGAACTTTCTGTCACAGAAATGTGAGGAACGTGTTTTTTTAGCCAAAGTTTGAAGTTTGCAAAGGATTCTGGGTAACAGAACCTGGTCAGAGCCCCACAAGTCACCCCATCTTGGATTCCCCTAGGTCTCTAGTTTTCAAAAATGCACAGGTTTGGTAGGTTTCCCTAGATGCCGGCTGAGCTAGAGGCCAAAATCTACAGGTAGGCACTTTGCAAAAAACAGCTCTGTTTTCTGTAAAAAAATGGGATGTGTCCACGTTGTTCTTTGGGGCATTTCCTGTCGCGGGCGCTAGGCCTACCCACACAAGTGAGGTATCATTTTTATCGGGAGACTTGGGGGAACGCTGGGTGGAAGGAAATTTGTGCTTCCTCTCAGATTCCAGGACTTTCTGTCACCGAAATGTGAGGAAAACGTGTTTTTTTAGCCAAATTTTGAGGTTTGCAAAGGATTCTGGGTAACAGAACCTGGGCAGAGTCTCACAAGTCACTCCATCTTGGATTCCCCTTGGTCTTTAGTTTTCAAAAATGCACAGGTTTGGTAGGTTTCCCTAGGTGCCGGCTGAGCTAGAGGCCAAAATCTACAGGTAGGCACTTTGCAAAAAACACCTCTGTTTTCTTTCAAAAAATTTGATGTGTCCACATTGTGTTTTGGGGCATTTCCTGTCGCGGGCGCTAGGCCTACCCACACAAGTGAGGTATCATTTTTCTCGGGAGACTTTGGGGGAACGCTGGGTGGAAGGAAATTCGTGCCTCCTCTCAGATTCCAGAACTTTCTGTCACAGAAATGTGAGGAACGTGTTTTTTTAGCCAAAGTTTGAAGTTTGCAAAGGATTCTGGGTAACAGAACCTGGTCAGAGCCCCACAAGTCACCCCATCTTGGATTCCCCTAGGTCTCTAGTTTTCAAAAATGCACAGGTTTGGTAGGTTTCCCTAGATGCCGGCTGAGCTAGAGGCCAAAATCTACAGGTAGGCACTTTGCAAAAAACAGCTCTGTTTTCTGTAAAAAAATGGGATGTGTCCACGTTGTTCTTTGGGGCATTTCCTGTCGCGGGCGCTAGGCCTACCCACACAAGTGAGGTATCATTTTTATCGGGAGACTTGGGGGAACGCTGGGTGGAAGGAAATTTGTGCTTACTCTCAGATTCCAGGACTTTCTGTCACCGAAATGTGAGGAAAACGTGTTTTTTTAGCCAAATTTTGAGGTTTGCAAAGGATTCTGGGTAACAGAACCTGGGCAGAGCCTCACAAGTCACTCCATCTTGAATTCCCCTAGGTCTTTAGTTTTCAAAAATGCACAGGTTTGGTAGGTTTCCCTAGGTGCCGGCTGAGCTAGAGGCCAAAATCTACAGGTAGGCACTTTGCAAAAAACACCTCTGTTTTTTTTCAAAAAATGTGATGTGTCCACATTGTGTTTTGGGGCATTTCCTGTCACGGGCGCTAGGCCTACCCACACAAGTGAGGTATCATTTCTATCGGGAGACTTGGGGGAACGCTGGGTGGAAGGAAATTTGTGGCTCCTCTCAGATTCCAGAACTTTCTGTCACCGAAATGTGAGGAAAATGTGTTTTTTTAGCCAGATTTTGAGGTTTGCAAAGGATTCTGGGTAACAGAACCTGGTCAGAGCCCCACAAGTCACCCCATCTTGGATTCCCCTAGGTCTCTAGTTTTCAATAATGCACAGGTTTGGTAGGTTTCCCTAGGTGCCGGCTGAGCTAGAGGCCAAAATCTACAGGTAGGCACTTTGCAAAAAACACCACTGTTTTCTTTCAAAAAATGTGATGTGTCCACGTTGCGTTTTGGGGCATTTCCTGTCACGGGCGCTAGGCCTACCCACACAAGTGAGGTATCATTTTTATCGGGAGACTTGGGGGAACGCTGGGTGGAAAGAAATTTGTGGCTCCTCTCAGATTCCAGAAATTTCTGTCACAGAAATGTGAGTAACGTGTTTTTTTAGCCAAAATTGAGGTTTGCAAAGGATTCTGGGTAACAAACCTGGTCAGAGCCCCACAACTCACCCCATCTTGGATTCCCCTAGGTCTCTAGTTTTAAAAAATGCACAGGTTTGGTAGGTTTCCCTAGGTGCCGGCTGAGCTAGAGGCCAAAATCTACAGGTAGGCACTTTGCAAAAAACACCTCTGTTTTCTGTCAAAAAATGGGATGTGTCCACGTTGTGCTTTGGGGCATTTCCTGTCGCGGGCGCTAGGCCTACCCACACAAGTGAGGTATCATTTTTCTCGGGAGACTTTGGGGGAACGCTGGGTGGAAGGAAATTTGTGCCTCCTCTCAGATTCCAGGACTTTCTGTCACCAAAATGTGAGGAAAATGTGTTTTTTTAGCCAAATTTTGAGGTTTGCAAAGGATTCTGGGTAGCAGAACCTGGACAGAGCCCCACAAGTCACCCCATTTTGGATTCCCCTAGGTCTCTAGTTTGAAAAAATGCACAGGTTTGGTAGGTTTCGCTAGGTGCCGGCTGAGCTAGAGGCCAAAATCTACAGGTAGGCACTTTGCAAAAAACACCTCTGTTTTCTTTCAAAAAATGTGATGTGTCCACATTGTGTTTTGGGGCATTTCCTGTCACGGGCGCTAGGCCTACCCACACAAGTGAGGTATCATTTTTATCGGGAGACTTGGGGGGAACGCTGGGTGGAAGGAAATTTGTGGCTCCTCTCAGATTCCAGAACTTTCTGTCACCGAAATGTGAGGAAAATGTGTTTTTTTAGCCATATTTTGAGGTTTGCAAAGGATTCTGGGTAACAGAACCTGGTCAGAGCCCCACAAGTCACCCCATCTTGGATTCCCCTAGGTCTTTAGTTTTCACAAATGCACAGGTTTGGTAGGTTTCCCTAGGTGCCGGCTGAGCTAGAGGCCAAAATCTACAGATAGGCACTTTGCAAAAAACACCTCTGTTTTCTTTCAAAAAATGTGATGTGTCCACATTGTGCTTTGGGGCATTTCCTGTCACGGGCGCTAGGCCTACCCACACAAGTGAGGTATCATTTTTATCAGGAGACTTGGGGGAACGCTGGGTGGAAGGAAATTCGTGCCTCCTCTCAGATTCCAGAACTTTCTGTCACAGAAATGTGAGGAACGTGTTTTTTTAGCCAAAGTTTGAAGTTTGCAAAGGATTCTGGGTAACAGAACCTGGTCAGAGCCCCACAAGTCACCCCATCTTGGATTCCCCCAGGTCTCTAGTTTTCAAAAATGCACAGGTTTGGTAGGTTTCCCTAGATGCCGGCTGAGCTAGAGGCCAAAATCTACAGGTAGGCACTTTGCAAAAAACAGCTCTGTTTTCTGTAAAAAAATGGGATGTGTCCACGTTGTTCTTTGGGGCATTTCCTGTCGCGGGCGCTAGGCCTACCCACACAAGCGAGGTATCATTTTTATCAGGAGACTTGGGGGAACGCTGGGTGGAAGGAAATTCGTGCCTCCTCTCAGATTCCAGAACTTTCTGTCACCAAAATGTGAGGAAAATTTGTTTTTTTAGCCAAATTTTGAGGTTTGCAAAGGATTCTGGGTAGCAGAACCTGGACAGAGCCCCACAAGTCACCCCATTTTGGATTCCCCTAGGTCTCTAGTTTGAAAAAATGCACAGGTTTGGTAGGTTTCGCTAGGTGCCGGCTGAGCTAGAGGCCAAAATCTACAGGTAGGCACTTTGCAAAAAACAGCTCTGTTTTCTGTAAAAAAATGGGATGTGTCCACGTTGTTCTTTGGGGCATTTCCTGTCGCGGGCGCTAGGCCTACCCACACAAGTGAGGTATCATTTTTCTCGGGAGACTTTGGGGGAACGCTGGGTGGAAGGAAATTTGTGCCTTCTCTCAGATTCCAGGACTTCCTGTCACCAAAATGTGAGGAAAATGTGTTTTTTTAGCCAAATTTTGAGGTTTGCAAAGGATTCTGGGTAGCAGAACCTGGACAGAGCCCCACAAGTCACCCCATTTTGGATTCCCCTAGGTCTCTAGTTTGAAAAAATGCACAGGTTTGGTAGGTTTCGCTAGGTGCCGGCTGAGCTAGAGGCCAAAATCTACAGGTAGGCACTTTGCAAAAAACACCTCTGTTTTCTTTCAAAAAATGTGATGTGTCCACATTGTGTTTTGGGGCATTTCCTGTCACGGGCGCTAGGCCTACCCACACAAGTGAGGTATCATTTTTATCGGGAGACTTGGGGGAACGCTGGGTGGAAGGAAATTTGTGGCTCCTCTCAGATTCCAGAACTTTCTGTCACCGAAATGTGAGGAAAATGTGTTTTTTTAGCCAAAGTTTGAAGTTTGCAAAGGATTCTGGGTAACAGAACCTGGTCAGAGCCCCACAAGTCACCCCATCTTGGATTCCCCCAGGTCTCTAGTTTTCAAAAATGCACAGGTTTGGTAGGTTTCCCTAGATGCCGGCTGAGCTAGAGGCCAAAATCTACAGGTAGGCACTTTGCAAAAAACAGCTCTGTTTTCTGTAAAAAAATGGGATGTGTCCACGTTGTTCTTTGGGGCATTTCCTGTCGCGGGCGCTAGGCCTACCCACACAAGTGAGGTATCATTTTTATCGGGAGACTTGGGGGAACGCTGGGTGGAAGGAAATTTGTGCTTCCTCTCAGATTCCAGGACTTTCTGTCACTGAAATGTGAGGAAAACATGTTTTTTTAGCCAAATTTTGAGGTTTGCAAAGGATTCTGGGTAACAGAACCTGGGCAGAGCCTCACAAGTCACTCCATCTTGTATTCCCCTAGGTCTTTAGTTTTCAAAAATGCACAGGTTTGGTAGGTTTCCCTAGGTGCCGGCTGAGCTAGAGGCCAAAATCTACAGGTAGGCACTTTGCAAAAAACACCTCTGTTTTTTTTCAAAAAATGTGATGTGTCCACATTGTGTTTTGGGGCATTTCCTGTCACGGGCGCTAGGCCTACCCACACAAGTGAGGTATCATTTCTATCGGGAGAGTTGGGGGAACGCTGGGTGGAAGGAAATTTGTGGCTCCTATCAGATTCCAGAACTTTCTGTCACCGAAATGTGAGGAAAATGTGTTTTTTTAGCCAGATTTTGAGGTTTGCAAAGGATTCTGGGTAACAGAACCTGGGCAGAGCCTCACAAGTCACTCCATCTTGTATTCCCCTAGGTCTTTAGTTTTCAAAAATGCACAGGTTTGGTAGGTTTCCCTAGGTGCCGGCTGAGCTAGAGGCCAAAATCTACAGATAGGCACTTTGCAAAAAACACCTCTGTTTTCTTTCAAAAAATGTGATGTGTCCACATTGTGCTTTGGGGCATTTCCTGTCACGGGCGCTAGGCCTACCCACACAAGTGAGGTATCATTTTTATCAGGAGACTTGGGGGAACGCTGGGTGGAAGGAAATTCGTGCCTCCTCTCAGATTCCAGAACTTTCTGTCACAGAAATGTGAGGAACGTGTTTTTTTAGCCAAAGTTTGAAGTTTGCAAAGGATTCTGGGTAACAGAACCTGGTCAGAGCCCCACAAGTCACCCCATCTTGGATTCCCCCAGGTCTCTAGTTTTCAAAAATGCACAGGTTTGGTAGGTTTCCCTAGATGCCGGCTGAGCTAGAGGCCAAAATCTACAGGTAGGCACTTTGCAAAAAACAGCTCTGTTTTCTGTAAAAAAATGGGATGTGTCCACGTTGTTCTTTGGGGCATTTCCTGTCGCGGGCGCTAGGCCTACCCACACAAGCGAGGTATCATTTTTATCAGGAGACTTGGGGGAACGCTGGGTGGAAGGAAATTCGTGCCTCCTCTCAGATTCCAGAACTTTCTGTCACCAAAATGTGAGGAAAATTTGTTTTTTTAGCCAAATTTTGAGGTTTGCAAAGGATTCTGGGTAGCAGAACCTGGACAGAGCCCCACAAGTCACCCCATTTTGGATTCCCCTAGGTCTCTAGTTTGAAAAAATGCACAGGTTTGGTAGGTTTCGCTAGGTGCCGGCTGAGCTAGAGGCCAAAATCTACAGGTAGGCACTTTGCAAAAAACAGCTCTGTTTTCTGTAAAAAAATGGGATGTGTCCACGTTGTTCTTTGGGGCATTTCCTGTCGCGGGCGCTAGGCCTACCCACACAAGTGAGGTATCATTTTTCTCGGGAGACTTTGGGGGAACGCTGGGTGGAAGGAAATTTGTGCCTTCTCTCAGATTCCAGGACTTTCTGTCACCAAAATGTGAGGAAAATGTGTTTTTTTAGCCAAATTTTGAGGTTTGCAAAGGATTCTTGGTAGCAGAACCTGGACAGAGCCCCACAAGTCACCCCATTTTGGATTCCCCTAGGTCTCTAGTTTGAAAAAATGCACAGGTTTGGTAGGTTTCGCTAGGTGCCGGCTGAGCTAGAGGCCAAAATCTACAGGTAGGCACTTTGCAAAAAACACCTCTGTTTTCTTTCAAAAAATGTGATGTGTCCACATTGTGTTTTGGGGCATTTCCTGTCACGGGCGCTAGGCCTACCCACACAAGTGAGGTATCATTTTTATCGGGAGACTTGGGGGAACGCTGGGTGGAAGGAAATTTGTGGCTCCTCTCAGATTCCAGAACTTTCTGTCACCGAAATGTGAGGAAAATGTGTTTTTTTAGCCAAAGTTTGAAGTTTGCAAAGGATTCTGGGTAACAGAACCTGGTCAGAGCCCCACAAGTCACCCCATCTTGGATTCCCCCAGGTCTCTAGTTTTCAAAAATGCACAGGTTTGGTAGGTTTCCCTAGATGCCGGCTGAGCTAGAGGCCAAAATCTACAGGTAGGCACTTTGCAAAAAACAGCTCTGTTTTCTGTAAAAAAATGGGATGTGTCCACGTTGTTCTTTGGGGCATTTCCTGTCGCGGGCGCTAGGCCTACCCACACAAGTGAGGTATCATTTTTATCGGGAGACTTGGGGGAACGCTGGGTGGAAGGAAATTTGTGCTTCCTCTCAGATTCCAGGACTTTCTGTCACTGAAATGTGAGGAAAACGTGTTTTTTTAGCCAAATTTTGAGGTTTGCAAAGGATTCTGGGTAACAGAACCTGGGCAGAGCCTCACAAGTCACTCCATCTTGTATTCCCCTAGGTCTTTAGTTTTCAAAAATGCACAGGTTTGGTAGGTTTCCCTAGGTGCCGGCTGAGCTAGAGGCCAAAATCTACAGGTAGGCACTTTGCAAAAAACACCTCTGTTTTTTTTCAAAAAATGTGATGTGTCCACATTGTGTTTTGGGGCATTTCCTGTCACGGGCGCTAGGCCTACCCACACAAGTGAGGTATCATTTCTATCGGGAGAGTTGGGGGAACGCTGGGTGGAAGGAAATTTGTGGCTCCTATCAGATTCCAGAACTTTCTGTCACCGAAATGTGAGGAAAATGTGTTTTTTTAGCCAGATTTTGAGGTTTGCAAAGGATTCTGGGTAACAGAACCTGGTCAGAGCCCCACAAGTCACCCCATCTTGGATTCCCCTAGGTCTCTAGTTTTCAATAATGCACAGGTTTGGTAGGTTTCCCTAGGTGCCGGCTGAGCTAGAGGCCAAAATCTACAGATAGGCACTTTGCAAAAAACACCTCTGTTTTCTTTCAAAAAATGTGATGTGTCCACATTGTGTTTTGGGGCATTTCCTGTCACGGGCGCTAGGCCTACCCACACAAGTGAGGTATCATTTTTATCGGGAGACTTAGGGGAACGCTGGGTGGAAAGAAATTTGTGACTCCTCTCAGATTCCAGAACTTTCTGTCACCATAATGTGAGGGAAATGTGTTTTTTTAGCCAAATTTTGAGGTTTGCAAAGGATTCTGGGTAACAGAACCTGGTCAGAGCCCCACAAGTCACCCCATCTTGGAATCCCCTAGGTCTCTAGTTTAAAAAAATGCACAGGTTTGGTAGGTTTCCCTAGATGCCGGCTGAGCTAGAGGCCAAAATCTACAGGTAGGCACTTTGCAAAAAACAGCTCTGTTTTCTGTAAAAAAATGGGATGTGTCCCCGTTGTTCTTTGGGGCATTTCCTGTCGCGGGCGCTAGGCCTACCCACACAAGTGAGGTATCATTTTTATCGGGAGACTTGGGGGAACGCTGGGTGGAAGGAAATTTGTGCTTCCTCTCAGATTCCAGGACTTTCTGTCACCGAAATGTGAGGAAAACGTGTTTTTTTAGACAAATTTTGAGGTTTGCAAAGGATTCTGGGTAACAGAACCTGGGCAGAGCCTCACAAGTCACCCCATCTTGGATTCCCCTAGGTCTTTAGTTTTCAAAAATGCACAGGTTTGGTAGGTTTCCCTAGGTGCCGGCTGAGCTGGAGGCCAAAATCTACAGGTAGGCACTTTGCAAAAAACACCTCTGTTTTTTTTCAAAAAATGTGATGTGTCCAACATTGTGTTTTGGGGCATTTTCTGTCACGGGCGCTAGGCCTACCCACACAAGTGAGGTAACATTTCTATCGGGAGACGTGGGGGAACGCTGGGTGGAAGGAAATTTGTGGCTCCTCTCAGATTCCAGAACTTTCTGTCACCGAAATGTGAGGAAAATTTGTTTTTTTAGCCAGATTTTGAGGTTTGCAAAGGATTCTGGGTAACAGAACCTGGTCAGAGCCCCACAAGTCACCCCATCTTGGATTCCCCTAGGTCTCTAGTTTTAAAAAATGCACAGGTTTGGTAGGTTTCCCTAGGTGCCGGCTGAGCTAGAGGCCACAATCTACAGGTAGGCACTTTGCAAAAAACAGCTCTGTTTTCTGTCAAAAAATGGGATGTGTCCACGTTGTGCTTTGGGGCATTTCCTGTCGCGGGCGCTAGGCCTACCCACACAAGTGAGGTATCATTTTTATCGGGAGACTTGGGGGAACGCTGGGTGGAAGGAAATGTGTGGCTCCTCTCAGATTCCAGAACTTTCTGTCACCGAAATGTGAGGAAAATGTGTTTTTTTAGCCAGATTTTGAGGTTTGCAAAGGATTCTGGGTAACAGAACCTGGTCAGAGCCCCACAAGTCACCCCATCTTGGATTCCCCTAGGTCTCTAGTTTTCAATAATGCACAGGTTTGGTAGGTTTCCCTAGGTGCCGGCTGAGCTAGAGGCCAAAATCTACAGGTAGGCACTTTGCAAAAAACACCACTGTTTTCTTTAAAAAAATGTGATGTGTCCACGTTGCGTTTTGGGGCATTTCCTGTCACGGGCGCTAGGCCTACCCACACAAGTGAGGTATCATTTTTATCGGGAGACTTGGGGGAACGCTGGGTGGAAAGAAATTTGTGGCTCCTCTCAGATTCCAGAAATTTCTGTCACAGAAATGTGAGTAACATGTGTTTTTTTAGCCAAAATTGAGGTTTGCAAAGGATTCTGGGTAACAAACCTGGTCAGAGCCCCACAAGTCCCCCCATCTTGGATTCCCCTAGGTCTCTAGTTTTCAAAAATGCACAGGTTTGGTAGGTTTCCCTGGGTGCCGGCTGAGCTAGAGGCCAAAATCTACAGGTAGGCACTTTGCAAAAAACACCTCTGTTTTCTGTCAAAAAATGGGATGTGTCCACGTTGTGCTTTGGGGCATTTCCTGTCGCGGGCGCTAGGCCTACCCACACAAGTGAGGTATCATTTTTCTCGAGAGACTTTGGGGGAGCGCTGGGTGGAAGGAAATTTGTGGCTCCTCTCAGATTCCAGAGCTTTCTGTCATCGAAATGTGAGGAAAATGTGTTTTTTTAGCCATATTTTGAGGTTTGCAAAGGATTCTGGGTAACAGAACCGGTCAGAGCCCCACAAGTCACCCCATCTTGGATTCCCCTAGGTCTTTAGTTTTCACAAATGCACAGGTTTGGTAGGTTTCCCTAGGTGCCGGCTGAGCTAGAGGCCAAAATCTACAGGTAGGCACTTTGCAAAAAACACCTCTGTTTTCTTTCAAAAAATGTGATGTGTCCACATTGTGTTTTGGGGCATTTCCTGTCACGGGCGCTAGGCCTACCCACACAAGTGAGGTATCATTTTTATCGGGAGACTTGGGGGAACGCTGGGTGGAAGGAAATTTGTGGCTCCTCTCAGATTCCAGAACTTTCTGTCACCGAAATGTGAGGAAAATGTGTTTTTTTAGCCAAAGTTTGAAGTTTGCAAAGGATTCTGGGTAACAGAACCTGGTCAGAGCCCCACAAGTCACCCCATCTTGGATTCCCCCAGGTCTCTAGTTTTCAAAAATGCACAGGTTTGGTAGGTTTCCCTAGATGCCGGCTGAGCTAGAGGCCAAAATCTACAGGTAGGCACTTTGCAAAAAACAGCTCTGTTTTCTGTAAAAAAATGGGATGTGTCCACGTTGTTCTTTGGGGCATTTCCTGTCGCGGGCGCTAGGCCTACCCACACAAGTGAGGTATCATTTTTATCGGGAGACTTGGGGGAACGCTGGGTGGAAGGAAATTTGTGCTTCCTCTCAGATTCCAGGACTTTCTGTCACCGAAATGTGAGGAAAACGTGTTTTTTTAGCCAAATTTTGAGGTTTGCAAAGGATTCTGGGTAACAGAACCTGGGCAGAGCCTCACAAGTCACTCCATCTTGTATTCCCCTAGGTCTTTAGTTTTCAAAAATGCACAGGTTTGGTAGGTTTCCCTAGGTGCCGGCTGAGCTAGAGGCCAAAATCTACAGGTAGGCACTTTGCAAAAAACACCTCTGTTTTTTTTCAAAAAATGTGATGTGTCCACATTGTGTTTTGGGGCATTTCCTGTCACGGGCGCTAGGCCTACCCACACAAGTGAGGTATCATTTCTATCGGGAGAGTTGGGGGAACGCTGGGTGGAAGGAAATTTGTGGCTCCTATCAGATTCCAGAACTTTCTGTCACCGAAATGTGAGGAAAATGTGTTTTTTTAGCCAGATTTTGAGGTTTGCAAAGGATTCTGGGTAACAGAACCTGGTCAGAGCCCCACAAGTCACCCCATCTTGGATTCCCCTAGGTCTCTAGTTTCAATAATGCACAGGTTTGGTAGGTTTCCCTAGGTGCCGGCTGAGCTAGAGGCCAAAATCTACAGATAGGCACTTTGCAAAAAACACCTCTGTTTTCTTTCAAAAAATGTGATGTGTCCACATTGTGTTTTGGGGCATTTCCTGTCACGGGCGCTAGGCCTACCCACACAAGTGAGGTATCATTTTTATCGGGAGACTTAGGGGAACGCTGGGTGGAAAGAAATTTGTGACTCCTCTCAGATTCCAGAACTTTCTGTCACCATAATGTGAGGGAAATGTGTTTTTTTAGCCAAATTTTGAGGTTTGCAAAGGATTCTGGGTAACAGAACCTGGTCAGAGCCCCACAAGTCACCCCATCTTGGAATCCCCTAGGTCTCTAGTTTAAAAAAATGCACAGGTTTGGTAGGTTTCCCTAGATGCCGGCTGAGCTAGAGGCCAAAATCTACAGGTAGGCACTTTGCAAAAAACAGCTCTGTTTTCTGTAAAAAAATGGGATGTGTCCCCGTTGTTCTTTGGGGCATTTCCTGTCGCGGGCGCTAGGCCTACCCACACAAGTGAGGTATCATTTTTATCGGGAGACTTGGGGGAACGCTGGGTGGAAGGAAATTTGTGCTTCCTCTCAGATTCCAGGACTTTCTGTCACCGAAATGTGAGGAAAACGTGTTTTTTTAGACAAATTTTGAGGTTTGCAAAGGATTCTGGGTAACAGAACCTGGGCAGAGCCTCACAAGTCACCCCATCTTGGATTCCCCTAGGTCTTTAGTTTTCAAAAATGCACAGGTTTGGTAGGTTTCCCTAGGTGCCGGCTGAGCTGGAGGCCAAAATCTACAGGTAGGCACTTTGCAAAAAACACCTCTGTTTTTTTTAAAAAAATGTGATGTGTCCAACATTGTGTTTTGGGGCATTTTCTGTCACGGGCGCTAGGCCTACCCACACAAGTGAGGTAACATTTCTATCGGGAGACGTGGGGGAACGCTGGGTGGAAGGAAATTTGTGGCTCCTCTCAGATTCCAGAACTTTCTGTCACCGAAATGTGAGGAAAATTTGTTTTTTTAGCCAGATTTTGAGGTTTGCAAAGGATTCTGGGTAACAGAACCTGGTCAGAGCCCCACAAGTCACCCCATCTTGGATTCCCCTAGGTCTCTAGTTTTAAAAAATGCACAGGTTTGGTAGGTTTCCCTAGGTGCCGGCTGAGCTAGAGGCCACAATCTACAGGTAGGCACTTTGCAAAAAACAGCTCTGTTTTCTGTCAAAAAATGGGATGTGTCCACGTTGTGCTTTGGGGCATTTCCTGTCGCGGGCGCTAGGCCTACCCACACAAGTGAGGTATCATTTTTATCGGGAGACTTGGGGGAACGCTGGGTGGAAGGAAATGTGTGGCTCCTCTCAGATTCCAGAACTTTCTGTCACCGAAATGTGAGGAAAATGTGTTTTTTTAGCCAGATTTTGAGGTTTGCAAAGGATTCTGGGTAACAGAACCTGGTCAGAGCCCCACAAGTCACCCCATCTTGGATTCCCCTAGGTCTCTAGTTTTCAATAATGCACAGGTTTGGTAGGTTTCCCTAGGTGCCGGCTGAGCTAGAGGCCAAAATCTACAGGTAGGCACTTTGCAAAAAACACCACTGTTTTCTTTAAAAAAATGTGATGTGTCCACGTTGCGTTTTGGGGCATTTCCTGTCACGGGCGCTAGGCCTACCCACACAAGTGAGGTATCATTTTTATCGGGAGACTTGGGGGAACGCTGGGTGGAAAGAAATTTGTGGCTCCTCTCAGATTCCAGAAATTTCTGTCACAGAAATGTGAGTAACATGTGTTTTTTTAGCCAAAATTGAGGTTTGCAAAGGATTCTGGGTAACAAACCTGGTCAGAGCCCCACAAGTCCCCCCATCTTGGATTCCCCTAGGTCTCTAGTTTTCAAAAATGCACAGGTTTGGTAGGTTTCCCTGGGTGCCGGCTGAGCTAGAGGCCAAAATCTACAGGTAGGCACTTTGCAAAAAACACCTCTGTTTTCTGTCAAAAAATGGGATGTGTCCACGTTGTGCTTTGGGGCATTTCCTGTCGCGGGCGCTAGGCCTACCCACACAAGTGAGGTATCATTTTTCTCGAGAGACTTTGGGGGAGCGCTGGGTGGAAGGAAATTTGTGGCTCCTCTCAGATTCCAGAGCTTTCTGTCATCGAAATGTGAGGAAAATGTGTTTTTTTAGCCATATTTTGAGGTTTGCAAAGGATTCTGGGTAACAGAACCGGTCAGAGCCCCACAAGTCACCCCATCTTGGATTCCCCTAGGTCTTTAGTTTTCACAAATGCACAGGTTTGGTAGGTTTCCCTAGGTGCCGGCTGAGCTAGAGGCCATAATCTACAGATAGGCACTTTGCAAAAAACACCTCTGTTTTCTTTCAAAAAATGTGATGTGTCCATATTGTGTTTTGGGGCATTTCCTGTCACGGGCGCTAGGCCTACCCACACAAGTGAGGTATCATTTTTATCAGGAGACTTGGGGGAACGCTGGGTGGAAAGAAATTTGTGGCTCCTCTCAGATTCCAGAACTTTCTGTCACAGAAATGTGAGGAACATGTGTTTTTTTAGCCAAAATTGAGGTTTGCAAAGGATTCTGGGTAACAGAACCTGGTCAGAGCCCCACAAGTCACCCCATCTTGGATTCCCCTAGGTCTCTAGTTTTAAAAAATGCACAGGTTTGGTAGGTTTCCCTAGGTGCCGGCTGAGCTAGAGGCCAAAATCTACAGGTAGGAACTTTGCAAAAAACACCTCTGTTTTCTGTCAAAAAATGGGATGTGTCCACGTTGTGCTTTGGGGCATTTCCTGTCGCGGGCGCTAGGCCTACCCACACAAGTGAGGTATCATTTTTCTCGGGAGACTTTGGGGGAACGCTGGGTGGAAGGAAATTTGTGCCTCCTCTCAGATTCCAGGACTTTCTGTCACCAAAATGTGAGGAAAATGTGTTTCTTTAGCCAAAGTTTGAGGTTTGCAAAGGATTCTGGGTAGCAGAACCTGGACAGAGCCCCACAAGTCACCCCATTTTGGATTCCCCTAGGTCTCTAGTTTTAAAAAATGCACAGGTTTGGTAGGTTTCCCTAGGTGCCGGCTGAGCTAGAGGCCAAAATCTACAGGTAGGCACTTTGCAAAAAACACCTCTGTTTTCTTTAAAAAAAATTGATGTGTCCACATTGTGTTTTGGGGCATTTCCTGTCACGGGCGCTAGGCCTACCCACACAAGTGAGGTATCATTTTTATCGGGAGACTTGGGGGAACGCTGGGTGGAAAGAAATTTGTGGCTCCTCTCAGATTCAAGAAATTTCTGTCACAGAAATGTGAGGAACATGTGTTTTTTTAGCCAAAATTGAGGTTTGCAAAGGATTCTGGGTAACAGAACCTGGTCAGAGCCCCACAAGTCACCCCATCTTGGATTCCCCTAGGTCTCTAGTTTTCAAAAATGCACAGGTTTGGTAGGTTTCCCTAGGTGCCGGCTGAGCTAGAGGCCAAAATCTACAGGTAGGCACTTTGCAAAAAACACCTCTGTTTTCTGTCAAAAAATGGGATGTGTCCACGTTGTGCTTTGGGGCATTTCCTGTCACGGGTGCTAGGCCTACCCACACAAGTGAGGTATAATTTTTCTCGGGAGACTTTGGGGGAACGCTGGGTGGAAGGAAATTTGTGCCTCCTCTCAGATTCCAGGACTTTCTGTCACCAAAATGTGAGGAAAATGTGTTTTTTTAACCAAATTTTGAGGTTGGCAAAAGATTCTGGGTAGCAGAACCTGGACAGAGCCCCACAAGTCACCCCATTTTGGATTCCCCTAGGTCTCTAGTTTGAAAAAATGCACAGGTTTGGTAGGTTTCGCTAGGTGCCGGCTGAGCTAGAGGCCAAAATCTACAGGTAGGCACTTTGCAAAAAACACCTCTGTTTTCTGTCAAAAAATGGGATGTGTCCACGTTGTGATTTGGGGCATTTCCTGTCGCGGGCGCTAGGCCTACCCACACAAGTGAGGTATCATTTTTCTCGGGAGACTTTGGGGGAACGCTGGGTGGAAGGAAATTTGTGCCTCCTCTCAGATTCCAGGACTTTCTGTCACCAAAATGTGAGGAAAATGTGTTTTTTTAACCAAATTTTGAGGTTTGCAAAGGATTCTGGGTAGCAGAACCTGGACAGAGCCCCACAAGTCACCCCATTTTGGATTCCCCTAGGTCTCTAGTTTGAAAAAATGCACAGGTTTGGTAGGTTTCGCTAGGTGCCGGCTGAGCTAGAGGCCAAAATCTACAGGTAGGCACTTTGCAAAAAACACCTCTGTTTTCTTTAAAAAAAATGTGATGTGTCCACATTGTGTTTTGGGGCATTCCCTGTCACGGGCGCTAGGCCTACCCACACAAGTGAGGTATCATTTTTATCAGGAGACTTGGGGGAACGCTGGGTGGAAGGAAATTTGTGCTTCCTCTCAGATTCCAGAACTTTCTGTCACCGAAATGTGAGGAAAATGTGTTTTTTTAACCAAATTTTGAGGTTTGCAAAGGATTCTGGGTAACAGAACCTGGGCAGAGCCTCACAAGTCACTCCATCTTGGATTCCCCTAGGTCTTTAGTTTTCAAAAATGCACAGGTTTGGTAGGTTTCGAAAGGTGCCGGCTGAGCTAGAGGCCAAATTCTACAAGTAGGCACTTTGCAAAAAATACCTCTGTTTTTTTTCAAAAAATGTGATGTGTCCACATTGTGTTTTGGGGCATTTCCTGTCACGGGCGCTAGGCCTACCCACACAAGTGAGGTATCATTTTTATCGGGAGACTTGGGGGATCGCTGGGTGGAAGGAAATTTGTGGCTCCTCTCAGATTCCAGAACTTTCTGTCACCGAAATGTGAGGAAAATGTGTTTTTTTAGCCAGATTTTGAGGTTTGCAAAGGATTCTGGGTAACAGAACCTGGTCAGAGCCCCACAAGTCACCCCATCTTGGATTCCCCTAGGTCTCTAGTTTTCAATAATGCACAGGTTTGGTAGGTTTCCCTAGGTGCCGGTTGAGCTAGAGGCCAAAATCTACAGGTAGGCACTTTGCAAAAAACACCACTGTTTTCTTTTAAAAAATTTGATGTGTCCACGTTGCGTTTTGGGGCATTTCCTGTCACGGGCGCTAGGCCTACCCACACAAGTGAGGTATCATTTTTATCGGGAGACTTGGGGGAACGCTGGGTGGAAAGAAATTTGTGGCTCCTCTCAGATTCCAGAAATTTCTGTCACAGAAATGTGAGTAACATGTGTTTTTTTAGCCAAAATTGAGGTTTGCAAAGGATTCTGGGTAACAAACCTGGTCAGAGCCCCACAAGTCACCCCATCTTGGATTCCCCTAGGTCTCTAGTTTTCAAAAATGCACAGGTTTGGTAGGTTTCCCTAGGTGCCGGCTGAGCTAGAGGACAAAATCTACAGGTAGGCACTTTGCAAAAAACACCTCTGTTTTCTGTCAAAAAATGGGATTTGTCCACGTTGTGCTTTGGGGCATTTCCTGTCGCGGGCGCTAGGCCTACCCACACAGTGAGGTATCATTTTTCTCGGGAGACTTTGGGGGAACGCTGGGTGGAAGGAAATTTGTGCCTCCTCTCAGATTCCAGGACTTTCTGTCACCAAAATGTGAGGAAAATGTGTTTTTTTAGCCAAATTTTGAGGTTTGCAAAGGATTCTGGGTAGCAGAACCTGGACAGAGCCCCACAAGTCACCCCATTTTGGATTCCCCTAGGTCTCTAGTTTGAAAAAATGCACAGGTTTGGTAGGTTTCGCTAGGTGCCGGCTGAGCTAGAGGCCAAAATCTACAGGTAGGCACTTTGCAAAAAACACCTCTGTTTTCTTTCAAAAAATGTGATGTGTCCACATTGTGTTTTGGGGCATTTCCTGTCACGGGCGCTAGGCCTACCCACACAAGTGAGGGATCATTTTTATCGGGAGACTTGGGGGAACGCTGGGTGGAAGGAAATTTGTGGCTCCTCTCAGATTCCAGAACTTTCTGTCACCGAAATGTGAGGAAAATGTGTTTTTTTAGCCATATTTTGAGGTTTGCAAAGGATTCTGGGTAACAGAACCTGGTCAGAGCCCCACAAGTCACCCCATCTTGGATTCCCCTAGGTCTTTAGTTTTCACAAATGCACAGGTTTGGTAGGTTTCCCTAGGTGCCGGCTGAGCTAGAGGCCAAAATCTACAGATAGGCACTTTGCAAAAAACACCTCTGTTTTCTTTCAAAAAATGTGATGTGTCCATATTGTGTTTTGGGGCATTTCCTGTCACGGGCGCTAGGCCTACCCACACAAGTGAGGTATCATTTTTATCAGGAGACTTGGGGGAACGCTGGGTGGAAAGAAATTTGTGGCTCCTCTCAGATTCCAGAACTTTCTGTCACAGAAATGTGAGGAACATGTGTTTTTTTAGCCAAAATTGAGGTTTGCAAAGGATTCTGGGTAACAGAACCTGGTCAGAGGCCCACAAGTCACCCCATCTTGGATTCCCCTAGGTCTCTAGTTTTCAAAAATGCACAGGTGTGGTAGGTTTCCCTAGGTGCTGGCTGAGCTAGATGCCAAAATCTACAGGTAGGAACTTTGCAAAAAACACCTCTGTTTTCTGTAAAAAAATGGGATGTGTCCACGTTGTGCTTTGGGGCATTTCCTGTCGCGGGCGCTAGGCCTACCCACACAAGTGAGGTATCATTTTTCTCGGGAGACTTTGGGGGAACGCTGGGTGGAAGGAAATTTGTGCCTCCTCTCAGATTCCAGGACTTTCTGTCACCAAAATGTGAGGAAAATGTGTTTTTTTAGCCAAAGTTTGTGTTTGCAAAGGATTCTGGGTAGCAGAACCTGGACAGAGCCCCACAAGTCACCCCATTTTAGATTCCCCTAGGTCTCTAGTTTTAAAAAGTGCACAGGTTTGGTAGGTTTCCCTAGGTGCCGGCTGAGCTAGAGGCCAAAATCTACAGGTAGGCACTTTGCAAAAAACACCTCTGTTTTCTTTCAAAAAATTTGATGTGTCCACATTGTGTTTTGGGGCATTTCCTGTCACGGGCGCTAGGCCTACCCACACAAGTGAGGTATCATTTTTATCGGGAGACTTGGGGGAACGCTGGGTGGGAAGAAATTTGTGGCTTCTCTCAGATTCCAGAAATTTCTGTCACAGAAATGTGAGTAACATGTGTTTTTTTAGCCAAAATTGAGGTTTGCAAAGGATTCTGGGTAACAGAACCTGGTCAGAGCCCCACAAGTCACCCCATCTTGGATTCCCCTAGGTGTCTAGTTTTAAAAAATGCACAGGTTTGGTAGGTTTCCCTAGGTGCCGGCTGAGCTAGAGGCCAAAATCTACAGGTAGGCACTTTGCAAAAAACACCTCTGTTTTCTGTCAAAAAATGGGATGTGTCCACGTTGTGCTTTGGGGCATTTCCTGTCGCGGGCGCTAGGCCTACCCACACAAGTGAGGTATCATTTTTCTCGGGAGACTTTGGGGGAACGCTGGGTGGAAGGAAATTTGTGCCTCCTCTCAGATTCCAGGACTTTCTGTCACCAAAATGTGAGGAAAATGTGTTTTTTTAACCAAATTTTGAGGTTTGCAAAGGATTCTGGGTAGCAGAACCTGGACAGAGCCCCACAAGTCACCCCATTTTGGATTCCCCTAGGTCTCTAGTTTTAAACAATGCACAGGTTTGGTAGGTTTCGCTAGGTGCCGTCTGAGCTAGAGGCCAAAATCTACAGGTAGGCACTTTGCAAAAAACACCTCTGTTTTCTTTCAAAAAATTTGATGTGTCCACATTGTGTTTTGGGGCATTTCCTGTCACGGGCGCTAGGCCTACCCACACAAGTGAGGTATCATTTTTCTCGGGAGACTTGGGGGAACGCTGGGTGGAAGGAAATTCGTGCCTCATCTCAGATTCCAGAACTTTCTGTCACAGAAATGTGAGGAACGTGTTTTTTTAGCCAAAGTTTGAAGTTTGCAAAGGATTCTGGGTAACAGAACCTGGTCAGAGCCCCACAAGTCACCCCATCTTGGATTCCCCTAGGTCTCTAGTTTTCAAAAATGCACAGGTTTGGTATGTTTCCCTAGATGCCGGCTGAGCTAGAGGCCAAAATCTACAGGTAGGCACTTTGCAAAAAACAGCTCTGTTTTCTGTAAAAAAATGGGATGTGTCCACGTTGTTCTTTGGGGCATTTCCTGTCGCGGGCGCTAGGCCTACCCACACAAGTGAGGTATCATTTTTATCGGGAGACTTGGGGGAACGCTGGGTGGAAGGAAATTTGTGCTTCCTCTCAGTTTCCAGGACTTTCTGTCACCGAAATGTGAGGAAAACGTGTTTTTTTAGCCAAATTTTGAGGTTTGCAAAGGATTCTGGGTAACAGAACCTGGGCAGAGTCTCACAAGTCACTCCATCTTGGATTCCCCTTGGTCTTTAGTTTTCAAAAATGCACAGGTTTGGTAGGTTTCCCTAGGTGCCGGCTGAGCTAGAGGCCAAAATCTACAGGTAGGCACTTTGCAAAAAACACCTCTGTTTTCTTTCAAAAAATTTGATGTGTCCACATTGTGTTTTGGGGCATTTCCTGTCGCGGGCGCTAGGCCTACCCACACAAGTGAGGTATCATTTTTCTCGGGAGACTTTGGGGGAACGCTGGGTGGAAGGAAATTCGTGCCTCCTCTCAGATTCTAGAACTTTCTGTCACAGAAATGTGAGGAACGTGTTTTTTTAGCCAAAGTTTGAAGTTTGCAAAGGATTCTGGGTAACAGAACCTGGTCAGAGCCCCACAAGTCACCCCATCTTGGATTCCCCTAGGTCTCTAGTTTTCAAAAATGCACAGGTTTGGTAGGTTTCCCTAGATGCCGGCTGAGCTAGAGGCCAAAATCTACAGGTAGGCACTTTGCAAAAAACAGCTCTGTTTTCTGTTAAAAAATGGGATGTGTCCACGTTGTTCTTTGGGGCATTTCCTGTCGCGGGCGCTAGGCCTACCCACACAAGTGAGGTATCATTTTTATCGGGAGACTTGGGGGAACGCTGGGTGGAAGGAAATTTGTGCTTACTCTCAGATTCCAGGACTTTCTGTCACCGAAATGTGAGGAAAACGTGTTTTTTTAGCCAAATTTTGAGGTTTGCAAAGGATTCTGGGTAACAGAACCTGGGCAGAGCCTCACAAGTCACTCCATCTTGGATTCCCCTAGGTCTTTAGTTTTCAAAAATGCACAGGTTTGGTAGGTTTCCCTAGGTGCCGGCTGAGCTAGAGGCCAAAATCTACAGGTAGGCACTTTGCAAAAAACAACTCTGTTTTTTTTCAAAAAATGTGATGTGTCCACATTGTGTTTTGGGGCATTTCCTGTCACGGGCGCTAGGCCTACCCACACAAGTGAGGTATCATTTCTATCGGGAGACTTGGGGGAACGCTGGGTGGAAGGAAATTTGTGGCTCCTCTCAGATTCCAGAACTTTCTGTCACCGAAATGTGAGGAAAATGTGTTTTTTTAGCCAGATTTTGAGGTTTGCAAAGGATTCTGGGTAACAGAACCTGGTCAGAGCCCCACAAGTCACCCCATCTTGGATTCCCCTAGGTCTCTAGTTTTCAATAATGCACAGGTTTGGTAGGTTTCCCTAGGTGCCGGCTGAGCTAGAGGCCAAAATCTACAGGTAGGCACTTTGCAAAAAACACCACTGTTTTCTTTCAAAAAATGTGATGTGTCCACGTTGCGTTTTGGGGCATTTCCTGTCACGGGCGCTAGGCCTACCCACACAAGTGAGGTATCATTTTTATCGGGAGACTTGGGGGAACGCTGGGTGGAAAGAAATTTGTGGCTCCTCTCAGATTCCAGAAATTTCTGTCACAGAAATGTGAGTAACGTGTTTTTTTAGCCAAAATTGAGGTTTGCAAAGGATTCTGGGTAACAAACCTGGTCAGAGCCCCACAACTCACCCCATCTTGGATTCCCCTAGGTCTCTAGTTTTCAAAAATGCACAGGTTTGGTAGGTTTCCCTAGGTGCCGGCTGAGCTAGAGGCCAAAATCTACAGGTAGGCACTTTGCAAAAAACACCTCTGTTTTCTGTCAAAAAATGGGATGTGTCCACGTTGTGCTTTGGGGCATTTCCTGTCGCGGGCGCTAGGCCTACCCACACAAGTGAGGTATCATTTTTCTCGGGAGACTTTGGGGGAACGCTGGGTGGAAGGAAATTTGTGCCTCCTCTCAGATTCCAGGACTTTCTGTCACCAAAATGTGAGGAAAATGTGTTTTTTTAGCCAAATTTTGAGGTTTGCAAAGGATTCTGGGTAGCAGAACCTGGACAGAGCCCCACAAGTCACCCCATTTTGGATTCCCCTAGGTCTCTAGTTTGAAAAAATGCACAGGTTTGGTAGGTTTCGCTAGGTGCCGGCTGAGCTAGAGGCCAAAATCTACAGGTAGGCACTTTGCAAAAAACACCTCTGTTTTCTTTCAAAAAATGTGATGTGTCCACATTGTGTTTTGGGGCATTTCCTGTCACGGGCGCTAGGCCTACCCACACAAGTGAGGTATCATTTTTATCGGGAGACTTGGGGGGAACGCTGGGTGGAAGGAAATTTGTGGCTCCTCTCAGATTCCAGAACTTTCTGTCACCGAAATGTGAGGAAAATGTGTTTTTTTAGCCATATTTTGAGGTTTGCAAAGGATTCTGGGTAACAGAACCTGGTCAGAGCCCCACAAGTCACCCCATCTTGGATTCCCCTAGGTCTTTAGTTTTCACAAATGCACAGGTTTGGTAGGTTTCCCTAGGTGCCGGCTGAGCTAGAGGCCAAAATCTACAGATAGGCACTTTGCAAAAAACACCTGTGTTTTCTTTAAAAAAATGTGATGTGTCCACATTGTGTTTTGGGGCATTTCCTGTCACGGGCGCTAGGCCTACCCACACAAGTGAGGTATCATTTTTATCAGGAGACTTGGGGGAACGCTGGGTGGAAGGAAATTCGTGCCTCCTCTCAGATTCCAGAACTTTCTGTCACAGAAATGTGAGGAACGTGTTTTTTTAGCCAAAGTTTGAAGTTTGCAAAGGATTCTGGGTAACAGAACCTGGTCAGAGCCCCACAAGTCACCCCATCTTGGATTCCCCCAGGTCTCTAGTTTTCAAAAATGCACAGGTTTGGTAGGTTTCCCTAGATGCCGGCTGAGCTAGAGGCCAAAATCTACAGGTAGGCACTTTGCAAAAAACAGCTCTGTTTTCTGTAAAAAAATGGGATGTGTCCACGTTGTTCTTTGGGGCATTTCCTGTCGCGGGCGCTAGGCCTACCCACACAAGTGAGGTATCATTTTTATCGGGAGACTTGGGGGAACGCTGGGTGGAAGGAAATTTGTGCTTCCTCTCAGATTCCAGGACTTTCTGTCACCGAAATGTGAGGAAAACGTGTTTTTTTAGCCAAATTTTGAGGTTTGCAAAGGATTCTGGGTAACAGAACCTGGTCAGAGCCCCACAAGTCACCCCATCTTGGATTCCCCTAGGTCTCTAGTTTTCAATAATGCACAGGTTTGGTAGGTTTCCCTAGGTGCCGGCTGAGCTAGAGGCCAAAATCTACAGATAGGCACTTTGCAAAAAACACCTCTGTTTTCTTTAAAAAAAATTGATGTGTCCACATTGTGTTTTGGGGCATTTCCTGTCACGGGCGCTAGGCCTACCCACACAAGTGAGGTATCATTTTTATCAGGAGACTTGGGGGAACGCTGGGTGGAAGGAAATTCGTGCCTCCTCTCAGATTCCAGAACTTTCTGTCACCAAAATGTGAGGAAAATGTGTTTTTTTTAGCCAAATTTTGAGGTTTGCAAAGGATTCTGGGTAGCAGAACCTGGACAGAGCCCCACAAGTCACCCCATTTTGGATTCCCCTAGGTCTCTAGTTTGAAAAAATGCACAGGTTTGGTAGGTTTCGCTAGGTGCCGGCTGAGCTAGAGGCCAAAATCTACAGGTAGGCACTTTGCAAAAAACAGCTCTGTTTTCTGTAAAAAAATGGGATGTGTCCACGTTGTTCTTTGGGGCATTTCCTGTCGCGGGCGCTAGGCCTACCCACACAAGTGAGGTATCATTTTTCTCGGGAGACTTTGGGGGAACGCTGGGTGGAAGGAAATTTGTGCCTCCTCTCAGATTCCAGGACTTTCTGTCACCAAAATGTGAGGAAAATGTGTTTTTTTAGCCAAATTTTGAGGTTTGCAAAGGATTCTGGGTAGCAGAACCTGGACAGAGCCCCACAAGTCACCCCATTTTGGATTCCCCTAGGTCTCTAGTTTGAAAAAATGCACAGGTTTGGTAGGTTTCGCTAGGTGCCGGCTGAGCTAGAGGCCAAAATCTACAGGTAGGCACTTTGCAAAAAACACCTCTGTTTTCTTTCAAAAAATGTGATGTGTCCACATTGTGTTTTGGGGCATTTCCTGTCACGGGCGCTAGGCCTACCCACACAAGTGAGGTATCATTTTTATCGGGAGACTTGGGGGAACGCTGGGTGGAAGGAAATTTGTGGCTCCTCTCAGATTCCAGAACTTTCTGTCACCGAAATGTGAGGAAAATGTGTTTTTTTAGCCATATTTTGAGGTTTGCAAAGGATTCTGGGTAACAGAACCTGGTCAGAGCCCCACAAGTCACCCCATCTTGGATTCCCCTAGGTCTTTAGTTTTCACAAATGCACAGGTTTGGTAGGTTTCCCTAGGTGCCGGCTGAGCTAGAGGCCAAAATCTACAGATAGGCACTTTGCAAAAAACACCTCTGTTTTCTTTAAAAAAATGTGATGTGTCCATATTGTGTTTTGGGGCATTTCCTGTCACGGGCGCTAGGCCTACCCACACAAGTGAGGTATCATTTTTATCAGGAGACTTGGGGGAACGCTGGGTGGAAAGAAATTTGTGGCTCCTCTCAGATTCCAGAACTTTCTGTCACAGAAATGTGAGGAACATGTGTTTTTTTAGCCAAAATTGAGGTTTGCAAAGGATTCTGGGTAACAGAACCTGGTCAGAGCCCCACAAGTCACCCCATCTTGGATTCCCCTAGGTCTCTAGTTTTCAAAAATGCACAGGCTTGGTAGGTTTCCCTAGATGCCGGCTGAGCTAGAGGCCAAAATCTACAGGTAGGCACTTTGCAAAAAACAGCTCTGTTTTCTGTAAAAAAATGGGATGTGTCCACGTTGTTCTTTGGGGCATTTCCTGTCGCGGGCGCTAGGCCTACCCACACAAGTGAGGTATCATTTTTATCGGGAGACTTGGGGGAACGCTTGGTGGAAGGAAATTTGTGCTTCCTCTCAGATTCCAGGACTTTCTGTCACCGAAATGAGAGGAAAACGTGTTTTTTTAGCCAAATTTTGAGGTTTGCAAAGGATTCTGGGTAACAGAACCTGGGCAGAGTCTCACAAGTCACTCCATCTTGGATTCCCCTTGGTCTTTAGTTTTCAAAAATGCACAGGTTTGGTAGGTTTCCCTAGGTGCCGGCTGAGCTAGAGGCCAAAATCTACTGGTAGGCACTTTGCAAAAAACACCTCTGTTTTCTTTCAAAAAATTTGATGTGTCCACATTGTGTTTTGGGGCATTTCCTGTCGCGGGCGCTAGGCCTACCCACACAAGTGAGGTATCATTTTTCTCGGGAGACTTTGGGGGAACGCTGGGTGGAAGGAAATTCGTGCCTCCTCTCAGATTCCAGAACTTTCTGTCACAGAAATGTGAGGAACGTGTTTTTTTAGCCAAAGTTTGAAGTTTGCAAAGGATTCTGGGTAACAGAACCTGGTCAGAGCCCCACAAGTCACCCCATCTTGGATTCCCCTAGGTCTCTAGTTTTCAAAAATGCACAGGTTTGGTAGGTTTCCCTAGATGCCGGCTGAGCTAGAGGCCAAAATCTACAGGTAGGCACTTTGCAAAAAACAGCTCTGTTTTCTGTAAAAAAATGGGATGTGTCCACGTTGTTCTTTGGGGCATTTCCTGTCGCGGGCGCTAGGCCTACCCACACAAGTGAGGTATCATTTTTATCAGGAGACTTGGGGGAACGCTGGGTGGAAGGAAATTCGTGCCTCCTCTCAGATTCCAGAACTTTCTGTCACCAAAATGTGAGGAAAATGTGTTTTTTTAGCCAAATTTTGAGGTTTGCAAAGGATTCTGGGTAGCAGAACCTGGACAGAGCCCCACAAGTCACCCCATTTTGGATTCCCCTAGGTCTCTAGTTTGAAAAAATGCACAGGTTTGGTAGGTTTCGCTAGGTGCCGGCTGAGCTAGAGGCCAAAATCTACAGGTAGGCACTTTGCAAAAAACAGCTCTGTTTTCTGTAAAAAAATGGGATGTGTCCACGTTGTTCTTTGGGGCATTTCCTGTCGCGGGCGCTAGGCCTACCCACACAAGTGAGGTATCATTTTTCTCGGGAGACTTTGGGGGAACGCTGGGTGGAAGGAAATTTGTGCCTCCTCTCAGATTCCAGGACTTTCTGTCACCAAAATGTGAGGAAAATGTGTTTTTTTAGCCAAATTTTGAGGTTTGCAAAGGATTCTGGGTAGCAGAACCTGGACAGAGCCCCACAAGTCACCCCATTTTGGATTCCCCTAGGTCTCTAGTTTGAAAAAATGCACAGGTTTGGTAGGTTTCGCTAGGTGCCGGCTGAGCTAGAGGCCAAAATCTACAGGTAGGCACTTTGCAAAAAACACCTCTGTTTTCTTTCAAAAAATTTGATGTGTCCACATTGTGTTTTGGGGCATTTCCTGTCACGGGCGCTAGGCCTACCCACACAAGTGAGGTATCATTTTTATCGGGAGACTTGGGGGAACGCTGGGTGGAAGGAAATTTGTGGCTCCTCTCAGATTCCAGAACTTTCTGTCACCGAAATGTGAGGAAAATGTGTTTTTTTAGCCATATTTTGAGGTTTGCAAAGGATTCTGGGTAACAGAACCTGGTCAGAGCCCCACAAGTCACCCCATCTTGGATTCCCCTAGGTCTTTAGTTTTCACAAATGCACAGGTTTGGTAGGTTTCCCTAGGTGCCGGCTGAGCTAGAGGCCAAAATCTACAGATAGGCACTTTGCAAAAAACACCTCTGTTTTCTTTAAAAAAATGTGATGTGTCCATATTGTGTTTTGGGGCATTTCCTGTCACGGGCGCTAGGCCTACCCACACAAGTGAGGTATCATTTTTATCAGGAGACTTGGGGGAACGCTGGGTGGAAAGAAATTTGTGGCTCCTCTCAGATTCCAGAACTTTCTGTCACAGAAATGTGAGGAACATGTGTTTTTTTAGCCAAAATTGAGGTTTGCAAAGGATTCTGGGTAACAGAACCTGGTCAGAGCCCCACAAGTCACCCCATCTTGGATTCCCCTAGGTGTCTAGTTTTAAAAAATGTACAGGTTTGGTAGGTTTCCCTAGATGCCGGCTGAGCTAGAGGCCAAAATCTACAGGTAGGCACTTTGCAAAAAACAGCTCTGTTTTCTGTAAAAAAATGGGATGTGTCCACGTTGTTCTTTGGGGCATTTCCTGTCGCGGGCGCTAGGCCTACCCACACAAGTGAGGTATCATTTTTATCAGGAGACTTGGGGGAACGCTGGGTGGAAGGAAATTCGTGCCTCCTCTCAGATTCCAGAACTTTCTGTCACCAAAATGTGAGGAAAATGTGTTTTTTTAGCCAAATTTTGAGGTTTGCAAAGGATTCTGGGTAGCAGAACCTGGACAGAGCCCCACAAGTCACCCCATTTTGGATTCCCCTAGGTCTCTAGTTTGAAAAAATGCACAGGTTTGGTAGGTTTCGCTAGGTGCCGGCTGAGCTAGAGGCCAAAATCTACAGGTAGGCACTTTGCAAAAAACAGCTCTGTTTTCTGTAAAAAAATGGGATGTGTCCACGTTGTTCTTTGGGGCATTTCCTGTCGCGGGCGCTAGGCCTACCCACACAAGTGAGGTATCATTTTTCTCGGGAGACTTTGGGGGAACGCTGGGTGGAAGGAAATTTGTGCCTCCTCTCAGATTCCAGGACTTTCTGTCACCAAAATGTGAGGAAAATGTGTTTTTTTAGCCAAATTTTGAGGTTTGCAAAGGATTCTGGGTAGCAGAACCTGGACAGAGCCCCACAAGTCACCCCATTTTGGATTCCCCTAGGTCTCTAGTTTGAAAAAATGCACAGGTTTGGTAGGTTTCGCTAGGTGCCGGCTGAGCTAGAGGCCAAAATCTACAGGTAGGCACTTTGCAAAAAACACCTCTGTTTTCTTTCAAAAAATTTGATGTGTCCACATTGTGTTTTGGGGCATTTCCTGTCACGGGCGCTAGGCCTACCCACACAAGTGAGGTATCATTTTTATCGGGAGACTTGGGGGAACGCTGGGTGGAAGGAAATTTGTGGCTCCTCTCAGATTCCAGAACTTTCTGTCACCGAAATGTGAGGAAAATGTGTTTTTTTAGCCATATTTTGAGGTTTGCAAAGGATTCTGGGTAACAGAACCTGGTCAGAGCCCCACAAGTCACCCCATCTTGGATTCCCCTAGGTCTTTAGTTTTCACAAATGCAAAGGTTTGGTAGGTTTCCCTAGGTGCCGGCTGAGCTAGAGGCCAAAATCTACAGATAGGCACTTTGCAAAAAACACCTCTGTTTTCTTTAAAAAAATGTGATGTGTCCATATTGTGTTTTGGGGCATTTCCTGTCACGGGCGCTAGGCCTACCCACACAAGTGAGGTATCATTTTTATCAGGAGACTTGGGGGAACGCTGGGTGGAAAGAAATTTGTGGCTCCTCTCAGATTCCAGAACTTTCTGTCACAGAAATGTGAGGAACATGTGTTTTTTTAGCCAAAATTGAGGTTTGCAAAGGATTCTGGGTAACAGAACCTGGTCAGAGCCCCACAAGTCACCCCATCTTGGATTCCCCTAGGTGTCTAGTTTTAAAAAATGCACAGGTTTGGTAGGTTTCCCTAGGTGCCGGCTGAGCTAGAGGCCAAAATCTACAGGTAGGCACTTTGCAAAAAACACCTCTGTTTTCTGTCAAAAAATGGGATGTGTCCACGTTGTGCTTTGGGGCATTTCCTGTCGCGGGCGCTAGGCCTACCCACACAAGTGAGGTATCATTTTTCTCGGGAGACTTTGGGGGAACGCTGGGTGGAAGGAAATTTGTGCCTCCTCTCAGATTCCAGGACTTTCTGTCACCAAAATGTGAGGAAAATGTGTTTTTTTAACCAAATTTTGAGGTTTGCAAAGGATTCTGGGTAGCAGAACCTGGACAGAGCCCCACAAGTCACCCCATTTTGGATTCCCCTAGGTCTCTAGTTTTAAACAATGCACAGGTTTGGTAGGTTTCGCTAGGTGCCGTCTGAGCTAGAGGCCAAAATCTACAGGTAGGCACTTTGCAAAAAACACCTCTGTTTTCTTTCAAAAAATGTGATGTGTCCACATTGTGTTTTGGGGCATTTCCTGTCACGGGCGCTAGGCCTACCCACACAAGTGAGGTATCATTTTTCTCGGGAGACTTGGGGGAACGCTGGGTGGAAGGAAATTCGTGCCTCATCTCAGATTCCAGAACTTTCTGTCACAGAAATGTGAGGAACGTGTTTTTTTAGCCAAAGTTTGAAGTTTGCAAAGGATTCTGGGTAACAGAACCTGGTCAGAGCCCCACAAGTCACCCCATCTTGGATTCCCCTAGGTCTCTAGTTTTCAAAAATGCACAGGTTTGGTATGTTTCCCTAGATGCCGGCTGAGCTAGAGGCCAAAATCTACAGGTAGGCACTTTGCAAAAAACAGCTCTGTTTTCTGTAAAAAAATGGGATGTGTCCACGTTGTTCTTTGGGGCATTTCCTGTCGCGGGCGCTAGGCCTACCCACACAAGTGAGGTATCATTTTTATCGGGAGACTTGGGGGAACGCTGGGTGGAAGGAAATTTGTGCTTCCTCTCAGTTTCCAGGACTTTCTGTCACCGAAATGTGAGGAAAACGTGTTTTTTTAGCCAAATTTTGAGGTTTGCAAAGGATTCTGGGTAACAGAACCTGGGCAGAGTCTCACAAGTCACTCCATCTTGGATTCCCCTTGGTCTTTAGTTTTCAAAAATGCACAGGTTTGGTAGGTTTCCCTAGGTGCCGGCTGAGCTAGAGGCCAAAATCTACAGGTAGGCACTTTGCAAAAAACACCTCTGTTTTCTTTCAAAAAATTTGATGTGTCCACATTGTGTTTTGGGGCATTTCCTGTCGCGGGCGCTAGGCCTACCCACACAAGTGAGGTATCATTTTTCTCGGGAGACTTTGGGGGAACGCTGGGTGGAAGGAAATTCGTGCCTCCTCTCAGATTCTAGAACTTTCTGTCACAGAAATGTGAGGAACGTGTTTTTTTAGCCAAAGTTTGAAGTTTGCAAAGGATTCTGGGTAACAGAACCTGGTCAGAGCCCCACAAGTCACCCCATCTTGGATTCCCCTAGGTCTCTAGTTTTCAAAAATGCACAGGTTTGGTAGGTTTCCCTAGATGCCGGCTGAGCTAGAGGCCAAAATCTACAGGTAGGCACTTTGCAAAAAACAGCTCTGTTTTCTGTAAAAAAATGGGATGTGTCCACGTTGTTCTTTGGGGCATTTCCTGTCGCGGGCGCTAGGCCTACCCACACAAGTGAGGTATCATTTTTATCGGGAGACTTGGGGGAACGCTGGGTGGAAGGAAATTTGTGCTTACTCTCAGATTCCAGGACTTTCTGTCACCGAAATGTGAGGAAAACGTGTTTTTTTAGCCAAATTTTGAGGTTTGCAAAGGATTCTGGGTAACAGAACCTGGGCAGAGCCTCACAAGTCACTCCATCTTGGATTCCCCTAGGTCTTTAGTTTTCAAAAATGCACAGGTTTGGTAGGTTTCCCTAGGTGCCGGCTGAGCTAGAGGCCAAAATCTACAGGTAGGCACTTTGCAAAAAACAACTCTGTTTTTTTTCAAAAAATGTGATGTGTCCACATTGTGTTTTGGGGCATTTCCTGTCACGGGCGCTAGGCCTACCCACACAAGTGAGGTATCATTTCTATCGGGAGACTTGGGGGAACGCTGGGTGGAAGGAAATTTGTGGCTCCTCTCAGATTCCAGAACTTTCTGTCACCGAAATGTGAGGAAAATGTGTTTTTTTAGCCAGATTTTGAGGTTTGCAAAGGATTCTGGGTAACAGAACCTGGTCAGAGCCCCACAAGTCACCCCATCTTGGATTCCCCTAGGTCTCTAGTTTTCAATAATGCACAGGTTTGGTAGGTTTCCCTAGGTGCCGGCTGAGCTAGAGGCCAAAATCTACAGGTAGGCACTTTGCAAAAAACACCACTGTTTTCTTTCAAAAAATGTGATGTGTCCACGTTGCGTTTTGGGGCATTTCCTGTCACGGGCGCTAGGCCTACCCACACAAGTGAGGTATCATTTTTATCGGGAGACTTGGGGGAACGCTGGGTGGAAAGAAATTTGTGGCTCCTCTCAGATTCCAGAAATTTCTGTCACAGAAATGTGAGTAACGTGTTTTTTTAGCCAAAATTGAGGTTTGCAAAGGATTCTGGGTAACAAACCTGGTCAGAGCCCCACAACTCACCCCATCTTGGATTCCCCTAGGTCTCTAGTTTTCAAAAATGCACAGGTTTGGTAGGTTTCCCTAGGTGCCGGCTGAGCTAGAGGCCAAAATCTACAGGTAGGCACTTTGCAAAAAACACCTCTGTTTTCTGTCAAAAAATGGGATGTGTCCACGTTGTGCTTTGGGGCATTTCCTGTCGCGGGCGCTAGGCCTACCCACACAAGTGAGGTATCATTTTTCTCGGGAGACTTTGGGGGAACGCTGGGTGGAAGGAAATTTGTGCCTCCTCTCAGATTCCAGGACTTTCTGTCACCAAAATGTGAGGAAAATGTGTTTTTTTAGCCAAATTTTGAGGTTTGCAAAGGATTCTGGGTAGCAGAACCTGGACAGAGCCCCACAAGTCACCCCATTTTGGATTCCCCTAGGTCTCTAGTTTGAAAAAATGCACAGGTTTGGTAGGTTTCGCTAGGTGCCGGCTGAGCTAGAGGCCAAAATCTACAGGTAGGCACTTTGCAAAAAACACCTCTGTTTTCTTTCAAAAAATGTGATGTGTCCACATTGTGTTTTGGGGCATTTCCTGTCACGGGCGCTAGGCCTACCCACACAAGTGAGGTATCATTTTTATCGGGAGACTTGGGGGGAACGCTGGGTGGAAGGAAATTTGTGGCTCCTCTCAGATTCCAGGACTTTCTGTCACCGAAATGTGAGGAAAATGTGTTTTTTTAGCCATATTTTGAGGTTTGCAAAGGATTCTGGGTAACAGAACCTGGTCAGAGCCCCACAAGTCACCCCATCTTGGATTCCCCTAGGTCTTTAGTTTTCACAAATGCACAGGTTTGGTAGGTTTCCCTAGGTGCCGGCTGAGCTAGAGGCCAAAATCTACAGATAGGCACTTTGCAAAAAACACCTGTGTTTTCTTTAAAAAAATGTGATGTGTCCACATTGTGTTTTGGGGCATTTCCTGTCACGGGCGCTAGGCCTACCCACACAAGTGAGGTTTCATTTTTATCAGGAGACTTGGGGGAACGCTGGGTGGAAGGAAATTCGTGCCTCCTCTCAGATTCCAGAACTTTCTGTCACAGAAATGTGAGGAACGTGTTTTTTTAGCCAAAGTTTGAAGTTTGCAAAGGATTCTGGGTAACAGAACCTGGTCAGAGCCCCACAAGTCACCCCATCTTGGATTCCCCCAGGTCTCTAGTTTTCAAAAATGCACAGGTTTGGTAGGTTTCCCTAGATGCCGGCTGAGCTAGAGGCCAAAATCTACAGGTAGGCACTTTGCAAAAAACAGCTCTGTTTTCTGTAAAAAAATGGGATGTGTCCACGTTGTTCTTTGGGGCATTTCCTGTCGCGGGCGCTAGGCCTACCCACACAAGTGAGGTATCATTTTTATCGGGAGACTTGGGGGAACGCTGGGTGGAAGGAAATTTGTGCTTCCTCTCAGATTCCAGGACTTTCTGTCACCGAAATGTGAGGAAAACGTGTTTTTTTAGCCACATTTTGAGGTTTGCAAAGGATTCTGGGTAACAGAACCTGGGCAGAGCCTCACAAGTCACTCCATCTTGTATTCCCCTAGGTCTTTAGTTTTCAAAAATGCACAGGTTTGGTAGGTTTCCCTAGGTGCCGGCTGAGCTAGAGGCCAAAATCTACAGGTAGGCACTTTGCAAAAAACACCTCTGTTTTTTTTCAAAAAATGTGATGTGTCCACATTGTGTTTTGGGGCATTTCCTGTCACGGGCGCTAGGCCTACCCACACAAGTGAGGTATCATTTCTATCGGGAGAGTTGGGGGAACGCTGGGTGGAAGGATATTTGTGGCTCCTATCAGATTCCAGAACTTTCTGTCACCGAAATGTGAGGAAAATGTGTTTTTTTAGCCAGATTTTGAGGTTTGCAAAGGATTCTGGGTAACAGAACCTGGTCAGAGCCCCACAAGTCACCCCATCTTGGATTCCCCTAGGTCTCTAGTTTTCAATAATGCACAGGTTTGGTAGGTTTCCCTAGGTGCCGGCTGAGCTAGAGGCCAAAATCTACAGATAGGCACTTTGCAAAAAACACCTCTGTTTTCTTTAAAAAAATTTGATGTGTCCACATTGTGTTTTGGGGCATTTCCTGTCACGGGCGCTAGGCCTACCCACACAAGTGAGGTATCATTTTTATCAGGAGACTTGGGGGAACGCTGGGTGGAAGGAAATTCGTGCCTCCTCTCAGATTCCAGAACTTTCTGTCACCAAAATGTGAGGAAAATGTGTTTTTTTAGCCAAATTTTGAGGTTTGCAAAGGATTCTGGTACAGAACCTGGACAGAGCCCCACAAGTCACCCCATTTTGGATTCCCCTAGGTCTCTAGTTTGAAAAAATGCACAGGTTTGGTAGGTTTCGCTAGGTGCCGGCTGAGCTAGAGGCCAAAATCTACAGGTAGGCACTTTGCAAAAAACAGCTCTGTTTTCTGTAAAAAAATGGGATGTGTCCACGTTGTTCTTTGGGGCATTTCCTGTCGCGGGCGCTAGGCCTACCCACACAAGTGAGGTATCATTTTTCTCGGGAGACTTTGGGGGAACGCTGGGTGGAAGGAAATTTGTGCCTCCTCTCAGATTCCAGGACTTTCTGTCACCAAAATGTGAGGAAAATGTGTTTTTTTAGCCAAATTTTGAGGTTTGCAAAGGATTCTGGGTAGCAGAACCTGGACAGAGCCCCACAAGTCACCCCATTTTGGATTCCCCTAGGTCTCTAGTTTGAAAAAATGCACAGGTTTGGTAGGTTTCGCTAGGTGCCGGCTGAGCTAGAGGCCAAAATCTACAGGTAGGCACTTTGCAAAAAACACCTCTGTTTTCTTTCAAAAAATGTGATGTGTCCACATTGTGTTTTGGGGCATTTCCTGTCACGGGCGCTAGGCCTACCCACACAAGTGAGGTATCATTTTTATCGGGAGACTTGGGGGAACGCTGGGTGGAAGGAAATTTGTGGCTCCTCTCAGATTCCAGAACTTTCTGTCACCGAAATGTGAGGAAAATGTGTTTTTTTAGCCAAAGTTTGAAGTTTGCAAAGGATTCTGGGTAACAGAACCTGGTCAGAGCCCCACAAGTCACCCCATCTTGGATTCCCCCAGGTCTCTAGTTTTCAAAAATGCACAGGTTTGGTAGGTTTCCCTAGATGCCGGCTGAGCTAGAGGCCAAAATCTACAGGTAGGCACTTTGCAAAAAACAGCTCTGTTTTCTGTAAAAAAATGGGATGTGTCCACGTTGTTCTTTGGGGCATTTCCTGTCGCGGGCGCTAGGCCTACCCACACAAGTGAGGTATCATTTTTATCGGGAGACTTGGGGGAACGCTGGGTGGAAGGAAATTTGTGCTTCCTCTCAGATTCCAGGACTTTCTGTCACCGAAATGTGAGGAAAACGTGTTTTTTTAGCCAAATTTTGAGGTTTGCAAAGGATTCTGGGTAACAGAACCTGGGCAGAGCCTCACAAGTCACTCCATCTTGTATTCCCCTAGGTCTTTAGTTTTCAAAAATGCACAGGTTTGGTAGGTTTCCCTAGGTGCCGGCTGAGCTAGAGGCCAAAATCTACAGGTAGGCACTTTGCAAAAAACACCTCTGTTTTTTTTCTAAAAATGTGATGTGTCCACATTGTGTTTTGGGGCATTTCCTGTCACGGGCGCTAGGCCTACCCACACAAGTGAGGTATCATTTCTATCGGGAGAGTTGGGGGAACGCTGGGTGGAAGGAAATTTGTGGCTCCTATCAGATTCCAGAACTTTCTGTCACCGAAATGTGAGGAAAATGTGTTTTTTTAGCCAGATTTTGAGGTTTGCAAAGGATTCTGGGTAACAGAACCTGGTCAGAGCCCCACAAGTCACCCCATCTTGGATTCCCCTAGGTCTCTAGTTTTCAATAATGCACAGGTTTGGTAGGTTTCCCTAGGTGCCGGCTGAGCTAGAGGCCAAAATCTACAGATAGGCACTTTGCAAAAAACACCTCTGTTTTCTTTAAAAAAATTTGATGTGTCCACATTGTGTTTTGGGGCATTTCCTGTCACGGGCGCTAGGCCTACCCACACAAGTGAGGTATCATTTTTATCAGGAGACTTGGGGGAACGCTGGGTGGAAGGAAATTCGTGGCTCCTCTCAGATTCCAGAACTTTCTGTCACCAAAATGTGAGGAAAATGTGTTTTTTTAGCCAAATTTTGAGGTTTGCAAAGGATTCTGGGTAGCAGAACCTGGACAGAGCCCCACAAGTCACCCCATTTTGGATTCCCCTAGGTCTCTAGTTTGAAAAAATGCACAGGTTTGGTAGGTTTCGCTAGGTGCCGGCTGAGCTAGAGGCCAAAATCTACAGGTAGGCACTTTGCAAAAAACAGCTCTGTTTTCTGTAAAAAAATGGGATGTGTCCACGTTGTTCTTTGGGGCATTTCCTGTCGCGGGCGCTAGGCCTACCCACACAAGTGAGGTATCATTTTTCTCGGGAGACTTTGGGGGAACGCTGGGTGGAAGGAAATTTGTGCCTCCTCTCAGATTCCAGGACTTTCTGTCACCAAAATGTGAGGAAAATGTGTTTTTTTAGCCAAATTTTGAGGTTTGCAAAGGATTCTGGGTAGCAGAACCTGGACAGAGCCCCACAAGTCACCCCATTTTGGATTCCCCTAGGTCTCTAGTTTGAAAAAATGCACAGGTTTGGTAGGTTTCGCTAGGTGCCGGCTGAGCTAGAGGCCAAAATCTACAGGTAGGCACTTTGCAAAAAACACCTCTGTTTTCTTTCAAAAAATGTGATGTGTCCACATTGTGTTTTGGGGCATTTCCTGTCACGGGCGCTAGGCCTACCCACACAAGTGAGGTATCATTTTTATCGGGAGACTTGGGGGAACGCTGGGTGGAAGGAAATTTGTGGCTCCTCTCAGATTCCAGAACTTTCTGTCACCGAAATGTGAGGAAAATGTGTTTTTTTAGCCATATTTTGAGGTTTGCAAAGGATTCTGGGTAACAGAACCTGGTCAGAGCCCCACAAGTCACCCCATCTTGGATTCCCCTAGGTCTTTAGTTTTCACAAATGCACAGGTTTGGTAGGTTTCCCTAGGTGCCGGCTGAGCTAGAGGCCAAAATCTACAGATAGGCACTTTGCAAAAAACACCTCTGTTTTCTTTAAAAAAATGTGATGTGTCCATATTGTGTTTTGGGGCATTTCCTGTCACGGGCGCTAGGCCTACCCACACAAGTGAGGTATCATTTTTATCAGGAGACTTGGGGGAACGCTGGGTGGAAAGAAATTTGTGGCTCCTCTCAGATTCCAGAACTTTCTGTCACAGAAATGTGAGGAACATGTGTTTTTTTAGCCAAAATTGAGGTTTGCAAAGGATTCTGGGTAACAGAACCTGGTCAGAGCCCCACAAGTCACCCCATCTTGGATTCCCCTAGGTCTCTAGTTTTCAAAAATGCACAGGTTTGGTAGGTTTCCCTAGGTGCCGGCTGAGCTAGAGGCCAAAATCTACAGGTAGGCACTTTGCAAAAAACACCTCTGTTTTCTGTCAAAAAATGGGATGTGTCCACGTTGTGCTTTGGGGCATTTCCTGTCGCGGGCGCTAGGCCTACCCACACAAGTGAGGTATCATTTTTCTCGGGAGACTTTGGGGGAACGCTGGGTGGAAGGAAATTTGTGCCTCCTCTCAGATTCCAGGACTTTCTGTCACCAAAATGTGAGGAAAATGTGTTTTTTTAACCAAATTTTGAGGTTTGCAAAGGATTCTGGGTAGCAGAACCTGGACAGAGCCCCACAAGTCACCCCATTTTGGATTCCCCTAGGTCTCTAGTTTTAAACAATGCACAGGTTTGGTAGGTTTCGCTAGGTGCCGTCTGAGCTAGAGGCCAAAATCTACAGGTAGGCACTTTGCAAAAAACACCTCTGTTTTCTTTCAAAAAATGTGATGTGTCCACATTGTGTTTTGGGGCATTTCCTGTCACGGGCGCTAGGCCTACCCACACAAGTGAGGTATCATTTTTCTCGGGAGACTTGGGGGAACGCTGGGTGGAAGGAAATTCGTGCCTCATCTCAGATTCCAGAACTTTCTGTCACAGAAATGTGAGGAACGTGTTTTTTTAGCCAAAGTTTGAAGTTTGCAAAGGATTCTGGGTAACAGAACCTGGTCAGAGCCCCACAAGTCACCCCATCTTGGATTCCCCTAGGTCTCTAGTTTTCAAAAATGCACAGGTTTGGTATGTTTCCCTAGATGCCGGCTGAGCTAGAGGCCAAAATCTACAGGTAGGCACTTTGCAAAAAACAGCTCTGTTTTCTGTAAAAAAATGGGATGTGTCCACGTTGTTCTTTGGGGCATTTCCTGTCGCGGGCGCTAGGCCTACCCACACAAGTGAGGTATCATTTTTATCGGGAGACTTGGGGGAACGCTGGGTGGAAGGAAATTTGTGCTTCCTCTCAGTTTCCAGGACTTTCTGTCACCGAAATGTGAGGAAAACGTGTTTTTTTAGCCAAATTTTGAGGTTTGCAAAGGATTCTGGGTAACAGAACCTGGGCAGAGTCTCACAAGTCACTCCATCTTGGATTCCCCTTGGTCTTTAGTTTTCAAAAATGCACAGGTTTGGTAGGTTTCCCTAGGTGCCGGCTGAGCTAGAGGCCAAAATCTACAGGTAGGCACTTTGCAAAAAACACCTCTGTTTTCTTTCAAAAAATTTGATGTGTCCACATTGTGTTTTGGGGCATTTCCTGTCGCGGGCGCTAGGCCTACCCACACAAGTGAGGTATCATTTTTCTCGGGAGACTTTGGGGGAACGCTGGGTGGAAGGAAATTCGTGCCTCCTCTCAGATTCTAGAACTTTCTGTCACAGAAATGTGAGGAACGTGTTTTTTTAGCCAAAGTTTGAAGTTTGCAAAGGATTCTGGGTAACAGAACCTGGTCAGAGCCCCACAAGTCACCCCATCTTGGATTCCCCTAGGTCTCTAGTTTTCAAAAATGCACAGGTTTGGTAGGTTTCCCTAGATGCCGGCTGAGCTAGAGGCCAAAATCTACAGGTAGGCACTTTGCAAAAAACAGCTCTGTTTTCTGTAAAAAAATGGGATGTGTCCACGTTGTTCTTTGGGGCATTTCCTGTCGCGGGCGCTAGGCCTACCCACACAAGTGAGGTATCATTTTTATCGGGAGACTTGGGGGAACGCTGGGTGGAAGGAAATTTGTGCTTACTCTCAGATTCCAGGACTTTCTGTCACCGAAATGTGAGGAAAACGTGTTTTTTTAGCCAAATTTTGAGGTTTGCAAAGGATTCTGGGTAACAGAACCTGGGCAGAGCCTCACAAGTCACTCCATCTTGGATTCCCCTAGGTCTTTAGTTTTCAAAAATGCACAGGTTTGGTAGGTTTCCCTAGGTGCCGGCTGAGCTAGAGGCCAAAATCTACAGGTAGGCACTTTGCAAAAAACAACTCTGTTTTTTTTCAAAAAATGTGATGTGTCCACATTGTGTTTTGGGGCATTTCCTGTCACGGGCGCTAGGCCTACCCACACAAGTGAGGTATCATTTCTATCGGGAGACTTGGGGGAACGCTGGGTGGAAGGAAATTTGTGGCTCCTCTCAGATTCCAGAACTTTCTGTCACCGAAATGTGAGGAAAATGTGTTTTTTTAGCCAGATTTTGAGGTTTGCAAAGGATTCTGGGTAACAGAACCTGGTCAGAGCCCCACAAGTCACCCCATCTTGGATTCCCCTAGGTCTCTAGTTTTCAATAATGCACAGGTTTGGTAGGTTTCCCTAGGTGCCGGCTGAGCTAGAGGCCAAAATCTACAGGTAGGCACTTTGCAAAAAACACCACTGTTTTCTTTCAAAAAATGTGATGTGTCCACGTTGCGTTTTGGGGCATTTCCTGTCACGGGCGCTAGGCCTACCCACACAAGTGAGGTATCATTTTTATCGGGAGACTTGGGGGAACGCTGGGTGGAAAGAAATTTGTGGCTCCTCTCAGATTCCAGAAATTTCTGTCACAGAAATGTGAGTAACGTGTTTTTTTAGCCAAAATTGAGGTTTGCAAAGGATTCTGGGTAACAAACCTGGTCAGAGCCCCACAACTCACCCCATCTTGGATTCCCCTAGGTCTCTAGTTTTCAAAAATGCACAGGTTTGGTAGGTTTCCCTAGGTGCCGGCTGAGCTAGAGGCCAAAATCTACAGGTAGGCACTTTGCAAAAAACACCTCTGTTTTCTGTCAAAAAATGGGATGTGTCCACGTTGTGCTTTGGGGTATTTCCTGTCGCGGGCGCTAGGCCTACCCACACAAGTGAGGTATCATTTTTCTCGGGAGACTTTGGGGGAACGCTGGGTGGAAGGAAATTTGTGCCTCCTCTCAGATTCCAGGACTTTCTGTCACCAAAATGTGAGGAAAATGTGTTTTTTTAGCCAAATTTTGAGGTTTGCAAAGGATTCTGGGTAGCAGAACCTGGACAGAGCCCCACAAGTCACCCCATTTTGGATTCCCCTAGGTCTCTAGTTTGAAAAAATGCACAGGTTTGGTAGGTTTCGCTAGGTGCCGGCTGAGCTAGAGGCCAAAATCTACAGGTAGGCACTTTGCAAAAAACACCTCTGTTTTCTTTCAAAAAATGTGATGTGTCCACATTGTGTTTTGGGGCATTTCCTGTCACGGGCGCTAGGCCTACCCACACAAGTGAGGTATCATTTTTATCGGGAGACTTGGGGGGAACGCTGGGTGGAAGGAAATTTGTGGCTCCTCTCAGATTCCAGGACTTTCTGTCACCGAAATGTGAGGAAAATGTGTTTTTTTAGCCATATTTTGAGGTTTGCAAAGGATTCTGGGTAACAGAACCTGGTCAGAGCCCCACAAGTCACCCCATCTTGGATTCCCCTAGGTCTTTAGTTTTCACAAATGCACAGGTTTGGTAGGTTTCCCTAGGTGCCGGCTGAGCTAGAGGCCAAAATCTACAGATAGGCACTTTGCAAAAAACACCTGTGTTTTCTTTAAAAAAATGTGATGTGTCCACATTGTGTTTTGGGGCATTTCCTGTCACGGGCGCTAGGCCTACCCACACAAGTGAGGTTTCATTTTTATCAGGAGACTTGGGGGAACGCTGGGTGGAAGGAAATTCGTGCCTCCTCTCAGATTCCAGAACTTTCTGTCACAGAAATGTGAGGAACGTGTTTTTTTAGCCAAAGTTTGAAGTTTGCAAAGGATTCTGGGTAACAGAACCTGGTCAGAGCCCCACAAGTCACCCCATCTTGGATTCCCCCAGGTCTCTAGTTTTCAAAAATGCACAGGTTTGGTAGGTTTCCCTAGATGCCGGCTGAGCTAGAGGCCAAAATCTACAGGTAGGCACTTTGCAAAAAACAGCTCTGTTTTCTGTAAAAAAATGGGATGTGTCCACGTTGTTCTTTGGGGCATTTCCTGTCGCGGGCGCTAGGCCTACCCACACAAGTGAGGTATCATTTTTATCGGGAGACTTGGGGGAACGCTGGGTGGAAGGAAATTTGTGCTTCCTCTCAGATTCCAGGAATTTCTGTCACCGAAATGTGAGGAAAACGTGTTTTTTTAGCCACATTTTGAGGTTTGCAAAGGATTCTGGGTAACAGAACCTGGGCAGAGCCTCACAAGTCACTCCATCTTGTATTCCCCTAGGTCTTTAGTTTTCAAAAATGCACAGGTTTGGTAGGTTTCCCTAGGTGCCGGCTGAGCTAGAGGCCAAAATCTACAGGTAGGCACTTTGCAAAAAACACCTCTGTTTTTTTTCAAAAAATGTGATGTGTCCACATTGTGTTTTGGGGCATTTCCTGTCACGGGCGCTAGGCCTACCCACACAAGTGAGGTATCATTTCTATCGGGAGAGTTGGGGGAACGCTGGGTGGAAGGATATTTGTGGCTCCTATCAGATTCCAGAACTTTCTGTCACCGAAATGTGAGGAAAATGTGTTTTTTTAGCCAGATTTTGAGGTTTGCAAAGGATTCTGGGTAACAGAACCTGGTCAGAGCCCCACAAGTCACCCCATCTTGGATTCCCCTAGGTCTCTAGTTTTCAATAATGCACAGGTTTGGTAGGTTTCCCTAGGTGCCGGCTGAGCTAGAGGCCAAAATCTACAGATAGGCACTTTGCAAAAAACACCTCTGTTTTCTTTAAAAAAATTTGATGTGTCCACATTGTGTTTTGGGGCATTTCCTGTCACGGGCGCTAGGCCTACCCACACAAGTGAGGTATCATTTTTATCAGGAGACTTGGGGGAACGCTGGGTGGAAGGAAATTCGTGCCTCCTCTCAGATTCCAGAACTTTCTGTCACCAAAATGTGAGGAAAATGTGTTTTTTTAGCCAAATTTTGAGGTTTGCAAAGGATTCTGGTACAGAACCTGGACAGAGCCCCACAAGTCACCCCATTTTGGATTCCCCTAGGTCTCTAGTTTGAAAAAATGCACAGGTTTGGTAGGTTTCGCTAGGTGCCGGCTGAGCTAGAGGCCAAAATCTACAGGTAGGCACTTTGCAAAAAACAGCTCTGTTTTCTGTAAAAAAATGGGATGTGTCCACGTTGTTCTTTGGGGCATTTCCTGTCGCGGGCGCTAGGCCTACCCACACAAGTGAGGTATCATTTTTCTCGGGAGACTTTGGGGGAACGCTGGGTGGAAGGAAATTTGTGCCTCCTCTCAGATTCCAGGACTTTCTGTCACCAAAATGTGAGGAAAATGTGTTTTTTTAGCCAAATTTTGAGGTTTGCAAAGGATTCTGGGTAGCAGAACCTGGACAGAGCCCCACAAGTCACCCCATTTTGGATTCCCCTAGGTCTCTAGTTTGAAAAAATGCACAGGTTTGGTAGGTTTCGCTAGGTGCCGGCTGAGCTAGAGGCCAAAATCTACAGGTAGGCACTTTGCAAAAAACACCTCTGTTTTCTTTCAAAAAATGTGATGTGTCCACATTGTGTTTTGGGGCATTTCCTGTCACGGGCGCTAGGCCTACCCACACAAGTGAGGTATCATTTTTATCGGGAGACTTGGGGGAACGCTGGGTGGAAGGAAATTTGTGGCTCCTCTCAGATTCCAGAACTTTCTGTCACCGAAATGTGAGGAAAATGTGTTTTTTTAGCCAAAGTTTGAAGTTTGCAAAGGATTCTGGGTAACAGAACCTGGTCAGAGCCCCACAAGTCACCCCATCTTGGATTCCCCCAGGTCTCTAGTTTTCAAAAATGCACAGGTTTGGTAGGTTTCCCTAGATGCCGGCTGAGCTAGAGGCCAAAATCTACAGGTAGGCACTTTGCAAAAAACAGCTCTGTTTTCTGTAAAAAAATGGGATGTGTCCACGTTGTTCTTTGGGGCATTTCCTGTCGCGGGCGCTAGGCCTACCCACACAAGTGAGGTATCATTTTTATCGGGAGACTTGGGGGAACGCTGGGTGGAAGGAAATTTGTGCTTCCTCTCAGATTCCAGGACTTTCTGTCACCGAAATGTGAGGAAAACGTGTTTTTTTAGCCAAATTTTGAGGTTTGCAAAGGATTCTGGGTAACAGAACCTGGGCAGAGCCTCACAAGTCACTCCATCTTGTATTCCCCTAGGTCTTTAGTTTTCAAAAATGCACAGGTTTGGTAGGTTTCCCTAGGTGCCGGCTGAGCTAGAGGCCAAAATCTACAGGTAGGCACTTTGCAAAAAACACCTCTGTTTTTTTTCTAAAAATGTGATGTGTCCACATTGTGTTTTGGGGCATTTCCTGTCACGGGCGCTAGGCCTACCCACACAAGTGAGGTATAATTTCTATCGGGAGAGTTGGGGGAACGCTGGGTGGAAGGAAATTTGTGGCTCCTATCAGATTCCAGAACTTTCTGTCACCGAAATGTGAGGAAAATGTGTTTTTTTAGCCAGATTTTGAGGTTTGCAAAGGATTCTGGGTAACAGAACCTGGTCAGAGCCCCACAAGTCACCCCATCTTGGATTCCCCTAGGTCTCTAGTTTTCAATAATGCACAGGTTTGGTAGGTTTCCCTAGGTGCCGGCTGAGCTAGAGGCCAAAATCTACAGATAGGCACTTTGCAAAAAACACCTCTGTTTTCTTTAAAAAAATTTGATGTGTCCACATTGTGTTTTGGGGCATTTCCTGTCCCGGGCGCTAGGCCTACCCACACAAGTGAGGTATCATTTTTATCAGGAGACTTGGGGGAACGCTGGGTGGAAGGAAATTCGTGCCTCCTCTCAGATTCCAGAACTTTCTGTCACCAAAATGTGAGGAAAATGTGTTTTTTTAGCCAAATTTTGAGGTTTGCAAAGGATTCTGGGTAGCAGAACCTGGACAGAGCCCCACAAGTCACCCCATTTTGGATTCCCCTAGGTCTCTAGTTTGAAAAAATGCACAGGTTTGGTAGGTTTCGCTAGGTGCCGGCTGAGCTAGAGGCCAAAATCTACAGGTAGGCACTTTGCAAAAAACAGCTCTGTTTTCTGTAAAAAAATGGGATGTGTCCACGTTGTTCTTTGGGGCATTTCCTGTCGCGGGCGCTAGGCCTACCCACACAAGTGAGGTATCATTTTTCTCGGGAGACTTTGGGGGAACGCTGGGTGGAAGGAAATTTGTGCCTCCTCTCAGATTCCAGGACTTTCTGTCACCAAAATGTGAGGAAAATGTGTTTTTTTAGCCAAATTTTGAGGTTTGCAAAGGATTCTGGGTAGCAGAACCTGGACAGAGCCCCACAAGTCACCCCATTTTGGATTCCCCTAGGTCTCTAGTTTGAAAAAATGCACAGGTTTGGTAGGTTTCGCTAGGTGCCGGCTGAGCTAGAGGCCAAAATCTACAGGTAGGCACTTTGCAAAAAACACCTCTGTTTTCTTTCAAAAAATGTGATGTGTCCACATTGTGTTTTGGGGCATTTCCTGTCACGGGCGCTAGGCCTACCCACACAAGTGAGGTATCATTTTTATCGGGAGACTTGGGGGAACGCTGGGTGGAAGGAAATTTGTGGCTCCTCTCAGATTCCAGAACTTTCTGTCACCGAAATGTGAGGAAAATGTGTTTTTTTAGCCATATTTTGAGGTTTGCAAAGGATTCTGGGTAACAGAACCTGGTCAGAGCCCCACAAGTCACCCCATCTTGGATTCCCCTAGGTCTTTAGTTTTCACAAATGCACAGGTTTGGTAGGTTTCCCTAGGTGCCGGCTGAGCTAGAGGCCAAAATCTACAGATAGGCACTTTGCAAAAAACACCTCTGTTTTCTTTAAAAAAATGTGATGTGTCCATATTGTGTTTTGGGGCATTTCCTGTCACGGGCGCTAGGCCTACCCACACAAGTGAGGTATCATTTTTATCAGGAGACTTGGGGGAACGCTGGGTGGAAAGAAATTTGTGGCTCCTCTCAGATTCCAGAACTTTCTGTCACAGAAATGTGAGGAACATGTGTTTTTTTAGCCAAAATTGAGGTTTGCAAAGGATTCTGGGTAACAGAACCTGGTCAGAGCCCCACAAGTCACCCCATCTTGGATTCCCCTAGGTCTCTAGTTTTCAAAAATGCACAGGCTTGGTAGGTTTCCCTAGATGCCGGCTGAGCTAGAGGCCAAAATCTACAGGTAGGCACTTTGCAAAAAACAGCTCTGTTTTCTGTAAAAAAATGGGATGTGTCCACGTTGTTCTTTGGGGCATTTCCTGTCGCGGGCGCTAGGCCTACCCACACAAGTGAGGTATCATTTTTATCGGGAGACTTGGGGGAACGCTTGGTGGAAGGAAATTTGTGCTTCCTCTCAGATTCCAGGACTTTCTGTCACCGAAATGTGAGGAAAACGTGTTTTTTTAGCCAAATTTTGAGGTTTGCAAAGGATTCTGGGTAACAGAACCTGGGCAGAGTCTCACAAGTCACTCCATCTTGGATTCCCCTTGGTCTTTAGTTTTCAAAAATGCACAGGTTTGGTAGGTTTCCCTAGGTGCCGGCTGAGCTAGAGGCCAAAATCTACTGGTAGGCACTTTGCAAAAAACACCTCTGTTTTCTTTCAAAAAATTTGATGTGTCCACATTGTGTTTTGGGGCATTTCCTGTCGCGGGCGCTAGGCCTACCCACACAAGTGAGGTATCATTTTTCTCGGGAGACTTTGGGGGAACGCTGGGTGGAAGGAAATTCGTGCCTCCTCTCAGATTCCAGAACTTTCTGTCACAGAAATGTGAGGAACGTGTTTTTTTAGCCAAAGTTTGAAGTTTGCAAAGGATTCTGGGTAACAGAACCTGGTCAGAGCCCCACAAGTCACCCCATCTTGGATTCCCCTAGGTCTCTAGTTTTCAAAAATGCACAGGTTTGGTAGGTTTCCCTAGATGCCGGCTGAGCTAGAGGCCAAAATCTACAGGTAGGCACTTTGCAAAAAACAGCTCTGTTTTCTGTAAAAAAATGGGATGTGTCCACGTTGTTCTTTGGGGCATTTCCTGTCGCGGGCGCTAGGCCTACCCACACAAGTGAGGTATCATTTTTATCAGGAGACTTGGGGGAACGCTGGGTGGAAGGAAATTCGTGCCTCCTCTCAGATTCCAGAACTTTCTGTCACCAAAATGTGAGGAAAATGTGTTTTTTTAGCCAAATTTTGAGGTTTGCAAAGGATTCTGGGTAGCAGAACCTGGACAGAGCCCCACAAGTCACCCCATTTTGGATTCCCCTAGGTCTCTAGTTTGAAAAAATGCACAGGTTTGGTAGGTTTCGCTAGGTGCCGGCTGAGCTAGAGGCCAAAATCTACAGGTAGGCACTTTGCAAAAAACAGCTCTGTTTTCTGTAAAAAAAATGGGATGTGTCCACGTTGTTCTTTGGGGCATTTCCTGTCGCGGGCGCTAGGCCTACCCACACAAGTGAGGTATCATTTTTCTCGGGAGACTTTGGGGGAACGCTGGGTGGAAGGAAATTTGTGCCTCCTCTCAGATTCCAGGACTTTCTGTCACCAAAATGTGAGGAAAATGTGTTTTTTTAGCCAAATTTTGAGGTTTGCAAAGGATTCTGGGTAGCAGAACCTGGACAGAGCCCCACAAGTCACCCCATTTTGGATTCCCCGAGGTCTCTAGTTTGAAAAAATGCACAGGTTTGGTAGGTTTCGCTAGGTGCCGGCTGAGCTAGAGGCCAAAATCTACAGGTAGGCACTTTGCAAAAAACACCTCTGTTTTCTTTCAAAAAATTTGATGTGTCCACATTGTGTTTTGGGGCATTTCCTGTCACGGGCGCTAGGCCTACCCACACAAGTGAGGTATCATTTTTATCGGGAGACTTGGGGGAACGCTGGGTGGAAGGAAATTTGTGGCTCCTCTCAGATTCCAGAACTTTCTGTCACCGAAATGTGAGGAAAATGTGTTTTTTTAGCCATATTTTGAGGTTTGCAAAGGATTCTGGGTAACAGAACCTGGTCAGAGCCCCACAAGTCACCCCATCTTGGATTCCCCTAGGTCTTTAGTTTTCACAAATGCACAGGTTTGGTAGGTTTCCCTAGGTGCCGGCTGAGCTAGAGGCCAAAATCTACAGATAGGCACTTTGCAAAAAACACCTCTGTTTTCTTTAAAAAAATGTGATGTGTCCATATTGTGTTTTGGGGCATTTCCTGTCACGGGCGCTAGGCCTACCCACACAAGTGAGGTATCATTTTTATCAGGAGACTTGGGGGAACGCTGGGTGGAAAGAAATTTGTGGCTCCTCTCAGATTCCAGAACTTTCTGTCACAGAAATGTGAGGAACATGTGTTTTTTTAGCCAAAATTGAGGTTTGCAAAGGATTCTGGGTAACAGAACCTGGTCAGAGGCCCACAAGTCACCCCATCTTGGATTCCCCTAGGTCTCTAGTTTTCAAAAATGCACAGGTGTGGTAGATTTCCCTAGGTGCCGGCTGAGCTAGATGCCAAAATCTACAGGTAGGAACTTTGCAAAAAACACCTCTGTTTTCTGTCAAAAAATGGGATGTGTCCACGTTGTGCTTTGGGGCATTTCCTGTCGCGGGCGCTAGGCCTACCCACACAAGTGAGGTATCATTTTTCTCGGGAGACTTTGGGGGAACGCTGGGTGGAAGGAAATTTGTGCCTCCTCTCAGATTCCAGGACTTTCTGTCACCAAAATGTGAGGAAAATTTGTTTTTTTAGCCAAAGTTTGAGGATTGCAAATGATTCTGGGTAGCAGAACCTGGACAGAGCCCCACAAGTCACCCCATTTTGGATTCCCCTAGGTCTCTAGTTTTAAAAAGTGCACAGGTTTGGTAGGTTTCCCTAGGTGCCGGCTGAGCTAGAGGCCAAAATCTACAGGTAGGCACTTTGCAAAAAACACCTCTGTTTTCTTTCAAAAAATTTGATGTGTCCACATTGTGTTTTGGGGCATTTCCTGTCACGGGCGCTAGGCCTACCCACACAAGTGAGGTATCATTTTTATCGGGAGACTTGGGGGAACGCTGGGTGGGAAGAAATTTGTGGCTCCTCTCAAATTCCAGAAATTTCTCTCACAGAAATGTGAGTAACATGTGTTTTTTTAGCCAAAATTGAGGTTTGCAAAGGATTCTGGGTAACAGAACCTGGTCAGAGCCCCACAAGTCACCCCATCTTGGATTCCCCTAGGTGTCTAGTTTTAAAAAATGCACAGGTTTGGTAGGTTTCCCTAGGTGCCGGCTGAGCTAGAGGCCAAATCTACAGGTAGGCACTTTGCAAAAAACACCTCTGTTTTCTTTAAAAAAATGGGATGTGTCCATATTGTGTTTTGGGGCATTTCCTGTCACGGGCGCTAGGCCTACCCACACAAGTGAGGTATCATTTTTATCAGGAGACTTGGGGGAACGCTGGGTGGAAAGAAATTTGTGGCTCCTCTCAGATTCCAGAACTTTCTGTCACAGAAATGTGAGGAACATGTGTTTTTTTAGCCAAAATTGAGGTTTGCAAAGGATTCTGGGTAACAGAACCTGGTCAGAGGCCCACAAGTCACCCCATCTTGGATTCCCCTAGGTCTCTAGTTTTCAAAAATGCACAGGTGTGGTAGGTTTCCCTAGGTGCTGGCTGAGCTAGATGCCAAAATCTACAGGTAGTAACTTTGCAAAAAACACCTCTGTTTTCTGTCAAAAAATGGGATGTGTCCACGTTTTGCTTTGGGGCATTTCCTGTCGCGGGCGCTAGGCCTACCCACACAAGTGAGGTATCATTTTTCTCGGGAGACTTTGGGGGAACGCTGGGTGGAAGGAAATTTGTGCCTCCTCTCAGATTCCAGGACTTTCTGTCACCAAAATGTGAGGAAAATGTGTTTTTTTAGCCAAAGTTTGAGGTTTGCAAATGATTCTGGGTAGCAGAACCTGGACAGAGCCCCACAAGTCACCCCATTTTGGATTCCCCTAGGTCTCTAGTTTTAAAAAGTGCACAGGTTTGGTAGGTTTCCCTAGGTGCCGGCTGAGCTAGAGGCCAAAATCTACAGGTAGGCACTTTGCAAAAAACACCTCTGTTTTCTTTCAAAAAATTTGATGTGTCCACATTGTGTTTTGGGGCATTTCCTGTCACGGGCGCTAGGCCTACCCACACAAGTGAGGTATCATTTTTATCGGGAGACTTGGGGGAACGCTGGGTGGGAAGAAATTTGTGGCTCCTCTCAAATTCCAGAAATTTCTGTCACAGAAATGTGAGTAACATGTGTTTTTTTAGCCAAAATTGAGGTTTGCAAAGGATTCTGGGTAACAGAACCTGGTCAGAGCCCCACAAGTCACCCCATCTTGGATTCCCCTAGGTGTCTAGTTTTAAAAAATGCACAGGTTTGGTAGGTTTCCCTAGGTGCCGGCTGAGCTAGAGGCCAAAATCTACAGGTAGGCACTTTGCAAAAAACACCTCTGTTTTCTGTCAAAAAATGGGATGTGTCCACGTTGTGCTTTGGGGCATTTCCTGTCGCGGGCGCTAGGCCTACCCACACAAGTGAGGTATCATTTTTCTCGGGAGACTTTGGGGGAACGCTGGGTGGAAGGAAATTTGTGCCTCCTCTCAGATTCCAGGACTTTCTGTCACCAAAATGTGAGGAAAATGTGTTTTTTTAACCAAATTTTGAGGTTTGCAAAGGATTCTGGGTAGCAGAACCTGGACAGAGCCCCACAAGTCACCCCATTTTGGATTCCCCTAGGTGTCTAGTTTTAAAAAATGCACAGGTTTGGTAGGTTTCGCTAGGTGCCGGCTGAGCTAGAGGCCAAAATCTACAGGTAGGCACTTTGCAAAAAACACCTCTGTTTTCTTTCAAAAAATGTGATGTGTCCACATTGTGTTTTGGGGCATTTCCTGTCACGGGCGCTAGGCCTACCCACACAAGTGAGGTATCATTTTTATCGGGAGACTTGGGGGAACGCTGGGTGGAAGGAAATTTGTGGCTCCTCTCAGATTCCAGAACTTTCTGTCACCGAAATGTGAGGAAAATGTGTTTTTTTAGCCATATTTTGAGGTTTGCAAAGGATTCTGGGTAACAGAACCTGGTCAGAGCCCCACAAGTCACCCCATCTTGGATTCCCCTAGGTCTTTAGTTTTCACAAATGCACAGGTTTGGTAGGTTTCCCTAGGTGCCGGCTGAGCTAGAGGCCAAAATCTACAGATAGGCACTTTGCAAAAAACACCTCTGTTTTCTTTCAAAAAATGTGATGTGTCCACATTGTGTTTTGGGGCATTTCCTGTCACGGGCGCTAGGCCTACCCACACAAGTGAGGTATCATTTTTATCAGGAGACTTGGGGGAACGCTGGGTGGAAGGAAATTCGTGCCTCCTCTCAGATTCCAGAACTTTCTGTCACAGAAATGTGAGGAACGTGTTTTTTTAGCCAAAGTTTGAAGTTTGCAAAGGATTCTGGGTAACAGAACCTGGTCAGAGCCCCACAAGTCACCCCATCTTGGATTCCCCTAGGTCTCTAGTTTACAAAAATGCACAGGTTTGGTAGGTTTCCCTAGATGCCGGCTGAGCTAGAGGCCAAAATCTACAGGTAGGCACTTTGCCAAAAACAGCTCTGTTTTCTGTAAAAAAATGGGATGTGTCCACGTTGTTCTTTGGGGCATTTCCTGTCGCGGGCGCTAGGCCTACCCACACAAGTGAGGTATCATTTTTATCGGGAGACTTGGGGGAACGCTGGGTGGAAGGAAATTTGTGCTTCCTCTCAGATTCCAGGACTTTCTGTCACCGAAATGTGAGGAAAACGTGTTTTTTTAGCCAAATTTTGAGGTTTGCAAAGGATTCTGGGTAACAGAACCTGGGCAGAGCCTCACAAGTCACTCCATCTTGGATTCCCCTAGGTCTTTAGTTTTCAAAAATGCACAGGTTTGGTAGGTTTCCCTAGGTGCCGGCTGAGCTAGAGGCCAAAATCTACAGGTAGGCACTTTGCAAAAAACACCTCTGTTTTTTTTCAAAAAATGTGATGTGTCCACATTGTGTTTTGGGGCATTTCCTGTCATGGGCGCTAGGCCTACCCACACAAGTGAGGTATCATTTCTATCGGGAGACTTGGGGGAACGCTGGGTGGAAGGAAATTTGTGGCTCCTCTCAGATTCCAGAACTTTCTGTCACCGAAATGTGAGGAAAATGTGTTTTTTTAGCCAGATTTTGAGGTTTGCAAAGGATTCTGGGTAACAGAACCTGGTCAGAGCCCCACAAGTCACCCCATCTTGGATTCCCCTAGGTCTCTAGTTTTCAATAATGCACAGGTTTGGTAGGTTTCCCTAGGTGGCGGCTGAGCTAGAGGCCAAAATCTACAGGTAGGCACTTTGCAAAAAACACCACTGTTTTCTTTCAAAAAATGTGATGTGTCCACGTTGCGTTTTGGGGCATTTCCTGTCACGGGCGCTAGGCCTACCCACACAAGTGAGGTATCATTTTTATCGGGAGACTTGGGGGAACGCTGGGTGGAAAGAAATTTGTGGCTCCTCTCAGATTCCAGAAATTTCTGTCACAGAAATGTGAGTAACATGTGTTTTTTTAGCCAAAATTGAGGTTTGCAAAGGATTCTGGGTAACAAACCTGGTCAGAGCCCCACAACTCACCCCATCTTGGATTCTCCTAGGTCTCTAGTTTTCAAAAATGCACAGGTTTGGTAGGTTTCCCTAGGTGCCGGCTGAGCTAGAGGCCAAAATCTACAGGTAGGCACTTTGCAAAAAACACCTCTGTTTTGTGTCAAAAAATGGGATGTGTCCACGTTGTGCTTTGGGGCATTTCCTGTCGCGGGAGCTAGGCCTACCCACACAAGTGAGGTATCATTTTTCTCGGGAGACTTTGGGGGAACGCTGGGTGGAAGGAAATTTGTGCCTCCCCTCAGATTCCAGGACTTTCTGTCACCAAAATGTGAGGAAAATGTGTTTTTTTAGCCAAATTTTGAGGTTTGCAAAGGATTCTGGGTAGCAGAACCTGGACAGAGCCCCACAAGTCACCCCATTTTGGATTCCCCTAGGTCTCTAGTTTGAAAAAATGCACAGGTTTGGTAGGTTTCGCTAGGTGCCGGCTGAGCTAGAGGCCAAAATCTACAGGTAGGCACTTTGCAAAAAACACCTCTGTTTTCTTTCAAAAAATGTGATGTGTCCACATTGTGTTTTGGGGCATTTCCTGTCACGGGCGCTAGGCCTACCCACACAAGTGAGGTATCATTTTTATCGGGAGACTTGGGGGGAACGCTGGGTGGAAGGAAATTTGTGGCTCCTCTCAGATTCCAGAACTTTCTGTCACCGAAATGTGAGGAAAATGTGTTTTTTTAGCCATATTTTGAGGTTTGCAAAGGATTCTGGGTAACAGAACCTGGTCAGAGCCCCACAAGTCACCCCATCTTGGATTCCCCTAGGTCTTTAGTTTTCACAAATGCACAGGTTTGGTAGGTTTCCCTAGGTGCCGGCTGAGCTAGAGGCCAAAATCTACAGAGAGGCACTTTGCAAAAAACACCTCTGTTTTCTTTAAAAAAATGTGATGTGTCCACATTGTGTTTTGGGGCATTTCCTGTCACGGGCGCTAGGCCTACCCACACAAGTGAGGTATCATTTTTATCAGGAGACTTGGGGGAACGCTGGGTGGAAGGAAATTCGTGCCTCCTCTCAGATTCCAGAACTTTCTGTCACAGAAATGTGAGGAACGTGTTTTTTTAGCCAAAGTTTGAAGTTTGCAAAGGATTCTGGGTAACAGAACCTGGTCAGAGCCCCACAAGTCACCCCATCTTGGATTCCCCTAGGTCTCTAGTTTTCAAAAATGCACAGGTTTGGTAGGTTTCCCTTGATGCCGGCTGAGCTAGAGGCCAAAATCTACAGGTAGGCACTTTGCAAAAAACAGCTCTGTTTTCTGTAAAAAAATGGGATGTGTCCACGTTGTTCTTTGGGGCATTTCCTGTCGCGGGCGCTAGGCCTACCCACACAAGTGAGGTATCATTTTTATCGGGAGACTTGGGGGAACGCTGGGTGGAAGGAAATTTGTGCTTCCTCTCAGATTCCAGGACTTTCTGTCACCGAAATGTGAGGAAAACGTGTTTTTTTAGCCAAATTTTGAGGTTTGCAAAGGATTCTGGGTAACAGAACCTGGGCAGAGCCTCACAAGTCACTCCATCTTGGATTCCCCTAGGTCTTTAGTTTTCAAAAATGCACAGGTTTGGCAGGTTTCCCTAGGTGCCGGCTGAGCTAGAGGCCAAAATCTACAGGTAGGCACTTTGCAAAAAACACCTCTGTTTTTTTTCAAAAAATGTGATGTGTCCACATTGTGTTTTGGGGCATTTCCTGTCACGGGCGCTAGGCCTACCCACACAAGTGAGGTATCATTTCTATCGGGAGACTTGGGGGAACGCTGGGTGGAAGGAAATTTGTGGCTCCTCTCAGATTCCAGAATTTTCTGTCACCGAAATGTGAGGAAAATGTGTTTTTTTAGCCAGATTTTGAGGTTTGCAAAGAATTCTGGGTAACAGAACCTGGTCAGAGCCCCACAAGTCACCCCATCTTGGATTCCCCTAGGTCTCTAGTTTTCAATAATGCACAGGTTTGGTAGGTTTCCCTAGGTGGCGGCTGAGCTAGAGGCCAAAATCTACAGGTAGGCACTTTGTAAAAAACACCACTGTTTTCTTTAAAAAAATGTGATGTGTCCACGTTGCGTTTTGGGGCATTTCCTGTCACGGGCGCTAGGCCTACCCACACAAGTGAGGTATCATTTTTATCGGGAGACTTGGGGGAACGCTGGGTGGAAAGAAATTTGTGGCTCCTCTCAGATTCCAGAAATTTCTGTCACAGAAATGTGAGTAACATGTGTTTTTTTAGCCAAAATTGAGGTTTGCAAAGGATTCTGGGTAACAAACCTGGTCAGAGCCCCACAACTCACCCCATCTTGGATTCTCCTAGGTCTCTAGTTTTCAAAAATGCACAGGTTTGGTAGGTTTCCCTAGGTGCCGGCTGAGCTAGAGGCCAAAATCTACATGTAGGCACTTTGCAAAAAACACCTCTGTTTTCTGTCAAAAAATGGGATGTGTCCACGTTGTGCTTTGGGGCATTTCCTGTCGTGGGCGCTAGGCCTACCCACACAAGTGAGGTATCATTTTTCTCGGGAGACTTTGGGGGAACGCTGGGTGGAAGGAAATTTGTGCCTCCCCTCAGATTCCAGGACTTTCTGTCACCAAAATGTGAGGAAAATGTGTTTTTTTAGCCAAATTTTGAGGTTTGCAAAGGATTCTGGGTAGCAGAACCTGGACAGAGCCCCACAAGTCACCCCATTTTGGATTCCCCTAGGTCTCTAGTTTGAAAAAATGCACAGGTTTGGTAGGTTTCGCTAGGTGCCGGCTGAGCTAGAGGCCAAAATCTACAGGTAGGCACTTTGCAAAAAACACCTCTGTTTTCTTTCAAAAAATGTGATGTGTCCACATTGTGTTTTGGGGCATTTCCTGTCACGGGCGCTAGGCCTACCCACACAAGTGAGGTATCATTTTTATCGGGAGACTTGGGGGGAACGCTGGGTGGAAGGAAATTTGTGGCTCCTCTCAGATTCCAGAACTTTCTGTCACCGAAATGTGAGGAAAATGTGTTTTTTTAGCCATATTTTGAGGTTTGCAAAGGATTCTGGGTAACAGAACCTGGTCAGAGCCCCACAAGTCACCCCATCTTGGATTCCCCTAGGTCTTTAGTTTTCACAAATGCACAGGTTTGGTAGGTTTCCCTAGGTGCCGGCTGAACTAGAGGCCAAAATCTACAGATAGGCACTTTGCAAAAAACACCTCTGTTTTCTTTCAAAAAATGTGATGTGTCCACATTGTGTTTTGGGGCATTTCCTGTCACGGGCGCTAGGCCTACCCACACAAGTGAGGTATCATTTTTATCAGGAGACTTGGGGGAACGCTGGGTGGAAGGAAATTCGTGCCTCCTCTCAGATTCCAGAACTTTCTGTCACAGAAATGTGAGGAACGTGTTTTTTTAGCCAAAGTTTGAAGTTTGCAAAGGATTCTGGGTAACAGAACCTGGTCAGAGCCCCACAAGTCACCCCATCTTGGATTCCCCTAGGTCTCTAGTTTTCAAAAATGCACAGGTTTGGTAGGTTTCCCTTGATGCCGGCTGAGCTAGAGGCCAAAATCTACAGGTAGGCACTTTGCAAAAAACAGCTCTGTTTTCTGTAAAAAAATGGGATGTGTCCACGTTGTTCTTTGGGGCATTTCCTGTCGCGGGCGCTAGGCCTACCCACACAAGTGAGGTATCATTTTTATCGGGAGACTTGGGGGAACGCTGGGTGGAAGGAAATTTGTGCTTCCTCTCAGATTCCAGGACTTTCTGTCACCGAAATGTGAGGAAAACGTGTTTTTTTTGCCAAATTTTGAGGTTTGCAAAGGATTCTGGATAACAGAACCTGGGCAGAGCCTCACAAGTCACTCCATCTTGGATTCCCCTAGGTCTTTAGTTTTCAAAAATGCACAGGTTTGGCAGGTTTCCCTAGGTGCCGGCTGAGCTAGAGGCCAAAATCTACAGGTAGGCACTTTGCAAAAAACACCTCTGTTTTTTTTCAAAAAATGTGATGTGTCCACATTGTGTTTTGGGGCATTTCCTGTCACGGGCGCTAGGCCTACCCACACAAGTGAGGTATCATTTCTATCGGGAGACTTGGGGGAACGCTGGGTGGAAGGAAATTTGTGGCTCCTCTCAGATTCCAGAATTTTCTGTCACCGAAATGTGAGGAAAATGTGTTTTTTTAGCCTGATTTTGAGGTTTGCAAAGAATTCTGGGTAACAGAACCTGGTCAGAGCCCCACAAGTCACCCCATCTTGGATTCCCCTAGGTCTCTAGTTTTCAATAATGCACAGTTTTGGTAGGTTTCCCTAGGTGCCGGCTGAGCTAGAGGCCAAAATCTACAGATAGGCACTTTGCAAAAAACCCCTCTGTTTTCTTTCAAAAAATGTGATGTGTCCACATTGTGTTTTGGGGCATTTCCTGTCACGGGCGCTAGGCCTACCCACACAAGTGAAGTATCATTTTTATCAGGAGACTTGGGGGAACGCTGGGTGGAAGGAAATTCGTGCCTCCTCTCAGATTCCAGAACTTTCTGTCACAGAAATGTGAGGAACGTGTTTTTTTAGCCAAAGTTTGAAGTTTGCAAAGGATTCTGGGTAACAGAACCTGGTCAGAGCCCCACAAGTCACCCCATCTTGGATTCCCCTAGGTCTCTAGTTTTCAAAAATGCACAGGTTTGGTAGGTTTCCCTAGATGCCGGCTGAGCTAGAGGCCAAAATCTACAGGTAGGCACTTTGCAAAAAACAGCTCTGTTTTCTGTAAAAAAATGGGATGTGTCCACGTTGTTCTTTGGGGCATTTCCTGTCGCAGGCGCTAGGCCTACCCACACAAGTGAGGTATCATTTTTATCGGGAGACTTGGGGGAACGCTGGGTGGATGGAAATTTGTGCTTCCTCTCAGATTCCAGGACTTTCTGTCACCGAAATGTGAGGAAAACGTGTTTTTTTAGCCAAATTTTGAGGTTTGCAAAGGATTCTGGGTAACAGAACCTGGGCAGAGCCTCACAAGTCACTCCATCTTGTATTCCCCTAGGTCTTTAGTTTTCAAAAATGCACAGGTTTGGTAGGTTTCCCTAGGTGCCGGCTGAGCTAGAGGCCAAAATCTACAGGTAGGCACTTTGCAAAAAACACCTCTGTTTTTTTTCAAAAAATGTGATGTGTCCACATTGTGTTTTGGGGCATTTCCTGTCACGGGCGCTAGGCCTACCCACACAAGTGAGGTATCATTTCTATCGGGAGACTTGGGGGAACGCTGGGTGGAAGGAAATTTGTGGCTCCTCTCAGATTCCAGAACTTTCTGTCACCGAAATGTGAGGAAAATGTGTTTTTTTAGCCATATTTTGAGGTTTGCAAAGGATTCTGGGTAACAGAACCTGGTCAGAGCCCCACAAGTCACCCCATCTTGGATTCCCCTAGGTCTCTAGTTTTCAATAATGCACAGGTTTGGTAGGTTTCCCTAGGTGCCGGCTGAGCTAGAGGCCAAAATCTACAGGTAGGCACTTTGCAAAAAACACCACTGTTTTCTTTAAAAAAATGTGATGTGTCCATATTGTGTTTTGGGGCATTTCCTGTCACGGGCGCTAGGCCTACCCACACAAGTGAGGTATCATTTTTATCAGGAGACTTGGGGGAACGCTGGGTGGAAAGAAATTTGTGGCTCCTCTCAGATTCCAGAACTTTCTGTCACAGAAATGTGAGGAACATGTGTTTTTTTAGCCAAAATTGAGGTTTGCAAAGGATTCTGGGTAACAGAACCTGGTCAGAGCCCCACAAGTCACCCCATCTTGGATTCCCCTAGGTCTCTAGTTTTCAGAAATGCACAGGTTTGGTAGGTTTCCCTAGGTGCCGGCTGAGCTAGAGGCCAAAATCTACAGGTAGGAACTTTGCAAAAAACACCTCTGTTTTCTGTCAAAAAATGGGATGTGTCCACGTTGTGCTTTGGGGCATTTCCTGTCGCGGGCGCTAGGCCTACCCACACAAGTGAGGTATCATTTTTCTCGGGAGACTTTGGGGGAACGCTGGGTGGAAGGAAATTTGTGCCTCCTCTCAGATTCCAGGACTTTCTGTCACCAAAATGTGAGGAAAATGTGTTTTTTTAGCCAAAGTTTGAGGTTTGCAAAGGATTCTGGGTAGCAGAACCTGGACAGAGCCCCACAAGTCACCCCATTTTGGATTCCCCTAGGTCTCTAGTTTTAAAAAATGCACAGGTTTGGTTGGTTTCCCTAGGTGCCGGCTGAGCTAGAGGCCAAAATCTACAGGTAGGCACTTTGCAAAAAACACCTGTGTTTTCTTTAAAAAAATTTGATGTGTCCACATTGTGTTTTGGGGCATTTCCTGTCACGGGCGCTAGGCCTAACCACACAAGTGAGGTATAATTTTTATCGGGAGACTTGGGGGAACGCTGGGTGGAAAGAAATTTGTGGCTCCTCTCAGATTCCCGAAATTTCTGTCACAGAAATGTGAGTAACATGTGTTTTTTTAGCCAAAATTGAGGTTTGCAAAGGATTCTGGGTAACAGAACCTGGTCAGAGCCCCACAAGTCACCCAATCTTGGATTCCCCTAGGTCTCTAGTTTTCAAAAATGCACAGGTTTGGTAGGTTTCCCTAGGTGCCGGCTGAGCTAGAGGCCAAAATCTACAGGTAGGCACTTTGCAAAAAACACCTCTGTTTTCTGTCAAAAAATGGGATGTGTCCACGTTGTGCTTTGGGGCATTTCCTGTCGCGGGCGCTAGGCCTACCCACACAAGTGAGGTATCATTTTTCTCAGGAGACTTTGGGGGAACGCTTGGTGGAAGGAAATTTGTGCCTCCTCTCAGATTCCAGGACTTTCTGTCACCAAAATGTGAGGAAAATGTGTTTTTTTAACCAAATTTTGAGGTTTGCAAAGGATTCTGGGTAGCAGAACCTGGACAGAGCCCCACAAGTCACCCCATTTTGGATTCCCCTAGGTCTCTAGTTTGAAAAAATGCACAGGTTTGGTAGGTTTCGCTAGGTGCCGGCTGAGCTAGAGGCCAAAATCTACAGGTAGGCACTTTGCAAAAAACACCTCTGTTTTCTTTCAAAAAATGTGATGTGTCCACATTGTGTTTTGGGGCATTTCCTGTCACGGGCGCTAGGCCTACCCACACAAGTGAGGTATCATTTTTATCGGGAGACTTGGGGGAACGCTGGGTGGAAGGAAATTTGTGGCTCCTCTCAGATTCCAGAACTTTCTGTCACCGAAATGTGAGGAAAATGTGTTTTTTTAGCCATATTTTGAGGTTTGCAAAGGATTCTGGGTAACAGAACCTGGTCAGAGCCCCACAAGTCACCCCATCTTGGATTCCCCTAGGTCTTTAGTTTTCACAAATGCACAGGTTTGGTAGGTTTCCCTAGGTGCCGGCTGAGCTAGAGGCCAAAATCTACAGATAGGCACTTTGCAAAAAACACCTCTGTTTTCTTTCAAAAAATGTGATGTGTCCACATTGTGTTTTGGGGCATTTCCTGTCACGGGCGCTAGGCCTACCCACACAAGTGAGGTATGATTTTTATCAGGAGACTTGGGGAACGCTGGGTGGAAGGAAATTCGTGCCTCCTCTCAGATTCCAGAACTTTCTGTCACAGAAATGTGAGGAACGTGTTTTTTTAGCCAAAGTTTGAAGTTTGCAAAGGATTCTGGGTAACAGAACCTGGTCAGAGCCCCACAAGTCACCCCATCTTGGATTCCCCTAGGTCTCTAGTTTTCAAAAATGCACAGGTTTGGTAGGTTTCCCTAGATGCCGGCTGAGCTAGAGGCCAAAATCTACAGGTAGGCACTTTGCAAAAAACAGCTCTGTTTTCTGTAAAAAAATGGGATGTGTCCACGTTGTTCTTTGGGGCATTTCCTGTCGCGGGCGCTAGGCCTACCCACACAAGTGAGGTATCATTTTTATCGGGAGACTTGGGGGAACGCTGGGTGGAAGGAAATTTGTGCTTCCTCTCAGATTCCAGGACTTTCTGTCACCGAAATGTGAGGAAAACGTGTTTTTTTAGCCAAATTTTGAGGTTTGCAAAGGATTCTGGGTAACAGAACCTGGGCAGAGTCTCACAAGTCACTCCATCTTGGATTCCCCTTGGTCTTTAGTTTTCAAAAATGCACAGGTTTGGTAGGTTTCCCTAGGTGCCGGCTGAGCTAGAGGCCAAAATCTACAGATAGGCACTTTGCAAAAAACACCTCTGTTTTCTTTCAAAAAATGTGATGTGTCCACATTGTGTTTTGGGGCATTTCCTGTCACGGGCGCTAGGCCTACCCACACAAGTGAGGTATCATTTTTATCGGGAGACTTGGGGGAACACTGGGTGGAAGGAAATTTGTGGCTCCTCTCAGATTCCAGAACTTTCTGTCACCGAAATGTGAGGAAAATGTGTTTTTTTAGCCATATTTTGAGGTTTGCAAAGGATTCTGGGTAACAGAACCTGGTCAGAGCCCCACAAGTCACCCCATCTTGGATTCCCCTAGGTCTCTAGTTTTAAAAAATGCACAGGTTTGGTAGGTTTCCCTAGATGCCGGCTGAGCTAGAGGCCAAAATCTACAGGTAGGCACTTTTTGCAAAAAACAGCTCTTTTTTCTGTAAAAAAATGGGATGTGTCCACGTTGTTCTTTGGGGCATTTCCTGTCGCGGGCGCTAGGCCTACCCACACAAGTGAGGTATCATTTTTATCGGGAGACTTGGGGGAACGCTGGGTGGAAGGAAATTTGTGCTTCCTCTCAGATTCCAGGACTTTCTGTCACCGAAATGTGAGGAAAACGTGTTTTTTTAGCCAAATTTTGAGGTTTGCAAAGGATTCTGGGTAACAGAACCTGGCAGAGCCTCACAAGTCACTCCATCTTGGATTCCCCTAGGTCTTTAGTTTTCAAAAATGCACAGGTTTGGTAGGTTTCCCTAGGTGCCGGCTGAGCTATAGGCCAAAATCTACAGGTAGGCACTTTGCAAAAAACACCTCTGTTTTTTTTCAAAAAATGTGATGTGTCCACATTGTGTTTTGGGGCATTTCCTGTCACGGGCGCTAGGCCTACCCACACAAGTGAGGTATCATTTCTATCGGGAGACTTGGGGGAACGCTGGGTGGAAGGAAATTTGTGGCTCCTCTCAGATTCCAGAACTTTCTGTCACCGAAATGTGAGGAAAATTTGTTTTTTTAGCCATATTTTGAGGTTTGCAAAGGATTCTGGGTAACAGAACCTGGTCAGAGCCCCACAAGTCACCCCATGTTGGATTCCCCTAGGTCTTTAGTTTTCACAAATGCACAGGTTTGGTAGGTTTCCCTAGGTGCCGGCTGAGCTAGAGGCCAAAATCTACAGATAGGCACTTTGCAAAAAACACCTCTGTTTTCTTTAAAAAAATGTGATGTGTCCACATTGTGTTTTGGGGCATTTCCTGTCACGGGCGCTAGGCCTACCCACACAAGTGAGGTATCATTTTTATCAGGAGACTTGGTTGAACGCTGGGTGGGAAGACATTTGTGGCTCCTCTCAGATTCCAGAACTTTCTGTCACAGAAATGTGAGGAACATGTGTTTTTTTAGCCAAAATTGAGGTTTGCAAAGGATTCTGGGTAACAGAACCTGGTCAGAGCCCCACAAGTCACCCCATCTTGGATTCCCCTAGGTCTCTAGTTTTCAAAAATGCACAGGTTTGGTAGGTTTCCCTAGGTGCCGGCTGAGCTAGAGGCCAAAATCTACAGGTAGGAACTTTGCAAAAAACACCTCTGTTTTCTGTCAAAAAATGGGATGTGTCCACGTTGTGCTTTGGGGCATTTCCTGTCGCGGGCGCTAGGCCTACCCACACAAGTGAGGTATCATTTTTCTCGGGAGACTTTGGGGGAACGCTGGGTGGAAGGAAATTTGTGCCTCCTCTCAGATTCCAGGACTTTCTGTCACCAAAATGTGAGGAAAATGCGTTTTGTTAGCCAAATTTTGAGGTTTACAAAGGATTATGGGTAGCAGAGCCTGGACAGAGCCCCACAAGTCACCCCATTTTGGATTCCCCTAGGTCTCTAGTTTAAAAAAATGCACAGGTTTGGTAGGTTTCCCTAGGTGCCGGCTGAGCTAGAGGCCAAAATCTACAGGTAGGCACTTAGCAAAAAACACCTCTGTTTTCTTTAAAAAAATGTGATGTGTCCACATTGTGTTTTGGGGCATTTCCTGTCACGGGCGCTAGGCCTACCCACACAAGTGAGGTATCATTTTTATCGGGAGACTTGGGGGGACGCTGGGTGGGAAGAAATTTGTGGCTCCTCTCAGATTCCAGAAATTTCTGTCACAGAAATGTGAGTAACATGTGTTTTTTTAGCCAAAATTGAGGTTTGCAAAGGATTCTGGGTAACAGAACCTGGTCAGAGCCCCACAAGTCACCCCATCTTGGATTCCCCTAGGTCTCTAGTTTTAAAAAATGCACAGGTTTGGTAGGTTTCCCTAGGTGCCGGCTGAGCTAGAGGCCAAAATCTACAGGTAGGCACTTTGCAAAAAACACCTCTGTTTTCTGTCAAAAAATGGGATGTGTCCACGTTGTGCTTTGGGGCATTTCCTGTCGCGGGCGCTAGGCCTACCCACACAAGTGAGGTATCATTTTTCTCGGGAGACTTTGGGGGAACGCTGGGTGGAAGGAAATTTGTGCCTCCTCTCAGATTCCAGGACTTTCTGTCACCAAAATGTGAGGAAAATGTGTTTTTTTAGCCAAATTTTGAGGTTTGCAAAGGATTCTGGGTAGCAGAACCTGGACAGAGCCCCACAAGTCACCCCATTTTGGATTCCCCTAGGTCTCTAGTTTGAAAAAATGCACAGGTTTGGTAGGTTTCGCTAGGTGCCGGCTGAGCTAGAGGCCAAAATCTACAGGTAGGCACTTTGCAAAAAACACCTCTGTTTTCTTTAAAAAAATGTGATGTGTCCACATTGTGTTTTGGGGCATTTCCTGTCACGGGCGCTAGGCCTACCCACACAAGTGAGGTATCATTTTTATCGGGAGACTTGGGGGAACGCTGGGTGGAAGGAAATTTGTGGCTCCTCTCAGATTCCAGGACTTTCTGTCACCAAAATGTGAGGAAAATGTGTTTTTGTAACCAAATTTTGAGGTTTGCAAAGGATTCTGGGTAGCAGAACCTGGACAGAGCCTCACAAGTCACCCCATTTTGGATTACCCTAGGTCTCTAGTTTGAAAAAATGCACAGGTTTGGTAGGTTTCGCTAGGTGCCGGCTGAGCTAGAGGCCAAAATCTACAGGTAGGCACTTTGCAAAAAACACCCCTGTTTTCTTTCAAAAAATGTGATGTGTCCACATTGTGTTTTGGGGCATTTCCTGTCACGGGCGCTAGGCCTACCCACACAAGTGAGGTATCATTTTTATCAGGAGACTTGGGGGAACGCTGGGTGGAAGGAAATTTGTGGCTCCTCTCAGATTCCAGACTTTTCTGTCACCGAAATGTGAGGAAAATGTGTTTTTTTAGCCATATTTTGAGGTTTGCAAAGGATTCTGGGTAACAGAACCTGGTCAGAGCCCCACAAGTCACCCCATCTTGGATTCCCCTAGGTCTCTAGTTTTCACAAATGCACAGGTTTGGTAGGTTTCCCTAGGTGCCGGCTGAGCTAGAGGCCAAAATCTACTGATAGGCACTTTGCAAAAAACACCTCTGTTTTCTTTCAAAAAATGTGATGTGTCCACATTGTGTTTTGGGGCATTTCCTGTCACGGGCGCTAGGCCTACCCACACAAGTGAGGTATCATTTTTATCAGGAGACTTAGGGGAACGCTGGGTGGAAAGAAATTTGTGGCTCCTCTCAGATTCCAGAACTTTCTGTCACCATAATGTGAGGAAAATGTGTTTTCTTAGCCAAATTTTGAGGTTTGCAAAGGATTCTGGGTAACAGAACCTGGTCAGAGCCCCACAAGTCACCCCATCTTGGATTCCCCTAGGTCTCTAGTTTTCAAAAATGCACAGGTTTGGTAGGTTTCCCTAGGTGCCGGCTGAGCTAGAGGCCACAATCTACAGGTAGGCACTTTGCAAAAAAAAGCTCTGTTTTCTGTCACAAAATGGGATGTGTCCACGTTGTGCTTTGGGGCATTTCCTGTCGCGGGCGCTAGGCCTACCCACACAAGTGAGGTATCATTTGTATCGGGAGACTTGGGGGAACGCTGGGTGGAAGGAAATCTGTGCCTCCTCTCAGATTCCAGGACTTTCTGTCACCGAAATGTGAGGAAAACGTGTTTTTTTAGCCAAATTTTGAGGTTTGCAAAGGATTCTGGGTAACAGAACCTGTCAGAGTCCCACAAGTCACCCCATCTTGGATTCCCCTAGGTCTCTAGTTTTAAAAAATGCACAGGTTTGGTAGGTTTCCCTAGGTGCCGGCTGAGCTAGAGGCCAAAATCTATAGGTAGGCACTTTGCAAAAAACACCTCTGTTTTCTTTCAAAAAATGTGATGTGTCCACATTGTGTTTTGGGGCATTTCCTGTCACGGGCGCTAGGCCTACCCACACAAGTGAGGTATCATTTTTATCAGGAGACTTGGGGGAACGCTGGGTGGAAAGAAATTTGTGGCTCCTCTCAGATTCCAGAACTTTCTGTCACCATAATGTGAGGAAAATGTGTTTTTTTAGCCAAATTTTGAGGTTTGCAAAGGATTCTGGGTAACAGAACCTGGTCAGAGCCCCACAAGTCACCCCATCTTGGATTCCCCTAGGTCTCTAGTTTTCAAAAATGCACAGGTTTGGTAGGTTTCCCTAGGTGCCGGCTGAGCTAGAGGCCACAATCTACAGGTAGGCACTTTGCAAAAAAAAGCTCTGTTTTCTGTCACAAAATGGGATGTGTCCACGTTGTGCTTTGGGGCATTTCCTGTCGCGGGCGCTAGGCCTACCCACACAAGTGAGGTATCATTTGTATCGGGAGACTTGGGGGAACGCTGGGTGGAAGGAAATCTGTGCCTCCTCTCAGATTCCAGGACTTTCTGTCACCGAAATGTGAGGAAAACGTGTTTTTTTAGCCAAATTTTGAGGTTTGCAAAGGATTCTGGGTAACAGAACCTAGTCAGAGTCCCACAAGTCACCCCATCTTGGATTCCCCTAGGTCTCTAGTTTTAAAAAATGCACAGGTTTGGTAGGTTTCCCTAGGTGCCGGCTGAGCTAGAGGCCAAAATCTACAGGTAGGCACTTTGCAAAAAACACCTCTGTTTTGTTTTAAAAAATGTGATGTGTCCACGTTGTGTTTTGGGGCATCTCCTGTCACGGGCGCTAGGCCTACCCACACAAGTGAGGTATCATTTTTATCGGGAGACTTGGGGGGAACGCTGGGTGGAAGGAAATTTGTGGCTCCTCTTAGATTCCAGAACTTTCTGTCACCGAAATGTGAGGAAAATGTGTTTTTTTAGCCATATTTTGAGGTTTGCAAAGGATTCTGGGTAACAGAACCTGGTCAGAGCCCCACAAGTCACCCCATCTTGGATTCCCCTAGGTCTCTAGTTTTCACAAATGCACAGGTTTGGTAGGTTTCCCTAGGTGCCGGCTGAGCTAGAGGCCAAAATCTACAGATAGGCACTTTGCAAAAAACACCTCTGTTTTCTTTCAAAAAATGTGATGTGTCCACATTGTGTTTTGGGGCATTTCCTGTCACGGGCGCTAGGCCTACCCACACAAGTGAGGTATCATTTTTATCAGGACACTTAGGGGAACGCTGGGTGGAAAGAAATTTGTGGCTCCTCTCAGATTCCAGAACTTTCTGTCACCATAATGTGAGGAAAATGTGTTTTTTTAGCCAAATTTTGAGGTTTGCAAAGGATTCTGGGTAACAGAACCTGGTCAGAGCCCCACAAGTCACCCCATCTTGGATTCCCCTAGGTCTCTAGTTTTCAAAAATGCACAGGTTTGGTAGGTTTCCCTAGGTGCCGGCTGAGCTAGAGGCCACAATCTACAGGTAGGCAGTTTGCAAAAAAAAGCTCTGTTTTCTGTCACAAAATGGGATGTGTCCACGTTGTGCTTTGGGGCATTTCCTGTCGCGGGCGCTAGGCCTACCCACACAAGTGAGGTATCATTTTTATCGGGAGACTTGGGGGAACGCTGGGTGGAAGGAAATTTGTGCTTCCTCTCAGATTCCAGGACTTTCTGTCACCGAAATGTGAGGAAAACGTGTTTTTTTAGCCAAATTTTGAGGTTTGCAAAGGATTCTGGGTAACAGAACCTGGGCAGAGTCTCACAAGTCACTCCATCTTGGATTCCCCTTGGTCTTTAGTTTTAAAAAATGCACAGGTTTGGTAGGTTTCCCTAGGTGCCGGCTGAGCTAGAGGCCAAAATCTACAGGTAGGCACTTTGCAAAAAACACCTCTGTTTTCTTTCAAAAAATTTGATGTGTCCACATTGTGTTTTGGGGCATTTCCTGTCATGGGCGCTAGGCCTACCCACACAAGTGAGGTATCATTTTTATCGGGAGACTTGGGGGAACACTGGGTGGAAGGAAATTTGTGGCTCCTCTCAGATTCCAGAACTTTCTGTCACCGAAATGTGAGGAAAATGTGTTTTTTTAGCCATATTTTGAGGTTTGCAAAGGGTTCTGGGTAACAGAACCTGGTCAGAGCCCCACAAGTCACCCCATCTTGGATTCCCCTAGGTCTTTAGTTTTCAAAAATGCACAGGTTTGGTAGGTTTCCCTAGGTGTCGGCTGAGCTAGAGGCCAAAATCTACAGATAGGCACTTTGCAAAAAACACCTCTGTTTTCTTTCAAAAAATGTGATGTGTCCACATTGTGTTTTGGGGCATTTCCTGTCACGGGCGCTAGGCCTACCCACACAAGTGAGGTATCATTTTTATCAGGAGACTTGGGGGAACGCTGGGTGGAAGGAAATTCGTGCCTCCTCTCAGATTCCAGAACTTTCTGTCACAGAAATGTGAGGAACGTGTTTTTTTAGCCAAAGTTTGACGTTTGCAAAGGATTCTGGGTAACAGAACCTGGTCAGAGCCCCACAAGTCACCCCATCTTGGATTCCCCTAGGTCTCTAGTTTTCAAAAATGCACAGGTTTGGTAGGTTTCCCTAGATGCCGGCTGAGCTAGAGGCCAAAATCTACAGGTAGGCACTTTTTGCAAAAAACAGCTCTTTTTTCTGTAAAAAAATGGGATGTGTCCACGTTGTTCTTTGGGGCATTTCCTGTCGCGGGCGCTAGGCCTACCCACACAAGTGAGGTATCATTTTTATCGGGAGACTTGGGGGAACGCTGGGTGGAAGGAAAGTTGTGCTTCCTCTCAGATTCCAGGACTTTCTGTCACCGAAATGTGAGGAAAACGTGTTTTTTTAGCCAAATTTTGAGGTTTGCAAAGGATTCTGGGTAACAGAACCTGGGCAGAGCCTCACAAGTCACTCCATCTTGGATTCCCCTAGGTCTTTAGTTTTCAAAAATGCACAGGTTTGGTAGGTTTCCCTAGGTGCCGGCTGAGCTAGAGGCCAAAATCTACAGGTAGGCACTTTGCAAAAAACACCTCTGTTTTTTTTCAAAAAATGTGATGTGTCCACATTGTGTTTTGGGGCATTTCCTGTCACGGGCGCTAGGCCTACCCACACAAGTGAGGTATCATTTCTATCGGGAGACTTGGGGGAACGCTGGGTGGAAGGAAATTTGTGGCTCCTCTCAGATTCCAGAACTTTCTGTCACCGAAATGTGAGGAAAATTTGTTTTTTTAGCCATATTTTGAGGTTTGCAAAGGATTCTGGGTAACAGAACCTGGTCAGAGCCCCACAAGTCACCCCATGTTGGATTCCCCTAGGTCTTTAGTTTTCACAAATGCACAGGTTTGGTAGGTTTCCCTAGGTGCCGGCTGAGCTAGAGGCCAAAATCTACTGATAGGCACTTTGCAAAAAACACCTCTGTTTTCTTTAAAAAAATGTGATGTGTCCACATTGTGTTTTGGGGCATTTCCTGTCACGGGCGCTAGGCCTACCCACACAAGTGAGGTATCATTTTTATCAGGAGACTTGGTTGAACGCTGGGTGGGAAGAAATTTGTGGCTCCTCTCAGATTCCAGAACTTTCTGTCACAGAAATGTGAGGAACATGTGTTTTTTTAGCCAAAATTGAGGTTTGCAAAGGATTCTGGGTAACAGAACCTGGTCAGAGCCCCACAAGTCACCCCATCTTGGATTCCCCTAGGTCTCTAGTTTTCAAAAATGCACAGGTTTGGTAGGTTTCCCTAGGTGCCGGCTGAGCTAGAGGCCAAAATCTACAGGTAGGAACTTTGCAAAAAACACCTCTGTTTTCTGTCAAAAAATGGGATGTGTCCACGTTGTGCTTTGGGGCATTTCCTGTCGCGGGCGCTAGGCCTACCCACACAAGTGAGGTATCATTTTTCTCGGGAGACTTTGGGGGAACGCTGGGTGGAAGGAAATTTGTGCCTCCTCTCAGATTCCAGGACTTTCTGTCACCAAAATGTGAGGAAAATGCGTTTTTTTAGCCAAATTTTGAGGTTTACAAAGGATTCTGGGTAGCAGAGCCTGGACAGAGCCCAACAAGTCACCCCATTTTGGATTCCCCTAGGTCTCTAGTTTAAAAAAATGCACAGGTTTGGTAGGTTTCCCTAGGTGCCGGCTGAGCTAGAGGCCAAAATCTACAGGTAGGCACTTTGCAAAAAACACCTCTGTTTTCTTTAAAAAAATTTGATGTGTCCACATTGTGTTTTGGGGCATTTCCTGTCACGGGCGCTAGGCCTACCCACACAAGTGAGGTATCATTTTTATCGGGAGACTTGGGGGGACGCTGGGTGGGAAGAAATTTGTGGCTCCTCTCAGATTCCAGAAATTTCTGTCACAGAAATGTGAGTAACATGTGTTTTTTTAGCCAAAATTGAGGTTTGCAAAGGATTCTGGGTAACAGAACCTGGTCAGAGCCCCACAAGTCACCCCATCTTGGATTCCCCTAGGTCTCTAGTTTTAAAAAATGCACAGGTTTGGTAGGTTTCCCTAGGTGCCGGCTGAGCTAGAGGCCAAAATCTACAGGTAGGCACTTTGCAAAAAACACCTCTGTTTTCTGTCAAAAAATGGGATGTGTCCACGTTGTGCTTTGGGGCATTTCCTGTCGCGGGCGCTAGGCCTACCCACACAAGTGAGGTATCATTTTTCTCGGGAGACTTTGGGGGAACGCTGGGTGGAAGGAAATTTGTGCCTCCTCTCAGATTCCAGGACTTTCTGTCACCAAAATGTGAGGAAAATTTGTTTTTTTAGCCAAATTTTGAGGTTTGCAAAGGATTCTGGGTAGCAGAACCTGGACAGAGCCCCACAAGTCACCCCATTTTGGATTCCCCTAGGTCTCTAGTTTGAAAAAATGCACAGGTTTGGTAGGTTTCGCTAGGTGCCGGCTGAGCTAGAGGCCAAAATCTACAGGTAGGCACTTTGCAAAAAACACCTCTGTTTTCTTTCAAAAAATGTGATGTGTCCACATTGTGTTTTGGGGCATTTCCTGTCACGGGCGCTAGGCCTACCCACACAAGTGAGGTATCATTTTTATCGGGAGACTTGGGGGAACGCTGGGTGGAAGGAAATTTGTGGCTCCTCTCAGATTCCAGAACTTTCTGTCACCGAAATGTGAGGAAAATGTGTTTTTTTAGCCATATTTTGAGGTTTGCAAAGGATTCTGGGTAACAGAACCTGGTCAGAGCCCCACAAGTCACCCCATGTTGGATTCCCCTAGGTCTTTAGTTTTCACAAATGCACAGGTTTGGTAGGTTTCCCTAGGTGCCGGCTGAGCTAGAGGCCAAAATCTACAGATAGGCACTTTGCAAAAAACACCTCTGTTTTCTTTCAAAAAATGTGATGTGTCCACATTGTGTTTTGGGGCATTTCCTGTCACGGGCGCTAGGCCTACCCACACAAGTGAGGTATCATTTTTATCAGGAGACTTGGTTGAACGCTGGGTGGGAAGAAATTTGTGGCTCCTCTTAGATTCCAGAACTTTCTGTCACAGAAATGTGAGGAACATGTGTTTTTTTAGCCAAAATTGAGGTTTGCAAAGGATTCTGGGTAACAGAACCTGGTCAGAGCCCCACAAGTCACCCCATCTTGGATTCCCCTAGGTCTCTAGTTTTCAAAAATGCACAGGTTTGGTAGGTTTCCCTAGGTGCCGGCTGAGCTAGAGGCCAAAATCTACAGGTAGGAACTTTGCAAAAAACACCTCTGTTTTCTGTCAAAAAATGGGATGTGTCCACGTTGTGCTTTGGGGCATTTCCTGTCGCGGGCGCTAGGCCTACCCACACAAGTGAGGTATCATTTTTCTCGGGAGACTTTGGGGGAACGCTGGGTGGAAGGAAATTTGTGCCTCCTCTCAGATTCCAGGACTTTCTGTCACCAAAATGTGAGGAAAATGTGTTTTTTTAGCCAAATTTTGAGGTTTACAAAGGATTCTGGGTAGCAGAACCTGGACAGAGCCCCACAAGTCACCCCATTTTGGATTCCCCTAGGTCTCTAGTTTAAAAAAATGCACAGGTTTGGTAGGTTTCCCTAGGTGCCGGCTGAGCTAGGGGCCAAAATCTACAGGTAGGCACTTTGCAAAAAACACCTCTGTTTTCTTTCAAAAAATTTGATGTGTCCACATTGTGTTTTGGGGCATTTCCTGTCACGGGCGCTAGGCCTACCCACACAAGTGAGGTATCATTTTTATCGGGAGACTTGGGGGAACGCTGGGTGGAAGGAAATTTGTGGCTCCTCTCAGATTCCAGGACTTTCTGTCACCAAAATGTGAGGAAAATGTGTTTTTGAAACCAAATTTTGAGGTTTGCAAAGGATTCTGGGTAGCAGAACCTGGACAGAGCCTCACAAGTCACCCCATTTTGGATAACCCTAGGTCTCTAGTTTGAAAAAATGCACAGGTTTGGTAGGTTTCGCTAGGTGCCGGCTGAGCTAGAGGCCAAAATCTACAGGTAGGCACTTTGCAAAAAACACCTCTGTTTTCTGTCAAAAAATGGGATGTGTCCACGTTGTGCTTTGGGGCATTTCCTGTCGCGGGCGCTAGGCCTACCCACACAAGTGAGGTATCATTTTTCTCGGGAGACTTTGGGGGAACGCTGGGTGGAAGGAAATTTGTGCCTCCTCTCAGATTCCAGGACTTTCTGTCACCAAAATGTGAGGAAAATGTGTTTTTTTAGCCAAATTTTGAGGTTTACAAAGGATTCTGGGTAGCAGAACCTGGACAGAGCCCCACAAGTCACCCCATTTTGGATTCCCCTAGGTCTCTAGTTTAAGAAAATGCACAGGTTTGGTAGGTTTCCCTAGGTGCCGGCTGAGCTAGGGGCCAAAATCTACAGGTAGGCACTTTGCAAAAAACACCTCTGTTTTCTTTCAAAAAATTTGATGTGTCCACATTGTGTTTTGGGGCATTTCCTGTCACGGGCGCTAGGCCTACCCACACAAGTGAGGTATCATTTTTATCGGGAGACTTGGGGGAACGCTGGGTGGAAGGAAATTTGTGGCTCCTCTCAGATTCCAGGACTTTCTGTCACCAAAATGTGAGGAAAATGTGTTTTTGTAACCAAATTTTGAGGTTTGCAAAGGATTCTGGGTAGCAGAACCTGGACAGAGCCTCACAAGTCACCCCATTTTGGATTACCCTAGGTCTCTAGTTTGAAAAAATGCACAGGTTTGGTAGGTTTCGCTAGGTGCCGGCTGAGCTAGAGGCCAAAATCTACAGGTAGGCACTTTGCAAAAAACACCCCTGTTTTCTTTCAAAAAATGTGATGTGTCCACATTGTGTTTTGGGGCATTTCCTGTCACGGGCTCTAGGCCTACCCACACAAGTGAGGTATCATTTTTATCAGGAGACTTGGGGGAACGCTGGGTGGAAGGAAATTTGTGGCTCCTCTCAGATTCCAGACTTTTCTGTCACCGAAATGTGAGGAAAATGTGTTTTTTTAGCCATATTTTGAGGTTTGCAAAGGATTCTGGGTAACAGAACCTGGTCAGAGCCCCACAAGTCACCCCATCTTGGATTCCCCTAGGTCTCTAGTTTTCACAAATGCACAGGTTTGGTAGGTTTCCCTAGGTGCCGGCTGAGCTAGAGGCCAAAATCTACAGATAGGCACTTTGCAAAAAACACCTCTGTTTTCTTTCAAAAAATGTGATGTGTCCACATTGTGTTTTGGGGCATTTCCTGTCACGGGCGCTAGGCCTACCCACACAAGTGAGGTATCATTTTTATCAGGAGACTTAGGGGAACGCTGGGTGGAAAGAAATTTGTGGCTCCTCTCAGATTCCAGAACTTTCTGTCACCATAATGTGAGGAAAATGTGTTTTCTTAGCCAAATTTTGAGGTTTGCAAAGGATTCTGGGTAACAGAACCTGGTCAGAGCCCCACAAGTCACCCCATCTTGGATTCCCCTAGGTCTCTAGTTTTCAAAAATGCACAGGTTTGGTAGGTTTCCCTAGGTGCCGGCTGAGCTAGAGGCCACAATCTACAGGTAGGCACTTTGCAAAAAAAAGCTCTGTTTTCTGTCACAAAATGGGATGTGTCCACGTTGTGCTTTGGGGCATTTCCTGTCGCGGGCGCTAGGCCTACCCACACAAGTGAGGTATCATTTATATCGGGAGACTTGGGGGAACGCTGGGTGGAAGGAAATCTGTGCCTCCTCTCAGATTCCAGGACTTTCTGTCACCGAAATGTGAGGAAAACGTGTTTTTTTAGCCAAATTTTGAGGTTTGCAAAGGATTCTGGGTAACAGAACCTGGTCAGAGTCCCACAAGTCACCCCATCTTGGATTCCCCTAGGTCTCTAGTTTTAAAAAAATGCACAGGTTTGGTAGGTTTCCCTAGGTGCCGGCTGAGCTAGAGGCCAAAATCTATAGGTAGGCACTTTGCAAAAAACACCTCTGTTTTCTTTCAAAAAATGTGATGTGTCCACATTGTGTTTTGGGGCATTTCCTGTCACGGGCGCTAGGCCTACCCACACAAGTGAGGTATCATTTTTATCAGGAGACTTAGGGGAACGCTGGGTGGAAAGAAATTTGTGGCTCCTCTCAGATTCCAGAACTTTCTGTCACCATAATGTGAGGAAAATGTGTTTTTTTAGCCAAATTTTGAGGTTTGCAAAGGATTCTGGGTAACAGAACCTGGTCAGAGCCCCACAAGTCACCCCATCTTGGATTCCCCTAGGTCTCTAGTTTTCAAAAATGCACAGGTTTGGTAGGTTTCCCTAGGTGCCGGCTGAGCTAGAGGCCACAATCTACAGGTAGGCACTTTGCAAAAAAAAGCTCTGTTTTCTGTCACAAAATGGGATGTGTCCACGTTGTGCTTTGGGGCATTTCCTGTCGCGGGCGCTAGGCCTACCCACACAAGTGAGGTATCATTTGTATCGGGAGACTTGGGGGAACACTGGGTGGAAGGAAATCTGTGCCTCCTCTCAGATTCCAGGACTTTCTGTCACCGAAATGTGAGGAAAACGTGTTTTTTTAGCCAAATTTTGAGGTTTGCAAAGGATTCTGGGTAACAGAACCTGGTCAGAGTCCCACAAGTCACCCCATCTTGGATTCCCCTAGGTCTCTAGTTTTAAAAAATGCACAGGTTTGGTAGGTTTCCCTAGGTGCCGGCTGAGCTAGAGGCCAAAATCTACAGGTAGGCACTTTGCAAAAAACACCTCTGTTTTGTTTTAAAAAATGTGATGTGTCCACGTTGTGTTTTGGGGCATCTCCTGTCACGGGCGCTAGGCCTACCCACACAAGTGAGGTATCATTTTTATCGGGAGACTTGGGGGGAACGCTGGGTGGAAGGAAATTTGTGGCTCCTCTTAGATTCCAGAACTTTCTGTCACCGAAATGTGAGGAAAATGTGTTTTTTTAGCCATATTTTGAGGTTTGCAAAGGATTCTGGGTAACAGAACCTGGTCAGAGCCCCACAAGTCACCCCATCTTGGATTCCCCTAGGTCTCTAGTTTTCAAAAATGCACAGGTTTGGTAGGTTTCCCTAGGTGCCGGCTGAGCTAGAGGCCACAATCTACAGGTAGGCACTTTGCAAAAAAAAGCTCTGTTTTCTGTCACAAAATGGGATGTGTCCACGTTGTGCTTTGGGGCATTTCCTGTCACGGGCGCTAGGCCTACCCACACAAGTGAGGTATCATTTTTATCAGGACACTTAGGGGAACGCTGGGTGGAAAGAAATTTGTGGCTCCTCTCAGATTCCAGAACTTTCTGTCACCATAATGTGAGGAAAATGTGTTTTTTTAGCCAAATTTTGAGGTTTGCAAAGGATTCTGGGTAACAGAACCTGGTCAGAGCCCCACAAGTCACCCCATCTTGGATTCCCCTAGGTCTCTAGTTTTCAAAAATGCACAGGTTTGGTAGGTTTCCCTAGGTGTCAGCTGAGCTAGAGGCCACAATCTACAGGTAGGCACTTTGCAAAAAACACCTCTGTTTTCTTTAAAAAAATGTGATGTGTCCACGTTGTGTTTTGGGGCATCTCCTGTCACGGGCGCTAGGCCTACCCACACAAGTGAGGTATCATTTTTATCGGGAGACTTGGGGGGAACGCTGGGTGGAAGGAAATTTGTGGCTCCTCTTAGATTCCAGAACTTTCTGTCACCGAAATGTGAGGAAAATGTGTTTTTTTAGCCAAATTTTGAGGTTTGCAAAGGATTCTGGGTAACAGAACCTGGTCAGAGCCCCACAAGTCACCCCATCTTGGATTCCCCTAGGTCTTTAGTTTTCACAAATGCACAGGTTTGGTAGGTTTCCCTAGGTGCCGGCTGAGCTAGAGGCCAAAATCTACAGATAGGCACTTTGCAAAAAACACCTCTGTTTTCTTTCAAAAAATGTGATGTGTCCACATTGTGTTTTGGGGCATTTCCTGTCACGGGCGCTAGGCCTACCCACACAAGTGAGGTATCATTTTTATCAGGAGACTTGGGGGAACGCTGGGTGGAAAGAAATTTGTGGCTCCTCTCAGATTCCAGAACTTTCTGTCACAGAAATGTTAAGAACATGTGTTTTTTTTAGCCAAAATTGAGGTTTGCAAAGGATTCTGGGTAACAGAACCTGGTCAGAGCCCCACAAGTCACCCCATCTTGGATTCCCCTAGGTCTCTAGTTTTTTAAAAATGCACAGGTTTGGTAGGTTTCCCTAGGTGCCGGCTGAGCTAGAGGCCAAAATCTACAGGTAGGCACTTTGCAAAAAACACCTCTGTTTTCTTTCAAAAAATTTGATGTGTCCACATTGTGTTTTGGGGCATTTCCTGACACGGGCGCTAGGCCTACCCACACAAGTGAGGTATCATTTTTATGGGGAGACTTGGGGGAACGCTGGGTGGAAGGAAATTTGTGGCTCCTCTCAGATTCCAGAACTGTCTGTCACCATAATGGGAGGAAAATGTGTTTTTTTAGCCAAATTTTGAGGTTTGAAAGGATTCTGGGTAGGAGAACCTGGTCAGAGACCCACAAGTCACCCTATCCTGGATTCCCCTAGGTATCTAGTTTTCAAGAATGCACAGGTTTGGTAGGTTTCCCTAGTTGTCGGCTGAGCTAGAGGCCAAAATCTACAGGTAGGCACTTTGCAAAAAACACCTCTGTTTTCTTTAAAAAAATGTGATGTGTCCACAATGCGTTTTGGGGCATTTCCTGTCCCGGGCGCTAGGCCTACCCACACAAGTGAGGTATCATTTTTTATCAGGAGACTTAGGGGAACGCTGGGTGGAAAGAAATTTGTGACTCCTCTCAGATTCCAGAACTTTCTGTCACCATAATGTGAGGAAAATGTGTTTTTTTAGCCAAATTTTGAGGTTTGCAAAGGATTCTGGGTAACAGAACCTGGTCAGAGCCCCACAAGTCACCCCATCTTGGAATCCCCTAGGTCTCTAGTTTTAAAAAATGCACAGGTTTGATAGGTTTCCCTAGATGCCGGCTGAGCTAGAGGCCAAAATCTACAGGTAGGCACTTTGCAAAAAACAGCTCTGTTTTCTGTAAAAAAATGGGATGTGTCCCCGTTGTTCTTTGGGGCATTTCCTGTCGCGGGCGCTAGGCCTACCCACACAAGTGAGGTATCATTTTTATCGGGAGACTTGGGGGAACGCTGGGTGGAAGGAAATTTGTGCTTCCTCTCAGATTCCAGGACTTTCTGTCACCGAAATATGAGGAAAACGTGTTTTTTTAGCCAAATTTTGAGGTTTGCAAAGGATTCTGGGTAACAGAACCTGGGCAGAGCCTCACAAGTCACCCCATCTTGGATTCCCCTAGGTCTTTAGTTTTCAAAAATGCACAGGTTTGGTAGGTTTCCCTAGGTGCCGGCTGAGCTGGAGGCCAAAATCTACAGGTAGGCACTTTGCAAAAAACACCTCTGTTTTTTTTCAAAAAATGTGATGTGTCCAACATTGTGTTTTGGGGCATTTTCTGTCACGGGCGCTAGGCCTACCCACACAAGTGAGGTATCATTTCTATCGGGAGACGTGGGGGAACGCTGGGTGGAAGGAAATTTGTGGCTCCTCTCAGATTCCAGAACTTTCTGTCACCGAAATGTGAGGAAAATTTGTTTTTTTAGCCAGATTTTGAGGTTTGCAAAGGATTCTGGGTAACAGAACCTGGTCAGAGCCCCACAAGTCACCCCATCTTGGATTCCCCTAGGTCTCTAGTTTTAAAAAATGCACAGGTTTGGTAGGTTTCCCTATGTGCCGGCTGAGCTAGAGGCCACAATCTACAGGTAGGCACTTTGCAAAAAACAGCTCTGTTTTCTGTCAAAAAATGGGATGTGTCCACGTTGTGCTTTGGGGCATTTCCTGTCGCGGGCGCTAGGCCTACCCACACAAGTGAGGTATCATTTTTATCGGGAGAGTTGGGGGAACGCTGGGTGGAAGGAAATTCGTGCCTCCTCTCAGATTCCAGAACTTTCTGTCACAGAAATGTGAGGAACGTGTTTTTTTAGCCAAAGTTTGAAGTTTGCAAAGGATTCTGGGTAACAGAACCTGGTCAGAGCCCCACAAGTCACCCCATCTTGGATTCCCCTAGGTCTCTAGTTTTCAAAAATGCACAGGTTTGGTAGGTTTCCCTAGATGCCGGCTGAGCTAGAGGCCAAAATCTACAGGTAGGCACTTTGCAAAAAACAGCTCTGTTTTCTGTATAAAAATGGGATGTGTCCACGTTGTTCTTTGGGGCATTTCCTGTCGCGGGCGCTAGGCCTACCCACACAAGTGAGGTATCATTTTTATCGGGAGACTTGGGGGAACGCTGGGTGGAAGAAAATTTGTGCTTCCTCTCAGATTCCAGGACTTTCTGTCACCGAAATGTGAGGAAAACGTGTTTTTTTAGCCAAATTTTGAGGTTTGTAAAGGATTCTGGGTAACAGAACCTGGGCAGAGCCTCACAAGTCACTCCATCTTGGATTCCCCTAGGTCTTTAGTTTTCAAAAATGCACAGGTTTGGTAGGTTTCCCTAGGTGCCGGCTGAGCTAGAGGCCACAATCTACAGGTAGGCACTTTGCAAAAAACACCTCTGTTTTTTTTAAAAAAATGTGATGTGTCCACATTGTGTTTTGGGGCATTTTCTGTCACGGGCGCTAGGCCTACCCACACAAGTGAGGTATCATTTCTATCGGGAGACTTGGGGGAACGCTGGGTGGAAGGAAATTTGTGGCTCCTCTCAGATTCCAGAACTTTCTGTCACCGAAATGTGAGGAAAATGTGTTTTTTTAGCCAGATTTTGAGGTTTGCAAAGGATTCTGGGTAACAGAACCTGGTCAGAGCCCCACAAGTCACCCCATCTTGGATTCCCCTAGGTCTCTAGTTTTCAATAATGCACAGGTTTGGTAGGTTTCCCTAGGTGCGTGCTGAGCTAGAGGCCAAAATCTACAGGTAGGCACTTTGCAAATAACACCACTGTTTTCTTTAAAAAAATGTGATGTGTCCACGTTGCGTTTTGGGGCATTTCCTGTCACGGGCGCTAGGCCTACCCACACAAGTGAGGTATCATTTTTATCGGGAGACTTGGGGGAACGCTGGGTGGAAAGAAATTTGTGGCTCCTCTCAGATTCCAGAAATTTCTGTCATAGAAATGTGAGTAACGTGTTTTTTTAGCCAAAATTGAGGTTTGCAAAGGATTCTGGGTAACAAACCTGGTCAGAGCCGCACAAGTCCCCCCATCTTGGATTCCCCTAGGTCTCTAGTTTTCAAAAATGCACAGGTTTGGTAGGTTTCCCTAGGTGCCGGCTGAGCTAGAGGCCAAAATCTACAGGTAGGCACTTTGCAAAAAACACCTCTGTTTTCTGTCAAAAAATGGGATGTGTCCACGTTGTGCTTTGGGGCATTTCCTGTCGCGGGCGCTAGGCCTACCCACACAAGTGAGGTATCATTTTTCTCGGGAGACTTTGGGGGAGCGCTGGGTGGAAGGAAATTTGTGGCTCCTCTCAGATTCCAGAGCTTTCTGTCACCGAAATGTGAGGAAAATGTGTTTTTTTAGCCATATTTTGAGGTTTGCAAAGGATTCTGGGTAACAGAACCTGGTCAGAGCCCCACAAGTCACCCCATCTTGGATTCCCCTAGGTCTTTAGTTTTCACAAATGCACAGGTTTGGTAGGTTTCCCTAGGTGCCGGCTGAGCTAGAGGCCAAAATCTACAGATAGGCACTTTGCAAAAAACACCTCTGTTTTCTTTCAAAAAATGTGATGTGTCCATATTGTGTTTTGGGGCATTTCCTGTCACGGGCGCTAGGCCTACCCACACAAGTGAGGTATCATTTTTATCAGGAGACTTGGGGGAATGCTGGGTGGAAAGAAATTTGTGGCTCCTCTCAGATTCCAGAACTTTCTGTCACAGAAATGTGAGGAACATGTGTTTTTTTAGCCAAAATTGAGGTTTGCAAAGGATTCTGGGTAACAGAACCTGGTCAGAGCCCCACAAGTCACCCCATCTTGGATTCCCCTAGGTCTCTAGTTTTCAAAAATGCACAGGTTTGGTAGGTTTCCCTAGGTGCCGGCTGAGCTAGAGGCCAAAATCTACAGGTAGGAACTTTGCAAAAAACACCTCTGTTTTCTGTCAAAAAATGGGATGTGTCCACGTTGTGCTTTGGGGCATTTCCTGTCGCGGGCGCTAGGCCTACCCACACAAGTGAGGTATCATTTTTCTCGGGAGACTTTGGGGGAACGCTGGGTGGAAGGAAATTTGTGCCTCCTCTCAGATTCCAGGACTTTCTGTCACCAAAATGTGAGGAAAATGTGTTTCTTTAGCCAAAGTTTGAGGTTTGCAAAGGATTCTGGGTAGCAGAACCTGGACAGAGCCCCACAAGTCACCCCATCTTGGATTCCCCTGGGTCTCTAGTTTTCAAAAATGCACAGGTTTGGTAGGTTTCCCTAGGTGCCGGCTGAGCTAGAGGCCAAAATCTACAGGTAGGCACTTTGCAAAAAACACCTCTGTTTTTTGTCAAAAAATGGGATGTGTCCACGTTGTGCTTTGGGGCATTTCCTGTCACGGGTGCTAGGCCTACCCACACAAGTGAGGTATCATTTTTCTCGGGAGACTTTGGGGGAACGCTGGGTGGAAGGAAATTTGTGCCTCCTCTCAGATTCCAGGACTTTCTGTCACCAAAATGTGAGGAAAATGTGTTTTTTTAACCAAATTTTGAGGTTGGCAAAAGATTCTGGGTAGCAGAACCTGGACAGAGCCCCACAAGTCACCCCATTTTGGATTCCCCTAGGTCTCTAGTTTGAAAAAATGCACAGGTTTGGTAGGTTTCGCTAGGTGCCGGCTGAGCTAGAGGCCAAAATCTACAGGTAGGCACTTTGCAAAAAACACCTCTGTTTTCTGTCAAAAAATGGGATGTGTCCACGTTGTGCTATGGGGCATTTCCTGTCGCGGGCGCTAGGCCTACCCACACAAGTGAGGTATCATTTTTCTCGGGAGACTTTGGGGGAACGCTGGGTGGAAGGAAATTTGTGCCTCCTCTCAGATTCCAGGACTTTCTGTCACCAAAATGTGAGGAAAATGTGTTTTTTTAACCAAATTTTGAGGTTTGCAAAGGATTCTGGGTAGCAGAACCTGGACAGAGCCCCACAAGTCACCCCATTTTGGATTCCCCTAGGTCTCTAGTTTGAAAAAATGCACAGGTTTGGTAGGTTTCGCTAGGTGCCGGCTGAGCTAGAGGCCAAAATCTACAGGTAGGCACTTTGCAAAAAACACCTCTGTTTTCTTTAAAAAAATGTGATGTGTCCACATTGTGTTTTGGGGCATTCCCTGTCACGGGCGCTAGGCCTACCCACACAAGTGAGGTATCATTTTTATCAGGAGACTTGGGGGAACGCTGGGTGGAAGGAAATTCGTGCCTCCTCTCAGATTCCAGAACTTTCTGTCACAGAAATGTGAGGAACGTGTTTTTTTAGCCAAAGTTTGAAGTTTGCGAAGGATTCTGGGTAACAGAACCTGGTCAGAGCCCCACAAGTCACCCCATCTTGGATTCCCCTAGGTCTCTAGTTTTAAAAAATGCACAGGTTTGGTAGGTTTCCCTAGATGCCGGTTGAGCTAGAGGCCAAAATCTACAGGTAGGCACTTTGCAAAAAACAGCTCTGTTTTCTGTAAAAAAATGGGATGTGTCCACGTTGTTCTTTGGGGCATTTCCTGTCGCGGGCGCTAGGCCTACCCACACAAGTGAGGTATCATTTTTATCGGGAGACTTGGGGGAACGCTGGGTGGAAGGAAATTTGTGCTTCCTCTTAGATTCCAGGACTTTCTGTCACCGAAATGTGAGGAAAACGTGTTTTTTTAGCCAAATTTTGAGGTTTGCAAAGGATTCTGGGTAACAGAACCTGGGCAGAGCCTCACAAGTCACTCCATCTTGGATTCCCCTAGGTCTTTAGTTTTCAAAAATGCACAGGTTTGGTAGGTTTCCCTAGGTGCCGGCTGAGCTAGAGGCCAAATTCTACAAGTAGGCACTTTGCAAAAAATACCTCTGTTTTTTTTCAAAAAATGTGATGTGTCCACATTGTGTTTTGGGGCATTTCCTGTCACGGGCGCTAGGCCTACCCACACAAGTGAGGTATCATTTCTATCGGGAGACTTGGGGGAACGCTGGGTGGAAGGAAATTTGTGGCTCCTCTCAGATTCCAGAACTTTCTGTCACCGAAATGTGAGGAAAATGTGTTTTTTTAGCCAGATTTTGAGGTTTGCAAAGGATTCTGGGTAACAGAACCTGGCCAGAGCCCCACAAGTCACCCCATCTTGGATTCCCCTAGGTCTTTAGTTTTCAATAATGCACAGGTTTGGTAGGTTTCCCTAGGTGCCGGCTGAGCTAGAGGCCAAAATCTACAGGTAGGCACTTTGCAAAAAACACCACTGTTTTCTTTAAAAAAATGTGATGTGTCCACGTTGCGTTTTGGGGCATTTCCTGTCACGGGCGCTAGGCCTACCCACACAAGTGAGGTATCATTTTTATCGGGAGACTTGGGGGAACGCTGGGTGGAAAGAAATTTGTGGCTCCTCTCAGATTCCAGAAATTTCTGTCACAGAAATGTGAGTAACATATGTTTTTTTAGCCAAAATTGAGGTTTGCAAAGGATTCTGGGTAACAAACCTGGTCAGAGCCCCACAAGTCACCCCATCTTGGATTCCCCTAGGTCTCTAGTTTTCAAAAATGCACAGGTTTGGTAGGTTTCCCTAGGTGCCGGCTGAGCTAGAGGCCAAAATCTACAGGTAGGCACTTTGCAAAAAACACCTCTGTTTTCTGTCAAAAAATGGGATGTGTCCACGTTGTGCTTTGGGGCATTTCCTGTCACGGGCGCTAGGCCTACCCACACAAGTGAGGTATCATTTTTCTCGGGAGACTTTGGGGGAACGCTGGGTGGAAGGAAATTTGTGCCTCCTCTCAGATTCCAGGACTTTCTGTCACCAAAATGTGAGGAAAATGTGTTTTTTTAAATAAATTTTGAGGTTTGCAAAGGATTCTGGGTAGCAGAACCTGGACAGAGCCCCACAAGTCACCCCATTTTGGATTCCCCTAGGTCTCTAGTTTGAAAAAATGCACAGGTTTGGTAGGTTTCGCTAGGTGCCGGCTGAGCTAGAGGCCAAAATCTACAGGTAGGCACTTTGCAAAAAACACCTCTGTTTTCTTTCAAAAAATGTGATGTGTCCACATTGTGTTTTGGGGCATTCCCTGTCACGGGCGCTAGGCCTACCCACACAAGTGAGGTATCATTTTTATCAGGAGACTTGGGGGAACGCTGGGTGGAAGGAAATTCGTGCCTCCTCTCAGATTCCAGAACTTTCTGTCACAGAAATGTGAGGAACGTGTTTTTTTAGCCAAAGTTTGAAGTTTGCGAAGGATTCTGGGTAACAGAACCTGGTCAGAGCCCCACAAGTCACCCCATCTTGGATTCCCCTAGGTCTCTAGTTTTCAAAAATGCACAGGTTTGGTAGGTTTCCCTAGATGCCGGTTGAGCTAGAGGCCAAAATCTACAGGTAGGCACTTTGCAAAAAACAGCTCTGTTTTCTGTAAAAAAATGGGATGTGTCCACGTTGTTCTTTGGGGCATTTCCTGTCGCGGGCGCTAGGCCTACCCACACAAGTGAGGTATCATTTTTATCGGGAGACTTGGGGGAACGCTGGGTGGAAGGAAATTTGTGCTTCCTCTCAGATTCCAGGACTTTCTGTCACCGAAATGTGAGGAAAATGTGTTTTTTTAGCCAAATTTTGAGGTTTGCAAAGGATTCTGGGTAACAGAACCTGGGCAGAGCCTCACAAGTCACTCCATCTTGGATTCCACTAGGTCTTTAGTTTTCAAAAATGCACAGGTTTGGTAGGTTTCCCTAGGTGCCGGCTGAGCTAGAGGCCAAATTCTACAGGTAGGCACTTTGCAAAAAATACCTCTTTTTTTTCAAAAAATGTGATGTGTCCACATTGTGTTTTGGGGCATTTCCTGTCACGGGCGCTAGGCCTACCCACACAAGTGAGGTATCATTTCTATCGGGAGACTTGGGGGAACGCTGGGCGGAAGGAAATTTGTGGCTCCTCTCAGATTCCAGAACTTTCTGTCACCGAAATGTGAGGAAAATGTGTTTTTTTAGCCAGATTTTGAGGTTTGCAAAGGATTCTGGGTAACAGAACCTGGACAGAGCCCCACAAGTCACCCCATTTTGGATTCCCCTAGGTCTCTAGTTTGAAAAAATGCACAGGTTTGGTAGGTTTCGCTAGGTGCCGGCTGAGCTAGAGGCCAAAATCTACAGGTAGGCACTTTGCAAAAAACACCTCTGTTTTCTTTCAAAAAATGTGATGTGTCCACATTGTGTTTTGGGGCATTCCCTGTCACGGGCGCTAGGCCTACCCACACAAGTGAGGTATCATTTTTATCAGGAGACTTGGGGGAACGCTGGGTGGAAGGAAATTCGTGCCTCCTCTCAGATTCCAGAACTTTCTGTCACAGAAATGTGAGGAACGTGTTTTTTTAGCCAAAGTTTGAAGTTTGCGAAGGATTCTGGGTAACAGAACCTGGTCAGAGCCCCACAAGTCACCCCATCTTGGATTCCCCTAGGTCTCTAGTTTTCAAAAATGCACAGGTTTGGTAGGTTTCCCTAGATGCCGGTTGAGCTAGAGGCCAAAATCTACAGGTAGGCACTTTGCAAAAAACAGCTCTGTTTTCTGTAAAAAAATGGGATGTGTCCACGTTGTTCTTTGGGGCATTTCCTGTCGCGGGCGCTAGGCCTACCCACACAAGTGAGGTATCATTTTTATCGGGAGACTTGGGGGAACGCTGGGTGGAAGGAAATTTGTGCTTCCTCTCAGATTCCAGGACTTTCTGTCACCGAAATGTGAGGAAAACGTGTTTTTTTAGCCAAATTTTGAGGTTTGCAAAGGATTCTGGGTAACAGAACCTGGGCAGAGCCTCACAAGTCACTCCATCTTGGATTCCCCTAGGTCTTTAGTTTTCAAAAATGCACAGGTTTGGTAGGTTTCCCTAGGTGCCGGCTGAGCTAGAGGCCAAATTCTACAGGTAGGCACTTTGCAAAAAATACCTCTGTTTTTTTTCAAAAAATGTGATGTGTCCACATTGTGTTTTGGGGCATTTCCTGTCTCGGGCGCTAGGCCTACCCACACAAGTGAGGTATCATTTCTATCGGGAGACTTGGGGGAACGCTGGGCGGAAGGAAATTTGTGGCTCCTCTCAGATTCCAGAACTTTCTGTCACCGAAATGTGAGGAAAATGTGTTTTTTTAGCCAGATTTTGAGGTTTGCAAAGGATTCTGGGTAACAGAACCTGGTCAGAGCCCCACAAGTCACCCCATCTTGGATTCCCCTAGGTCTCTAGTTTTCAATAATGCACAGGTTTGGTAGGTTTCCCTAGGTGCCGGCTGAGCTAGAGGCCAAAATCTACAGGTAGGCACTTTGCAAAAAACACCACTGTTTTCTTTAAAAAAATGTGATGTGTCCACGTTGCGTTTTGGGGCATTTCCTGTCACGGGCGCTAGGCCTACCCACACAAGTGAGGTATCATTTTTATCGGGAGACTTGGGGGAACGCTGGGTGGAAAGAAATTTGTGGCTCCTCTCAGATTCCAGAAATTTCTGTCACAGAAATGTGAGTAACATGTGTTTTTTTAGCCAAAATTGAGGTTTGCAAAGGATTCTGGGTAACAAACCTGGTCAGATTCCCACAAGTCACCCCATCTTGGATTCCCCTAGGTCTCTAGTTTTCAAAAATGCACAGGTTTGGTAGGTTTCCCTAGGTGCCGGCTGAGCTAGAGGCCAAAATCTACAGGTAGGCACTTTGCAAAAAACACCTCTGTTTTCTGTCAAAAAATGGGATGTGTCCACGTTGTGCTTTGGGGCATTTCCTGTCGCGGGCGCTAGGCCTACCCACACAAGTGAGGTATCATTTTTCTCGGGAGACTTTGGGGGAACGCTGGGTGGAAGGAAATTTGTGCCTTCTCTCAGATTCCAGGACTTTCTGTCACCAAAATGTGAGGAAAATGTGTTTCTTTAACCAAATTTTGAGGTTTGCAAAGGATTCTGGGTAGCAGAACCTGGACAGAGCCCCACAAGTCACCCCATTTTGGATTCCCCTAGGTCTCTAGTTTGAAAAAATGCTCAGGTTTGGTAGGTTTCGCTAGGTGCCGGCTGAGCTAGAGGCCAAAATCTACAGGTAGGCACTTTGCAAAAAACACCTCTGTTTTCTTTCAAAAAATGTGATGTGTCCACATTGTGTTTTGGGGCATTTCCTGTCACGGGCGCTAGGCCTACCCACACAAGTGAGGTATCATTTTTATCGGGAGACTTGGGGGAACGCTGGGTGGAAGGAAATTTGTGGCTCCTCTCAGATTCCAGAACTTTCTGTCACCGAAATGTGAGGAAAATGTGTTTTTTTAGCCATATTTTGAGGTTTGCAAAGGATTCTGGGTAACAGAACCTGGTCAGAGCCCCACAAGTCACCCCATCTTGGATTCCCCTAGGTCTTTAGTTTTCACAAATGCACAGGTTTGGTAGGTTTCCCTAGGTGCCGGCTGAGCTAGAGGCCAAAATCTACAGATAGGCACTTTGCAAAAAACACCTCTGTTTTCTTTCAAAAAATGTGATGTGTCCATATTGTGTTTTGGGGCATTTCCTGTCACGGGCGCTAGGCCTACCCACACAAGTGAGGTATCATTTTTATCAGGAGACTTGGGGGAACGCTGGGTGGAAAGAAATTTGTGGCTCCTCTCAGATTCCAGAACTTTCTGTCACAGAAATGTGAGGAACATGTGTTTTTTTAGCCAAAATTGAGGTTTGCAAAGGATTCTGGGTAACAGAACCTGGTCAGAGCCCCACAAGTCACCCCATATTGGATTCCCCTAGGTCTCTAGTTTTCAAAAATGCACAGGTTTGGTAGGTTTCCCTAGGTGCCGGCTGAGCTAGAGGCCAAAATCTACAGGTAGGAACTTTGCAAAAAACACCTCTGTTTTCTTTCAAAGAATTAGATGTGTCCACATTGTGTTTTGGGGCATTTCCTGTCACGGGCGCTAGGCCTACCCACACAAGTGAGGTATCATTTTTATCAGGAGACTTGGGGGAACGCTGGGTGGAAAGAAATTTGTGGCTCCTCTCAGATTCCAGAAATTTCTGTCACAGAAATGTGAGTAACATGTGTTTTTTTAGCCAAAATTGAGGTTTGCAAAGGATTCTGGGTAACAGAACCTGGTCAGAGCCCCACAAGTCACCCCATCTTGGATTCCCCTAGGTCTCTAGTTTTAAAAAATGCACAGGTTTGGTAGGTTTCCCTAGGTGCCGGCTGAGCTAGAGGCCAAAATCTACAGGTAGGCACTTTGCAAAAAACACCTCTGTTTTCTGTCAAAAAATGGGATGTGTCCACGTTGTGCTTTGGGGCATTTCCTGTCGCGGGCGCTAGGCCTACCCACACAAGTGAGGTATCATTTTTCTCGGGAGACTTTGGGGGAACGCTGGGAGGAAGGAAATTTGTGCCTCCTCTCAGATTCCAGGACTTTCTGTCACCAAAATGTGAGGAAAATTTGTTTTTTTAACCAAATTTTGAGGTTTGCAAAGAATTCTGGGTAGCAGAACCTGGACAGAGCCCCACAAGTCACCCCATTTTGGATTCCCCTAGGTCTCTAGTTTGAAAAAATGCACAGGTTTGGTAGGTTTCGCTAGGTGCCGGCTGAGCTAGAGGCCAAAATCTACAGGTAGGCACTTTGCAAAAAACACCTCTGTTTTCTTTAAAAAAAAATTGATGTGTCCACATTGTGTTTTGGGGCATTTCCTGTCACGGGCGCTAGGCCTACCCACACAAGTGAGGTATCATTTTTATCGGGAGACTTGGGGGAACGCTGGGTGGAAGGAAATTTGTGGCTCCTCTCAGATTCCAGAACTTTCTGTCACCGAAATGTGAGGAAAATGTGTTTTTTCAGCCATATTTTGTGGTTTGCAAAGGATTCTGGGTAACAGAACCTGGTCAGAGCCCCACAAGTCACCCCATCTTGGATTCCCCTAGGTCTTTAGTTTTCACAAATGCACAGGTTTGGTAGGTTTCCCTAGGTGCCGGCTGATCTAGAGGCCAAAATCTACAGATAGGCACTTTGCAAAAAAACACCTCTGTTTTCTTTAAAAAAATGTGATGTGTCCACATTGTGTTTTGGGGCATTTCCTGTCACGGGCGCTAGGCCTACCCACACAAGTGAGGTATCATTTTTATCAGGAGACTTGGTTGAACGCTGGGTGGGAAGAAATTTGTGGCTCCTCTCAGATTCCAGAACTTTCTGTCACAGAAATGTGAGGAACATGTGTTTTTTTAGCCAAAATTGAGGTTTGCAAAGGATTCTGGGTAACAGAACCTGGTCAGAGCCCCACAAGTCACCTCATCTTGGATTCCCCTAGGTCTCTAGTTTTCAAAAATGCACAGGTTTGGTAGGTTTCCCTAGGTGCCGGCTGAGCTAGAGGCCAAAATCTACAGGTAGGAACTTTGCAAAAAACACCTCTGTTTTCTGTCAAAAAATGGGATGTGTCCACGTTGTGCTTTGGGGCATTTCCTGTCGCGGGCGCTAGGCCTACCCACACAAGTGAGGTATCATTTTTCTCGGGAGACTTTGGGGGAACGCTGGGTGGAAGGAAATTTGTGCCTCCTCTCAGATTCCAGGACTTTCTGTCACCAAAATGTGAGGAAAATGTGTTTTTTTAGCCAAATTTTGAGGTTTACAAAGGATTCTGGGTAGCAGAACCTGGACAGAGCCCCACAAGTCACCCCATTTTGGATTCCCCTAGGTCTCTAGTTTAAAAAAATGCACAGGTTTGGTAGGTTTCCCTAGGTGCCGGCTGAGCTAGAGGCCAAAATCTACAGGTAGGCACTTTGCAAAAAACACCTCTGTTTTCTTTCAAAAAATTTGATGTGTCCACATTGTGTTTTGGGGCATTTCCTGTCACGGGCGCTAGGCCTACCCACACAAGTGAGGTATCATTTTTATCGGGAGACTTGGGGGAACGCTGGGTGAAAGGAAATTTGTGGCTCCTCTCAGATTCCAGAACTTTCTGTCACCGAAATGTGAGGAAAATGTGTTTTTTTAGCCATATTTTGTGGTTTGCAAAGGATTCTGGGTAACAGAACCTGGTCAGAGCCCCACAAGTCACCCCATCTTGGATTCCCCTAGGTCTTTAGTTTTCACAAATGCACAGGTTTGGTAGGTTTCCCTAGGTGCCGGCTGAGCTAGAGGCCAAAATCTACAGATAGGCACTTTGCAAAAAAACACCTCTGTTTTCTTTCAAAAAATGTGATGTGTCCACATTGTGTTTTGGGGCATTTCCTGTCACGGGCGCTAGGCCTACCCACACAAGTGAGGTATCATTTTTATCAGGAGACTTGGTTGAACGCTGGGTGGGAAGAAATTTGTGGCTCCTCTCAGATTCCAGAACTTTCTGTCACAGAAATGTGAGGAACATTTTTTTTTTTAGCCAAAATTGAGGTTTGCAAAGGATTCTGGGTAACAGAACCTGGTCAGAGCCCCACAAGTCACCCCATCTTGGATTCCCCTAGGTCTCTAGTTTTCAAAAATGCACAGGTTTGGTAGGTTTCCCTAGGTGCCGGCTGAGCTAGAGGCCAAAATCTACAGGTAGGAACTTTGCAAAAAACACCTCTGTTTTCTGTCAAAAAATGGGATGTGTCCACGTTGTGCTTTGGGGCATTTCCTGTCGCGGGCGCTAGGCCTACCCACACAAGTGAGGTATCATTTTTCTCGGGAGACTTTGGGGGAACGCTGGGTGGAAGTAAATTTGTGCCTCCTCTCAGATTCCAGGACTTTCTGTCACCAAAATGTGAGGAAAATGTGTTTTTTTAGCCAAATTTTGAGGTTTACAAAGGATTCTGGGTAGCAGAACCTGGACAGAGCCCCACAAGTCACCCCATTTTGGATTCCCCTAGGTCTCTAGTTTAAAAAAATGCACAGGTTTGGTAGGTTTCCCTAGGTGCCGGCTGAGCTAGAGGCCAAAATCTACAGGTAGGCACTTTGCAAAAAACACCTCTGTTTTCTTTCAAAAAATTTGATGTGTCCACATTGTGTTTTGGGGCATTTCCTGTCACGGGCGCTAGGCCTACCCACACAAGTGAGGTATCATTTTTATCGGGAGACTTGGGGGAACGCTGGGTGGAAGGAAATTTGTGGCTCCTCTCAGATTCCAGAACTTTCTGTCACCGAAATGTGAGGAAAATGTGTTTTTTTAGACATATTTTGAGGTTTGCAAAGGATTCTGGGTAACAGAACCTGGTCAGAGCCCCACAAGTCACCCCATCTTGGATTCCCCTAGATCTCTAGTTTTCACAAATGCACAGGTTTGGTAGGTTTCCCTAGGTGACGGCTGAGCTAGAGGCCAAAATCTACAGATAGGCACTTTGCAAAAAACACCTCTGTTTTCTTTCAAAAAATGTGATGGGTCCACATTGTGTTTTGGGGCATTTCCTGTCACGGGCGCTAGGCCTACTCACACAAGTGAGGTATCATTTTTATCAGGAGACTTAGGGGAACGCTGGGTGGAAAGAAATTTGTGGCTCCTCTCAGATTCCAGAACTTTCTGTCACCATAATGTGAGGAAAATGTGTTTTTTTAGCCAAATTTTGAGGTTTGCAAAGAATTCTGGGTAACAGAACCTGGTCAGAGCCCCACAAGTCACCCCATCTTGGATTCCCCTAGGTCTCTAGTTTTCAAAAATGCACAGGTTTGGTAGGTTTCCCTAGGTGCCGGTTGAGCTAGAGGTCACAATCTACAGGTAGGCACTTTGCAAAAAAAAGCTCTGTTTTCTGTCACAAAATGGGATGTGTCCACGTTGTGCTTTAGGGCATTTCTTGTCGCGGGCGCTAGGCCTACCCACACAAGTGAGGTATCATTTGTATCGGGAGACTTGGGGGAACGCTGGGTGGAAGGAAATCTGTGCCTCCTCTCAGATTCCAGAAATTTCTGTCACAGAAATGTGAGTAACATGTGTTTTTTTAGCCAAAATTGAGGTTTGCAAAGGATTCTGGGTAACAGAACCTGGTCAGAGCCCCACAAGTCACCCCATCTTGGATTCCCCTAGGTCTCTAGTTTTCAAAAATGCACAGGTTTGGTAGGTTTCCCTAGGTGCCGGCTGAGCTAGAGGCCAAAATCTACAGGTAGGCACTTTGCAAAAAACACCTCTGTTTTCTGTCAAAAAATGGGATGTGTCCACGTTGTGCTTTGGGGCATTTCCTGTCGCGGGCGCTAGGCCTACCCACACAAGTGAGGTATCATTTTTCTCGGGAGACTTTGGGGGAACGCTGGGTGGAAGGAAATTTGTGCCTCCTCTCAGATTCCAGGACTTTCTGTCACCAAAATGTGAAGAAAATGTGTTTTTTTAGCCAAATTTTGAGGTTTGCAAAGGATTCTGGGTAGCAGAACCTGGTCAGAGCCCCACAAGTCACCCCATCTTGGATTCCCCTAGGTCTTTAGTTTTCACAAATGCACAGGTTTGGTAGGTTTCCCTAGGTCCCGGCTGAGCTAGAGGCCAAAATCTACAGATAGTCACTTTGCAAAAAACACCTCTGTTTTCTTTAAATAAATGTGATGTGTCTACTTTGTGTTTTGGGGCATTTCCTGTCACGGGCTCTAGGCCTACCCACACAAGTGATGTATCATTTTTATCAGGAGACTTGGGGGAACGCTGGGTGGAAAGAAATTCGTGGCTCCTCTCAGATTCCAGAACTTTCTGTCACAGAAATGTGAGGAACATGTGTTTTTTTAGCCAAAATTGAGGTTTGCAAAGGATTCTGGGTAACAGAACCTGGTCAGAGCCCCACAAGTCACCCCATCTTGGATTCCCCTAGGTCTCTAGTTTTCAAAAATGCACAGGTTTGGTAGGTTTCTCTAGGTGCCGGCTGAGGTAGAGGCCAAAATCTACAGGTAGGAACTTTGCAAAAAACACCTCTGTTTTCTGTCAAAAAATGGGATGTGTCCACGTTGTGCTTTGGGGCATTTCCTGTCGCGGGCGCTAGGCCAAGTGAGGTATCATTTTTCTCGGGAGACTTTGGGGGAACGCTGGGTGGAAGGAAATTTTTGCCTCCTCTCAGATTCCAGGACTTTCTGTCACCAAAATGTGAGGAAAATGTGTTTTTTTAGCCAAATGTTGAGGTTTGCAAAGGATTCTGGGTAGCAGAACCTGGACAGAGCCCCACAAGTCACCCCATTTTGGATTCCCCTAGGTCTCTAGTTTTAAACAATGCACAGGTTTGGTAGGTTTCCCTAGGTGCCGGCTGAGCTAGAGGCCAAAATCTACAGGTAGGCACTTTGCAAAAAACACCTCTGTTTTCTTTCAAAAAATGTGATGTGTCCACATTGTGTTTTGGGGCATTTCCTGTCACGGGCGCTAGGCCTACCCACACAAGTGAGGTATCATTTTTATCGGGAGACTTGGGGGAACGCTGGGTGGAAGGAAATTTGTGGCTCCTCTCAGATTCCAGAACTTTCTGTCACCGAAATGTGAGGAAAATGTGTTTTTTTAGCCATATTTTGAGGTTTGCAAAGGATTCTGGGTAACAGAACCTGGTCAGAGCCCCACAAGTCACCCCATCTTGGATTCCCCTAGGTCTTTAGTTTTCACAAATGCACAGGTTTGGTAGGTTTCCCTTGGTGCCGGCTGAGCTAGAGGCCAAAATCTACAGATAGGCACTTTGCAAAAAACACCTCTGTTTTCTTTAAAAAAATGTGATGTGTCCACATTGTGTTTTGGGGCATTTCCTGTCACGGGCGCTAGGCCTACCCACACAAGTGAGGTATCATTTTTATCGGGAGACTTGGGGGGACGCTGGGTGGGAAGAAATTCGTGGCTCCTCTCAGATTCCAGAACTTTCTGTCACAGAAATGTGAGGAACATGTGTTTTTTTAGCCAAAATTGAGGTTTGCAAAGGATTCTGGGTAACAGAACCTGGTCAGAGCCCCACAAGTCACCCCATCTTGGATTCCCCTAGGTCTCTAGTTTTCAAAAATGCACAGGTTTGGTAGGTTTCTCTAGGTGCCGGCTGAGGTAGAGGCCAAAATCTACAGGTAGGAACTTTGCAAAAAACACCTCTGTTTTCTGTCAAAAAATGGGATGTGTCCACGTTGTGCTTTGGGGCATTTCCTGTCGCGGGCGCTAGGCCAAGTGAGGTATCATTTTTCTCGGGAGACTTTGGGGGAACGCTGGGTGGAAGGAAATTTTTGCCTCCTCTCAGATTCCAGGACTTTCTGTCACCAAAATGTGAGGAAAATGTGTTTTTTTAGCCAAATGTTGAGGTTTGCAAAGGATTCTGGGTAGCAGAACCTGGACAGAGCCCCACAAGTCACCCCATTTTGGATTCCCCTAGGTCTCTAGTTTTAAACAATGCACAGGTTTGGTAGGTTTCCCTAGGTGCCGGCTGAGCTAGAGGCCAAAATCTACAGGTAGGCACTTTGCAAAAAACACCTCTGTTTTCTTTCAAAAAATGTGATGTGTCCACATTGTGTTTTGGGGCATTTCCTGTCACGGGCGCTAGGCCTACCCACACAAGTGAGGTATCATTTTTATCGGGAGACTTGGGGGAACGCTGGGTGGAAGGAAATTTGTGGCTCCTCTCAGATTCCAGAACTTTCTGTCACCGAAATGTGAGGAAAATGTGTTTTTTTAGCCATATTTTGAGGTTTGCAAAGGATTCTGGGTAACAGAACCTGGTCAGAGCCCCACAAGTCACCCCATCTTGGATTCCCCTAGGTCTTTAGTTTTCACAAATGCACAGGTTTGGTAGGTTTCCCTTGGTGCCGGCTGAGCTAGAGGCCAAAATCTACAGATAGGCACTTTGCAAAAAACACCTCTGTTTTCTTTAAAAAAATGTGATGTGTCCACATTGTGTTTTGGGGCATTTCCTGTCACGGGCGCTAGGCCTACCCACACAAGTGAGGTATCATTTTTATCGGGAGACTTGGGGGGACGCTGGGTGGGAAGAAATTTGTGGCTCCTCTCAGATTCCAGAAATTTCTGTCACAGAAATGTGAGTAACATGTGTTTTTTTAGCCAAAATTGAGGTTTGCAAAGGATTCTGGGTAACAAACCTGGTCAGAGCCCCACAAGTCACCCCATCTTGGATTCCCCTAGGTCTCTAGTTTTCAAAAATGCACAGGTTTGGTAGGTTTCCCTAGGTGCCGGCTGAGCTAGAGGCCAAAATCTACAGGTAGGCACTTTGCAAAAAACACCTCTGTTTTCTGTCAAAAAATGGGATGTGTCCACGTTGTGCTTTGGGGCATTTCCTGTCACGGGCGCTAGGCCTACCCACACAAGTGAGGTATCATTTTTCTCGGGAGACTTTGGGGGAACGCTGGGTGGAAGGAAATTTGTGCCTCCTCTCAGATTCCAGGACTTTCTGTCACCAAAATGTGAGGAAAATGTGTTTTTTTAAACAAATTTTGAGGTTTGCAAAGGATTCTGGGTAGCAGAACCTGGACAGAGCCCCACAAGTCACCCCATTTTGGATTCCCCTAGGTCTCTAGTTTGAAAAAATGCACAGGTTTGGTAGGTTTCGCTAGGTGCCGGCTGAGCTAGAGGCCAAAATCTACAGGTAGGCACTTTGCAAAAAACACCTCTGTTTTCTTTCAAAAAATGTGATGTGTCCACATTGTGTTTTGGGGCATTCCCTGTCACGGGCGCTAGGCCTACCCACACAAGTGAGGTATCATTTTTATCAGGAGACTTGGGGGAACGCTGGGTGGAAGGAAATTCGTGCCTCCTCTCAGATTCCAGAACTTTCTGTCACAGAAATGTGAGGAACGTGTTTTTTTAGCCAAAGTTTGAAGTTTGCGAAGGATTCTGGGTAACAGAACCTGGTCAGAGCCCCACAAGTCACCCCATCTTGGATTCCCCTAGGTCTCTAGTTTTCAAAAATGCACAGGTTTGGTAGGTTTCCCTAGATGCCGGTTGAGCTAGAGGCCAAAATCTACAGGTAGGCACTTTGCAAAAAACAGCTCTGTTTTCTGTAAAAAAATGGGATGTGTCCACGTTGTTCTTTGGGGCATTTCCTGTCGCGGGCGCTAGGCCTACCCACACAAGTGAGGTATCATTTTTATCGGGAGACTTGGGGGAACGCTGGGTGGAAGGAAATTTGTGCTTCCTCTCAGATTCCAGGACTTTCTGTCACCGAAATGTGAGGAAAACGTGTTTTTTTAGCCAAATTTTGAGGTTTGCAAAGGATTCTGGGTAACAGAACCTGGGCAGAGCCTCACAAGTCACTCCATCTTGGATTCCCCTAGGTCTTTAGTTTTCAAAAATGCACAGGTTTGGTAGGTTTCCCTAGGTGCCGGCTGAGCTAGAGGCCAAATTCTACAGGTAGGCACTTTGCAAAAAATACCTCTTTTTTTTCAAAAAATGTGATGTGTCCACATTGTGTTTTGGGGCATTTCCTGTCACGGGCGCTAGGCCTACCCACACAAGTGAGGTATCATTTCTATCGGGAGACTTGGGGGAACGCTGGGCGGAAGGAAATTTGTGGCTCCTCTCAGATTCCAGAACTTTCTGTCACCGAAATGTGAGGAAAATGTGTTTTTTTAGCCAGATTTTGAGGTTTGCAAAGGATTCTGGGTAACAGAACCTGGACAGAGCCCCACAAGTCACCCCATTTTGGATTCCCCTAGGTCTCTAGTTTGAAAAAATGCACAGGTTTGGTAGGTTTCGCTAGGTGCCGGCTGAGCTAGAGGCCAAAATCTACAGGTAGGCACTTTGCAAAAAACACCTCTGTTTTCTTTCAAAAAATGTGATGTGTCCACATTGTGTTTTGGGGCATTCCCTGTCACGGGCGCTAGGCCTACCCACACAAGTGAGGTATCATTTTTATCAGGAGACTTGGGGGAACGCTGGGTGGAAGGAAATTCGTGCCTCCTCTCAGATTCCAGAACTTTCTGTCACAGAAATGTGAGGAACGTGTTTTTTTAGCCAAAGTTTGAAGTTTGCGAAGGATTCTGGGTAACAGAACCTGGTCAGAGCCCCACAAGTCACCCCATCTTGGATTCCCCTAGGTCTCTAGTTTTCAAAAATGCACAGGTTTGGTAGGTTTCCCTAGATGCCGGTTGAGCTAGAGGCCAAAATCTACAGGTAGGCACTTTGCAAAAAACAGCTCTGTTTTCTGTAAAAAAATGGGATGTGTCCACGTTGTTCTTTGGGGCATTTCCTGTCGCGGGCGCTAGGCCTACCCACACAAGTGAGGTATCATTTTTATCGGGAGACTTGGGGGAACGCTGGGTGGAAGGAAATTTGTGCTTCCTCTCAGATTCCAGGACTTTCTGTCACCGAAATGTGAGGAAAACGTGTTTTTTTAGCCAAATTTTGAGGTTTGCAAAGGATTCTGGGTAACAGAACCTGGGCAGAGCCTCACAAGTCACTCCATCTTGGATTCCCCTAGGTCTTTAGTTTTCAAAAATGCACAGGTTTGGTAGGTTTCCCTAGGTGCCGGCTGAGCTAGAGGCCAAATTCTACAAGTAGGCACTTTGCAAAAAATACCTCTGTTTTTTTTCAAAAAATGTGATGTGTCCACATTGTGTTTTGGGGCATTTCCTGTCACGGGCGCTAGGCCTACCCACACAAGTGAGGTATCATTTCTATCGGGAGACTTGGGGGAACGCTGGGTGGAAGGAAATTTGTGGCTCCTCTCAGATTCCAGAACTTTCTGTCACCGAAATGTGAGGAAAATGTGTTTTTTTAGCCAGATTTTGAGGTTTGCAAAGGATTCTGGGTAACAGAACCTGGCCAGAGCCCCACAAGTCACCCCATCTTGGATTCCCCTAGGTCTTTAGTTTTCAATAATGCACAGGTTTGGTAGGTTTCCCTAGGTGCCGGCTGAGCTAGAGGCCAAAATCTACAGGTAGGCACTTTGCAAAAAACACCACTGTTTTCTTTAAAAAAATGTGATGTGTCCACGTTGCGTTTTGGGGCATTTCCTGTCACGGGCGCTAGGCCTACCCACACAAGTGAGGTATCATTTTTATCGGGAGACTTGGGGGAACGCTGGGTGGAAAGAAATTTGTGGCTCCTCTCAGATTCCAGAAATTTCTGTCACAGAAATGTGAGTAACATGTGTTTTTTTAGCCAAAATTGAGGTTTGCAAAGGATTCTGGGTAACAAACCTGGTCAGAGCCCCACAAGTCACCCCATCTTGGATTTCCCTAGGTCTCTAGTTTTAAAAAATGCACAGGTTTGGTAGGTTTCCCTAGGTGCCGGCTGAGCTAGAGGCCAAAATCTACAGGTAGGCACTTTGCAAAAAACACCTCTGTTTTCTGTCAAAAAATGGGATGTGTCCACGTTGTGCTTTGGGGCATTTCCTGTCACGGGCGCTAGGCCTACCCACACAAGTGAGGTATCATTTTTCTCGGGAGACTTTGGGGGAACGCTGGGTGGAAGGAAATTTGTGCCTCCTCTCAGATTCCAGGACTTTCTGTCACCAAAATGTGAGGAAAATGTGTTTTTTTAAACAAATTTTGAGGTTTGCAAAGGATTCTGGGTAGCAGAACCTGGACAGAGCCCCACAAGTCACCCCATTTTGGATTCCCCTAGGTCTCTAGTTTGAAAAAATGCACAGGTTTGGTAGGTTTCGCTAGGTGCCGGCTGAGCTAGAGGCCAAAATCTACAGGTAGGCACTTTGCAAAAAACACCTCTGTTTTCTTTCAAAAAATGTGATGTGTCCACATTGTGTTTTGGGGCATTCCCTGTCACGGGCGCTAGGCCTACCCACACAAGTGAGGTATCATTTTTATCAGGAGACTTGGGGGAACGCTGGGTGGAAGGAAATTCGTGCCTCCTCTCAGATTCCAGAACTTTCTGTCACAGAAATGTGAGGAACGTGTTTTTTTAGCCAAAGTTTGAAGTTTGCGAAGGATTCTGGGTAACAGAACCTGGTCAGAGCCCCACAAGTCACCCCATCTTGGATTCCCCTAGGTCTCTAGTTTTCAAAAATGCACAGGTTTGGTAGGTTTCCCTAGATGCCGGTTGAGCTAGAGGCCAAAATCTACAGGTAGGCACTTTGCAAAAAACAGCTCTGTTTTCTGTAAAAAAATGGGATGTGTCCACGTTGTTCTTTGGGGCATTTCCTGTCGCGGGCGCTAGGCCTACCCACACAAGTGAGGTATCATTTTTATCGGGAGACTTGGGGGAACGCTGGGTGGAAGGAAATTTGTGCTTCCTCTCAGATTCCAGGACTTTCTGTCACCGAAATGTGAGGAAAACGTGTTTTTTTAGCCAAATTTTGAGGTTTGCAAAGGATTCTGGGTAACAGAACCTGGGCAGAGCCTCACAAGTCACTCCATCTTGGATTCCCCTAGGTCTTTAGTTTTCAAAAATGCACAGGTTTGGTAGGTTTCCCTAGGTGCCGGCTGAGCTAGAGGCCAAATTCTACAGGTAGGCACTTTGCAAAAAATACCTCTTTTTTTTCAAAAAATGTGATGTGTCCAGATTGTGTTTTGGGGCATTTCCTGTCACGGGCGCTAGGCCTACCCACACAAGTGAGGTATCATTTCTATCGGGAGACTTGGGGGAACGCTGGGCGGAAGGAAATTTGTGGCTCCTCTCAGATTCCAGAACTTTCTGTCACCGAAATGTGAGGAAAATGTGTTTTTTTAGCCAGATTTTGAGGTTTGCAAAGGATTCTGGGTAACAGAACCTGGACAGAGCCCCACAAGTCACCCCATTTTGGATTCCCCTAGGTCTCTAGTTTGAAAAAATGCTCAGGTTTGGTAGGTTTCGCTAGGTGCCGGCTGAGCTAGAGGCCAAAATCTACAGGTAGGCACTTTGCAAAAAACACCTCTGTTTTCTTTAAAAAAATGTGATGTGTCCACATTGTGTTTTGGGGCATTCCCTGTCACGGGCGCTAGGCCTACCCACACAAGTGAGGTATCATTTTTATCAGGAGACTTGGGGGAACGCTGGGTGGAAGGAAATTCGTGCCTCCTCTCAGATTCCAGAACTTTCTGTCACAGAAATGTGAGGAACGTGTTTTTTTAGCCAAAGTTTGAAGTTTGCGAAGGATTCTGGGTAACAGAACCTGGTCGGAGCCCCACAAGTCACCCCATCTTGGATTCCCCTAGGTCTCTAGTTTTCAAAAATGCACAGGTTTGGTAGGTTTCCCTAGATGCCGGTTGAGCTAGAGGCCAAAATCTACAGGTAGGCACTTTGCAAAAAACAGCTCTGTTTTCTGTAAAAAAATGGGATGTGTCCACGTTGTTCTTTGGGGCATTTCCTGTCGCGGGCGCTAGGCCTACCCACACAAGTGAGGTATCATTTTTATCGGGAGACTTGGGGGAACGCTGGGTGGAAGGAAATTTGTGCTTCCTCTCAGATTCCAGGACTTTCTGTCACCGAAATGTGAGGAAAACGTGTTTTTTTAGCCAAATTTTGAGGTTTGCAAAGGATTCTGGGTAACAGAACCTGGGCAGAGCCTCACAAGTCACTCCATCTTGGATTCCCCTAGGTCTTTAGTTTTCAAAAATGCACAGGTTTGGTAGGTTTCCCTAGGTGCCGGCTGAGCTAGAGGCCAAATTCTACAGGTAGGCACTTTGCAAAAAATACCTCTGTTTTTTTTCAAAAAATGTGATGTGTCCACATTGTGTTTTGGGGCATTTCCTGTCTCGGGCGCTAGGCCTACCCACACAAGTGAGGTATCATTTCTATCGGGAGACTTGGGGGAACGCTGGGCGGAAGGAAATTTGTGGCTCCTCTCAGATTCCAGAACTTTCTGTCACCGAAATGTGAGGAAAATGTGTTTTTTTAGCCAGATTTTGAGGTTTGCAAAGGATTCTGGGTAACAGAACCTGGTCAGAGCCCCACAAGTCACCCCATCTTGGATTCCCCTAGGTCTCTAGTTTTCAATAATGCACAGGTTTGGTAGGTTTCCCTAGGTGCCGGCTGAGCTAGAGGCCAAAATCTACAGGTAGGCACTTTGCAAAAAACACCACTGTTTTCTTTAAAAAAATGTGATGTGTCCACGTTGCGTTTTGGGGCATTTCCTGTCACGGGCGCTAGGCCTACCCACACAAGTGAGGTATCATTTTTATCGGGAGACTTGGGGGAACGCTGGGTGGAAAGAAATTTGTGGCTCCTCTCAGATTCCAGAAATTTCTGTCACAGAAATGTGAGTAACATGTGTTTTTTTAGCCAAAATTGAGGTTTGCAAAGGATTCTGGGTAACAAACCTGGTCAGATTCCCACAAGTCACCCCATCTTGGATTCCCCTAGGTCTCTAGTTTTCAAAAATGCACAGGTTTGGTAGGTTTCCCTAGGTGCCGGCTGAGCTAGAGGCCAAAATCTACAGGTAGGCACTTTGCAAAAAACACCTCTGTTTTCTGTCAAAAAATGGGATGTGTCCACGTTGTGCTTTGGGGCATTTCCTGTCGCGGGCGCTAGGCCTACCCACACAAGTGAGGTATCATTTTTCTCGGGAGACTTTGGGGGAACGCTGGGTGGAAGGAAATTTGTGCCTTCTCTCAGATTCCAGGACTTTCTGTCACCAAAATGTGAGGAAAATGTGTTTCTTTAACCAAATTTTGAGGTTTGCAAAGGATTCTGGGTAGCAGAACCTGGACAGAGCCCCACAAGTCACCCCATTTTGGATTCCCCTAGGTCTCTAGTTTGAAAAAATGCTCAGGTTTGGTAGGTTTCGCTAGGTGCCGGCTGAGCTAGAGGCCAAAATCTACAGGTAGGCACTTTGCAAAAAACACCTCTGTTTTCTTTCAAAAAATGTGATGTGTCCACATTGTGTTTTGGGGCATTTCCTGTCACGGGCGCTAGGCCTACCCACACAAGTGAGGTATCATTTTTATCGGGAGACTTGGGGGAACGCTGGGTGGAAGGAAATTTGTGGCTCCTCTCAGATTCCAGAACTTTCTGTCACCGAAATGTGAGGAAAATGTGTTTTTTTAGCCATATTTTGAGGTTTGCAAAGGATTCTGGGTAACAGAACCTGGTCAGAGCCCCACAAGTCACCCCATCTTGGATTCCCCTAGGTCTTTAGTTTTCACAAATGCACAGGTTTGGTAGGTTTCCCTAGGTGCCGGCTGAGCTAGAGGCCAAAATCTACAGATAGGCACTTTGCAAAAAACACCTCTGTTTTCTTTCAAAAAATGTGATGTGTCCATATTGTGTTTTGGGGCATTTCCTGTCACGGGCGCTAGGCCTACCCACACAAGTGAGGTATCATTTTTATCAGGAGACTTGGGGGAACGCTGGGTGGAAAGAAATTTGTGGCTCCTCTCAGATTCCAGAACTTTCTGTCACAGAAATGTGAGGAACATGTGTTTTTTTAGCCAAAATTGAGGTTTGCAAAGGATTCTGGGTAACAGAACCTGGTCAGAGCCCCACAAGTCACCCCATATTGGATTCCCCTAGGTCTCTAGTTTTCAAAAATGCACAGGTTTGGTAGGTTTCCCTAGGTGCCGGCTGAGCTAGAGGCCAAAATCTACAGGTAGGAACTTTGCAAAAAACACCTCTGTTTTCTTTCAAAGAATTAGATGTGTCCACATTGTGTTTTGGGGCATTTCCTGTCACGGGCGCTAGGCCTACCCACACAAGTGAGGTATCATTTTTATCGGGAGACTTGGGGGAACGCTGGGTGGAAAGAAATTTGTGGCTCCTCTCAGATTCCAGAAATTTCTGTCACAGAAATGTGAGTAACATGTGTTTTTTTAGCCAAAATTGAGGTTTGCAAAGGATTCTGGGTAACAGAACCTGGTCAGAGCCCCACAAGTCACCCCATCTTGGATTCCCCTAGGTCTCTAGTTTTAAAAAATGCACAGGTTTGGTAGGTTTCCCTAGGTGCCGGCTGAGCTAGAGGCCAAAATCTACAGGTAGGCACTTTGCAAAAAACACCTCTGTTTTCTGTCAAAAAATGGGATGTGTCCACGTTGTGCTTTGGGGCATTTCCTGTCGCGGGCGCTAGGCCTACCCACACAAGTGAGGTATCATTTTTCTCGGGAGACTTTGGGGGAACGCTGGGAGGAAGGAAATTTGTGCCTCCTCTCAGATTCCAGGACTTTCTGTCACCAAAATGTGAGGAAAATTTGTTTTTTTAACCAAATTTTGAGGTTTGCAAAGAATTCTGGGTAGCAGAACCTGGACAGAGCCCCACAAGTCACCCCATTTTGGATTCCCCTAGGTCTCTAGTTTGAAAAAATGCACAGGTTTGGTAGGTTTCGCTAGGTGCCGGCTGAGCTAGAGGCCAAAATCTACAGGTAGGCACTTTGCAAAAAACACCTCTGTTTTCTTTAAAAAAAAATTGATGTGTCCACATTGTGTTTTGGGGCATTTCCTGTCACGGGCGCTAGGCCTACCCACACAAGTGAGGTATCATTTTTATCGGGAGACTTGGGGGAACGCTGGGTGGAAGGAAATTTGTGGCTCCTCTCAGATTCCAGAACTTTCTGTCACCGAAATGTGAGGAAAATGTGTTTTTTTAGCCATATTTTGTGGTTTGCAAAGGATTCTGGGTAACAGAACCTGGTCAGAGCCCCACAAGTCACCCCATCTTGGATTCCCCTAGGTCTTTAGTTTTCACAAATGCACAGGTTTGGTAGGTTTCCCTAGGTGCCGGCTGATCTAGAGGCCAAAATCTACAGATAGGCACTTTGCAAAAAAACACCTCTGTTTTCTTTAAAAAAATGTGATGTGTCCACATTGTGTTTTGGGGCATTTCCTGTCACGGGCGCTAGGCCTACCCACACAATTGAGGTATCATTTTTATCAGGAGACTTGGTTGAACGCTGGGTGGGAAGAAATTTGTGGCTCCTCTCAGATTCCAGAACTTTCTGTCACAGAAATGTGAGGAACATGTGTTTTTTTAGCCAAAATTGAGGTTTGCAAAGGATTCTGGGTAACAGAACCTGGTCAGAGCCCCACAAGTCACCCCATCTTGGATTCCCCTAGGTCTCTAGTTTTCAAAAATGCACAGGTTTGGTAGGTTTCCCTAGGTGCCGGCTGAGCTAGAGGCCAAAATCTACAGGTAGGAACTTTGCAAAAAACACCTCTGTTTTCTGTCAAAAAATGGGATGTGTCCACGTTGTGCTTTGGGGCATTTCCTGTCGCGGGCGCTAGGCCTACCCACACAAGTGAGGTATCATTTTTCTCGGGAGACTTTGGGGGAACGCTGGGTGGAAGGAAATTTGTGCCTCCTCTCAGATTCCAGGACTTTCTGTCACCAAAATGTGAGGAAAATGTGTTTTTTTAGCCAAATTTTGAGGTTTACAAAGGATTCTGGGTAGCAGAACCTGGACAGAGCCCCACAAGTCACCCCATTTTGGATTCCCCTAGGTCTCTAGTTTAAAAAAATGCACAGGTTTGGTAGGTTTCCCTAGGTGCCGGCTGAGCTAGAGGCCAAAATCTACAGGTAGGCACTTTGCAAAAAACACCTCTGTTTTCTTTCAAAAAATTTGATGTGTCCACATTGTGTTTTGGGGCATTTCCTGTCACGGGCGCTAGGCCTACCCACACAAGTGAGGTATCATTTTTATCGGGAGACTTGGGGGAACGCTGGGTGAAAGGAAATTTGTGGCTCCTCTCAGATTCCAGAACTTTCTGTCACCGAAATGTGAGGAAAATGTGTTTTTTTAGCCATATTTTGTGGTTTGCAAAGGATTCTGGGTAACAGAACCTGGTCAGAGCCCCACAAGTCACCCCATCTTGGATTCCCCTAGGTCTTTAGTTTTCACAAATGCACAGGTTTGGTAGGTTTCCCTAGGTGCCGGCTGAGCTAGAGGCCAAAATCTACAGATAGGCACTTTGCAAAAAAACACCTCTGTTTTCTTTCAAAAAATGTGATGTGTCCACATTGTGTTTTGGGGCATTTCCTGTCACGGGCGCTAGGCCTACCCACACAAGTGAGGTATCATTTTTATCAGGAGACTTGGTTGAACGCTGGGTGGGAAGAAATTTGTGGCTCCTCTCAGATTCCAGAACTTTCTGTCACAGAAATGTGAGGAACATTTTTTTTTTTAGCCAAAATTGAGGTTTGCAAAGGATTCTGGGTAACAGAACCTGGTCAGAGCCCCACAAGTCACCCCATCTTGGATTCCCCTAGGTCTCTAGTTTTCAAAAATGCACAGGTTTGGTAGGTTTCCCTAGGTGCCGGCTGAGCTAGAGGCCAAAATCTACAGGTAGGAACTTTGCAAAAAACACCTCTGTTTTCTGTCAAAAAATGGGATGTGTCCACGTTGTGTTTTGGGGCATTTCCTGTCGCGGGCGCTAGGCCTACCCACACAAGTGAGGTATCATTTTTCTCGGGAGACTTTGGGGGAACGCTGGGTGGAAGGAAATTTGTGCCTCCTCTCAGATTCCAGGACTTTCTGTCACCAAAATGTGAGGAAAATGTGTTTTTTTAGCCAAATTTTGAGGTTTACAAAGGATTCTGGGTAGCAGAACCTGGACAGAGCCCCACAAGTCACCCCATTTTGGATTCCCCTAGGTCTCTAGTTTAAAAAAATGCACAGGTTTGGTAGGTTTCCCTAGGTGCCGGCTGAGCTAGAGGCCAAAATCTACAGGTAGGCACTTTGCAAAAAACACCTCTGTTTTCTTTCAAAAAATTTGATGTGTCCACATTGTGTTTTGGGGCATTTCCTGTCACGGGCGCTAGGCCTACCCACACAAGTGAGGTATCATTTTTATCGGGAGACTTGGGGGAACGCTGGGTGGAAGGAAATTTGTGGCTCCTCTCAGATTCCAGAACTTTCTGTCACCGAAATGTGAGGAAAATGTGTTTTTTTAGACATATTTTGAGGTTTGCAAAGGATTCTGGGTAACAGAACCTGGTCAGAGCCCCACAAGTCACCCCATCTTGGATTCCCCTAGATCTCTAGTTTTCACAAATGCACAGGTTTGGTAGGTTTCCCTAGGTGACGGCTGAGCTAGAGGCCAAAATCTACAGATAGGCACTTTGCAAAAAACACCTCTGTTTTCTTTAAAAAAATGTGATGGGTCCACATTGTGTTTTGGGGCATTTCCTGTCACGGGCGCTAGGCCTACTCACACAAGTGAGGTATCATTTTTATCAGGAGACTTAGGGGAACGCTGGGTGGAAAGAAATTTGTGGCTCCTCTCAGATTCCAGAACTTTCTGTCACCATAATGTGAGGAAAATGTGTTTTTTTAGCCAAATTTTGAGGTTTGCAAAGAATTCTGGGTAACAGAACCTGGTCAGAGCCCCACAAGTCACCCCATCTTGGATTCCCCTAGGTCTCTAGTTTTCAAAAATGCACAGGTTTGGTAGGTTTCCCTAGGTGCCGGTTGAGCTAGAGGCCACAATCTACAGGTAGGCACTTTGCAAAAAAAAGCTCTGTTTTCTGTCACAAAATGGGATGTGTCCACGTTGTGCTTTGGGGCATTTCCTGTCGCGGGCGCTAGGCCTACCCACACAAGTGAGGTATCATTTGTATCGGGAGACTTGGGGGAACGCTGGGTGGAAGGAAATCTGTGCCTCCTCTCAGATTCCAGAAATTTCTGTCACAGAAATGTGAGTAACATGTGTTTTTTTAGCCAAAATTGAGGTTTGCAAAGGATTCTGGGTAACAGAACCTGGTCAGAGCCCCACAAGTCACCCCATCTTGGATTCCCCTAGGTCTCTAGTTTTCAAAAATGCACAGGTTTGGTAGGTTTCCCTAGGTGCCGGCTGAGCTAGAGGCCAAAATCTACAGGTAGGCACTTTGCAAAAAACACCTCTGTTTTCTGTCAAAAAATGGGATGTGTCCACGTTGTGCTTTGGGGCATTTCCTGTCGCGGGCGCTAGGCCTACCCACACAAGTGAGGTATCATTTTTCTCGGGAGACTTTGGGGGAACGCTGGGTGGAAGGAAATTTGTGCCTCCTCTCAGATTCCAGGACTTTCTGTCACCAAAATGTGAAGAAAATGTGTTTTTTTAGCCAAATTTTGAGGTTTGCAAAGGATTCTGGGTAGCAGAACCTGGACAGAGCCCCACAAGTCACCCCATTTTGGATTCCCCTAGGTCTCTAGTTTGAAAAAATGCACAGGTTTGGTAGGTTTCGCTAGGTGCCGGCTGAGCTAGAGGCCAAAATCTACAGGTAGGCACTTTGCAAAAAACACCTATGTTTTCTTTCAAAAAATGTGATGTGTCCACATTGTGTTTTGGGGCATTTCCTGTCACGGGCGCTAGGCCTACCCACACAAGTGAGGTATCATTTTTATCGGGAGACTTGGGGGAACGCTGGGTGGAAGGAAATTTGTGGCTCCTCTCAGATTCCAGAACTTTCTGTCACCGAAATGTGAGGAAAATGTGTTTTTTTAGCCATATTTTGAGGTTTGCAAAGGATTCTGGGTAACAGAACCTGGTCAGAGCCCCACAAGTCACCCCATCTTGGATTCCCCTAGGTCTTTAGTTTTCACAAATGCACAGGTTTGGTAGGTTTCCCTAGGTCCCGGCTGAGCTAGAGGCCAAAATCTACAGATAGTCACTTTGCAAAAAACACCTCTGTTTTCTTTAAATAAATGTGATGTGTCTACTTTGTGTTTTGGGGCATTTCCTGTCACGGGCGCTAGGCCTACCCACACAAGTGAGGTATCATTTTTATCAGGAGACTTGGGGGAACGCTGGGTGGAAAGAAATTCGTGGCTCCTCTCAGATTCCAGAACTTTCTGTCACAGAAATGTGAGGAACATGTGTTTTTTTAGCCAAAATTGAGGTTTGCAAAGGATTCTGGGTAACAGAACCTGGTCAGAGCCCCACAAGTCACCCCATCTTGGATTCCCCTAGGTCTCTAGTTTTCAAAAATGCACAGGTTTGGTAGGTTTCTCTAGGTGCCGGCTGAGGTAGAGGCCAAAATCTACAGGTAGGAACTTTGCAAAAAACACCTCTGTTTTCTGTCAAAAAATGGGATGTGTCCACGTTGTGCTTTGGGGCATTTCCTGTCGCGGGCGCTAGGCCAAGTGAGGTATCATTTTTCTCGGGAGACTTTGGGGGAACGCTGGGTGGAAGGAAATTTTTGCCTCCTCTCAGATTCCAGGACTTTCTGTCACCAAAATGTGAGGAAAATGTGTTTTTTTAGCCAAATTTTGAGGTTTGCAAAGGATTCTGGGTAGCAGAACCTGGACAGAGCCCCACAAGTCACCCCATCTTGGATTCCCCTAGGTCTCTAGTTTTCAAAAATGCACAGGTTTGGTAGGTTTCCCTAGGTGCCGGCTGAGCTAGAGGCCAAAATCTACAGGTAGGAACTTTGCAAAAAACACCTCTGTTTTCTGTCAAAAAATGGGATGTGTCCACGTTGTGCTTTGGGGCATTTCCTGTCGCGGGCGCTAGGCCTACCCACACAAGTGAGGTATCATTTTTATCGGGAGACTTGGGGGAACGCTGGGTGGAAGGAAATTTGTGGCTCCTCTCAGATTCCAGAACTTTCTGTCACCGAAATGTGAGGAAAATGTGTTTTTTTAGCCAAATTTTGAGGTTTGCAAAGGATTCTGGGTAACAGAACCTGGTCAGAGCCCCACAAGTCACCCCATCTTGGATTCCCCTAGGTCTCTAGTTTTCACAAATGCACAGGTTTGGTAGGTTTCCCTAGGTGCCGGCTGAGCTTGAGGCCAAAATCTACAGATAGGCACTTTGCAAAAAACACCTCTGTTTTCTTTCAAAAAATGTGATGTGTCCACATTGTGTTTTGGGGCATTTCCTGTCACGGGCGCTAGGCCTACCCACACAAGTGAGGTATCATTTTTATCAGGAGACTTGGGGGAACGCTGGGTGGAAAGAAATTCGTGGCTCCTCTCAGATTCCAGAACTTTCTGTCACAGAAATGTGAGGAACATGTGTTTTTTTAGCCAAAATTGAGGTTTGCAAAGGATTCTGGGTAACAGAACCTGGTCAGAGCCCCACAAGTCACCCCATCTTGGATTCCACTAGGTCTCTAGTTTTAAAAAAATGCACAGGTTTGGTAGGTTTCCCTAGGTGCCGGCTGAGCTAGAGGCCACAATCTACAGGTAGTCACTTTGCAAAAAAAAGCTCTGTTTTCTGTCACAAAATGGGATGTGTCCACGTTGTGCTTTGGGGCATTTCCTGTCGCGGGGGCTAGGCCTACCCACACAAGTGAGGTATAATTTGTATCAGGAGACTTGGGGGAACGCTGGGTGGAAGGAAATCTGTGCCTCCTCTCAGATTCCAGGACTTTCTGTCACCGAAATGTGAGGAAAACGTGTTTTTTTAGCCAAATTTTGAGGTTTGCAAAGGATTCTGGGTAACAGAACCTGGTCAGAGTCCCACAAGTCACCCCATCTTGGATTCCCCTAGGTCTCTAGTTTTCAAAAATGCACAGGTTTGGTAGGTTTCCCTAGGTGCCGGCTGAGCTAGAGGCCAAAATCTACAGGTAGGCACTTTGCAAAAAACACCTCTGTTTTCTTTAAAAAAATGTGATGTCCACGTTGTGTTTTGGGGCATCTCCTGTCACGGGCGCTAGGCCTACCCACACAAATGAGGTATCATTTTTATCGGGAGACTTGGGGGAACGCTGGGTGGAAGGAAATTTGTGGCTCCTCTCAGATTCCAGGACTTTCTGTCACCGAAATGTGAGGAAAATGTGTTTTTTTAGCCAAATTTTGAGGTTTGCAAAGGATTCTGGGTAGCAGAACCTGGGCAAAGCCCCACAAGTCACCCCATCTTGGATTCCCCTAGGTCTCTAGTTTTCAAAAATGCACAGGTTTGGTAGGTTTTCCTAGGTGCCGGCTGAGCTAGAGGCCAAAATCTACAGGTAGGCATTTTGCAAAAAACACCTCTGTTTTCTTTCAAAAAATGTGATGTGTCCACATTGTGTTTTGGGGCATTTCCTGTCACGGGCGCTAGGCCTACCCACACAAGTGAGGTATCATTTGTATCGGGAGACTTGGGGGAACGCTGGGTGGAAGGAAATCTGTGCCTCCTCTCAGATTCCAGAAATTTCTGTCACAGAAATGAGAGTAACATGTGTTTTTTTAGCCAAAATTGAGGTTTGCAAAGGATTCTGGGTAACAGAACCTGGTCAGAGCCCCACAAGTCACCCCATCTTGGATTCCCCTAGGTCTCTAGTTTTCAAAAATGCACAGGTTTGGTAGGTTTCCCTAGGTGCCGGCTGAGCTGGAGGCCAAAATCTACAGGTAGGCACTTTGCAAAAAACACCTCTGTTTTCTGTCAAAAAATGGGATGTGTCCACGTTGTGCTTTGGGGCATTTCCTGTCGCGGGCGCTAGGCCTACCCACACAAGTGAGGTATCATTTTTCTCGGGAGACTTTGGGGGAACGCTGGGTGGAAGGAAATTTGTGCCTCCTCTCAGATTCCAGGACTTTCTGTCACCAAAATGTGAAGAAAATGTGTTTTTTTAGCCAAATTTTGAGGTTTGCAAAGGATTCTGGGTAGCAGAACCTGGACAGAGCCCCACAAGTCACCCCATTTTGGATTCCCCTAGGTCTCTAGTTTGAAAAAATGCACAGGTTTGGTAGGTTTCGCTAGGTGCCGGCTGAGCTAGAGGCCAAAATCTACAGGTAGGCACTTTGCAAAAAACACCTCTGTTTTCTTTCAAAAAATGTGATGTGTCCACATTGTGTTTTGGGGCATTTCCTGTCACGGGCGCTAGGCCTACCCACACAAGTGAGGTATCATTTTTATCGGGAGACTTGGGGGAACGCTGGCTGGAAGGAAATTTGTGGCTCCTCTCAGATTCCAGAACTTTCTGTCACCGAAATGTGAGGAAAATGTGTTTTTTTAGCCATATTTTGAGGTTTGCAAAGGATTCTGGGTAACAGAACCTGGTCAGAGCCCCACAAGTCACCCCATCTTGGATTCCCCTAGGTCTTTAGTTTTCACAAATGCACAGGTTTGGTAGGTTTCCCTAGGTGCCGGCTGAGCTAGAGGCCAAAATCTACAGATAGGCACTTTGCAAAAAACACCTCTGTTTTCTTTCAAAAAATGTGATGTGTCCACATTGTGTTTTGGGGCATTTCCTGTCACGGGCGCTAGGCCTACCCACACAAGTGAGGTATCATTTTTATCAGGAGACTTGGGGGAACGCTGGGTGGAAAGAAATTCGTGGCTCCTCTCAGATTCCAGAACTTTCTGTCACAGAAATGTGAGGAACATTTGTTTTTTTAGCCAAAATTGAGGTTTGCAAAGGATTCTGGGTAACAGAACCTGGTCAGAGCCCCACAAGTCACCCCATCTTTGATTCCCCTAGGTCTCTAGTTTTCAAAAATGCACAGGTTTGGTAGGTTTCCCTAGGTGCCGGCTGAGCTAGAGGCCAAAATCTACAGGTAGGAACTTTGCAAAAAACACCTCTGTTTTCTGTCAAAAAATGGGATGTGTCCACGTTGTGCTTTGGGGCATTTCCTGTCGCGGGCGCTAGGCCTACCCACACAAGTGAGGTATCATTTGTATCGGGAGACTTGGGGGAACGCTGGGTGGAAGGAAATCTGTGCCTCCTCTCAGATTCCAGAAATTTCTGTCACAGAAATGTGAGTAACATGTGTTTTTTTTAGCCAAAATTGAGGTTTGCAAAGGATTCTGGGTAACAGAACCTGGTCAGAGCCCCACAAGTCACCCCATCTTGGATTCCCCTAGGTCTCTAGTTTTCAAAAATGCACAGGTTTGGTAGGTTTCCCTAGGTGCCGGCTGAGCTAGAGGCCAAAATCTACAGGTAGGCACTTTGCAAAAAACACCTCTGTTTTCTGTCAAAAAATGGGATGTGTCCACGTTGTGCTTTGGGGCATTTCCTGTCGCGGGCGCTAGGCCTACTCACACAAGTGAGGTATCATTTTTCTCGGGAGACTTTGGGGGAACGCTGGGTGGAAGGAAATTTGTGCCTCCTCTCAGATTCCAGGACTTTCTGTCACCAAAATGTGAAGAAAATGCGTTTTTTTAGCCAAATTTTGAGGTTTGCAAAGGATTCTGGGTAGCAGAACCTGGACAGAGCCCCACAAGTCACCCCATGTTGGATTCCCCTAGGTCTCTAGTTTGAAAAAATGCACAGGTTTGGTAGGTTTCGCTAGGTGCCGGCTGAGCTAGAGGCCAAAATCTACAGGTAGGCACTTTGCAAAAAACACCTCTGTTTTCTTTCAAAAAATGTGATGTGTCCACATTGTGTTTTGGGGCATTTCCTGTCACGGGCGCTAGGCCTACCCACACAAGTGAGGTATCATTTTTATCGGGAGACTTAGGGTAACACTGGGTGGAAGGAAATTTGTGGCTCCTCTTAGATTCCAGAACTTTCTGTCACCGAAATGTGAGGAAAATGTGTTTTTTTAGCCATATTTTGAGGTTTGCAAAGGATTCTGGGTAACAGAACCTGGTCAGAGCCCCACAAGTCACCCCATCTTGGATTCCCCTAGGTCTTTAGTTTTCACAAATGCACAGGTTTGGTAGGTTTCCCTAGGTGCCAGCTGAGCTAGAGGCCAAAATCTACAGATAGGCACTTTGCAAAAAACACCTCTGTTTTCTTTCAAAAAAAGTGATGTGTACACATTGTGTTTTGGGGCATTTCCTGTCACGGGCGCTAGGCCTACCCACACAAGTGAGGTATCATTTTTATCAGGAGACTTGGGGGAACGCTGGGTGGAAAGAAATTCGTGGCTCCTCTCAGATTCCAGAACTTTCTGTCACAGAAATGTGAGGAACGTGTGTTTTTTTAGCCAAAATTGAGGTTTGCAAAGGATTCTGGGTAACAGAACCTGGTCAGAGCCCCACAAGTCACCCCATCTTGGATTCCCCTAGGTCTCTAGTTTTAAACAATGCACAGGTTTGGTAGGTTTCCCTAGGTGCCGGCTGAGCTAGAGGCCAAAATCTACAGGTAGGCACTTTGCAAAAAACACCTCTGTTTTCTTTCAAAAAATGTGATGTGTCCACATTGTGTTTTGGGGCATTTCCTGTCACGGGCGCTAGGCCTACCCACACAAGTGAGGTATCATTTTTATCGGGAGACTTGGGGGAACGCTGGCTGGAAGGAAATTTGTGGCTCCTCTCAGATTCCAGAACTTTCTGTCACCGAAATGTGAGGAAAATGTGTTTTTTTAGCCATATTTTGAGGTTTGCAAAGGATTCTGGGTAACAGAACCTGGTCAGAGCCCCACAAGTCACCCCATCTTGGATTCCCCTAGGTCTTTAGTTTTCACAAATGCACAGGTTTGGTAGGTTTCCCTAGGTGCCGGCTGAGCTAGAGGCCAAAATCTACAGATAGGCACTTTGCAAAAAACACCTCTGTTTTCTTTCAAAAAATGTGATGTGTCCACATTGTGTTTTGGGGCATTTCCTGTCACGGGCGCTAGGCCTACCCACACAAGTGAGGTATCATTTTTATCAGGAGACTTGGGGGAACGCTGGGTGGAAAGAAATTCGTGGCTCCTCTCAGATTCCAGAACTTTCTGTCACAGAAATGTGAGGAACATGTGTTTTTTTAGCCAAAATTGAGGTTTGCAAAGGATTCTGGGTAACAGAACCTGGTCAGAGCCCCACAAGTCACCCCATCTTGGATTCCCCTAGGTCTCTAGTTTTCAAAAATGCACAGGTTTGGTAGGTTTCCCTAGGTGCCGGCTGAGCTAGAGGCCAAAATCTACAGGTAGGAACTTTGCAAAAAACACCTCTGTTTTCTGTCAAAAAATGGGATGTGTCCACGTTGTGCTTTGGGGCATTTCCTGTCGCGGGCGCTAGGCCTACCCACACAAGTGAGGTATCATTTTTATCGGGAGACTTGGGGGAACGCTGGGTGGAAGGAAATTTGTGGCTCCTCTCAGATTCCAGAACTTTCTGTCACCGAAATGTGAGGAAAATGTGTTTTTTTAGCCATATTTTGAGGTTTGCAAAGGATTCTGGGTAACAGAACCTGGTCAGAGCCCCACAAGTCACCCCATCTTGGATTCCCCTAGGTCTCTAGTTTTCACAAATGCACAGGTTTGGTAGGTTTCCCTAGGTGCCGGCTGAGCTTGAGGCCAAAATCTACAGATAGGCACTTTGCAAAAAACACCTCTGTTTTCTTTCAAAAAATGTGATGTGTCCACATTGTGTTTTGGGGCATTTCCTGTCACGGGCGCTAGGCCTACCCACACAAGTGAGGTATCATTTTTATCAGGAGACTTGGGGGAACGCTGGGTGGAAAGAAATTCGTGGCTCCTCTCAGATTCCAGAACTTTCTGTCACAGAAATGTGAGGAACATGTGTTTTTTTAGCCAAAATTGAGGTTTGCAAAGGATTCTGGGTAACAGAACCTGGTCAGAGCCCCACAAGTCACCCCATCTTGGATTCCACTAGGTCTCTAGTTTTAAAAAAATGCACAGGTTTGGTAGGTTTCCCTAGGTGCCGGCTGAGCTAGAGGCCACAATCTACAGGTAGGCACTTTGCAAAAAAAAGCTCTGTTTTCTGTCACAAAATGGGATGTGTCCACGTTGTGCTTTGGGGCATTTCCTGTCGCGGGGGCTAGGCCTACCCACACAAGTGAGGTATAATTTGTACCAGGAGACTTGGGGGAACGCTGGGTGGAAGGAAATCTGTGCCTCCTCTCAGATTCCAGGACTTTCTGTCACCGAAATGTGAGGAAAACGTGTTTTTTTAGCCAAATTTTGAGGTTTGCAAAGGATTCTGGGTAACAGAACCTGGTCAGAGTCCCACAAGTCACCCCATCTTGGATTCCCCTAGGTCTCTAGTTTTCAAAAATGCACAGGTTTGGTAGGTTTCCCTAGGTGCCGGCTGAGCTAGAGGCCAAAATCTACAGGTAGGCACTTTGCAAAAAACACCTCTGTTTTCTTTAAAATAATGTGATGTCCACGTTGTGTTTTGGGGCATCTCCTGTCACGGGCGCTAGGCCTACCCACACAAATGAGGTATCATTTTTATCGGGAGACTTGGGGGAACGCTGGGTGGAAGGAAATTTGTGGCTCCTCTCAGATTCCAGGACTTTCTGTCACCGAAATGTGAGGAAAATGTGTTTTTTTAGCCAAATTTTGAGGTTTGCAAAGGATTCTGGGTAGCAGAACCTGGGCAAAGCCCCACAAGTCACCCCATCTTGGATTCCCCTAGGTCTCTAGTTTTCAAAAATGCACAGGTTTGGAAGGTTTTCCTAGGTGCCGGCTGAGCTAGAGGCCAAAATCTACAGGTAGGCATTTTGCAAAAAACACCTCTGTTTTCTTTCAAAAAATGTGATGTGTCCACATTGTGTTTTGGGGCATTTCCTGTCACGGGCGCTAGGCCTACCCACACAAGTGAGGGATCATTTGTATCGGGAGACTTGGGGGAACGCTGGGTGGAAGGAAATCTGTGCCTCCTCTCAGATTCCAGAAATTTCTGTCACAGAAATGTGAGTAACATGTGTTTTTTAAGCCAAAATTGAGGTTTGGAAAGGATTCTGGGTAACAGAACCTGGTCAGAGCCCCACAAGTCACCCCATCTTGGATTCCCCTAGGTCTCTAGTTTTCAAAAATGCACAGGTTTGGTAGGTTTCCCTAGGTGCCGGCTGAGCTGGAGGCCAAAATCTACAGGTAGGCACTTTGCAAAAAACACCTCTGTTTTCTGTCAAAAAATGGGATGTGTCCACGTTGTGCTTTGGGGCATTTCCTGTCGCGGGCGCTAGGCCTACCCACACAAGTGAGGTATCATTTTTCTCGGGAGACTTTGGGGGAACGCTGGGTGGAAGGAAATTTGTGCCTCCTCTCAGATTCCAGGACTTTCTGTTACCAAAATGTGAAGAAAATGTGTTTTTTTAGCCAAATTTTGAGGTTTGCAAAGGATTCTGGGTAGCAGAACCTGGACAGAGCCCCACAAGTCACCCCATTTTGGATTCCCCTAGGTCTCTAGTTTGAAAAAATGCACAGGTTTGGTAGGTTTCGCTAGGTGCCGGCTGAGCTAGAGGCCAAAATCTACAGGTAGGCACTTTGCAAAAAACACCTCTGTTTTCTTTAAAAAAATGTGATGTGTCCACATTGTGTTTTGGGGCATTTCCTGTCACGGGCGCTAGGCCTACCCACACAAGTGAGGTATCATTTTTATCGGGAGACTTGGGGGAACGCTGGGTGGAAGGAAATTTGTGGCTCCTCTCAGATTCCAGAACTTTCTGTCACCGAAATGTGAGGAAAATGTGTTTTTTTAGCCATATTTTGAGGTTTGCAAAGGATTCTGGGTAACAGAACCTGGTCAGAGCCCCACAAGTCACCCCATCTTGGATTCCCCTAGGTCTTTAGTTTTCACAAATGCACAGGTTTGGTAGGTTTCCCTACGTGCCGGCTGAGCTAGAGGCCAAAATCTACAGATAGGCACTTTGCAAAAAACACCTCTGTTTTCTTTCAAAAAATGTGATGTGTCCACATTGTGTTTTGGGGCATTTCCTGTCACGGGCGCTAGGCCTACCCACACAAGTGAGGTATCATTTTTATCAGGAGACTTGGGGGAACGCTGGGTGGAAAGAAATTCGTGGCTCCTCTCAGATTCCAGAACTTTCTGTCACAGAAATGTGAGGAACATTTGTTTTTTTAGCCAAAATTGAGGTTTGCAAAGGATTCTGGGTAACAGAACCTGGTCAGAGCCCCACAAGTCACCCCATCTTGGATTCCCCTAGGTCTCTAGTTTTAAAAAATGCACAGGTTTGGTAGGTTTCCCTAGGTGCCGGCTGAGCTAGAGGCCAAAATCTACAGGTAGGAACTTTGCAAAAAACACCTCTGTTTTCTGTCAAAAAATGGGATGTGTCCACGTTGTGCTTTGGGGCATTTCCTGTCGCGGGCGCTAGGCCTACCCACACAAGTGAGGTATCATTTGTATCGGGAGACTTGGGGGAACGCTGGGTGGAAGGAAATCTGTGCCTCCTCTCAGATTCCAGAAATTTCTGTCACAGAAATGTGAGTAACATGTGTTTTTTTAGCCAAAATTGAGGTTTGCAAAGGATTCTGGGTAACAGAACCTGGTCAGAGCCCCACAAGTCACCCCATCTTGGATTCCCCTAGGTCTCTAGTTTTCAAAAATGCACAGGTTTGGTAGGTTTCCCTAGGTGCCGGCTGAGCTAGAGGCCAAAATCTACAGGTAGGCACTTTGCAAAAAACACCTCTGTTTTCTGTCAAAAAATGGGATGTGTCCACATTGTGCTTTGGGGCATTTCCTGTCGCGGGCGCTAGGCCTACCCACACAAGTGAGGTATCATTTTTCTCGGGAGACTTTGGGGGAACGCTGGGTGGAAGGAAATTTGTGCCTCCTCTCAGATTCCAGGACTTTCTGTCACCAAAATGTGAAGAAAATGCGTTTTTTTAGCCAAATTTTGAGGTTTGCAAAGGATTCTGGGTAGCAGAACCTGGACAGAGCCCCACAAGTCACCCCATGTTGGATTCCCCTAGGTCTCTAGTTTGAAAAAATGCACAGGTTTGGTAGGTTTCGCTAGGTGCCGGCTGAGCTAGAGGCCAAAATCTACAGGTAGGCACTTTGCAAAAAACACCTCTGTTTTCTTTCAAAAAATGTGATGTGTCCACATTGTGTTTTGGGGCATTTCCTGTCACGGGCGCTAGGCCTACCCACACAAGTGAGGTATCATTTTTATCGGGAGACTTAGGGTAACACTGGGTGGGAGGAAATTTGTGGCTCCTCTTAGATTCCAGAACTTTCTGTCACCGAAATGTGAGGAAAATGTGTTTTTTTAGCCATATTTTGAGGTTTGCAAAGGATTCTGGGTAACAGAACCTGGTCAGAGCCCCACAAGTCACCCCATCTTGGATTCCCCTAGGTCTTTAGTTTTCACAAATGCACAGGTTTGGTAGGTTTCCCTAGGTGCCAGCTGAGCTAGAGGCCAAAATCTACAGATAGGCACTTTGCAAAAAACACCTCTGTTTTCTTTCAAAAAAAGTGATGTGTCCACATTGTGTTTTGGGGCATTTCCTGTCACGGGCGCTAGGCCTACCCACACAAGTGAGGTATCATTTTTATCAGGAGACTTGGGGGAACGCTGGGTGGAAAGAAATTCGTGGCTCCTCTCAGATTCCAGAACTTTCTGTCACAGAAATGTGAGGAACATGTGTTTTTTTAGCCAAAATTGAGGTTTGCAAAGGATTCTGGGTAACAGAACCTGGTCAGAGCCCCACAAGTCACCCCATCTTGGATTCCCCTAGGTCTCTAGTTTTCAAAAATGCACAGGTTTGGTAGGTTTCCCTAGGTGCCGGCTGAGCTAGAGGCCACAATCTACAGGTAGGAACTTTGCAAAAAACACCTCTGTTTTCTGTCAAAAAATGGGATGTGTCCACGTTGTGCTTTGGGGCATTTCCTGTCGCGGGCGCTAGGCCTACCCACACAAGTGAGGTATCATTTTTCTCGGGAGACTTTGGGGGAACGCTGGGTGGAAGGAAATTTTTGCCTCCTCTCAGATTCCAGGACTTTCTGTCACCAAAATGTGAGGAAAATGTGTTTTTTTAGGCAAATTTTGAGGTTTGCAAAGGATTCTGGGTAGCAGAACCTGGACAGAGCCCCACAAGTCACCCCATTTTGGATTCCCCTAGGTCTCTAGTTTTAAACAATGCACAGGTTTGGTAGGTTTCCCTAGGTGCCGGCTGAGCTAGAGGCCAAAATCTACAGGTAGGCACTTTGCAAAAAACACCTCTGTTTTCTTTCAAAAAATGTGATGTGTCCACATTGTGTTTTGGGGCATTTCCTGTCACGGGCGCTAGGCCTACCCACACAAGTGAGGTATCATTTTTATCGGGAGACTTGGGGGAACGCTGGCTGGAAGGAAATTTGTGGCTCCTCTCAGATTCCAGAACTTTCTGTCACCGAAATGTGAGGAAAATGTGTTTTTTTAGCCATATTTTGAGGTTTGCAAAGGATTCTGGGTAACAGAACCTGGTCAGAGCCCCACAAGTCACCCCATCTTGGATTCCCCTAGGTCTTTAGTTTTCACAAATGCACAGGTTTGGTAGGTTTCCCTAGGTGCCGGCTGAGTTAGAGGCCAAAATCTACAGATAGGCACTTTGCAAAAAACACCTCTGTTTTCTTTCAAAAAATGTGATGTGTCCACATTGTGTTTTGGGGCATTTCCTGTCACGGGCGCTAGGCCTACCCACACAAGTGAGGTATCATTTTTATCAGGAGACTTGGGGGAACGCTGGGTGGAAAGAAATTCGTGGCTCCTCTCAGATTCCAGAACTTTCTGTCACAGAAATGTGAGGAACATGTGTTTTTTTAGCCAAAATTGAGGTTTGCAAAGGATTCTGGGTAACAGAACCTGGTCAGAGCCCCACAAGTCACCCCATCTTGGATTCCCCTAGGTCTCTAGTTTTCAAAAATGCACAGGTTTGGTAGGTTTCCCTAGGTGCCGGCTGAGCTAGAGGCCAAAATCTACAGGTAGGAACTTTGCAAAAAACACCTCTGTTTTCTGTCAAAAAATGGGATGTGTCCACGTTGTGCTTTGGGGCATTTCCTGTCGCGGGCGCTAGGCCTACCCACACAAGTGAGGTATCATTTTTATCGGGAGACTTGGGGGAACGCTGGGTGGAAGGAAATTTGTGGCTCCTCTCAGATTCCAGAACTTTCTGTCACCGAAATGTGAGGAAAATGTGTTTTTTTAGCCATATTTTGAGGTTTGCAAAGGATTCTGGGTAACAGAACCTGGTCAGAGCCCCACAAGTCACCCCATCTTGGATTCCCCTAGGTCTCTAGTTTTCACAAATGCACAGGTTTGGTAGGTTTCCCTAGGTGCCGGCTGAGCTTGAGGCCAAAATCTACAGATAGGCACTTTGCAAAAAACACCTCTGTTTTCTTTCAAAAAATGTGATGTGTCCACATTGTGTTTTGGGGCATTTCCTGTCACGGGCGCTAGGCCTACCCACACAAGTGAGGTATCATTTTTATCAGGAGACTTAGGGGAACGCTGGGTGGAAAGAAATTTGTGGCTCCTCTCAGATTCCCTAACTTTCTGTCACCATAATGTGAGGAAAATGTGTTTTTTTTGCCAAATTTTGAGGTTTGCAAAGGATTCTGGGTAACAGAACCTGGTCAGAGCCCCACAAGTCACCCCATCTTGGATTCCCCTAGGTCTCTAGTTTTAAAAAAATGCACAGGTTTGGTAGGTTTCCCTAGGTGCCGGCTGAGCTAGAGGCCACAATCTACAGGTAGGCACTTTGCAAAAAAAAGCTCTGTTTTCTGTCACAAAATGGGATGTGTCCATGTTGTGCTTTGGGGCATTTCCTGTCGCGGGCGCTAGGCCTACCCACACAAGTGAGGTATCATTTGTATCAGGAGACTTGGGGGAACGCTGGGTGGAAGGAAATCTGTGCCTCCTCTCAGATTCCAGGACTTTCTGTCACCGAAATGTGAGGAAAACGTGTTTTTTTAGCCAAATTTTGAGGTTTGCAAAGGATTCTGGGTAACAGAACCTGGTCAAAGTCCCACAAGTCACCCCATCTTGGATTCCCCTAGGTCTTTAGTTTTCAAAAATGCACAGGTTTGGTAGGTTTCCCTAGGTGCCGGCTGAGCTAGAGGCCAAAATCTACAGGTAGGCACTTTGCAAAAAACACCTCTGTTTTCTTTAAAAAAATGTGATGTCCACGTTGTGTTTTGGGGCATCTCCTGTCACGGGCGCTAGGCCTACCCACACAAGTGAGGTATCATTTTTATCGGGAGACTTGGGGGAACGCTGGGTGGAAGGAAATTTGTGGCTCCTCTCAGATTCCAGGACTTTCTGTCACCGAAATGTGAGGAAAATGTGTTTTTTTAGCCAAATTTTGAGGTTTGCAAAGGATTCTGGGTAGCAGAACCTGGGCAAAGCCCCACAAGTCACCCCATCTTGGATTCCCCTAGGTCTCTAGTTTTCAAAAATGCACAGGTTTGGTAGGTTTTCCTAGGTGCCGGCTGAGCTAGAGGCCAAAATCTACAGGTAGGCATTTTGCAAAAAACACCTCTGTTTTCTTTCAAAAAATGTGATGTGTCCACATTGTGTTTTGGGGCATTTCCTGTCACGGGCGCTAGGCCTACCCACACAAGTGAGGTATCATTTTTATCAGGAGACTTGGCGGAACGCTGGGTGGAAAGAAATTTGTGGCTCCTCTCAGATTCCAGAACTTTCTGTCACAGAAATGTGAGGAACATGTGTTTTTTTAGCCAAAATTGAGGTTTGCAAAGGATTCTGGGTAACAGAACCTGGTCAGAGCCCCACAAGTCACCCCATCTTGGATTCCCCTAGGTCTCTAGTTTTAAAAAATGCACAGGTTTGGTAGGTTTCCCTAGGGGCCGGCTGAGCTAGAGGCCAAAATCTACAGGTAGGAACTTTGCAAAAAACACCTCTGTTTTCTGTCAAAAAATGGGATGTGTCCACGTTGTGCTTTGGGGCATTTCCTGTCGCGGGCGCTAGGCCTACCCACACAAGTGAGGTATCATTTTTCTCGGGAGACTTTGGGGGAACGCTGGGTGGAAGGAAATGTGTGCCTCCTCTCAGATTCCAGGACTTTCTGTCACCAAATGTGAGGAAAATGTGTTTTTTTAGCCAAATTTTGAGGTTTGCAAAGGATTCTGGGTAGCAGAACCTGGACAGAGCCCCACAAGTCACCCCATTTTGGATTCCCCTAGGTCTCTAGTTTGAAAAAATGCACAGGTTTGGTAGGTTTCCCTAGGTGCCGGCTGAGCTAGAGGCCAAAATCTACAGGTAGGCACTTTGCAAAAAACACCTCTGTTTTCTTTCAAAAAATTTGATGTGTCCACATTGTGTTTTGGGGCATTTCCTGTCACGGGCGCTAGGCCTACCCACACAAGTGAGGTATCATTTTTATCGGGAGACTTGGGGGAACGCTGGGTGGAAGGAAATTTATGGCTCCTCTCAGATTCCAGAACTTTCTGTCACCGAAATGTGAGGAAAATGTGTTTTTTTTAGCCATATTTTGAGGTTTGCAAAGGATTCTGGGTAACAGAACCTGGTCAGAGCCCCACAAGTCACCCCATCTTGGATTCCCCTAGGTCTCTAGTTTTCACAAATGCACAGGTTTGGTAGGTTTCCCTAGGTGCCGGCTGAGCTAGAGGCCAAAACCTACAGATAGGCACTTTGCAAAAAACACCTCTGTTTTCTTTCAAAAAATGTGATGTGTCCACATTGGGTTTTGGGGCATTTCCTGTCACGGGCGCTAGGCCTACCCACACAAGTGAGGTATCATTTTTATCAGGAGACTTAGGGGAACACTGGGTGGAAAGAAATTTGTGGCTCCTCTCAGATTCCAGAACTTTCTGTCACCATAATGTGAGGAAAATGTGTTTTTTTAGCCAAATTTTGAGGTTTGCAAAGGATTCTGGGTAACAGAACCTGGTCAGAGCCCCACAAGTCACCCCATCTTGGATTCCCCTAGGTCTCTAGTTTTCAAAAATGCACAGGTTTGGTAGGTTTCCCTAGGTGCCGGCTGAGCTAGAGGCCACAATCTACAGGTAGGCACTTTGCAAAAAAAAGCTCTGTTTTCTGTCACAAAATGGGATGTGTCCACGTTGTGCTTTGGGGCATTTCCTGTCGCGGGCGCTAGGCCTACCCACACAAGTGAGGTATCATTTGTATCGGGAGACTTGGGGGAACGCTGGGTGGAAGGAAATCTGTGCCTCCTCTCAGATTCCAGGACTTTCTGTCACCGAAATGTGAGGAAAACGTGGTTTTTTAGCCAAATTTTGAGGTTTGCAAAGGATTCTGGGTAACAGAACCTGGTCAGAGTCCCACAAGTCACCCCATCTTGGATTCCTCTAGGTCTCTAGTTTTCAAAAATGCACAGGTTTGGTAGGTTTCCCTAGGTGCCGGCTGAGCTAGAGGCCAAAATCTACAGGTAGGCACTTTGCAAAAAACACCTCTGTTTTCTTTAAAACAATGTGATGTGTCCACGTTGTGTTTTGGGGCATCTCCTGTCACGGGCGCTAGGCCTACCCACACAAGTGAGGTATCATTTTTATCGGGAGACTTGGGGGAACGCTGGGTGGAAGGAAATTTGTGGCTCCTCTTAGATTCCAGGACTTTCTGTCACCGAAATGTGAGGAAAATGTGTTTTTTTAGCCAAATTTTGAGGTTTGCAAAGGATTCTGGGTAACAGAACCTGGGCAAAGCCCCACAAGTCACCCCATCTTGGATTCCCCTAGGTCTCTAGTTTTCAAAAATGCACAGGTTTGGTAGGTTTTCCTAGGTGCCGGCTGAGCTAGAGGCCAAAATCTACAGGTAGGCACTTTGCAAAAAACACCTCTGTTTTCTTTCAAAAAGTGTGATGTGTCCGCGATGCGTTTTGGGGCATTTCCTGTCCCGGGCGCTAGGCCTACCCACACAAGTGAGGTATCATTTTTATCAGGAGACTTGGGGGAACGCTGGGTGGAAAGACATTTGTGGCTCCTCTCAGATTCCAGAACTTTCTGTCACCATAATGTGAGGAAAATGTGTTTTTTTAGCCAAATTTTGAGGTTTGCAAAGGATTCTGGGTAACAGAACCTGGTCAGAGCCCCACAAGTCACCCCATCTTGGATTCCCCTAGGTCTATAGTTTTCAAAAATGCACAGGTTTGGTATGTTTCCCTTGGTGCCGGCTGAGCTAGAGGCCAAAATCTACAGGTAGGCACTTTGCAAAATACACCTCTGTTTTCTTGAAAAAAATGTGATGTGTCCACCTTGCATTTTGGGGTGTTTCCTGTCGCGGGCTCTAGGCCTACCCACACAAGTGAGGTATCATTTTTATCGGGAGACTTGGGGGAACATAGATTAGCAAAACAAGTGTTATTGCCCCTTGTCTTTCTGTACATTTATACCTTCCAAATATAAGAGAGTGTGTAAAAAAGACATCTATTTGAGAAATGCCCTGTAATTCACATGCTAGTATGGTCACCCCGGAATTCAGAGATGTGCAAATAACCACTGCTCCTCAACACCTTATCTTGTGCCCTTTTTGGAAATACAAAGGTTTTCTTGATAGCTATTTTTCACTCTTTATATTTCAGCGAATGAATTGCTGTATACCTGGTATAGAATGAAAACGCACTGCAGGGTGCAGCTCATTTATTGGCTCTGGGTACCTAGGGTTCTTGATGAACCTACAAGCCCTGTATATCCCTGCAACCAGAGGAGTCCAGCAGACGTAACGGTATATTGCTTTCGAAAATCTGACATTGCAGGAAAAAGTTAGAGTAAAACGTAGAGAAAAAGTGATGTTTTTTTCACCTCAATTTCAATATTTTTCTTTTTCAGTTGTTATTTTCTGTAGGAAACCCTTGTAGGATCTACACAAATGACCCCTTGCTGAATTCCGAATTTTGTCTACTTTTCAGAAATGTTTAGGTTTCTGGGATCCAGCATTGGTTTCATGCCCATTTCTGTCACTGACTGGAAGGAGGCTGAAAGCACAAAACATTGTAAAAATGGGGTATGTCCCAGTAAAATGCCGAATTTGTGTTGAAAGATTGGGTTTTCTGATTCAAGTCTGCCTGTTCCTGAAAGCTGGGAAGCTGGTGAGTTTAGCACCGCACACCCTTTGTTGATGCCATTTTCAGGGAAAAAACCACAAGCCTTCTTCTGCAGCCACTTTTTCCCATTTTTTGAAAAAAACGAAATGTTCACTGTATTTTGGCTAATTTCTTGGCCTCCTTCAGGGAAACCCACAAGGTCTGGGTACCTCTAGAATCCCTACGATGTTGGAAAAAAAGGACGCAAATTTGGCTTGGCTAGCTTATGTGGACAAAAAGTTATGAGGGCCTAAGCGCGAACTGCCCCAAATAGCCAAAAAAAGGCCTGGCACAGGAGGGGGAAAAGGCCTGGCAGCGAAGGGGTTAACATCATACGGGCATTCCTGTATTTTCTTTTCACTGGGGCCCTTTTGCCGGCCTAGCGCAGCGTGGGCACCTTTGGACCATGGGGCAAGGGTGCCTGCTTTGTAGGCAGGATTGTTTTATGCAGAAAGGGAGACCTTCCTGCACAAAAACATTACTCATAGGAATTTTCATCTTTGTATGTGTGCTGCAGAATGAAAGAGAAATCACTAGAAAAAACAAGGAAAAATAAAGAAATTTCTTCTCGCTAAGTCTCCTCTCTGGAAGATGTAGCATTTCAATGCACTCCCAGGTTTATCGCTGATGGTAAATCTGGAAATGCGCCAAAATCCATGGATGGATGTTTGGGAACTCCGACGCTCCACCCATGGAACGCTTCTCTATCGCCATGCAGCGATTTCTGCTTCAGATTTATGAAGCCATGTAGGGCCATACAAGGTGGTTCGATAAATCTGACTTAGTAGTTGCATCGTCCTTGTGCGGCAAAAGAGTGACACAACTCAATAATAAACATGCTCCTTTGTGTTTGTGTCTTTGTGGGGTTCTTCTGACCCAAGCTTTGAACTGGAAGAGTAGGAGACGATGAGCTGATTGAGGAACAACTGGCCTTATCCTGCAACTCATGGGGGCCACACAGATGCAACAACAGAGTCCTGACTCCTAACGGTTTTGAAAGATCTTGAAGCTTTTGTTGGCATCGCCTGTAATTGGCGAACACCACCAAACTGTGATAGGCCAGCAGCTTCAGACGAGTGACGTCATTCAAAGATGCTATATCATCCTGTGGTCTAGTTTTAGAAGAATCCCGGATAGCAGTGCAGGCTTTGTTACTGGCCTCAGAGTGACAAAGGCACTCTCCCCATGGGGCCAGCAACATGTCTCGGTTGTGGCAGGCTGCTGGAACCAGTCAGCCTACACAGATAGTCGGTTAAGGTTTCAGGGGGCACCTCTAAGGTGCCCTCTGGGGTGTATTTTACAATAAAATGTACACTGGCATCAGTGTGCATTTATTGTGCTGAGAAGTTTGATACCAAACTTCCCAGTTTTCAGTGTAGCCATTATGGTGCTGTGGAGTTCGTGTAAAACAGACTCCCAGACCATATACTCTTATGGCTACCCTGCACTTACAATGTCTAAGGTATTGCTTAGACACTGTAGGGGCACAGTGCTCATGCACTGGTGCCCTCACCTATGGTATAGTGCACCCTGCCTTAGGGCTGTAAGGCCTACTAGAGGGGTGACTTATATATACCTGCATAGGCATTGAGAGGCTGACATGGCACCCTGAGGGGAGTGCCATGTCGACTTACTCGTTTTGTTCTCACCAGCACACACAAGCTGGCAAGCAGTGTGTCTGTGCTGAGTGAGGGGTCTCCAGGGTGGCATAAGACATGCTGCAGCCCTTAGAGACCTTCCTTGGCATCAGGGCCCTTGGTACCAGGGGTACCATTTACAAGGGACTTATCTGGATGCCAGGGTGTGCCAATTGTGGATACAAAAGTACAGGTTAGGGAAAGAACACTGGTGCTGGGGCCTGGTTAGCAGGCCTCAGCACACTTTCAATTCAAAACATAGCATCAGCAAAGGCAAAAAGTCAGGGGGTAACCATGCCAAGGAGGCATTTCCTTACACCCTTACACCATGGCGCAAAGGTGCCTGAGTTGACGCTAGGCAGCAGTTTTCAGTCTTGGAAAGGGCCGAATGCTTATGGATTTCCCCCCTTTGCCATGATTCCGAGACTCCTTCATAAGATCAGACAAGAGAAATGCTCTCTTGTTCTAGTAACTCCATTTTGGACCTCAGCTGCATGGTTCCCAATGACATTGGAATTAGCCTGCAACATTTCATTCTTTCTTCCGGTCATGCCTACTTCAAAACATGGATGGGAAGAACCCCCTCTGGTTCTGAATGGAACTTTGGTCCTTCTTGTCTGTAGAGTATCAGGAGATCTAGAGAAATGGCAGGCGTTTTGGGAAGAGCTCAGGAACTCATGGAAGAATTCTGGGCTCCAGGCACCCACTATAGGTGTAGAGGAATATGGAAGACATGGGAAGTTTAGAGCTGGGAAAGGAGTATGGATCCCGTGGAGACACTTATAGTGCAAGTTGTTAACTTTCTCGTAGAACTGTTTGACAGGGGTCTTAGTTATAGAACTATCGGGTGCTATAGGTCTGCGATTTCTGCAGGTCATAGTTTCATCAATGGCAGGACTGTAGGTAAGAATGTTTTGGTTTGTAGATTTCTCAAGAGAATTAGACTGAGGAGTCCCCCAAGGCCTAGATACAACTCCTTATGGGATGTTAATCTGATCCTCTCTATGTTTTCTTCTTAGCCTAGTAAAAAGTATTTAGATTTGAAAGACTTTCCATGAAATTGGCTTCTTTAGTTTGTTTGATTACTTGCCGACGAATGTCAGATATTAAGGCTTTGGAGGTAAGTAACAGAGTTTATGATGCATTTGGAGTTACCTCTGAGGTTACTAAAAGAACGAAAACAATGTCTGATGATATTTTTTATCAAAGCTTTGATTCTTGTAGAAATCTTTGTGTTGTGAGCTGCATGAAAGAGTATAATGACAGAATGAGTGAATTTCACCCAGATGGAATTAACCAACGTTTGATTTCTTATGTTAAACCCTTCAAAGCAGTTTCTACAGCTACAATAGCTAGCTGAGTAAAATTAATTATGCAATCCCCTGGAATCGATTTAGAGAAATTTCAAGCTCATTCTACGAGGGGTGTTATGGCAAGTCAGGCCTTTTTCAAAGGTGGTAAATTGGAGGATATTTTGAGAGCAGCCGATTGGTCTAATTCCTCCATTTTCATGAAGCATTATTTTAAGCCAATTGAACACAAGTCTGATATGGTACTGAGGGGCTACCAACATGCATAATGGTAGCCTCTGGTCTTGTAATGAAATAGCGATTCTCCAAATGAAATGCCAAGAGAATCTGAATTGCATTAAAGACATGAAGGCTTTACATTATCCCACCCTCCCAAACGCTTTTTTGGTATAAAATATTATATATATATGATGACTATGCATTCATAAAGTATTTTATTGTTCTAAGTTGCATTTCATCTGTTTGAATATGCTTATTTGATTAACTAATTACATTTCTAGCTCTGTCTTTGACCTTGCATTATGCGGAATTATAATATTGTCCTTTTTCTTGGTTGCAGAGAATACCCAATAGCTCGACTTTTATTAGAAGGTTTGTTCCTTTGATGTTCTGCATTTCAAGTGACTTCCTTTCATGTGGATGTCTTCTCTCTGTTCATCCTTTATGGATACAACATTTAAAAGAGGCAGGTTGTTGACTGCACAGACTTTTTATATGTATTGATGGCTCTGTTCGAGAATGCTTTTCTTTATGATGTTAACTCCTTTCAAGTGCTGTGTGGAGTGGCATTAAAGGAATAATGCATAATGGTAGCATAATGTTAGCCTCCCTGTCATTAATGAAATGCAGATTCTCTTGGCATTTCATTTGGAGAAACGCTATTCTCTCACTCTGACTTTAGTTAGGGTCCAGCCTAAATGTCCTTCATGGGCAAGATTGATGATTTTGGGGGTTATTCCAACTTTGGAGGAGGTGGTAATCCGTCCCAAATGTGACGGATTTACCACCAGCCGTATTACGAGTTCCATAGGATATAATGGACTCGTAATACGGCTGGTGGTATATCCGTCACTTTACCGTCACTTTTGGGACGGATTACCACTTCCTCCAAAGTTGGAATAACCCCCTTTATGTCGTAACCACTCCAGGGGAACCAACCTCTCACCTCGATAAAGTTCATTACCCACAATGCTGAGTTCATCTCGTACATTCCCAAATGTCCTTGCCCCCTCAGGTACTCCACTGATAATTGGCCAGCCTCCCACCACAAACCGCAACACTTGCGTGTTTAATCAGTGGAGACCTTAGTTTCCCACACTAGCCTGTTTAGAGCTGGTTCTTTGATCTGCATCAATGAAGGCTCAGCAATGAAAATAACCTCTTTGGCCAAAGGCATCTTGGACAAGTAGTCTGCAGGTATGTTCTTTGCACCTGGCAAGTACTCAGCTTTGACATTGAATTCCATGAGTCCTTCCATCCACCTTTTAATCCTAGGAGTAGTGTTTTTCTATGTGTCTACGTGCAAATATCTGGACTAAAGGCCTGCAATCTGTTTTTACAGTAAATGGTCAACACCATAAAAAGATTTTGAAGTGGTTTATGGCCCACGTGCAGGCTAATGCCTCGCGCTCAATTACTGAGTAGCGTTCTTCAGCCCCTTTCAGTGAACGTGAGGCAAAAGCCACCACCTTCTCCTCAACTTGAAGCATTTGGGAAAGGACAGCACTTAACCCCTCCATGCTGACATCAGTGGTAAGCACTGTTTTCCTATTTATATAAAAATGCCCTAGTGTTAGCATCCAAGTTATTTTATTCTTCACTTTAGCAACAGCCTCCTCTGACTCTGTGGGCCACACAAACTCCAGCCATTTCTTGAGCAATATCCTTAAGGGTTGCACCACACTCACAATGTTACAAATAAAGTTTAAATAATATTCTTATAGTCCCTAGAATGATCTGACCTGTTCTTTGCCACTTGGTGTAGGTATTTGAGAAATAGCGTTTGCCAGCTTAAATTTAGGGCTAATAAAATCACCTTAGATGGTACGTCCGAGGTAGGAGACTGTTCCTACACTAAACTTGCATTTATATCTCTTGAGGGTGAGTCCTCGCTCTTCTAGTCTGGACAGTACCTTCTTTAGTATATCGTGACTTGATCTTTCTTTACCATATACCAAGATTTCATCTTGAAAAAACATGACCGAGTTTATCCCGGACAAAAGTTCCTTCATCAACCTCTAGGTGGCAGCTGTTGCCAACCCAAATGGCATCCTCAAAAATCTAAATGCACCCACAGGTGGAACAAAGGAAGTCAACGACCTGGAATTCTCATCCAGCAATACTTGATGATAGCAGGATGACAGGTCCATTACACCAAATATGTTTGCCTCTCCTAGTATTGCTAATTCATCATTAATGTTTGGTAAGAGTTGACACTCAACCTAAATACATTGGCTGAGGTCTCTGAGGTCAACACACATCCTTATTTTGCTTCCATTGTCTTTGGGGGCTAAATATATGGAGGCTGGCCACTCCAAGGACTCTATCTCTTAAAGTACACCCATGCATAGTCTTCTATTTAGCTCGTCCTGCAGGGGTTTCAGCATGAGATTTGGCATTCTTCTCACTTTATGCACCACTGGTTTGGCATTTGGTTTTAGAATAATTTATGTTTGAATCTCTTCAACAAACCCATGTCTTCTTTAAATACTTCTTAGAATTCTTCCACTGTGTCTGTGATGCTAAAAGAACTTGATTAGGTGAATTTGGATTTCAAGTGATTCCTAGGTCTCTCTGATGGTGCCATCCTGGGAGGTTGTCCCCACGTCTGGCCACGTACACCTTCCCTATAGTTTCTCTACCCTTGAAATGTATGTTCAATATGGCGTATCCAAACAGATCAATCCTTTACCCCCCATAGCCTAAGATTAATGTCAGGTGGAAATAAGGTAATTGCCTCTTTACCAAAAATTTGGTTTCAATTTTTGTCACCTATTAAGGTGAATGGAGACCCTGAACCAGCTGCAACAGGCACAATCTTACCACCTTTTACAACATTACATTTGGGCATGACTATGTTATCACCGTCCACAATATCCCTCACTTTTTTAACTACACAATCTGGAGTTGTCACTTGTAATATTGCATGTTGGCTTCAATCTGGGTTCGTAGTAACACAGTTCACTTTGGCATTCTTACAAACACTGGCAAAATGCCCTCTTTTCCCACAGTTTCTACATTTGGCATTCTAGGCATAACAATTTGGGTAATTTGACATATGGTTAGGACTATCCCATATGTAACATTTAAATTTGTATTCCTTTCTCATCCCTGGATTCGATTTGGATTTTTCTGCCACTTTCAGTAATGCCCAGGATAAGTGTCAAGGACTTTACAGTCATGCTCTACTTAAGTTACATCCGATACACTAGGCGTGAAACAACGGTGGGGGTGTCACGCATTTCCTTGACTCAACTGCATGCATGCTCCAAGCTCTCTACGATGTTGAGAGCCTCCTTCAAGGAAGGACTTTTAGCCGGTAGCTTTTCATGTGCTGTGAGATCATTGGTACACCACACCAGCTAGTCCCTGGTGAGGGAATCCCTCAGATTAACAAAATCACATGTTTGAGCAAGGGACTTTAATGATGCTCCGTAATTTCCTACCCTTTCTCCCTTAGCCTGTCTCTCCATGACACATTTATGCGTGGCCCAAAGTGTGTCTGTAGCATGAGCACTGATATCTTATCAAGGTCTCTAGGTTCTCCAGCACTATTACAAATCGTCACAGGATCACGACTTTCATTTTGACCCTCTATGCCCACATTGTGAAGAATTAGTCCTTGTTTTCTGGCTGGAGAAGATTTCTCCTCTCCTATCGCTACCAGGTAAGACTCAAATAAGCATTTCCATTTTTTTCAGGGTAATAAAGGTTCACCTCGTTCTGACAAGAAATGAGGAGGTTAAGATATGCGAGTTACCAGAACTAAACTCAAGTAAAGTTAACAAACTAAATACAACAATCCAAAATAATAAAGGAACACAACAAGGCAACATAAGAAATTACATTAATAATTCTACCTTTCTTAAAGTGATCATTTCCAAATCTTCTTTACCCTTTACAAGAGAATGTGCTAGTTGGCTGAACTATACTCTTCAATTACTCCACTTGTACTATTTACAATGGGCTCACAAAGACCGCGCCTTAACCCAAATGTCCTGCAATCCATTTATACAGCCCGAGTGCATGAGTGTTTGTCTCTCTTCCACTGCACCGGTGCTTGTGCATGTTGGTGAGAATAAGGTGGAGCAATCTCTTGTTGTTTTAGGCGCTCAGAACACGTTTTACTACATGTGCAATTTACACAATGTTTTAGGGCAGAATTAAGCGGCCCTTGCACGATTTTATTGCCGCCTTCCCGTCATTTTATTTACTCTAATGCAGCGCTAAGGTGGCTTTTTCCCACGCCATATTTACAAAGTGGCGCTTTGCATACATTGTGCCACTTTGTAACCCCTCGTGTCATATTATGCCTGCACCAGGCATAAAGTATGCAGGGGGTGTTCTGGCGCTACGAGGCCAGAAAAAATGGTGCAGTGAAACTTGAAATTGTCCACTGCGCCATTTTTTCTTTCATTTTTAACACCTGCTCCGAGCAGGCGTTAAAATGACGCTCCCATAGAAACCCGTGGGCCTCCTTGCACTTTGCTGCACTAGCGTCAACATTTTTGATGCTAGTGTAGCAAAGCGCTACAATAGCGTAAAAAATGTTGACACTATTGTTCTATCTGCCACCATGGTGTGTCGTATCTTAAATATAGCTCACACATGGTGGCGTTAAGGGGTCAGAAGGGGGTGCAAGGAAAGTGGTGCTGCATTGGATGCAGAGCCACTTTTCTTAAATTCGGCCCTGTGTGCTTAAAATGCTCATTTGCATCCGGTTGCGTACGGTCGTGCGTGCCAGAGTGACTTCCTTAATCAGACACTCGTACAAGCGGCCGCGCCGACTAATGCCAGTCCATGGGACTCGATCCCGCTGGTCACGTGTGATGTGCACTCACTCTGCACTAATGCACGGACATCCAGCACTCGCGCGTAACGCTCGTGCAGGAGAAAAGAATTCGTCCTCCCGCTTGGAATTTTCATCCGCTGTGCAGAGCTGCTATACGCTACGGAGGAATCAAAGCACTATTAGCGGTCTTCACAGGGACAAGAGCCAATAATGTAAAAGCTTACTGCAGAAATCAATTAGACAGGGACCAGAAAATAACCTGGTCCTACTCCCTCTGAGTACTGGATCAAATCACTCACTATCCTTACCAGTGCTTTAAATGGAAATATAGAAGTGCAGGTGCTCTGTACCAGAGTACTTGCTCGTTTCTGAGAAGTGTTGGTACTCTGTACCAGAGTACCTGCTTGTTTCTGAGAAGTTCCTGTGCTGTGTACCAGAGTACCTGCTTGTTTCTGAGAAGTGCCGGTACTCTGTACCGGAGTACTTGCTTGTTTCTGAGAAGTGCTGGTACTCCCCAATTAAAAGTATTACGTTTTTCTCGAGAAGTGCAGGTACTCTCCCTCTCAAAATAAAAAAGTGCCGGTACTGAGTACCGGACAGTACCGGCCCATTTAAAGCACTGTCCTTAACCATAAATGAAGTCCAGAGTCCAAAGGCGCTCTGGGCTCATTGCGGATTTATGAACTGAGGTTGCGCGCTGGTTCATTGGTGGAAGTGACGCTTCGTCGCCAATGTTAAGAGAATCCACTCAGGAATATAGTTGAAACTCTCTTCAATGCATCCACCAATAAATGGCACAGCCACTGCTGGACCAACCAAGTGACCACTGGATGTCCAGGACACCCACAGTTCAGTATGAAGCCCCAGGACTCTTTATGTTACATCTGAGTTAACGAGGCAGAGACAGGGTACAACTCAATGCATGTTTTCTTTTTCATTCTTGTCAGCAAAAGAGAGGAAAAGGGTCATTAGGTTGTGCATTGTATAACACTTCCATCAGGGGTGTAACAAAGGACCTGCAGCCCCACGGTGGAGGGGGAGAGCGGCACAATCTTTGTGATCCAAGGGCCCCCCTTAGCAATCTGCCAATTGTCAGGCACAGAGAGCAACAGGTGGGAGCCTGTGCTCAGCTGCAGCTGAAGGAGGCAGGCTGGATGACCCTTTCCAGCAGTCTACCACAGCAAAGCTTCACGGGGTGCTTGGGATGTCACCCCCCAAAAAAATCGTTCTTGCCTGGTAGTTCGGTCTGTGAGTCCTGAGTCGGGTTTGCTATGTCTGTATCCATTTTCTTGTCATCTTTATTTCATTAACAGGTTTTGAATTTTTCATTTTTTGAACCAGGAACTTAAATATAGTTAGGCCCAGATTTACAAAGATTTGGTATTGAGGTCAGGTCACCTTTTTGACACAGCCCAGACGCAAAATCCTTTTTGGTATTTACAAAGCCATGCAAATGTCAGGTTGCATCGCTTTATAAGAAAAAATAACGCCACACATTGTGCTGCCTCGAATTACTTTGCGTCAGGTAGGCATTCCATGGGTGGTGCATCAAGCCATGGATTTTGACACAAAGCCATATTAATATAGCCCTCGATTTACAAAGATTTTGCATTTGGGTTTCATCACTTTTTTAACACACCCTGACACAAAATTCTTTTTGGTATTTGTAAAGCCTCACCAATATCAGTTTGTGTTGTTTTGTAAGAAAAATTAACGCAACACAGAGCACTGTGCTGCATTGTGTTACTTTGCATGAGGCAGGCAGTCCATGGGTGGTTCATGAGGATTTCTGAGCATCCCCCCATGGACTTTGATGGAAACTCATATTTACAAATATTTGTAGACATGGGTTTGTGCCAAAATGGTGCACCTCCCCCTTGCTGCATTCTGCATCACACATACAAAGGATTGTGTCATTCCTTTGAAGATGTGGCACAATTATGATCCCATTGGTTGATCCAGTGCTGGGACTTTGCTTGTTGTTCTGCTTTGCATCACTTCTTTGTAAATCTGTCCATTAGTGACTGATTTACCAAAACCTTTACAAATCTGCACTAACAGAAGTACTCCTTGAATCGATAAAAATGTACTACACTTTAGACCTCACAAGCATTGTTAGTAGTCGGCTTGGAAAGCTGCACCGGTCTCTGGTTTCCAGACATACTACTGGCAACTAAACACCCAAAAGGTGATGGGACAGATGCTTCAAATACTCTAACTCCTGGCAACTGCCCCGGGTGGCCTTCTAGCGCAGTGTTTCTCACCCCCTGTGCCACTCTAGACCGAGGGCCGGATTTAGGATTTAGCAGAGGGCTTAAATGCACACAGGGTGGTGGAGGACTTCACTGCCTTTACTCCGCCTACCACATTTAGAGATGTTCACCAACCAAGTAAACATCTTGATACATTAGCAGGAACCACTGTCACAGTGGTTCTCATAAATGTAACAAACTTTTAATGGACAGCTGGCTGTCAAACTATTCCAAAGTTTGTTTTAAAAAACAAACTCTAAAAGTGGGAGTTTGTTTTAAAAAAAACAATAATAATCTAATGACCCCACACCAGTTTTCTCCCATGGAGTGGGGCCAGTTTTCTTTTTTTAATGTCTCTCACCGGCAGGATATAACTGTCCACTCTAAATGAGGCATCTGGTCGGATGGCTTCCTTCGGCATCTATGCCATCAGGCCTTCAAAGGAAGGTAACACTGACAGAGTAAAGTTTGCTCCATCTGAGTAAAACTTGCACTCCGCTCTGCTCAAAATCAGGTGAGCGGCCCTTGGGTTTTCTAGACAGGGTACTCTATCACTGTTGCAGAAAAGTATCTGTGCTCCAAACTCTAAGTCAGCCCCAGAGGCCCACATAATGCAAGTCACTACTGAGCCTGCTCCTCATGGGAACAGTCTTTACCGAAAATCTCATCCATTCACCCTGCGATCCATTGCTTTTTTACTTGGCACAATTGAGATTCACAACCCCTGAATCTCACTGACTGAGCTACGCCCTTGTCTTTTAGATGGAGGATGGCTTCTCCTGCACTACGCACCACCATTTAGTTTCACTTTCTGTGCCTCAGTCATCTAGCTTGCAGGTGCAGATTGCAAAAGAGCACAGTGTGTGGGGCCTGTGTCAGAGACAGTGGGGTCTGTGTGAGAGTGGGGCTTGTGTCGGAAAGAGTGGGGCTTGTTTCAGATAGAGGGGGGGCTGTGTCGGAGAGAGTGGGGCTTGTGTCAGCGAGAGTGAGGCCTGTGTCGGAGAGACTGGGCCCTGTGTCAGAGAGACTGGGCCCTGTGTCAGAGAGAGTGTGGCCTGTGTCGGAGAGAGTGGGGGCCTGTCTCGAGAGAGTGGGGCCTGTATCGGAGAGAGTGGGGCTTGTGTCGGAAAGAGTGAGGCTTGTGTCGGAGAGTGTGAGGCCAGTGTCGGAGAGACTGGGCCCTGTGTTAGAGAGAGAGGGGTCTGTGTCAGAGAGAGTGGGGCTTGTGTCTGAGAGAGTAGGGATTGTGTCGGAAAGAGTGGGCCCTGTGTCGGATAGAGAGTGGGGCTTGTGTCAGAGAGAGTGAGGCCTGTGTAAGAAAGAGTGGGGCCTGTGTGGGAGAGAGTGGGGCATGTGTCAAAAAGAGTGGGGCATGTGTCAGAGAGAGTGAGGCCTGTGTCAGAGAGAGTGGGGCCTGTGTCGGAGAGAGTGAGGCCTGTGTCAGAGAGAGTGGGCCTGTGTCAGAGAGAGTAGGCGTTGTGTCAGAGAGAGAGTGGGGCTTGTGTCGGAGAGAGTGGGGCCTTTATCGGAGAGAGAGAGGCTTGCTTCAGAAAGAGCCTTGCGTCAGAGAGAGTGCGGCCTGTGTCGGAGAGAGTGGGGCCTTTGTCAGAGAGAGTGGGGCTTGTGGCAGAGAGAGGCTTGTGGCAGAGAGAGTGGAGCCTGTGTTGGAGAGAGTGGGGCTTGTGTCGGAGAGAGTGAGGCTTGTGTCGAAGTGAGTGGGGCTTGGGTCGGAGAGAGCGGGGTTTGCACAGTCTGTCCACAGGTTCCCTAAGGCCATGTCCATGAAGGCCAAGCCCCTTTGTTAAGTCACAGTCATTCATTCATGTAAGTTGTTTTTATTTTTCAGTTTACAAAGCATTTAGGGGCTCATTATGAACCTGGCAGTTCAGACCGCCATGCCGGCAGTGGTGGTAAATACTGCCACCGGCATGGCATTCTGAACCGCCGTATTATGTACACCGCCATATTATGTACACCGCCAAGCTACCGCCGACAGGCAGCCTGATGATGGCGGATGTCATTATCCGACAGGGCAGCGCTGCAAGCAGCAACACCCTCTGAATAATGATCCCTGTTTCCCCCAGCCTTTAGGCTGGCAGAAAGGGTGCTCAGGGGCCCCCTTGGGGGCTCCTGCACTGTCCATGCATTTGGCATGGGCAGTGCAGGGGCCCACAAGCAGTGCCCTGTCGCGCAGGTCACTGCCTAATTTATGGGTAGTGATCTGCGCCACGGGTGCTCCTGCACCCGGGAGCCGTCGGCAATGTCCCGGCCCAGCAGAATGTTTGTAATTCGGCCAGCGGGGTCTCAAGGGGGCTGGCGGTCTATGAAAAGACCGCCAGCATGAACATAGCGGGGTTTCCCACCATGTTCATAATGAGCCCCTTAGTGTCCCAGGAGATGCTCTGAAAGTTGGTGTCCCTGCTGGAAGTAAACAAGGCAACACATTAACAGGGATTGCTAAGCACGGTCGCAGTAATGTTCGTTTCCTACAACTGCTGTTGATCACAAAGGCATTATTAAATGGACAACTTAAATGGGATCTTTAATTGGAAAGAATGAATGCTTCTCAGTGCTGAGGAGCTGATTCAAATGCTTCTATGTTCCTCCGTGAAAATACTTGACTTGTAAATCATGCAAAAATCACCTTGTATTAAAATGATGAAGTCTCTCCAAACTTATGAAAATATAAACTTCTTTAACATGAGGAATGTTTCACCTTAGTACATTGGATTATATCAGTGAATTGAGAGGGATTTATTGAAAGTGATAGTATTAAAATTTCCCTGCCCTGATGGGAGCGTCACCAGTGAACAAAAGGGCAAGTCAGTTGTCGTGTACACCTCTCATGTGCCTAGATTCTTATTGTACCCGGAGCAACATTATTGTGTATTGAATCAGACACTAGATGGTTTTGTACAGCACACATCCCGAACTCAGGTGTTTCAAGGTGCTCACATGCGACAATGAAGAAAAAAGGAAGCCTGGTGCAATGAAGCAGTTGCCTAGGCTCACACACGGTCAAACAAGGAAGCCGGGATGGAACCAGATGTCCTTGTCTCACATGGTGCCTTCTAGCCACTAGGAGGTCATTTCTGTGACTCTCCTGTTTTACATCAAGGAATATGCTTTATCTTTGATTCTTGGTGGGTGAGGTGAGACCCTGGGTGGCGGCAGAAGGGACAGGGAGTTCGGTTCATTTAGGGCCTGGGGGTCCAAGACAGAGGACCTCAAGCTGAGCCAGAGCTAGGCCTCTCGCTGGAGCGTTCAGTGGCTATCCCACCTCTAGACACCACCCACAGGAGGTCTGCACTCACTACATTGCATCTGTAAAGACCCAGAGGGAAGCTGTGCACTGGAGAGTATGTCCCATTATCAACAACCAGTGCCTGCTGTCAGGCCCTCACAAGGCTTCAGATAATACAGATGTTCATGACTGTCACATCTGCATGTCGTCCTGTGAGAACATTGCCTTTTCTTGCAAGCATGGTTCGATGCTAGCATTAAAAGACAACCTTCAGGCCCAGGGTGTGCCTGGTGCCCTACACTGGGTCATTTGCTGGCGTTCTATCTCCCTTCATGGTAGAGCCGGATATAATCCTCAGGAGTGAATAAACTGTGAGATAACAGACAAGTACTCACTCAAACATACATGCACACAGTGACACACAAAAATAGACATGCCACCAGGCAAGCACAGCCCAGTCACCGCAGCCGTCACAATGTTTATCAGGTAACCTTGCTTTCTGCTCTGATCAGCCCCTATCACCTAGCTGGAGGGTGCCCTCCTCTGGGAGTCCCTGCTGCCCTACAAACACAATACAAGTGTGATTGGCTGCTTGGGCCTGAAGTTTGGCCAATCACCATGCGACTGTATTTGCAGACTCTGCCCTGCCAGTCACACCGTGAGTAGGCGCGTGGGATCTACCAATGATTTTGAAGCAAGGACCTACAGCTCTCAGCTGGAGAGCCGAGGGTACTAAAGTGATGCATCGATATTTAACAGTCTCGCGCTTGAAGTATCTAACCATCTCCGACATGTCTCTATCACCCTCTCTGTGGCTATTGTGCTGTCACTTTCTCCATCACCCCCATCTTTATCCGTACATCCTTGGCTGTCTCCCCCTCTGCCCGACTGTCTGTCCCAAGCTGTCTCTGAGTTGGAGAGGGTCAGTTGAGGGCCCAGGTTGCGAGTCAGTGCTTGTTTGTTGGCAGCATCGATGGATGCGGTGAGGATGGATAGAGGTAGCACTGGGATACAGGACTCATTCCTCCTGGTGGATAAGGTCAGTCCATCAACATCTCCTAGAAGGGTCCTAGTCTGGGCGCTGCATTCTTGCCTGGGGTGGGTGCCCTCCAAGAGGTTATTTTATTATATAATCTTCAGCAGAGCAGAGACTGCTGACTCAGAGACGGCACCTGGGTGGTGAGGTGTTAGTCGAGGGGACCACCTGAGTCTGTGGTGGGCTTTTCCAGCCGCATGGTTCTTGTCCTGAGGGAAATGTTGACGAGGTCTGAGGGCATCTGCTTGGAGGGATTTCACAGTGTTTGATGGTATAATGGTATCTTCAGAGGTGATGGCTTTGAGGGAGATGTGACTGTCAGTGGTTGATGGAGGTTGAGAGCGTAAGTAAGGCGACGGGAAGCAGGCTGGATGTTTGTTTGGTGCTGTCAATGGAGGTTCAAGTTTTGTTTTTTTCTCAGTGAAGAAGTGATTGCTCACATTACACTTGTCTCGGGGATTGGTGGGTCTGGTGGGGGCTGTCACAATGCATTTTCTTCTGTTGGTCACTTTGAGGATGGTGGCCTGGTTTCAGGTGACTAGGATCTCCTGACAAGGAATCTCTATGCAAAACACAGTGCTTTGAATTGGGTAACGTTTTGGGGGCCTTTGGCCAACCCCTTCTCTTTCTGTGTGTGGAGCTTTTGTTCACTGAGGTCTCTGAGGCCTATCATAGTGCTTAAAGTTTAATTTTGGAGAACCATGAATTCAGTGATGCGCACAGACGGTTTCCCAGGGCGGTGTTGTATTTGTTGATGAGTATGTTGACATCTAGTGAATCCTTATGTGAGTTAGAGTTCTCCTTGGAGGGAGCCTGAGGGGAGTATTTGAAGTGACATGTTTTTCTCACATTTGTGTGGCATGAAGATGGGAGAATGGGGTGGATAGGTTTTCAGACCAGCCCAGATGTGTCAAGGGCATGAATTAGACTTAATGTGAGCTTGTGGAGGGGTTCTGGAAGGTTTTCTTTCATGATCCTGGTGGCTGAGTCTTGGGAAGAGTGAAGACTCAAAGGGTTGTCGGGTGGGTATGTTGTACAGAGGCAGCGGTCATGCGGTCTGGGATGTCTCTGGTGAAGTCCTTGCTGCTGGACCAGTAGATGATACCTAGGATACAGAGAGGGCGAGTAGAGGACGAGGACATAAACCTCCTTTCTACTCTGAAAACGATTAAGGCCTTACGCGATTTGATGTTTGGTGATGTCTCTGATGCATAGAAAACTGCCAAATGTATTTAGAGGAACATGACTTAGGTATATGTGCTTGGGTTTAGGATATGGATAAGCGTCTGGTAGTGGCCAAGCCGGGCCAGGGGGATGTATGCACGGTCTTGATCTGGTTCTGATTGTGGGATTGAGTGTGGTGCTTGGTTTGTGAGGCACATGGTGAATGTTCTTTAGCTGATGGCAGGGGTCCACCCCAAGACCATTTCCAGGCCTAAAAGTCATAACCAGGAATTACACTTGACCACGAGTGCCATTTACTGCGCACATCCGGGCAAGAGAAGCCCTGGCAGTGGAAGTTTTAGAAGGTGAGAAAGTAAAGATGGATCAGACTGGAGGGTGGCTGTGATGGCTCCAGGGGCGTTTTGCACTTTAGGGCTCATTTCATGTGTGAGAAGGCAGGAAAGGGGAAGGCGAGGGCTGGTGGAGAGTAGGGGTGGTGTCTGGTGGCCTTTGCTGCTGCAGGGAGTGGGGTGCTCCTTAGCAATTGCTGACTGGCCGGAGAGTGTATGTATGTGCGGGTGGTGCTGGTTGAGGAGACTACTGTGTCAGTCCTACTTTGGTGGCCTCGAGGTAACTTCCATCCCCAGAAGAAGTGTGTTTTTGTCCTGAGACCCCTACATCACCACTGATCACAAGAACATGGCGGCCAATTCCATCTCTTCCAACTCTACTTTCAAAACTCAGCTCAGAATCTTAGAAATTGGAACACCGCGTGGACTCTGGGTGGAGAAAGTGCAGTCAGTCGATGAATACTGCCTAAGAGATTCCGCTTCAGCTGTCCTACAGGAGAAGGGGGTTGCATGAGACTGCGCACAATGAGTCAAGCCATGCATACGGATCCATGGGATTGGAAAGTTGTAGCTCTGTTGTGTGTCTGGCTTTACCCAATCACATGCCTACATCCACCACTGCTTTGATGTACCTTGCGGTCTCATTGGCATAGTTGTAGCTTGCTCGCAGTATGTGCTGAACAGGGGTAATATTCACATTTGCATTATGGCAATAGCTGTATCTGAAGGTGTAGGAAAGTGCCTCTTTTTGATACGGTTACCCCCCACTTTTTGCCTGGTATCTGATGTAATTTCGACTGAAAGTGCACTGGGTTCCTGCTAACCAGGTCCCCTGTGCCAGATCTCTTTCCCCAAACTGCACAGTTGTTTCCCCAATTGGCAAAACCTTTACCACCCTCTGTAAGACCCTGGTACATTGTGCCCCTGGTACGTAGGGCCTAGGGTACTAAGGAGGGTCACTAAGGGCTGCCTTACCAAGCACATGACAGGCTGCCATTGCAGGCTGCGTGTCTTGGTGCAGACAAAAGTGAGAACACAACATGGCACACAGCCTGTGTGCTATGTCCCCTAAACACTGCATGCAATATATGTAGGTCACCCCTCGAGCAGGCCTTACAGCCATAAGGCAGGGTGAATTATATTACATGTGAGGGCATATCTGCACATGCAGATGTGCCCCTGCTTTGTCTTTGTTGATTCTCAGACATAGTAAGTGACCAGGGAAGCCATTTTAGAAACATGTGATGGGCACTGGCCGATGATGGCTTCACTGAAGATCGGGATGTTCAGTATCAAACATCCCGTATTGCTGAACCCCCACTGATGCCAGTGTTGGATTTACCAATATATGCAGCCAGAGGGCACCTTAGAGGTGCCCTCTGAAACCCTACCAGCCTCTGGTGTGCTCGCTGACCAGTTTTTGCCAGCCTGCCACCTGTAACACAGTTCTGGACCCCTAGGGTGAGAGCCCTCTGCTCTCAGGAAGCCCAAAACAAAAGCTTGTCCTGGAAGAGGGTGTAACACCCCCTCCCACGGGGTGACCTTCTGATTATCCTTCCTAAGGCGGCAAGCCTCAAAGGGGTGCTGCCTTTGAAATGTGAATCTGGCTCCCCTCACAGGAGAAGAAGCCACCACCCCCATCCAGAGCCCATTTGGCACATGGACAGGTGGGAAAATTAGCTAGTCAGGTAGGCGTGCCACCCCCAGGCTAGTACCACCCCTAAGGTGGGCTACTGCGAGGTGGGCGCGATTTTTTGTAGAAGTAGCCACCTTTGTGATGGCATACTTATGAATTCTGAGATAGGGTTATGCCAACTTTCCACAGGAAGTGGTCATATACCAGGTGTACTAACCGCCAGGGTCAGTAACCGTACACAATCCTAACGCCCCTAAATTTACTATTTAGAGGAGCTCCAGGCACCAGAGAGGCAGATCCTGATGATCTAAGAAGACAAAGGACACCAAAGAGCTGTGACAGCAGAAGAGGAAGAGGAAAAAAGAAGAGCAGACCTGGTACCAACCCCACCGGCCTGTCTGCATCCCTCAATGAAATCTGCACCAAAAGTCAACTCAGTCTGCAGCTGTGACTCCATAAACCTGGGAGGACTGCCTGCCTTTCAATAAAGACTGAAGACCTCCCATGAACAGCAGACCTGCTCTCCAAAGACCTCCACAGAAGGGCCCCTGAAGCCCCTGGAACTGCCAAAAGCGACACCTGAAGTCACCATTGCACCCGCCGTCTCCGACCCAAGGTGAACTGGACCACCAGTGCCAACAAGATTCCCCAGCTCCCCAGAGTCCGAGTCCATCATGGTTTCACCCCTCCTGGACTCCCTGAAGACACCTGCAGCCTCTGCACTCAGACTCCCTCTCCTGTGGTGATAGAAACCCAAAGCCTAAAACAACCACTGCACCCATCGCCTTCGGTCCAAGTTGAAGTGGACCCTTGGTGTCAACAAAATCCCCCAGCTCTCCTGAACTTGAGTCCACTGTGGTTTCACGACTCCACAATGTTGCCTGCAGCCTCAGACCACAGAACTCCTCAACCGCGAGTGGTCTCGGACACAGAAACCTGATGCCAAAGGACACCCGTGCACCCGTCGCCCCTGACCCGATGAGAAGAGAGGAGCCAAGGTGCATCTACGTCCCGGAGCACCCTACGTTTGTAACCTACCTGTTGGTTGACCTTGACTGGCCTCCTGGCTAGAGCCTGCAGCCTTTTTCCACAAAGACCGATCTCCATTGAAATACACTGAGCACCCGACGCCATACTACACGTCTGCGTCTGGCCACCCGAGTGCCGCCCAGTCTGACCTGTTGGTGTGGTTCTGACCCTTGCCCAGTACTCACCTTAAGTCTTGGAGATTGGTACCGTAAGTCATCAAACAGCACCTGAATGCAGAACTTGTTTTTCCTCCCATAGGATAACATTGCAGAATGTCCACTTTTTAAAGTGAAAAGAATTCCTTATTTAAAAACATACTTACCTGAACAATTATTCTCAGATGCCTAAACATATATAAGGATACTTGCTATTTTTAGGGTCGAGCCTGCGAGTGTATGCGCTTGTGCATGCGTCTCCTATGAGAGTCTCTGTTGTGTTCAGTAAAGGGCGTGGAGCCCGTCTGCCGCTCACCATTTGTTGGTTTGCGTAGGACTCTTCTTTACAGCCTCGTAATTCGTCAAGGCATGTCTGGCATCATTTCTGCTCCTCTGTGTGGAGCAGGGATCAAGCACTAATTGATTTCAACTTAATTAGTGCCCGTCCGCTGCTCCTGCCGTGATTGAGGTACTATTTTGTTCTAACTTCCAGTGTCCCGCAAACAGAAGGCTTGTAGCTGGCAAAAATGTGTCCAGCAGGACAAACAAATCTGCAACGTTTTATTTTTTAAAGCAAATTTTATTTTAGTTTGTTAAGTTGTCTTTTCTCAGTTTCCACTCATGGTTTTGGGGGGTTTTGCTTGTGGACGCTGTTGTCAAAAGGTGACAATTAACGTGTTCAAGATATGCGAGACCTATTGCATTGCAGATTCTTGTTATAAATTGGTGTGGATCTCCTCCTTGAGTTATGTGTCTAATTTCTTAGCTATTGTGTGTATTTGTGGATGTCTTGTACTCCTATGTGTACACTATCCCTAAATAGAGCACTTTGGGATTGCATAGCAAGCCCCCTCCACTCAGTGGGGAACCCCTGGACCCTTTACACAGTATCCACATATCACATAAAGGGCCCGCTTCCTACAGAGGGATACAAGTGAAGCCTTCCCGTGTAAGATCCGTACATAGAAGGGTAATACGCTACAATCATTGACATGGGAACCCTTAGCAGACCCAGGCACTGAAGCTGCACAAAGATATTACATCTCTTTCAGCATCCATTTCTTAATTGATTGATCAGCAGCCGTGGCACACTGAGCAGTGCACTGAATATAGCACCATGCACATGCATTGGAAGAACTTCAGCACATCACGGGCACATGCTTACACATACATGTATCAGCAAGAAAAGGAAGCAGCATGTGATCTGCTGTGTTATACCTGGGAGGGAGGCTCATTGGATGGAAGACTTTCACTAACAAATGCAGTGATCTGAAGGTCAAGAGGTTGGATCCTAGCAAGGCAGACTCAGACCTACATCCAGCTGAGGTCGCTAAATAAAGTAACCTAAATAGGGCAAAACTATGTGTTATTTACAGTGCTTAGAAATTGCAGGGAGTGGTACGAAGAGCTGTATAAATACAAATAATTACTATCATAGACCACTGCAGCCAAATCCTGTATTTTATTTTTATTTCAGTACTCATTAATTTTCATGCAAAGGGACAATATTAAGCACATCGTTTTAGGCACTGCGTTTCTTGTGGAAGAAATATTTTACTTTTGTGCATCAAGTGTTTTTATCAAGTGCACATTTTTCTGAAAGGACCTTACAAGATTCGACAATGCTGAGAAATAACGCTTCTGGGCGCCCCTCAGTTACTGGAGAGTTCCTTAAGTTTCCCATTTAGCACAGCGTGAGAGACGTGGTTGTAGCTCACTTCTTTTTTAAGCCATGTGTTAAAAAACTCTTTGGTACCAGACTTACCAACATTGCCGTGAGGCACGAGGAGCCTCCACCCCACACCTCTTGGGAAGACTTTGGATTGTATATTAATTGCAAAATGTGGGTGGTGTATACGCCTCAACTGCAAATTGAAACACTTCTAGGCACTCCCAGCTCCTGCAGATAGGGAAAGGAAGATACAGGAGATTTGTGACTTTCTTAAGATTGTGTAATTTGATGAATGGAGGCGCTAAGCTCTGCTGTGTCGCCATAGCTCCTAGCCGACGTGGACAACAACACACTCAAGTGAGACGTATGTCTTACCGAGTGGTACATGACTGGCGCAACACTAGGTGGACATCAAAACAGTAAAATGTGGAACTGCGCATGATAACCAAAGAACCAGGGCACAGCTTTACTATGATTTTGAGTCAGGGTTGCATCACTTTTGTTTATTTTTGGCATTCACTAAGCCATGCGAAGCCACTTTGCGCAGCTTTGTAAATACGAAGCAATGACACACAGGCATCAAGCTGCCTTGCATTACTTTGCGTCGGGTAAACATTACAAGGGTGGAGCGCAGAAGTTCCCATGCACCCACCCATGTGTTTTGATGCAAACCCAGATTTACACAGACTTTTGAACCTGGGTTCTCCACAAAATGGTGTCTGTACCCAACAGAGGGGTAAAGAGGAGAAACATCTCTCCTTCTGGATGCTATTTCCACTTTCCATGTGCGCTGCGTTCTCTAGGACACGTGGAAAGAGGAATACGCCCCTCGGCATTGTGTTTGTGTCAGAAGACGTGCCTTCCTACACAAAAACAACCCTGTCCGTAATGCGGGTCCCCTTACACTGCAGTGCAAGCGTGCCTGTGTTGTCGCTTGGCAGCGAACCGTGCGTCAGTGCAAGGACAGAGCAGAAAGGCTCCACATCTTTGTAAATATGGAACATTTCTGCCCTCTCCCTTGCACGCAACACAGCTTTGCGTGAAATAGTAGTAAATGTGCCCTTTAGTTTTTAAGGAAGAATGACTGTTTAGTCTTAATTTTATGATCAATATATTTAATTTCTATCTGTAATCCATCACAAAATAATCCCCTGAAGACCCTTTTTTAAAGGCTGTGTTAATTTACGTTTTTGTGTGACCAGAGGCAGAGAAAGTTAGCCACTTAACCCCTATTTTTTAAATGAAATTTTGGTATATCCTGCAGTCACTTTGACTGGAGGTCATGTTCCAGTCCCGGCGGCGACTTGGAAAAGTGGCGGGGCAGGGGCGTGGAGGATAAAACAAAAATCAAATATAATCAACAGAAAAAAAACTTACCTGAACGTCGCCATCACTCTCCGCTGCACTTCAGGCTTCCAGTCTGCCCTGCAGCCAATCATGTAACAGAAAAAATGTTTTGGTCCCTCCGGGGGAGGGACATCAATTAACTTCCACAACAGTGGTTGTACCATAAAGAACTTTCTGTACTGATGAAGTTTGTGAGTAATATATTACATTTATTAGAAACTTAATTGCCACAATTTAGAGTAAAGTAATCGAGGTGCTCCTGTATGACGGCGCAGTGTGAGTGAATTATGAGTTAGTATAGGTGTTGCAGTGCTATTTACATGAAAACTAAAACCAAACTGTGGTTAAAAGCACAAAGTCTCAGATTAGCACCTATAACAATAGGTGCTGTGATCCTGCTGAATTTTACAAAAGCCAATCCACATTTTCAAATATAATGTCGATGTTTCAACCACAAAAAAAGAAATTAATTCAGCCGGGTCATCATCAGGACAGAATATTGAAATAGGAAGCACCTAAAATACAATACCAAAAGCATGTATCAGTACTTTGCCCTCCATCTGGTCAGCATCTATTAATTCAACAGTACAACATATTATATGGTTATATTATTAAATCCATGTTTAACATGAGGTCACTACTTCTTTATGTGATAGTCGACCTCCTAAGAGATAGAAACAAAATGTACCTAATTAATTTAGAAAATAAACCGAGTTGAAGACGTACTCACCCCTATTTGATAACACTCAGACACATCCTAGTCGTGTTAACGATAAAACTTTGTCAATTGGCCTTCCATTTCATGTAGCCCTGGTGTGTTATCAATGATACCACTTTTTTACTTTACCATCTAGAGGAATATTATATATATATAATTAATTGTTTTATTGTTATTTCCAAGGTCGAGGCTACGGTATAGGGTTTGAAAATAAACCTGAAAATTGCTTTATAGTTACCTAATGGCTTCAGGAAGGTCTTAGATCGTTCCATGAAAATGAGCCAAGTGTTTAAAGTCCTTTTTAAAAACTTGTTGGCGTGGTCCTATGTTAAAGTTAAGGATCTGCAGCCCTGATTTAATCAGGTTAAATGCTCTAGTTTTGGGAAGAAAGTAAACAAAATATAGTGAAGTCAGATAAATGAGTCTCTACCAGCTAAAAATAGCAGCAAACCTCTTGGTTCGATCTAATTACTTGGCTGGTAGTTCAGCAGCACGGTGAATCCATTAAAGCCTCCGGCCTACCTCGTTCTATTTGCAGATGAGGACGCCAGCCTTACATAACGTGCATGAGGCAGCGTTATGATTGGCTGGAGCGCCCTGGCTCAAGGCAGACTGGGAGCCTGGGACGGCTCTCTCCAACTCATCTACACAGTGCCGGGTAGGAGAGAGCCCTTGTGCACGTGTCTGGCCGGCCAAACATACATGCGCACTGAGGAGAGTGCTCTGTGCACTCCCATTGGTGCTCTTCACCCCATGGCCCCGCCCCCTTTAAAAATGAAACCATGATAAACTACGTTTTATGATAGTTTTATTTTTAAAGGTTTGCCGCCCCTGTTGCTGGCGGGGTGGGTGGGGGCGACGCTAATGGAGGAGCCGCCCCTGTCATGTTCATATTTTGATGTACGGCTGAAGCTGATGCCCCTGGGGCGGGTAGCCGGATCAGTAACCTGAACATGGTGGATGTCAGGGTGATTGCATGTGGGGGACCCTATTACAGTATCTTGCAGGGGCCCCCCTAAGGTTTTGTTACACCACTGACATCCATAGCAGAACTGGCCCAGCCTGCACCGTCAGAAGTTCATGGGAGGGGGCTTGGATAGTTTTCAGAATTAAAGAATGGACAATCTGGCTGCCAGGGCCATCTGTGTCAATACTTTCCCTCCTTGGGGTAGCATAAGGCTCCTGGTTGCTCTGGCTGCCCAGCATCATGGCCTGATGGTCTAATTCTAGTGGTATTTGTAAATTCTTGCTATCCTCTGTCATGTCAACACCTAATTTTCTTGGGTTTTAGGAGAAGACCACCACATGTGGTATGAAGCGCCTCTCCCCCCGCTGCCTGTCCATCATGTATCCCTGGAACCAAAGACGGCTTTCAGTCCACCGGTGTTGGGTACCATCTTGCCCTACAGGGGTTTTCTTTGGATTGTATACATAGAGATGTTTTAGTTGTAGTCTCTCAAATAACTTCCCATTGATCAATGGACATTAGTTTCCTTATTTCTTGTTCCCATTTCCTCATATTATGTGCAGCGTGTGGAAAGCTCCTGATCTGTGTACTAGTCAGTAATACCTTTATGGACTCTCATCTCTTTGAACATTGACTCACGGGGGTCTTTCAAACCCACTGGAGACCTTGTGCTAGTCTAAAGTTACCTGCTGGAGCTAGAATAAATGTTTGAGCACAAGGGTTTTGTTAGGGTTTTAAGAATCACTTCCAATGTGATGGCAGATGGCCTCCCCCTTTGCAAACCCCCCACTTTTAGCATACACAAAGGGTAGGAGAAGTGGCCTCACCTGGCATGCACCTCCCCTAAGGTGTTACCCTCAAGGTGGACCCTCCATTTCATTTTCCTCCATCTTAGATGGAAGGAAAATAGCCAGTCAAGTTTAGGGACGTGACCCTTCCCACAGGAAGTGATCACTGTAGTAGGTGTAGCCAACCCAAAGGTAAGTGTGCCACATTGGACACTACCAGCTATCCCCTAAAACGCTCACTAAATTCAGTATTTAGTGGGCATCCCTAAATCAAGAAATGAGATTCAAAGGACAAAAAGAAGATCCAAGGCACGAGAACTGTGGATCTGCTGCACAAACAAAAGGTGCCAAACCCTGCCTGCTGCACCCAGGACCCGACAATCGCTGGTGAGGATCTGCTGGACAACTGGACTAACCTCAAGAAACCCAGAGGACCTCCAGGCTTCAGCAATCACCCAAGAACTCCCTCCAGAGTGGAGGTACCACTCTGCAACAACCAAAGAACCAGCAACCCAGTGAGGATCACTTCACTGACCGGCCACTAACTCCTGAACCGGAAGTTACAGCTGGACCTGACAACACACTGATGACCACAAGGATAAATCCTGTGACCGTGCCAAGTTTGGTGGCACTGCACTCTCCAGTACCCGGACTGTTCCAATACCCTGGGTACTGGTCAGCTGACATCAGACACCAAGAAAAACAGCTAAACTAGAGCTGAAGAAGAACCAGGAGGAATCCCAAGTTGAGGGTCTTCAGGAATACCCAGGACCTCCTGCCAGAGTGCCCCCGTTGTCCCGTAAACAACCTTCAAAGAGACCTACGTCCAGATCCAAAGGGCATCGTTGCGCACAGCCTCTGGCTCACCGATTGACTCTGCACCCGGCCACCCTGTGCCCTGCAATGAAGAACCAGCTGTGCCCCCAGGGTCTCTCACCCCTTGCGACCTCGACATTCCAAGGGGACCCCAAGGGACCACCTTTAACTTGACCAGAGCAGACCTTTTCCAAGTGGTCCCTCTCAGTGGCCTTGCACCAGCTCCAAGAGACTTTCCACCACTGCTCCCGCCAGAACTGGGAGGTGCCCGAACTTCTCCGACTGGCACGGTGTGCTCACCCACGACCTCGACCAACATGCAAAAGCTGAACTTGGTAAAGCAACTGTGTGATTTTATGTGAATTTTTACGTGGTCTTCCTATGGATTCCTATGGTACGTAATTACGCACAGAAAGACTGCATTTATTAAAACTTCAAAAATCCGTATCTTCAAAAGTACTTAACCAATTTTGATAAACTTGGTCTTAAAATGTATATAAAAATTGGAAGTGTTTTTATAAATTGGTGTTGAGTTATTCCTTTGAGTGCGTGAGTTGCATGATTGATACTGTGAGTACAACAAATGCTTTGCACTTCTCCAAGATTAGCCTAACTGCTTGACCAGCTAACATAAAAATGAGAGCATGAGGTGGTCTAGGTTTTAACTCTGGAAACCAAGGTGTGGTTGCCTGGACCCCCTGCACAGTGTGCCTAGTTTTGCACACTACATAGAGGGCCAGCCTCCTACACTAATCCTACAGAGTACATAGGGCCCCATTAAAACAATGGTATCCCCCCTTTCAACGCCTGTCCTGTGCAGGTGTTAAAAATAACAGCTAACAATGGCACAGTGGAATCTCTTAGATTCCACGGCACCATTTTTGCAATCCCCCTAATGGGGGAACGCCCCCCTTGCATACATTATGCCTGGCGCAGGCATACTGTGGCACAAGGGGTTACAAAGTGACGCAGTGCATACATTGTGCTACTTTGTAAATATGGTGCAGCAAATTTGGCCTCGTTGGGGCAAAAAATGACGGTAATGTAGCGCAAGGAGGCCCTGGGCCCTCTTAAATCTGGGCCTTAGTCTCAGTTTTATGTCTGGCCTGTCCGGATTTATTTTTTTGAGTGAGTGCGTGCGTGTGTGCCCCCGCCCTCCTACTCACTGTTTCTCCCCTCTGCTGGAAGCATGCAATTGATATGAGAGAAGCTTATAAATTAAAGTAGTTAAGAGTTTGGAAGCACCCATGGAAAAGAAATCATATGTTTCAACTCTGTTTTCCAGGGTGACTTGGCCTTCGCCCCAAAAACCGGGACAAGTATTGAAAATTGAAAAAAAAACATCAGGACACTGGGACAGTCCTCTGAAAACCGGGACGGTCTGGGAAATCCGGGACGTCAGGTCACCCTAGTCCAAGGCCCCCCCTGGTCTGGGTTCACCTACTACAGTAGGAGTGTTCAGAGCCGGGGTTACCTGCGGGTGGGTCCCCGAGAGCTCTAGCAGTGAGGCTGCCACAGTCGGACCCTGAGCGGGGTGGTGTGATGAGGTCCCGGGCACTGCCTTACCATACATGCCAACATACCTAGTTCAGGAAGGAGACTCCCAATTTTAAAAGCCAAAAATGGCGTTATTTTAGCGGTCTCTCGCCTGAAATTGCCTTCCCTTCAATAGAAGTCAATGGGGGGAAATACATTCCCACGATTATTGTTTTTAAATCTGTGTGCCAAAGATCTGTGCAAGCCAGACCACTGATCTACGACCCTTGACAGGCCCCAGTCATCTCACCTCGAAATATCCAGCAGGGCCATCCAGGGCCACCCGTATTCAGGGATACCAACCGCCCCTACACCTCTGTGGCTCCCAATCATAACTTATGCCCAAAGTCTGGGGTCATTCCTCCCGCACTTGAACCCTCCTCATGCTACGGAGAAGTTCCTTCAGATCCCAAGACAATGGGACTTGTGGATTAAAACTGCCGGAGCAAAACTGACTCATCCTTCCTAGTTCCTTCTGAGACAGAACACGGTATTTTCTTTCTACCGAAATGTTGCTAACTGCCGACCCGTGGGTGCTAAACACAGTGACAGGATACCGGATAAGATTCCTCACTAGAGGGAATTCTCTACCTCCGAGATCTCCTGTAGGACATGCTCGTGAGAGTACACATGGGCTCTGGGGACCCCTATCTCTCCCTTCCCAGATTTTCCCCTCGAGATAACGAGCCGCACAGGTCATAACACTTCCCTGTGGCAATCCCTACTCCTTCCTTATATTTGTATCAAGGTCAAGAGTCTTCGCACCAGAAGTGCTCATCTGCCCATCCATCTCGATATTCCCCTTATGGCACAAGACAAGAAACGTTTGCTCCACCAGTGGAGCTGACCAGTCCGTCTCCTTCAGAACCTAGAGTTTCTTGTTCAGCAGAGAGAATTTTTTCTCTTCCTCTCTTGATACATACAGTTTTTTCTTGGCCTTAGATTGATTTCACATCGGCCCACTTGCCCCTCATGTCACAAAGACGTATGCACTGTCCTCAGGGTAGTTCACTCCACCTTTCACAACTATGAGGTAGCCTCATCAATTTTGTCCAGGATTGCACGCTTCTCTTCAACCCTCTCCGAGGGAGGAACTTGCTCCGAGCTGATCGACCTGACTTCATCGCCTAGGTCCCGACTGCAGTGAGCATCATGGCACTCTCTGCCTGGAACGACAGGGCCATTTTGTAGCTTCTGTCGGACGTCAGTTTGACTTTCAGACATGGGTATGTGGGGTGAAGCTTCCAATATGGAAAGATTTTTTACCGGAGTTCAGTGGCCCGCGGAGCTAACCTCCTTTTTGTGGTGAACCGCTTGGAGATGTTGGAGATCCTGTGTGAGTGCTCTCTGTTTTTCCTCCAGTGGGGCGTTCAAATGAGAATAGACAATATCTCAATGTCTCCATTACGTAACCTCGCTGAGAAGGACAGGATCCCAGATGTACCCGTGTGTGGGCCGATTTGTCATTATGGCCTTCACATTTCGTATTGAATTGCCGACAGTCTGTCTGCCACTCCCGACATCCCTCTGGAATCCCAGCAGGGCTAAACGCCTCCTACGCATTTCAGACGCTACAGTGTAGTTGAGATTAGCGCCGCAAAGATCAAAATTGCATACTCCTACCACTCATTTGAAGAGATCCTTTCTTTTAGAGATCGGATCCAATGGCCCTAGACACAGACGTCTTCCGTCAAATTTGGAAATTTTCGCTCATTAGTCTTCTGCCCCATTTCTGATCACCCTGAGCGTATCAGCCTAGACTGTCTGTAGGAAGCTGGCTCTGTATATACTGTATCAAGATGAGATATAGTGTGCACAGAGTCCAGGGGTTCCCCAGAGGCTCAACAGAGGGTAACGTAGATAATACTAATGCTCTCTTTTGTGGTAGCGTGCTCGAGCAGTTAGGCTTATCAGGGGCTAGTGCAAAGCATTTGTTGTACACACACAGACAATAGAAGAAGCGCACACTCAGTGACTTTACTCCAGAACAATTGTTTTTATATTGCAAAAATATATTTTCTTAATTTATTTCTAGAACCACAAGATGCAAGTTGCAGGTAAGTACATCAATAAATAAGTGTTTCACATATGTATCAATATTACTTTGATTACAATAGGCAGGTTGTACAGTTTTTGAATAAATGGCAATAATCTGTTTTAAAAGTTGACAGTGCAATTTTCAGAAACAGTTCCTGGGGGGAAGAAAATTTAGTACATTTTGAAGGTAAGTACACAATTTACAGTTCCAATCTCTGGGGGTTAGGAAGTCCACAGGATGGGGTTCAAATTAACCTCAAACACCCACCACCAGCAACACGGGACCAGCCGTGTGCAGAGCTCAAATCTAACGTAGGCTCCTATGGAGGTTGGGGGCACTCGGATTCAGGTCTGATTGCGGGTAAGTACCCGCATCTTTGGAGGGCAGACCTGGGGGTGTTTAGAGGAGCACTAGGGGGCCACAGGTAAGCAGCAAACACACACCCTCAGTGGCGCAAGGGCAGCCAGGTGCAGGGTGCAAACACAGCATTGGGCTCCCAATGCTTTCCTATGAGGGGACCCCGGGGTCACTTAGATGCTGCAGGCTGGACCCAGGGATTGGTTCTGGGAAACCACAGGCTGGACATGTAGGAGGGCCGCCTGCTGAATGTTGATGCACCGGAGGTCGAGTTCTTCAAGGCCAGGGGGCTGCGGGTGCAGAGTACATTTTGGTGATGGGTATCTTCATCTGGAGCTTTCGCGGTCGGTGGGGTCCTCTGTATTCACACTGCAGGTGTCGTCGTGGAGGACAGGAGAGGTCAACCCAGGGTGGACACTTGCTCGGAATCGCCTGGGGATCCTCTCTAGTTGGTTGGGCCACCTGGACACGGGCCGAGCGTGTCGGGTGAAGAGTGGTCAGGACTTGCGGATCCGGGGAGGCTCTGGAGTCCTTGGATGTTGTTTCTTCTTGGACAGGGCCGCTGTCTACTGGAGTTCTTGGTCCTCTGTGTGGCAGACAGTCCTCTGGAAGCCTGGCAGAGGTTGTTGGACCTGCAGGATGCATCACCTTCTTTTTGCTAGTTCTTTGAAGGAGGAGACCGGCCAGTAGGGCTGGAGCTAAGTTAGTTTTCACCTTCCCTGCTGGGGTTTCAGCTCAGCAGTCCTTCTTCTTTCTTCTTGTGAGGTTGCCAGGAATCTGACAAACTGGGTTCAGGGGAGCCTTAAATCCTGGATTTAGGGGCGTTACAGGGGGCAGAGGGCAGTGGCCAATGGCTACTGTCCCTGAGAGTGGCTACACTCTTCATGTGCCCACTCCCTTAGGGGAGGGGGCACATTCCTAACCCTATTGGTCCCTGTCCTCCACACCAAATGGAGGATTCTGCAGGGCGGGGGTCCCTCAGGTCTGGACATCTTAGGGGTGGTCCCACCTGAAGTGGTCACTCCTCCTTATTTTTCCTAAGTTTCCCGCCGAACTTGCCACCAAAAGTGGAGCTTTGTCTGGGGGTCGGGCATTTCCACTAGCTGGGATGCCCTGGGGTGCTGCAACAGGAGGCCTGAGCCTGTGAGGCTCACCACCAGGTGTTTCAGTTCCTGCAGGGGGCGGTGTGAAGCATGTCCACCCAGGACAAGCTTTGTTTCTGGCCTCACAGAGCACAAAGGCTCTCACACCAAGGGGTCAGAAACTTGTCTGCTAGTGGCAGGCTGGCACAGACCAGTCAGCCCTACACTAGAGGATTGGGTAAAATACAAGAGGAATCTCTAAGATGCCATTCTGTGTGCTTTTTAGAATAAATCCAACACTGGCATCAGTGTGGGTTTATTGTGCTGAGAAGTTTGATACCAAACTTCCCAGTATTCAGTGAACCCATTATGGAGCTCTGAGTTCGCACTGACAAACTAAACTCCCAGACCATCCCTCACCTGTGGTATAGTGCACCCTGCCTTAGGGCTGTAAGGCCAGCTAGAGGGGTTACTTACGTATGCCACAGGCAGTGTTTTGTGGGCATGGCACCCTGAGAGGGACGCCATGTCGACTTTGCCTTTTTCTCCCCACCAAAACACACAATCTACAATGGCAGTGTGCATGTGTTAGGTGAGGGGTCCTTAAGGGTGGCACAACACATGCTGCAGCCCTTAGAGACCTTCCCTGGTCACAGGGCCCTTGGTTCCACTGGTACCCTTTACAAGGGAGTTATCTGTGTGCCAGAGGTGTGCCAATTGTGGAAACAATGGTACAGTTTTAGGAAAAGAACACTGGTGCTGGGGCCTGGTTAGCAGGGTCCCAGCACACTCTCAGTCAAGTCAGCATCAATATCAGGCAAAAAGCAGGGAGTGACTGCAAAAGGGTCTGTTTCCTACACTGTCCTTCCCCAAACGGAACTGTTTTAGTTACCCCATAAGGAAAGCTCACACTGACTTTCGGTCCTTTTGGGATAACTTTGGACAATTCAGTCAATTTATATTTTCTCCCTGATTTTCTTTTGGATTAAGCCCAGATTCTAAGCAGGAATCCGAATAGTTGAACTCTTGTTTGTCCCTAGTTCCTGAGTCTTATCCTCGACTCTCCAATATGGTTAAGACTCCGTAGTGGATTCCATTTGATGAACATTTGAGTTTTTCCTCCATGGCCACTTTCGTTTCATGTCCTAATTCAGCCCAGGAGAGGTTGTTTTTTTCCTCCCTGCCTGTAGGAAGTTGGCTCTGTATGTGCTATTTCAAAGTAAGGAATAGCATGCACAGAGTCCAAGGGTTCCCCTTAGAGGTAAAATAGTGGTAAAAAATAGATAATACTAATGCTCTATTTTGTGGTAGTGTGGTCGAGAAGTAGGCTTATCCAAGGAGTAGTGTTAAGCATTTGTTGTACATACACATAGACAATAAATGAGGTACACACACTCAGAGACAAATCCAGCCAATAGGTTTTGTTATAGAAAAATATCTTTTCTTAGTTTATTTTAAGAACCACAGGTTCAAATTTAACATGTAATATCTTTTTTGAAATGTATTGCAGGTAAGTACATTAGGAACTTTGAATCATTTCAATTGCATGTATACTTTTCAAGTTATTGACAAATAGCTACTTTAATAGTGGACACAGTGCAATTTTCACAGTTCCTGGGGGAGGTAAGTTTTTGTTAGTTTTACCAGGTAAGTAAGACACTTACAGGGTTCAGTTCTTGGTCCAAGGTAGCCCACCGTTGGGGGTTCAGAGCAACCCCAAAGTCACCACACCAGCAGCTCAGGGCCGGTCAGGTGCAGAGTTCAAAGTGGTGCCCAAAACGCATAGGCTAGAATGGAGAGAAGGGGGTGCCCCGGTTCCGGTCTGCTTGCAGGTAAGTACCCGCGTCTTCGGAGGGCAGACCAGGGGGGTTTTGTAGGGCACCGGGGGGGACACAAGCCCAGACAGAAATTTCACCCTCAGCAGCGCGGGGGCGGCCGGGTGCAGTGTAGAAACAAGCGTCGGGTTTGCAATGTTAGTCTATGAGAGATCAACGGATCTCTTCAGCGCTGCAGGCAGGCAAGGGGGGGCTTCCTCGGGGAAACCTCCACTTGGGCAAGGGAGAGGGACTCCTGGGGGTCACTTCTCCAGTGAAAGTCCGGTCCTTCAGGTCCTGGGGGCTGCGGGTGCAGGGTCTTTTCCAGGCGTCGGGACTTAGGTTTCAGAGAGTCGCGGTCAGGGGAAGCCTCGGGATTCCCTCTGCAGGCGGCGCTGTGGGGGCTCAGGGGGGACAGGTTTTGGTACTCACAGTCGTAGAGTAGTCCGGGGGTCCTCCCTGAGGTGTTGGTTCTCCACCAGCCGAGTCGGGGTCGCCGGGTGCAGTGTTGCAAGTCTCACGCTTCTTGCGGGGAGATTGCAGGGTCTTTAAAGCTGCTCCTTGAAACAAAGTTGCAGTCTTTTTGGAGCAGGTCCGCTGTCCTCGGGAGTTTCTTGTCTTTTTCGAAGCAGGGCAGTCCTCAGAGGATTCAGAGGTCGCTGGTCCCTTGGAAGGCGTCGCTGGAGCAGAGTTCTTTGGAGGGCAGGAGACAGGCCGGTGAGTTTCTGGAGCCAAGGCAGTTGTCGTCTTCTGGTCTTCCTCTGCAGGGGTTTTCAGCTAGGCAGTCCTTCTTCTTGTAGTTTGCAGGAATCTAATTTTCTAGGGTTCAGGGTAGCCCTTAAATACTAAATTTAAGGGCGTGTTTAGGTCTGGGGGGTTAGTAGCCAATGGCTACTAGCCCTGAGGGTGGGTACACCCTCTTTGTGCCTCCTCCCAAGGGGAGGGGGTCACAATCCTAACCCTACTGGGGGAATCCTCCATCTGCAAGATGGAGGATTTCTAAAAGTTGGAGTCACTTCAGCTCAGGACACCTTAGGGGCTGTCCTGACTGGCCAGTGACTCCTCCTTGTGGCTTTCTTTGTTCCCTCCAGCCTTGCCGCCAAAAGTGGGGGCCGTGGCCGGAGGGGGCGGGCAACTCCACTAAGCTGGAGTGCCCTGCTGGGCTGTGACAAAGGGGTGAGCCTTTGAGGCTCACCGCCAGGTGTCACAGCTCCTGCCTGGGGGAGGTGTTAGCATCTCCACCCAGTGCAGGCTTTGTTACTGGCCTCAGAGTGACAAAGGCACTCTCCCCATGGGGCCAGCAACATGTCTCTGGTGTGGCAGGCTGCTGGAACTAGTCAGCCTACACAGACAGTCGGTTAAGTTTCAGGGGGCACCTCTAAGGTGCCCTCTGGGGTGTATTTTGCAATAAAATGTACACTGGCATCAGTGTGCATTTATTGTGCTGAGAAGTTTGATACCAAACTTCCCAGTTTTCAGTGTAGCCATTATGGTGCTGTGGAGTTCGTGTTTGACAAACTCCCAGACCATATACTCTTATGGCTACCCTGCACTTACAATGTCTAAGGTTTTGTTTAGACACTGTAGGGGTACCATGCTCATGCACTGGTACCCTCACCTATGGTATAGTGCACCCTGCCTTAGGGCTGTAAGGCCTGCTAGAGGGGTGACTGACCTATACTTGCATAGGCAGTGAGAGGCTGGCATGGCACCCTGAGGGGAGTGCCATGTCGACTTACTCGTTTTGTTCTCACTAGCACACACAAGCTGGCAAGCAGTGTGTCTGTGCTGAGTGAGAGGTCTCCAGGGTGGCATAAGACATGCTGCAACCCTTAGAGACCTTCCTTGGCATCAGGGCCCTTGGTACTAGAAGTACCAGTTACAAGGGACTTATCTGGATGCCAGGGTCTGCCAATTGTGGATACAAAAGTACAGGTTAGGGAAAGAACACTGGTGCTGGGGCCTGGTTAGCAGGCCTCAGCACACTTTCAATTGTAAACATAGCATCAGCAAAGGCAAAAAGTCAGGGGGCAACCATGCCAAGGAGGCATTTCCTTACACTGCCCATTCAGATCTAAAATGTCCTTTCCCTTCAGACACTATACCCTGCCTGGAAGAGGTGGAGATTCGGGTACAACGGACAGGGTTGTCTTTTTCATCAGCTTCCTACAAGAATTTGTTTCCATTGGATTAATATGATTTCTACGTAACTCTATCGGTATACAATTTCAGCCAAAATTGTTCCCTCTGTGATGGTAGGTCAGTGGACAGACTTCCTCCTGTCAGCGGAATCAGTGGGCTATTTCCTTCCCTTCAGACATCTCTGTTCTCGGAGTTGACAATGTCATCACTAGGTTCCTTCACAGATAGTATCCCAACGTTATTTTATCCAGAACATTATTTCAACACAAATGACAATTCTATTATGTTTAGTTATGCCTGCAGAACGTTTGGGTGTATAAGCCCCAGTCTCGCCAGGTAGGTTGGGTTTGTTTCCTAGTCATGGTGTCTGTCGCCATTGCAATAGGGTCAAAGATGATTCCTAAGCAGACTACCTACTCATTTCCAGACAACTCCAAGTTGAGTATGATGTAATATAGGGGAGTCACGAAGACCATACAATGGGTTTAAGCATCCTAATGGTGGTTCCATCTTCCTGGCCCTTTAGATATCCTTCCTTTCAATTTTTCCGATACTTTACCATGCCAGATGAAAGGTTTTTCTCCAAAGCAGGTGGTAATACCTCTAATTTTAGTGCTTACTCAGTAAGAAGAATATGACTTCAAAATATTACGATCTGGGTCCTCGGAGTCAAGATATCATTGGAGTAGCATCTTGGAATACTGATGGTACTTTCAGAATTTCTTCCTTTTATTACAAACTACCCTGGATGTGGTTTCAATTATGTTACAACAGCTTTAAACAAGTGTTGGACTTTTGCTTATGCAGGGTCATCCCCAGTCTTTTTGCCTCCTGCCTCCTATTTTTTTCTGACCTGTCGCTGTTGGCTTTTGAACTCTGAGCACTTTCCCACTGCTAACCAGTCCTAAAGTGCATATGCTCTCTGTGTGAAATTGTATGTGATTGGTTTATCCATGATTGGCATATTTGATTTACTAGTAAGTCCCTAGTAAGGTGCACTAGAGGTGCCAGGGCCTGTAAATCAAATGCTACTAGTGGGCCTGCAGCACTGGTTGTGCCACCCACATAAGTAGCTCTGTAATCATGTCTCAGACCTGCCACTGCAGTGTCTGGGTGTGTATTTTTACACTGTAAATTCGACTTGGCAAGTGTACCCACTTGCCAGGCCTAAACCTTCCCTTTTCTTACATGTAAGGCACCCCTAAGGTAGGCCCTAGGTAGCCCCAAGGGCAGGGTGCAGTGTATGGATAAGGTAGGACATATAGTAATGTGGTTTATATGTCCTGACAGTGAAATACTGCTAAATTCGTTTTTCACTGTTGCAAGGACTGTCTCTCTCATAGGATAATATGGGGGCTACCTTTAAATATGATTAAAGCGTAGATTCCCCTAGAGAGTAGATGGACATGTGGAGTTTAGGGTCCCTGAGCTCACAATTTAAAAATACATCTTTTAGTAAAGTTGATTTTAAGATTGTGCGTTTGAAAATGCCACTTTTAGAAAGTGAGCATTTTCTTGCTTAAACCATTCTGTGACTCTGCCTTGTTTGTGGATTCCCTGTCTGGGTCAGTTGACAGTTGGGTTGTTTTTCACCTCACACCAGACAGTGATACAAAGGGAGCTGGGGTGTAACCTGCATTTCCTGATTAGCCATCTCTGCTAGGAGGGAGGGGTGGAGTGGTCACTCTCATCTGAAAGGACTGTGCCTGCCTCTAACAATGCCGGCTCCAACCCCCTGGTGTGTGTCTGAGGCCTTGCCTGGGGACGGCAGGATTTCACAAGTAGGTGTGAGTCCCCTTTGAAGAAAGGTGACTTCAAACACTAAAATGGGTATAAGAAGGGCACCCAAATCTACAGACTTCAGAAACACTTCTGGAATCAAGAGGAACCTCTGCCTGGAGAAGAGCTGTTAGCTGAGGAGGAAGTGCTGCCCTGCCTGTGACTCTGCTTTGTGGAGCTTTCCTGCAGTGCTGCTTCTGCCAGAGTAAGAGGGCAAAGACTGGACTTTGTGTGCCTTCCATCTTGAGAAGAAATCTCCAAGGGCTTGATCTAGAGCTTGCCTCCTGTTGTTTGAAGTCTCAGGGACAGCAAAGACTTCTCTCTGCCAGCACCTGGAGCCTCTGGAGAGACTCCTACTCTGCCCTGTGGTGCCCATCCAGTTCCTGGGACCCTGAAAGGAGAAGCTGGCAGCCTAAAGACAAGAAAATCCACGCACAGAGCGCCGTGCGGGGAAAAGATCGACGCGAATCCGATCGGCGGCTGAAAAACGACGCGCCGCCAGCTCCGCGGCTGAGAAACAACGCTCGCAGGAAACGCGACCGAAGAATCGACGCACGGAGCAGGAGAAACGACGCGCAGCATCGCTGACGGAGGCTGGGAGATCGCAACCTGCGCGGCTGGATCGTCAACTCATCGTGCGGCTGGATTTTTGACTCGAGTACCGCCGTGCGGAGTTATTTTCGAAGCACGCCCGCCCGTGCGGGGTTATTTTTGACGCACACCAGGTACATTTTCACTCTAGCAGCGCTAGTGTGTTTTTAAAACTACTTAAAGACTCTTTTTGATTTTTAATTAATAACTTGACTTGTGTATGGTGGGTTTTTGTCGTTTTGGTCTTGTTTTGTTTAGATAAATATTTCCTATTTTTCTAAACCTGTGTTGTGTCATTTTGTAGTGTTTTCATTGAGTTACTGTGTGTGTTGGTACAAATACTTTACGCCTAGCACTCTGAGGTTAAGCCTACTGCTCTGCCAAGCTACCAAGGGGGTAAGCAGGGGTTAGCTGAGGGTGATTCTCTTTTACCCTGACTAGAGTGAGGGTCTTTGCTTGAACAGGGGGTAACCTGACTGTCAACCAAGGACCCCATTTCTAACATTGGTGATCAGCGGTCGGGATTTGGACTTGTATTTGTACTTGACATACAGTGATTAAGTGTACACTACTGTTTTGATCTCAGACCACTACGTGACCACATACTACTTGTTTGGTGATCTTTTGCTTTTTCTCTTAAGGACTCCTTTTTGTTCTACTTCCATGATTTTGCTGATCCCTTGACTGATTCTTTTTACTTCATTGGGAACTTATTTTCTGCCTTTGGAACTTTGCACTTGTGACCATCATGTCTCAATCTGGAGATGCAACAGCTGGAGCTGTGTTTGAAATGGAGAAACTGAAGGAGTACTCAGTTGCTCAATTGAAACAGTTCCTTAAAGATCTTGACTGTCCCACTAAGAGCTCCACCAGGGAGGGGGAGCTGCAAAAGGCACAGAGGGCCGGGGTGACAATCAAGAAGGCTGGAGGGCACACAGAGGAGGAGAATGTGGGTGGGGAAGTGCAGAGGATACACAGTGGTGTAGTGGAGGTACCTGTTACGCCTGGGGGGAGGGTCCCCAGGAGGGGTAGCAGGGTGTCGTCTAAGGGTCTGACTCCTAAAGATGTGCAGGACAGACAGGCAGAAAGGGTTCGCCGGTTGGAGGCAGAAAAGTTGAGGATGCAAAGGGAGTATGACAAGTGGGAAAGGGACTTCGAGATACAAAAGATGATTTATGCTTACAAGCTTAAATTGAAACCGCTGGAAGTCATGAGGGCTGAATCCAGCTGGAATGGTGGCAGCAACAATTTTATATCTAGTGCTGCTGAAGAAATGCACATGCCCAGAGATGTGGTGCCCTACTTGAAGGAGGGAGTTAACACACACCAGGAGGTTCAGGGGTATGAGGTAGCTCCAGTGATGCACAGGGTCCCTGAGGTGGATTGGGGAACTGGCATGGGGAGTCATATTCCTACTGGTGGGAAGGACACTCTACTGACTCTAGGTGAGACTGACAGGGAGAGGGGTTCCCCCCAGGTAGAAGTCCTGGTTATGGAGTGTGAAGACATCCCAGAAGAGTGTGGGTTGAGTGTCAGGGACAGTCAGGTACTGTCTCACCAGTCTCAGGAGGGTGATGTGGGGTGCTTTTTCAAAGCAGAGTCACTGGATGGTTGGGTGAAGGGTACTTTGGTTAATTCATGTGAGGGGCTGAGTGATGTAATTGCTGGAGAGCATATGTCTAGTCCTTATTTTCCAGAGCTATGCCAACACCAGGTGGAGTGTGAGTTCTCTGACCCCAGGGAGCTTACAATGGAGGCAGACCTCTTGGTGAGTACCAGAGAGTCTGAAGAGGCATTTGGGGGTGCTCCTGAGAGGAGTGGTCTAGGTATTTCCCAACCAGGTGAGGTAGGGAAGGATTGTAGTGTCCCAGGTAGGTCCCAGTGTAGTGGGATGGGTGAGGGACCCCATGTCCAGTCTCTGAGGAGAGGGAATGGGGATGGGCTGAGGTCCAAGGTGCCCGAGATCCGGTCCCAGGTCCTGGAGGGTTCCATGAGGGAACACCAGGAGGGGAGCCTAGCCTGTACCATAGGGCCATCTGTTGAGGGAGACCCCACAGTGTCAGGAGAACTTGGGGGGGGGCGGCTGTAGCCAGCGTCCCACCAGTTCTGGTGTCTGGCAGTACCACTCCTAGTGAGGGGGTGCAGAAGTCCAGACAGAGGGTTGAGAGGGGGTTGCGGACCCCAGTGGAGAACCTGGAGGGTCAGGGGTCAGCTCTGAGAGCAGAGCCCCCCAGGAATGACCTTGGTAAGACCATTTCTGGGTTGGGGGGAATCCAGACTCTGTCAGATGGGCAGAGGTCAGGAGACCTGCGCCAGCCAGACTCTTGTGTGGCCCTTGGGGACAGTGTGTCCCTTGAGGGGGGTAAGTGTGCCCCCCTGGAAGTCCTGGTGTGCCAGGCAGTGGTTCAACTGCAGGGTGGTGACTCTGGGTTGAATGATCAGGTTCAGGGGGTAAACTCTGACCTGATGGGGGGTAAGTGTGCTCCCAAGGAAGTCCTGGTGCGCCAGGCAGTGGTTCAACCGCAGGGTGGTGACCCTGGGTTGGATGACCAGGTTCAGAGGGTAAACTCTGACCTGGTGGGGGGTAGGTATGCCCCCCAGGAAGTCCTGGGTTGCCAGGCAGTGGTCCAGTCTGTGGGTACAGACCCTGGACTGGAGGATCAGGTGCAGGGGGTAAACCCTGACCTGAAGGGGTGGGTGGTTTGCCCAATCACCCCCCCTGGTGTGATTTCAAGGGGTACTCTCCCTGAGGGGGGGGGGGTGCAGGACCCCAGAAGGGAGGGCAGGGGGAGGGAAGCCTCACCCCTGGCCCTGGTCCAACCTGAAGGTACAGACCCCAGGTTGGCGGACCAGTTGCAGGTTAACAGCCCTGCACTGGTGGAAGAATTGTGCAGGACTGCTTCTACAAGCACCCTGACAGTTTTTGACTCTGGGGGTGCCGCTTCTGCAGGGAGGGTACTGAGCCCCAGAGGGGAGGACCAGGGTCAGGTTGTCATCCCTGACCTGGTGGAAGAGAGAGTGGTCAAAGGGTGCCAGGCACCTGGGGCTACCGCCCCCCACTCTCCGCAGTCACAGTGGTTGGAGAGGCCTGAGGTCGGGCTCTCATCCCTGACAGTTGTCCGGGGCCACCGTGGCTTGCTGTCCTGGTGGACAGAGTTGCCCCTGGGGGGGGGGACGAGAGTCACACCCCGGGGGTGGAGTGGGCAACACCACTGTGTTGGCCCTGGTGGTACTATCTGCCCATTGCAATTCATCTGTGAGCAAAGTAAAGTTAGGTGCTGCACAGATGGTGTCTGTAGATGTGGAGAAGGGTTCCCCATGGGTTAGCTTAGTGGGCCCTGAGAGTATGGACAGAGGGATCCAACTGGAGTCAGGAAGGCGTAGAACTGGAACATGCCCCTGCTGTTGTGGGCCTGGGTCCTTGTTCTATCGCCCCAATCAGGGAAGTACATCAAGGTATTGATTGTTCTCCCCTGGCTTTAGGCTGGTAGGGGGTCGTGTTGGACTTTTGCTTATGCAGGGTCATCCCCAGTCTTTTTGCCTCCTGCCTCCTATTTTTTTCTGACCTGTCGCTGTTGGCTTTTGAACTCTGAGCACTTTCCCACTGCTAACCAGTGCTAAAGTGCATATGCTCTCTGTGTGAAATTGTATGTGATTGGTTTATCCATGATTGGCATATTTGATTTACTAGTAAGTCCCTAGTAAGGTGCACTAGAGGTGCCAGGGCCTGTAAATCAAATGCTACTAGTGGGCTTGCAGCACTGGTTGTGCCACCCACATAAGTAGCTCTGTAATCATGTCTCAGACCTGCCACTGCAGTGTCTGGGTGTGTATTTTTACACTGTAAATTCGACTTGGCAAGTGTACCCACTTGCCAGGCCTAAACCTTCCCTTTTCTTACATGTAAGGCACCCCTAAGGTAGGCCCTAGGTAGCCCCAAGGGCAGGGTGCAGTGTATGGATAAGGTAGGACATATAGTAATGTGGTTTATATGTCCTGACAGTGAAATACTGCTAAATTCGTTTTTCACTGTTGCAAGGACTGTCTCTCTCATAGGATAATATGGGGGCTACCTTTAAATATGATTAAAGCGTAGATTCCCCTAGAGAGTAGATGGACATGTGGAGTTTGGGGTCCCTGAGCTCACAATTTAAAAATACATCTTTTAGTAAAGTTGATTTTAAGATTGTGCGTTTGAAAATGCCACTTTTAGAAAGTGAGCATTTTCTTGCTTAAACCATTCTGTGACTCTGCCTTGTTTGTGGATTCCCTGTCTGGGTCAGTTGACAGTTGGGTTGTTTTTCACCTCACACCAGACAGTGATACAAAGGGAGCTGGGGTGTAACCTGCATTTCCTGATTAGCCATCTCTGCTAGGAGGGAGGGGTGGAGTGGTCACTCTCATCTGAAAGGACTGTGCCTGCCTCTAACAATGCCGGCTCCAACCCCCTGGTGTGTGTCTGAGGCCTTGCCTGGGGAAGGCAGGATTTCACAAGTAGGTGTGAGTCCCCTTTGAAGAAAGGTGACTTCAAAGACTAAAATGGGTATAAGAAGGGCACCCAAATCTACAGACTTCAGAAACACTTCTGGAATCAAGAGGAACCTCTGCCTGGAGAAGAGCTGTTAGCTGAGGAGGAAGTGCTGCCCTGCCTGTGACTGTGCTTTGTGGAGCTTTCCTGCAGTGCTGCTTCTGCCAGAGTAAGAGGGCAAAGACTGGACTTTGTGTGCCTTCCATCTTGAGAAGAAATCTCCAAGGGCTTGATCTAGAGCTTGCCTCCTGTTGTTTGAAGTCTCAGGGACAGCAAAGACTTCTCTCTGCCAGCACCTGGAGCCTCTGGAGAGACTCCTACTCTGCCCTGTGGTGCCCATCCAGTTCCTGGGACCCTGAAAGGAGAAGCTGGCAGCCTAAAGACAAGAAAATCCACGCACAGAGCGCCGTGCGGGGAAAAGATCGACGCAAATCCGATCGGCGGCTGAAAAACGACACGCCGCCAGCTCCACGGCTGAGAAACGACGCTCGCAGGAAACGCGACCGAAGAATCGACGCACGGAGCAGGAGAAACGACGCGCAGCATCGCTGACGGAGGCTGGGAGATCGCAACCTGCGCGGCTGGATCGTCAACTCATCGTGCGGCTGGATTTTTGACTCGATTACCGCCGTGCGGAGTTATTTTCGACGCACACCAGGTACATTTTCACTCTAGCAGCGCTAGTGTGTTTTTAAAACTACTTAAAGACTCTTTTTGATTTTTAATTAATAACTTGACTTGTGTATGGTGGGTTTTTGTCGTTTTGGTCTTGTTTTGTTTAGATAAATATTTCCTATTTTTCTAAACCTGTGTTGTGTCATTTTGTAGTGTTTTCATTGAGTTACTGTGTGTGTTGGTACAAATACTTTACGCCTAGCACTCTGAGGTTAAGCCTACTGCTCTGCCAAGCTACCAAGGGGGTAAGCAGGGGTTAGCTGAGGGTGATTCTCTTTTACCCTGACTAGAGTGAGGGTCTTTGCTTGAACAGGGGGTAACCTGACTGTCAACCAAGGACCCCATTTCTAACAACAAGCATAATCCGAAGCCTCAGGTCCTGATATAGAATAACATTTGTTTTAGCTAAAGCATCAAGAATTTTCAATTCTATTAAGGACCCGGAGGCAAGGATTATCCGACCTGCAGTTGTTGCAGAAGGTTGTTTATCATACTGACGTGTTAGCAGTTTGTCTCTAATATCCCACCCACAGGTATTAATCTATTCATATGTGATGTCCTTTACCCTACATAGCTTTGGGCATTGAGTACTGAAATGACACTGACGCTGTGCATTGAGGTGCACACATGTAGTGTTTTTACCCTTCCTTGCGTTGGGTATTATGCTGTTTCTTTCTCTGTTCTTCCCAGATTCTGAGCAGAAATCTGAATAGTTGGACAAGAAGAAGTTCCGGAGTTCAGTTTTCTTCAAGATCCTGTTGATCTCTTGGATGTTCCTAGTTCCTGAGTCTTATCCTCGACTCTCCAATGTGGTGAAGACGCCGCAGTGGATTCCATTTGATGGACGTTGGTTTTTTTTGGCTACAAAGTTCACTAAGCTGATGGGAAGAAAGAAAGAGGACGTCAATATGGCGACAAGGCAATTTCTAGGTGCAGAGACATTAGGATTGGTGCAGGAGGTGTGATGTCATGCTTTGATTTATGTGAAATGTGGTTTAATTTAAAAACTCTATTTTGATTGGCTGCTGTTGGAATTGGTAGTAATAAACAGCAAAGAAGGAGAAGCATAATCCTCGCCTCCGTGTCCTTAATAGAATTGAAAATTCTTGACGAGTTAGCTAGAAAAAAAATTTGTGTAACGGCACAGACCACCTGGAGGGTGGCGCACGCTGATGACGTTACACACTTTGTGCTGATTGGTGGACAGGGCTTCCCCGGCAGGGCAGCCCCCAGCTCCACCTTCATCCGCTAGGTCCCAGAGGTGAGCAGCGGACTGTGCACCCCTTTGCTGTGACCCTCATTACTGGAAGCGGGCTCAGACCCGCCTTATTACCAGTTGTTAGGTCAGGCACGGGACCACGTGCGCAGGAGGGTGCGAGGACGGTGTGCGCTGATGACGTCACACACTGTGCACTGATTGGAGGACAGGACATACTTGGCTGGGCGGCCCCCTACACCACCTTCATCTGCCAGGTCCCAGAGATGAGGTGTGGGGTGTGCACCCCTATACACTGAAGCCACCTGCTGTGACCCTCTTATTGGAAGTGGGGTCCCCTCATTACCAGCTTTTAGGTCAGGCGCGGGGGCTCGTGCTCAGGAGGGTGCGAGGGCGGCATACTCTGATGACATCACACTTCCGGCTCTGCTTGCAGCTCACTGCATGAGTGGAGCCAGGAGGCACATGCTGTCCTACCTGATGTGGTTTGGGGGGGGGGGTGTACTCACACAGTTTAGGGGAGGCGGGACCTTCCAGGGATGTAGCTTTCATTGGTGCAGTGGCACCGGGCCGAAAAGCTCAGAGGCCCACTGAACCCTGATTATTGCTGTATTTTATAATCCATTCTAAGAATGAGTTGTCCCTTATCAACAAGGTATAGTCAAGTACTCAACATAGAAATATAATCAGTTCTATGCATAATATCATAATACATTTATTCATTAACATAACTGAAACATACACATGGGGAAATAACTGGGTATTTAACTTCCATCCAACCAATCGAAGAGAGGAAGACAAGTTCACTTATTTGGGTTCAGTAATGATACACAGAAATGTATCAAAACGGATAATAGAAAATAGACCAGGGCATATTGCAATAGCCAGTAATTAGATTCAGGCGACACTGGGCGACACAGTACAATCCAGAATTGTGTGTCAATTCCAAAGTACCACTGCTCACACAAAGAACAAAACTCCAAGTATACAAATGAGTTAAGGTAGAGTTGTCGACTGCGTTTCGATCCCTGCAGCTTGGATACTTGGGCCATCACCAGGACCTCATGGGATTGTGCCCGAACAGAACAATTAATTATCAGAGTAGGGTCTGGGACACAATTAAGGACTCCACGCATTAGAAGAGGCAAACCAGGGCAATAGCTACCCATGCAAAGATGGCACGCGGAGTACAATTCCTACGACCCGCCTCGTCCATGAATGCTGAATAGAAAGCTTGCAGAAGCCAACCAATGAGTCAGATAGATTGATAGCACTGCGAGGCCTGGTCTATACTCTGAGTCAAACGTCTTTTATATTCCAAGCAGCAGCCTGGGGGGGTTTCATTTCTTTCTCTAAGACAGTGATTCCCAACCTGTGGTCTGGGGACCCCTAGGGGTCCACAAAGCCTCCTCAGGGGGTCCGCGACTGCTTAGAAAAATAAATATTGATAGATTTGGTCCCCAGCTTTTAATAATGACTCAGTGAGGGGTCCCCGAATTCCAGTAATGATTCAGTGGGGGTCCCTGGGTTCCAGTAATGATAAAGTGGGGGTCCGCAGAAGTCAAAAGGTTGGGAACCACCGCACTGGGGTCTTGAAACACTGGTTCTCCTACAAGGTCCATCCTTGAGGAGCCACTGTGTTACCACAGATCATCTGAACATAGCTGTGTTCTGTGCATGGAAGGAATCAGGCCTTTGTTTTGGGTGTATTATGGGAAGTGTGTGTGGGGTCCTGGGACCCAGGCCCCTCGCGGACCTACTCACACACTGTCCAGCTGTTAGCACAGCAGGTGAGGATGGCTGAAGAAGGCGGCTGCCCAGGGCAGTGATGTGATGTCACCGTCCTCATTAATATTCTTAGCAGCAAATTACATAATGACCATATCACTGTAAATTGCATCACTTGAACTTTGGCTTATGGTGACATCACAGGAAACCTAATTACATGGCGTGTGGCCCAGATCAGAGGGAAAACCTACGTGACCTTTCACCCAGATGACATCATGGGCAATTAAGGTTGTGACATAACTGCAGGACATGTGCCCAGTTTCAACCTCACACACGCCAGTCTCAGCAGACAGCTGTGCGGGGCAGTGACGTCAGCACCAGCAGCAGCTGAGAGCCCTGCACCCAGGAAGAGGCCCTGGCTGCAGATATGCTGGTGACATAAGGATATTGCAAGTCACCTTAAAGTTCATACCTTATAAACAAGCAGTGGCAAAGCCAATAGGTCTCGCCTATGTAAATTCTATTGCCTTTGCCAATGTGTTTTAGCCATGCTGTACACTAGTGAGACTACTATTCAGTATGGCTCAAAGTTAATGGCGTAAAGGAGAAGGATGTGTCATCGACTGGTGTGGCATAGTATCATGGAGTAAGTAGAGTGTCCTAGAATGGAGCAGTAAACTTAACTTTGAAGGAACAGGGGTCCCTGGAAAAAAATGCAACACCACTCCCATAAACAATGATATTAAAGTAGTATGCAAATGGAATGTTTTATGCATTTATTCAATCAAAATATAAAAGATCAAATGTAGTGGGAAAACATCAACAGGGGGAATTGAGAAAGACTGGTATTCGGGCATTACACAAGTTATCTGAATGACCAAATGTCGCCAATTACAAGAAAATTTTAAAAAGTAACCTATATAGTACAGTGGTTTGGAGGAGGCTGGCCTGGTTTGTAGTGGGTACCTATGGTACTTACACCTTATACCACATCCAGGTATCCCTTATTAGTGAAATGTAGGCAGTGCCTAGACGCCAAGCTCTCTAGGGGTGGCTGTAGCCAAGGCTCATCTAGGAGACATGCAAAGCTCATGCAATACCACTGTAGTCACACAGTACTGACACACATGAAAGAAAATACTCAGGGGCATATTTATACTCCGTTTGCGCCGAATTTGCGTCTTTTTTTCGACGCAAATCCGACGCAAAACTAACTCCATATTTATACTTTAGCGTTAGACGCGTCTAGCGCCAAAGTTCATGGAGTTAGCGTCATTTTTTGGCGTGAACACCTTCCTTGCGTTAATGAGATGCAAGGTAGGCGTTCCCGTCTTAAAAAATGACTCCCAGGCATGTGAGTGGTATTTATACTCCCGGGCAAAAATGAGGCCCGGGAGTGGGCGGGGCAAAAAAACCCGCATTTGCGCCTTGTAGGAGGCTGGACTGGCTTGTAGTGAGTACCAAGGGGTACTTGCACCTTGCACCAGGCCCAGTTATCCCTTATTAGTGTATAGGGTGTCTAGCAGCTTAGGCTGATAGATAATGGTAGCTTAGCAAAGCAGCTCAGGCTGAACTAGGAGACGTGTGAAGCTACTACAGTACCACTTAGTGTCATATGCACAATATCATAAGAAAACACAATACACAGTTATACTAAAAATAAAGGTACTTTATTTTTATGACAATATGCCAAAGTATCTTAGAGTGTACCCTCAGTGAGAGGATAGGAAATATACACAAGATATATATACACAATAGCAAAAATATGCAGTATAGTCTTAGAAAACAGTGCAAACAATGTATAGTTACAATAGGATGCAATGGGGAAACATAGGGATAGGGGCAACACAAACCATATACTCCAGAAGTGGAATGCGAACCACGAATGGACCCCAAACCTATGTGACCTTGTAGAGGGTCGCTGGGACTATTAGAAAATAGTGAGAGTTAGCAAAATAACCCTCCCCAAGACCCTGAAAAGTGAGTGCAAAGTGCACTAAAGTTCCCCTAAGGACAAAATAGTCGTGTTAGAGGGAGAATGCAAGGAAAACACAAATCAGCAATGCAACAACGATGGATTCCTGACTGAGGGTACCTGTGGAACAAGGGGACCAAGTCCAAAAGTCACAAGCAGCTCGGAGATGGGCAGATGCCCAAGAAATGCCAGCGGTTGGTGCAAAGAAGCTCTTACTAGGCTGAAGAACTGTGAATACTGCAGGAACGACAAGGGCTAGAGACTTCCCCTTTGGAGGATGGATCCCACACGCCTTGGAGAGTCGTGCAGAAGTGTTTTCCCGCCGGATGGACGCCAACAAGCCTTGCTACACGCAAATCGTGCGTTTGGCGTTTTTGGACGCTGCTGGGGCCCAGGAGGGACCAGAAGGTCGCAAATTGGACCTGCAGAGAGAGGGGACGTCGAGCAAGACAAAGAGCCCTCACTGAAGCAGGTAGCACCCGGAGAAGTGCCAGAAACAGGCACTACGAGGATGTGTGAAACGGTGCTCGCCGAAGTTGCACAAAGGAGTCCCACGTCGCCGGAGACCAACTTAGAAAGTCGTGCAATGCAGGTTAGAGTGCCGTGGACCCAGGCTTGGCTGTGCACAAAGGATTTCCGCCGGAAGTGCACAGGGGCCGGAGTAGCTGCAAAGTCGCGGTTCCCAGCAATGCAGCCCAGCGAGGTGAGGCAAGGACTTACCTCCACCAAACTTGGGCTGAAGAGTCACTGGACTGTGGGAGTCACTTGGACGGTGTCGCTGGATTCGAGGGACCTCGCTCGTCGTGCTGAGAGGAGACCCAAGGGACCGGTAATGCAGCTTTTTTTGGTGCCTGCGGTAGCAGGGGGAAGATTCCGTCGACCCACGGGAGATTTCTTCGGAGCTTCTGGTGCAGAGAGGAGGCAGACTACCCCCACAGCATGCACAAGCAGGAAAACAGTCGAGAAGGCGGCAGGATCAGCGTTACAGAGTTGCAGTAGTCGTCTTTGCTACTATGTTGCAGGTTTGCAGGCTTCCAGCACGGTCAGCGGTCGATTCCTTATCAGAAGGTGAAGAGGGAGATGCAGAGGAACTCGGCTGAGCTCATGCATTCGTTATCTGAAGTTTCCCCAGAGACAGAGACCCTAAATAGCCAGAAAAGAGGGTTTGGCTACCTAGGAGAGAGGAAAGGCTACTAACACCTGAAGGAGCCTATCACAAGGAGTCTCTGACGTCACCTGGTGGCACTGGCCACTCAGAGCAGTCCAGTGTGCCAGCAGCACCTCTGTTTCCAAGATGGCAGAGGTCTGGAGCACACTGGAGGAGCTCTGGACACCTCCCAGGGGAGGTGCAGGTCAGGGGAGTGGTCACTCCCCTTTCCTTTGTCCAGTTTCGCGCCAGAGCAGGGGCTAAGGGGTCCCTGAACCGGTGTAGACTGGCTTATGCAGAATTGGGCACATCTGTGCCCAACAAAGCATTTCCAGAGGCTGGGGGAGGCTACTCCTCCCCTGCCTTCACACCATTTTCCAAAGGGAGAGGGTGTCACACCCTCTCTCAGAGGAAGTTCTTTGTTCTGCCATCCTGGGCCAGGCCTGGCTGGACCCCAGGAGGGCAGCTGCCTGTCTGAGGGGTTGGCAGCAGCAGCAGCTGCAGAGAAACCCCAGGAAGGGCAGTATGGCAGTACCAGGGTCTGTGCTACAGACCACTGGGATCATGGAATTGTACCAACAATGCCAGGATGGCATAGAGGGGGCAATTCCCTGATCATAGACATGTTACATGGCCATATTCGGAGTTACCATGGTGAAGCTACATATAGGTAGTGACCTATATGTAGTGCACGCGTGTAATGGTGTCCCCGCACTCACAAAGTTCAGTGAATTGGCTCTGAACAATGTGGGGGCACCTTGGCTAGTGCCAGGGTGCCCTCACACTAAGTAACTTTGCACCTAACCTTTACCAGGTAAAGGTTAGACATATAGGTGACTTATAAGTTACTTAAGTGCAGTGTAAAATGTCTGTGAAATAACGTGGACGTTATTTCACTCAGGCTGCAGTGGCAGGCCTGTGTAAGATTTGTCAGAGCTCCCTATGGGTGGCAAAAGAAATGCTGCAGCCCATAGGGATCTCCTGGAACCCCAATACCCTGGGTACCTCAGTACCATATACTAGGGAATTATAAGGGTGTTCCAGTAAGCCAATGTAAATTGGTAAAAATGGTCACTAGCCTGTCAGTGACAATTTGGAAAGAAATGAGAGAGCATAACCACTGAGGTTCTGATTAGCAGAGCCTCAGTGAGACAGTTAGTCACTACACAGGTAACACATTCAGGCACACTTATGAGCACTGGGGCCCTGGGTTACCAGGGTCCCAGTGACACATACAACTAAAACAACATATATACAGTGAAAAATGGGGGTAACATGCCAGGCAAGATGGTACTTTCCTACACAACCCCCCCCCCAAACGAAGGACAATAAGACTAGCCATTACCTGATGAGTCTTCATTGTCTAAGTGGAAATATCTGGAGAGTCCATCTGCATTGGAGTGGCTACTCCCAGGTCTATGTTCCACTGTATAGTCCATTCCCTGTAGGGATATGGACCACCTCAACAATTTAGGATTTTCACCTTTCATTTGTTTTAGCCAAAGTAGAGGTTTGTGGTCTGTCTGAACAATGAAGTGAGTGCCAAACAGGTATGGCCTCAACTTCTTCAGAGCCCAGACCACAGCAAAGGCCTCCCTCTCAATGGCAGACCAACACTTTTCTCTAGGGGTCAACCTTCTACTAATAAAAGCAACAGGTTGATCCTGGCCCTCAGAATTAAGTTGTGATAGGACTGCCCCTACTCCTAATTCAGATGCATCAGTTTAGACATAGAATTTTTTAGAGTAACAAGGGCTTTTCAGGACAGGTGCAGAGCACATGGCCTGCTTCAGCTCCTCAAAAGCTTTCTGACAGTTTGCTGTCCATAATACCTTTTTAGGCATTTTCTTGGATGTGAGGTCATTAAGAGGGGCTGCAATGGAGCCATAGTTCTTAATGAACCTCCTGTAATACCCAGTGAGGCCTAGGAAGGCTCTCACCTGAGTCTGAGTGGTAGGGGGAACCCAATCAATAATAGTTTGGATTTTCCCCTGCAGTGGTGCAATCTGTTCCCCACCAACAAGGTGTCCCAGATAAACCACCTTACCCTGCCCTATCTGGCACTTTGAAGCCTTGATAGTGAGGCCTGCCTTTTGCAGAGCCTCCAAAACTTTCCAAAGGTGGACCAGGTGATCATCCCAGCTGGAGCTAAAGACAGCTATATCATCCAAATATGCTGCACTGAAAGCTTCCAGCCCTTGCAGGACTGTGTTCACCAACCTCTGAAAAGTGGCAGGTGCATTTTTCAAACCAAAAGGCATTACAGTAAACTGGTAATGTCCTCCAATGGTAGAAAATGCAGTCTTAGGTTTAGCATCTTCTGACATTTTGATCTGCCAATACCCTGCAGTCAAATCAAAAGTGCTTAGATACTTGGCAGATGCCAGTGTATCTATGAGCTCATCTGCCCTGGGTATAGGGTGAGCATCAGTTTTGGTTACCAAGTTGAGACCTCTATAGTCTACACAAAACCGCATTTCTTTCTTTCCATCTTTAGAATTGGGTTTTGGTACCAGTACCACAGGAGAAGCCCATGGACTGTCAGAGTGCTAAACCACTCCTAGTTCTAACATTTTCTGAACTTCTTGCTTTATGCAGTCCCTGACATGGTCAGGCTGCCTATAGATCTTACTTTTGACAGGTAAACTGTCTCCAGTATCTATAGTGTGCTCACACCAAGAAGTGGTGCCTGGCACAATGGAGAAGAGTTCTGCAAATTGTCCTAGGAGATTTATGCAATTATCTTTCTGCTCAGCAGTAAGACAATCAGCCAAAACTACACCTTCCACAAGAGCATCTTGTTCTGTGGAAGAGAAGAGATCAGGTAGAGGATCACTGTCTTCTTCCTGTCCCTCATCTGTTGCCATGAGCAGGGTGAGATCAGCCCTGTCATAGTAGGGTTTCAGGCGGTTGACATGGAGCACCCTAAGGGGACTCCTGGCAGTGCCTAAGTCAACCAAGTAGGTGACTTCACCCTTCTTTTCAACAATTGTGTGGGGTCCACTCCATTTATCTTGGAGTGCTCTTGGGGCCACAGGCTCCAAGACCCACACTTTCTGCCCTGGTTGGTACTGAACCAAAACAGCCTTCTGATCATGCCATTGCTTCTGGAGCTCTTGGCTGGCCTGAAGGTTTTTACTGGCCTTTTTCATGTACTCAGCCATCCTTGATCTGAGGCCAAGTACATAATCCACAATATCCTGCTTAGGAGCTTTTAAAGGTTGTTCCCAACCCTCCTTTACAAGTGTGAGTGGACCCCTAACAGGGTGTCCAAAAAGAAGTTCAAAGGGGCTGAAGCCCACTCCTTTCTGGGGTACCTCCCTGTAGGCAAAAAGGAGGCATGGTAGAAGGATATCCCATCTCCTGCGGAGTTTTTCAGGGAGTCCCATAATCATGCCTTTGAGAGTTTTATTAAATCTCTCCACCAGTCCATTTGTTTGTGGATGATAGGGTGTTGTGAACTTGTAAGTTACACCACACTCCTTCCACATGGCCTTTAAGTATGCAGACATGAAATTGCTTCCTCTGTCTGATACTACTTCCTTTGGGAAGCCCACCCTGGAAAATATTCCCAGGAGGGCCTTTGCCACTGCAGGAGCTGTAGTGGTCCTTAAAGGAATAGCTTCAGGATATCTTGTGGCATGGTCCACTACCACCAAGATAAACCTATTGCCTGAAGCAGTAGGAGGGTCAAGGGGGCCAACTATGTCAACCCCTACCCTTTCAAAGGGAACCCCAACCACAGGCAGTGGGATAAGGGGTGCCTTTGGAGTGCCACCTGTCTTGCCACTGGCTTGACAGGTTTCACAGGACTTGCAAAATTCTTTTGTGTCCTCAGACATCCTAGGCCAATGAAACAATGGTACCAATCTGTCCCAAGTTTTCATTTGACCCAGGTGCCCAGCTAAGGGAATGTCATGTGCCAGTGTTAGGAGGAACTTTCTGTACTCCTGAGGAATCACTAATCTCCTGGCAGCTCCAGGTTTAGGATCCCTATGCTCAGTGTACAAGAGGTTGTCCTCCCAGTAAACTCTGTGTGAGTCACTGACATCCCCATTAGCCTGTTTGACAGCTTGCTGTCTGAGACCCTCTAATGTGGGACAGGTTTGCTGTGCCACACTCAGCTCCTCTCTGGCAGGCCCCCCTTCACCCAAAAGCTCAGCAGTGTCTGCTTCCAGCTCCTCTGGTGTAGGTTCTGCACAGGGAGGGAATTCTTCTTCCTCAGAAGTAGAATCCACTGTAGAGGGAGGGATAGTAGGAAGTGGTTTGCTTCTACTAGCCCTAGCTTTAGGGAGCACTTGGTCCATTGTTCCAGGATCCAAGCTTCCCTGTCCTTTTTGCTTTTTGGCCTGAGCCCTTGTCAAAGCAAAAATATGCCCTGGGATGCCCAGCATTGCTGCATGGGCCTCCAACTCCACATCTGACCAAGCTGATGTCTCCAAATCATTCCCTAATAGACAGTCTACAGGTAAATCTGAAGCTACCACAACTTTCTTTGGACCAGATACCCCCCCCCCCAGTTGAGATTTACAACAGCCATGGGGTGGCTTTGTGTTATGTTGTGAGCATCGGTTACTTGGTACTGGTGTCCAAGTATGTGTTGTTCAGGGTGCACCAGTTTCTCAATCACCATTGTGACACTGGCACCTGTGTGCCTGTAGGCCTGGACCTCAACACCATTTATTAGGGTTAGTTGCTTGTACTTCTCCAAGTTATGGGGGCAAGCAACCAAAGTGGCTAAGTCAATAGCCCCTTCAGAGACTAAAGTAGCCTCTGTGGTCTCCCTAATCAGACCAACCCCAACTAAATTACCAAAAGTGAGCCCAGCTACTCCCTTGGATTGGCTATTAGTAGGTTTGCTCCCACCACCACTGCTATTAGTAGGGACACTAGGTGTAGCAGTAGGGGTTGTAGTGGTAGGAGCTGTGGTGCCTTTCTTTGGACAACTGGGATCTGTTGTCCAATGGCCTTTTATTTTACATAAATAGCACCATGGTTTCTTTTCCTTGTTCTGATTAAAGGAGGATTTGGGCCCACCACCCCCACCAGAGTGTTTTTGTGGGCCTGATGAAGACTCATTTTTAGATTTGTCCCCACCCTTGTCAGAAGACTTACCATCCTTCTTTTTGTTGCCATCTTTGTCACCCCCTGTATGAACTTTTCTGTTCACTCTTGTTCTGACCCATTTGTCTGCCTTCTTTCCCAATTCTTGGGGAGAGGTCAGATCAGAGTCCACCAAGTACTGGTGCAACAAATCAGACACACAATTATTAAGAATATGCTCTCTCAGGATCAAGTTATACAGGCTGTCATAATCAGTAACTTTACTGCCATGTAACCACCCCTCCAAGGCCTTCACTGCCTGGTCAATGAAATCAACCCAGTCTTGTGAAGACTCCTTTTTGGTATCTCTGAACTTTATCCTGTACTGTTCAGTGGTTAAGCCATAACCATCCAGGAGTGCATTCTTAAGAACTTGGAAATTGTTAGCATCATTTTCTTTTACAGTAAGGAGCCTATCCCTACCTTTTCCAGTAAATGATAGCCATAGGATAGCAGCCCACTGCTTTTGAGGGACATCCTGTACAACACAGGCCCTCTCAAGTGCAGCAAACCACTTGTTAATGTCATCCCCCTCCTTGTAAGGGGGAACTATCTTATGCAGATTCCTGGAATCATGCTCTTTTGCAGGATGACTATGGGGAATACTGCTGCTGCCACCATGGGTATCTAAACCCATCTTCTGTCTTTCCCTCTCTATTTCTAAAGACTGTCTATCCAAATCCAGCTGTTGCTTCTTGAGCTTCAGTCTGGTTTGCTCCACTCTCAATCTATTGAGCTCCCTTTCTAACAATCTGTCATCAGGGTGGGTGGGAGGGACATTTCTAGATACAGAGGTATGATGGGAATGAACAGAAGGAGACCTGTCCCTTACAGAGGGCACCCTAACAGCTTGGCTACCAGTATAATGTGAGAGCACACCATCAGTATGGTGTGATTCAACCTCTGTACCAACTATGCTAGACTGTCTAGTAATGGGCAGGCTAAGAAGTTTCTTTCCTGAACCTTTTCCTGGGGGAGTCCCTGGATCAGATTGAGAACCATTAGCTACTTTTTCTACAGATTGGGCACTTATGGCCTTATCCTGTACTCTAAGCATATTAATTAACAGTTCTAAGGAAGGATTCTTCCCTACACTCAAACCTCTCTCTATGCAGAGACTCCTTGCTCCTTTCCAGCTAAGGTGATCATATGCAAGTTTGGACAGTTCAACTTTTTGGCCTGTGCCAGACATTTTTTAGAGAGAGTTAAAGTGATAGACAAAGAGAAAAAAGTTTTTCAGAACTTTTTGGAAAGACAGAAAAAACTTTTTAAACTTTTAAGAACTTTTTGAAAGTTTAGAAGTACTTTTCAGCACTTAGAAAAGAGTGAAAAGAGGAAATGCAAAACTTTTTGGCTATGTGTATATACACTGACCTTGTTTTGTATATTTTTCTCTTATGAAAAGTACAATGACAAGAGTGGTAAGTAGTCTCAAAGCACTTATCCCACCGCTGCACAACCAATGTAGGAGGCTGGACTGGCTTGTAGTGAGTACCAAGGGGTACTTGCACCTTGCACCAGGCCCAGTTATCCCTTATTAGTGTATAGGGTGTCTAGCAGCTTAGGCTGATAGATAATGGTAGCTTAGCAAAGCAGCTCAGGCTGAACTAGGAGACGTGTGAAGCTACTACAGTACCACTTAGTGTCATATGCACAATATCATAAGAAAACACAATACACAGTTATACTAAAAATAAAGGTACTTTATTTTTATGACAATATGCCAAAGTATCTTAGAGTGTACCCTCAGTGAGAGGATAGGAAATATACACAAGATATATATACACAATAGCAAAAATATGCAGTATAGTCTTAGAAAACAGTGCAAACAATGTATAGTTACAATAGGATGCAATGGGGAAACATAGGGATAGGGGCAACACAAACCATATACTCCAGAAGTGGAATGCGAACCACGAATGGACCCCAAACCTATGTGACCTTGTAGAGGGTCGCTGGGACTATTAGAAAATAGTGAGAGTTAGCAAAATAACCCTCCCCAAGACCCTGAAAAGTGAGTGCAAAGTGCACTAAAGTTCCCCTAAGGACAAAATAGTCGTGTTAGAGGGAGAATGCAAGGAAAACACAAATCAGCAATGCAACAACGATGGATTCCTGACTGAGGGTACCTGTGGAACAAGGGGACCAAGTCCAAAAGTCACAAGCAGCTCGGAGATGGGCAGATGCCCAAGAAATGCCAGCGGTTGGTGCAAAGAAGCTCTTACTAGGCTGAAGAACTGTGAATACTGCAGGAACGACAAGGGCTAGAGACTTCCCCTTTGGAGGAAGGATCCTCCACGCCTTGGAGAGTCGTGCAGAAGTGTTTTCCCGCCGGATGGACGCCAACAAGCCTTGCTACACGCAAATCGTGCGTTTGGCGTTTTTGGACGCTGCTGGGGCCCAGGAGGGACCAGAAGGTCGCAAATTGGACCTGCAGAGAGAGGGGACGTCGAGCAAGACAAAGAGCCCTCACTGAAGCAGGTAGCACCCGGAGAAGTGCCAGAAACAGGCACTACGAGGATGCGTGAAATGGTGCTCGCCGAAGTTGCACAAAGGAGTCCCACGTCGCCGGAGACCAACTTAGAAAGTCGTGCAATGCAGGTTAGAGTGCCGTGGACCCAGGCTTGGCTGTGCACAAAGGATTTCCGCCGGAAGTGCACAGGGGCCGGAGTAGCTGCAAAGTCGCGGTTCCCAGCAATGCAGCCCAGCGAGGTGAGGCAAGGACTTACCTCCACCAAACTTGGGCTGAAGAGTCACTGGACTGTGGGAGTCACTTGGACGGTGTCGCTGGATTCGAGGGACCTCGCTCGTCGTGCTGAGAGGAGACCCAAGGGACCGGTAATGCAGCTTTTTTTGGTGCCTGCGGTAGCAGGGGGAAGATTCCGTCGACCCACGGGAGATTTCTTCGGAGCTTCTGGTGCAGAGAGGAGGCAGACTACCCCCACAGCATGCACAAGCAGGAAAACAGTCGAGAAGGCGGCAGGATCAGCGTTACAGAGTTGCAGTAGTCGTCTTTGCTACTATGTTGCAGGTTTGCAGGCTTCCAGCGTGGTCAGCGGTCGATTCCTTATCAGAAGGTGAAGAGGGAGATGCAGAGGAACTCGGCTGAGCTCATGCATTCGTTATCTGAAGTTTCCCCAGAGACAGAGACCCTAAATAGCCAGAAAAGAGGGTTTGGCTACCTAGGAGAGAGGAAAGGCTACTAACACCTGAAGGAGCCTATCACAAGGAGTCTCTGACGTCACCTGGTGGCACTGGCCACTCAGAGCAGTCCAGTGTGCCAGCAGCACCTCTGTTTCCAAGATGGCAGAGGTCTGGAGCACACTGGAGGAGCTCTGGACACCTCCCAGGGGAGGTGCAGGTCAGGGGAGTGGTCACTCCCCTTTCCTTTGTCCAGTTTCGCGCCAGAGCAGGGGCTAAGGGGTCCCTGAACCGGTGTAGACTGGCTTATGCAGAATTGGGCACATCTGTGCCCAACAAAGCATTTCCAGAGGCTGGGGGAGGCTACTCCTCCCCTGCCTTCACACCATTTTCCAAAGGGAGAGGGTGTCACACCCTCTCTCAGAGGAAGTTCTTTGTTCTGCCATCCTGGGCCAGGCCTGGCTGGACCCCAGGAGGGCAGCTGCCTGTCTGAGGGGTTGGCAGCAGCAGCAGCTGCAGAGAAACCCCAGGAAGGGCAGTATGGCAGTACCAGGGTCTGTGCTACAGACCACTGGGATCATGGAATTGTACCAACAATGGCAGGATGGCATAGAGGGGGCAATTCCCTGATCATAGACATGTTACATGGCCATATTCGGAGTTACCATGGTGAAGCTACATATAGGTAGTGACCTATATGTAGTGCACGCGTGTAATGGTGTCCCCGCACTCACAAAGTTCAGTGAATTGGCTCTGAACAATGTGGGGGCACCTTGGCTAGTGCCAGGGTGCCCTCACACTAAGTAACTTTGCACCTAACCTTTACCAGGTAAAGGTTAGACATATAGGTGACTTATAAGTTACTTAAGTGCAGTGTAAAATGGCTGTGAAATAACGTGGACGTTATTTCACTCAGGCTGCAGTGGCAGGCCTGTGTAAGATTTGTCAGAGCTCCCTATGGGTGGCAAAAGAAATGCTGCAGCCCATAGGGATCTCCTGGAACCCCAATACCCTGGGTACCTCAGTACCATATACTAGGGAATTATAAGGGTGTTCCAGTAAGCCAATGTAAATTGGTAAAAATGGTCACTAGCCTGTCAGTGACAATTTGGAAAGAAATGAGAGAGCATAACCACTGAGGTTCTGATTAGCAGAGCCTCAGTGAGACAGTTAGTCACTACACAGGTAACACATTCAGGCACACTTATGAGCACTGGGGCCCTGGGTTACCAGGGTCCCAGTGACACATACAACTAAAACAACATATATACAGTGAAAAATGGGGGTAACATGCCAGGCAAGATGGTACTTTCCTACACGCCTCTTTTTAACGCCTGGGTCAGGGCAGGCGTTAAGGGACCTGTGGGCTCAGAATGAGCCCAGAGGTGCCCTCCCCTGCCCCCAGGGACACCCCCTGCCACCCTTGCCCACCCCAGGAGGACACCCAAGGATAGAGGGACCCATCCCAGGGAAGAAAAGGTAAGTTGTGGTAAGTATTTTTGTAAATTTTTTTTGTGGCATAGGGGGGCCTGATTTGTGCCCCCCTACATGCCACTATGCCCAATGACCATGCCCAGGGGACACAAGTCCCCTGGGCATGGCCATTGGGCAAGGGGGCATGACTCCTGTCTTTGCTAAGACAGGAGTCATGTTAATGGCGTCTGGGCGCCCAAAAAAAATGGCGCAAATCGGGTTAAGACGATTTTTTTGCCTCAGCCTGACTTGCCCCATTTTGGGACGCCCAAACGCCATTTTTCCCTACGCCGGCGCTGCCTGGTGTACGTCGTTTTTTTTCACGCACACCTGGCAGCGCCGGTCGGCTAACGCCGGCTAACGCCATTCAATAAATACGGCGCCCGCATGGCGCTTCTGAATGGCGTTAGCCGGCTCTAATTTTTTTGGCGCAAAACTGCGTTAGCGCAGTTTTGCGTCAAAAAGTATAAATATGGGCCTCAGTGTTACACAAATAAAGGTACTTTATTTTAGTGACACAAATGCCAAAAATACCATAGAGACTATACTCCCTTAGGAGGTAAGTAACACACCACTTATATACACTAGTATGCAGCAATAGCAATAAAAACTGAAAACAGTGCAATTAGTGAAAATCACAATGGTTAGAAATGGGCCTAGGGGAAACACAAACTATGTACTAAGAAAGTGGAATGCAAATGTCGGTTTCCCACCTAGGCAAGTGTGGTGTGTAGAGGGGCACCGGGAGTATTAGAAAATACCAAAGGTAAGTAATAGAACCCACCTCAGAGCCCAGGAAAGCAGGAGTAAATCACAGTAACTTTCCCAGAACACACAAGAACACGAGAAAGAAGATCATGCAAGAACCAGAAGATACTTCAAGACACCAACAGTGGATTCCTGGACCTAAAGACCTGTGGAAGAAGGGGACCAAGTCCAAGAAGCAATGAAGAGTCCAGGGAGGACAGGAGCCCCTGCTAACCTGAATCAAGGTGCAAAAGAAGAACCACTGGTGAAGAACAACAGTCAGTACTGCACCCAAGAAGATGGATGCGGGTTGGTGCAGATGATATCCCACACCGGATGGATGATTGCAGTTTGGTTTGCATCGCTGGATTCCACCAACAAGCCTTGGCACAGGCAAAGCTCATGGTTAGTGGAAAATGGCACTGCCCGGGACCAGGAGGGACCTGGTGGACTCTACCCAGGAGGAGGAGTCAGAGGGGGCTCTCAGAAACTCAGAGAGCCCACAGAAGACCAGGCAGCGCACACAGGAGTCCCCCAGCACGGGGACAAAGGAGTTACAAAAGGAGGCCCACGCAGCACAAAAACAAAGGATCCCACGCCGCCAGTGAACCACTCAGGAAGCTGTGCATCTCAGGAAGGAGTGCTGGGGGCCGGAGCTACATTGTGCGCAAAGAATTTCATAGAAGGATGCCACACGCCTTGGCAACTGAAAAACACGTGGTGCACGGGGTACTGTCTTGGGTGAGAAGGCAAGCAAAGTTGGACAGTAGGACGTCAGGACCATCGGGACCACTTCAGTCTACCACCCGTGATGTAGGATCCATGCAACTCAACAGGAGAGGGGACCCAAGCAGATGGTCGTCATTGCAGAGAGGTGCCTGCTGAAGCAGGGGAGTGACTCCTTCACTCGAAGGGAGATTCGTTCATTCTTCTGGTGCAGGCTGAAGACAGGCTGTCCTCTGAGGATGCACGACCGTGAAACAGCTGCAGTTGCTGGCAGGAGCTGAAGTTACAATGTTGCAGAAGTCGTCTTTGCTTCGTTGTTGCAGTTTAGTTCCTGGAGGGTCCAGATGCAGTTTCTTCAGTGAGAAAGTGAAGTAAAGAATGCAGAGGATTCCTGCTGGAGTCTTGCAATCTGAATCTGAAAAACCGCCCAAAGGAGAGACCCTAAATAGCCCTGAAAGGGGGATTGGTCAGCTAAACAGGTAAGCACCTATCAGGGGACGGCTCTGACACCACCTGCTGGCACTGGCCACTCAGATGCTCCCAGAGTTCGCTGCCAACTTGGAATCCAAGATGGCAAAACCCAGGGACCCTCTGGAGGAGCTCTGAGCACCACACCTGGGGTGGTGATGGACAGGGGAGTGGTCACTCCCCTTTCCTTTGTCCAGTTTCGTGCCAGAGCAGGGACTGGGGGTACCTGAACTGGTGTAGACTGGATTATGTAAGGAGGGCACCAAATGTGCCCTTCAAAGCATTTCCAGTGGCCCGGGTAAGGAAGCGCCCCTTCCAATCCTATTTCCAAAGGGAGAGGGTGTAACACCCCTCCCCCAAAGGAAATCCTTTCTTCTACCTTTCTGGGCTTGAGCTTCTCAAGCAACAGGAGGGCAGAAACCTGTCTGAGAGGTGGCAGCAGCTGGGGCTGCCTGGAAAACCTCAGAAGGCTGGAATGGCAATACAGGGGGTCCTCTAAGGAGCCCCCAGAGTGCATGAAATCATACAACCAATGCTTGCAAAAGCCTTGGGGTATGATTCCAAAATGTTTGATACCAAACATACCTATGTTCGGAGTTACCATTATGTAGCTGGGAATAGGGAGTGACCTATTTCCAGTACACGTGTAAAATGGCATCCCCGCACTCCTGAAGTCTGGGAAAATGGTCCTGGAGGTCGTGGAGGCACCTCTGCTAGTGCAGGGGTGCCCTCACACACAGTTACTCTGCACCCTGCCCTCAGGGCTAGAGGGCCTGCTATAGGGGTGACTTATAAGTGACCTGGTGCAGTGTAACTGGCAGTGAAAGGGTGCATGCACCTTTTCACGCAGGCTGCAATGGCAGTCCTGCAGAAGCCTTTGCATGGGCACCCTATGGGTGGCAAAAGAAATGCTGCAGCTCATAGGGATCTCCTGGAACCCCAATGCTCTGGGTACCCAACTACCATATAATAGGGACTTATAAGGGGGCACCAGTATGCCAATCTTGGGTGAAATACTGAGTTACCAGTATGCAACAACCATAATTTAAGGGAGCGAGCATAACTCCTGGGGTCCTGATTAGCAGGATCCCAGTAGACACACTCAAACACACTGGCAAACGGGCCAAATGTGGGGGTAACCAAGCTAGAAAGAGGCTACTTTCCTACAAGGTTAGCATCCACAATAATGATTTACAACCTTTTATACACCCACTTTTACATGAATTACTCAAATAGTGAATCAAGAAGTCATTAGCTCATAGTACCCATGCTTATGCCAACTTATGTACAATATCACAAATTCAAGTCAAGGTACGTTGGCCGACGATATTTCGATCCCCTAGACAAGTATCAGGATCATCCTAAGCCTTCGTTAAGCTTGAGTTAAAAGGGTTACAGAGTGCTTGTAACCAAAACGGCCAAGATAAATCTGACTCACGTCTTATATGAATGACAAGGCAATTATTGGAGATCTGAATCTCTAATCAAGCGCCAATGCCATAAAGTAGTAGTAGAGTGGAGTAGTGTCACAGTGTAATAGAGTGTCATAGAGTGGAGTGGCAGAGTGTTGTAGAGTGGGAAGGCATAAATATGAGTGAACTGGAGTAGAGTGAAGTAAAGTAATGTGAACTTGCATAGAGAAAGTTGGGTAGAGTGCTGTTGAGCATAGTACATTGTTGTATAGTGGAGTTGCATAGAGGGTTGTGCAGTGGCGTTGAGCAGAGTATCGTAGATTGAAGTGGCACAGAGTGGTGTGGAATGGCATAGAGTGGAGTAAAGTGGAATGGAGTGGCGTATAGGGAGTTGTGTAGGGAGCTACAGAGTGGAGAAAGCGTTAGAGTTTAATGGAATAGAGTGTCAGAGTCTAGTATCATGGAGTGTAATGTCAGAGTGAAGTGTCAGAGTGGAGTTGGGTGGTCTAGAGTGAAGTGGCATAGAGTACAGTGGTGCAAAGTAGATTGGTGTAGAGTGTGGTGGTATAGAGTGCGTTGGTTTTGAGTAAAGTGGTGTAGAGTACATTGACGAAGACTGCACTGGTTTAGCGTACAGTGCAGTAGCGTAGAGTGATGAAGAGTCGAGGGGCGCAGAGTGGAGTGGCACAGCATAGATTGCAGTGGTTCAGAGTGATGTGTCATAGAGTGATGCAGTGCATGGTAGAGTGGAGTGGTACAAGGTAGAGTAGACTGGTGTAGAGTGCAGTGATGCAAAGTAGAGTGGCATAGAGTGTAGTGGCATATAGTACATTGGTGTAGAGTGCAGTAGAGTGGCATATAGTTGAGCGGTGCAGCGTAGAGTGCTGTGGTGCAGAATAGAGAGGAGTATAGTTCAGTGGCAGAGTGCAGTGTTGCAGAGCAGAGTGTCATAAAGGGCAGTGGTGTAGAGTACAGTGGCATCGAATGCATTGGTGTAGAGTGCAGTGATGTAGAGTAATGCAGAGTAGAGGAGTGGCGTAGAGTACAGTGGTGCAGAGTAGAATAGAGTTGCATAGAGTGCAGTGGCATAGAGTAGATTGCTGCAGAGTACAGTATAGTGGTGAAGAGTAGATTGTTGCAGAGTGGAGCATAGTGATGTAGAGTGCAGTAGCATAGAGCGGTGCAGAGCAGATTGGAGTGGCACAGGGTACATTGGAGTGGTGCAGGGTAGATTGGACTGGCATAGAATAGAGTGGAGTTGTGTAGATTGCAGTGGCATAGAGGAGATGATTTCAAAGTAGAGTAAAGTGCCTACAGTGGAGTGGTGTAGAGTAGAGTAGATTAGAGTGCAGTGGTGCAGAAAAGAGTGCATTGGGACAGAGTACAGTGGCATTGAATGCAGTGGTGCAGAGTAGAGTGGCGTGGAGTTCAGTGGCAGAGTGTAATGTTGCAGATTAGAGGGTCGCAGAGTACAGTGGTGTATTGTAGAGTGGCATAGAGTGCAGTCGCCTAGAGTGCTGTGGCGCAGAGTACAGTGGCATTGAAAGCAGTGGAATAGAGTGCTGTGGTGCAGAGTAGATTGGCATTGAGTGCAGTGGCATAGAGTGCATTGGTTTTGAGTAAAGTGGTGAAGAGTGCACTGGCAGAGTGCAGGGTTGTAGTGTACAATGGTTAGAGTAGAATAGCATAGATTGCAGTGGCGTAGTGTAGAGTGCTGCAGAGTAGAGTGGTGTAGAGTGGAGTGCTGCAGCATAGATTGCAGTGGCGTAGTGTAGAGTGCTGCAGAGTAGAGTGATGTAGAGTGGAGTGGTACAGCATAGATTGCAGTGGCGTAGTGTAGAGTGCTGCAGAGTAGAGTGATGTAGAGTGGAGTGGTGCAGCACAGATTGCAGTGGCGTAGAGTAGAGTGCTGCAGAGTAGAGTGATGTAGAGTGGAGTGGTGCAGCATAGATTGCAGTGGCGTAGTGTAGAGTGCTGCAGAGTAGAGTGATGTAGAGTGGAGTGGTGCAGCATAGATTGCAGTGGCGTAGTGTAGAGTGCTGCAGAGTAGAGTGATGTAGAGTGGAGTGCTGCAGCATAGATTGCAGTGGCGTAGTGTAGAGTGCTGCAGAGTGGAGTGATGTAGAGTAGAGTGGTACAGCATAGATTGCAGGGGCGTAGTGTAGAGTGCTGCAGAGTGGAGTGGTGTAGAGTGGAGTGGTACAGCACAGATTGCAGTGGCGTAGTGTAGAGTGCTGCAGAGTAGAGTGGTGTAGAGTGGAGTGCTGCAGCATAGATTGCAGTGGCGTAGTGTAGAGTGCTGCAGAGTAGAGTGGTGTAGAGTGGAGTGGTACTCCATAGATTGCAGTGGCGTAGTGTAGAGTGCTGCAGAGTAGAGTGATGTAGAGTGGAGTGGTACAGCATAGATTGCAGTGGCGTAGTGTAGAGTGCTGCAGAGTAGAGTGATGTAGAGTGGAGTGCTGCAGCATAGATTGCAGTGGCGTAGTGTAGAGTGCTGCAGAGTAGAGTGATGTAGAGTGGAGTGCTGCAGCATAGATTGCAGTGGCGTAGTGTAGAGTGCTGCAGAGGAGAGTGATGTAGAGTGGAGTGCTGCAGCATAGATTGCAGTGGCGTAGTGTAGAGTGCTGCAGAGTAGAGTGGTGTAGAGTGGAGTGCTGCAGCATAGATTGCAGTGGCGTAGTGTAGAGTGCTGCAGAGTAGAGTGGTGTAGAGTGGAGTGGTACTCCATAGATTGCAGTGGCGTAGTGTAGAGTGCTGCAGAGTAGAGTGATGTAGAGTGGAGTGGTACAGCATAGATTGCAGTGGCGTAGTGTAGAGTGCTGCAGAGTAGAGTGATGTAGAGTGGAGTGCTGCAGCATAGATTGCAGTGGCGTAGTGTAGAGTGCTGCAGAGTAGAGTGATGTAGAGTGGAGTGCTGCAGCATAGATTGCAGTGGCGTAGTGTAGAGTGCTGCAGAGGAGAGTGATGTAGAGTGGAGTGCTGCAGCATAGATTGCAGTGGCGTAGTGTAGAGTGCTGCAGAGGAGAGTGGTGTAGAGTGGAGTGGTACAGCATAGATTGCAGTGGCGTAGAGTAGAGTGCTGCAGAGTAGAGTGGTGTAGAGTGGAGTGGTACAGCATAGATTGCAGTGGCGTAGAGTACAGTGGCATTGAAAGCAGTGGAATAGAGTGCTGTGGTGCAGAGTAGATTGGCATAGAGTGCAGTGGCACAGAGTGCATTGGTTTGAGTAAAGTGAAGAGTGCACTGGCAGAGTGCAGGGGTGTTGTGTACAATGGTTAGAGTACAATAGCATAGATTGCAGTGGCGTAGTGTAGAGTGCTGCAGAGGAGAGTGATGTAGAGTGGAGAGGTACAGCATAGATTGCAGTGGCGTAGTGTAGAGTGCTGCAGAGGAGAGTGATGTAGAGTGGAGTGCTGCAGCATAGATTGCAGGGGCGTAGAGTAGAGTGCTGCAGAGGAGAGTGGTGTAGAGTGGAGTGGTACAGCATAGATTGCAGGGGCGTAGTGTAGAGTGCTGCAGAGGAGAGTGGTGTAGAGTGGAGTGGTACAGCATAGATTGCAGGGGCGTAGAGTAGAGTGCTGCAGAGGAGAGTGGTGTAGAGTGGAGAGGTACAGCATAGATTGCAGTGGCGTAGTGTAGAGTGCTGCAGAGGAGAGTGGTGTAGAGTGGAGAGGTACAGCATAGATTGCAGTGGCGTAGTGTAGAGTGCTGCAGAGGAGAGTGATGTAGAGTGGAGTGCTGCAGCATAGATTGCAGGGGCGTAGAGTAGAGTGCTGCAGAGGAGAGTGGTGTAGAGTGGAGTGGTACAGCATAGATTGCAGGGGCGTAGTGTAGAGTGCTGCAGAGGAGAGTGGTGTAGAGTGGAGTGCTGCAGCATAGATTGCAGGGGCGTAGTGTAGAGTGCTGCAGAGTAGAGTGATGTAGAGTGGAGTGCTGCAGCATAAATAGCAGTGGCGTAGAGTAGCACAGAGTGGAGAAAAGTGGTGTAGGGTGCAGTGGCATAGGGTAGATTGTTTCAGAGTAGAGTGAAGAAAAGATAAAGAAAATATAATATACTTCAATATGCTGAAGTATGTAATGACAACAACATAAATAATAACGCTAGGCACAACGCTCCAAAATGAAATATGGCTTCTCCCTGTTAGCCACGCTGTAATCAAGCCCTTCATTACCTAGATAAAAAAGCATTAAGCATAAATCTTAGAAAAATATACCCTTCTAATACCTAAATTGTTGTGGGAAAGGGTAAAATCTGGGCCCAATTTCGACTTCACTGTTTCACCAACTGGTGTGATCTTAGGCAAATACAAACATTGTGTTTCACAGTCTCCTTTCTAGCCTGCAGGTGTCAGGCTGAGTGGGACTCTGTTTCCTCTTTAGATCTTCCTCATTGTTCTGCAGCTCCTCTTGAAGGCCTCCTGCAGTGCTCCTCTTCAAGGTGGCAGGTGATGCAGACAGTAATCATCCAAAACTCTTCTCCTCCTCGTGCCCTTTGTTCTTATGAGCACCCTTAATGCCCACAGCTGTGAACAGGACAAACAAAATGACAGAGGGCCTCCTGACTCCCCTTCATTCTGTTACCATCAGATTGGAGGATGGTTCCTACGGGCTATTAAAAGTAGCGCTTTTGTGCGCTAATGGCCTTCTGAATAATAGATGTAAAAGTGGAAATTATTTTGTCACCTTGTCACCCCCACTTTCGTCCCCCGTGTCCCCCACCCTCCAATATCTGTGGGGGGGGGATCCGTCCCCCGCGTCCCCCACACTTCCTACGCCCATGGGGCTGGCTCTGCGGGGGAGGGGGAGTCCGAGGGATCCGGAAACTGTAGTGAAGGCATCGGAGCGCTTTACATGAGCACCAGGTACATGACACAACCACACATCCATGTGCGGAGCCACGGGGAGATGAAGGGATTCGCCCAGGATAACAGGGTGTTGAGCCGTCGCCGAGACTCGAACCTGCTGCCCCAGTTCCGTAGGTGGCAGCTATGGCCTTTGTATGTGAAGTGTGTTTTTCTGCTGCAGGTGTGAGGGGTTGGCAGGCCAGTTTGGCATGTAAAGCCTGTTCTCAGGTCGCCATTGGAATGCTGTCGGTGGCCCAGCCCGGAATGGAGTCCATCGAGACTGGGACAGGCCACGAACTCAGTCTTGCAGCAGGCAGGGGGCACAGCTGGGGATGGAGAATCTTTACCCCAGAACCCATGGACTGGGTCAAGGTGTGTGAACTCCTGAAAGCAGAGGCTGAACCTCAAAGTACACATTTATGTTTTTACAATCTGCTGCAAAAAATAGGTTACAAGGGCAAATGTGACAGTGAATCTGTTCCAGCCTGATTGTTCACAGACAGGCCGGCTACAAAAATAGAGGATTATTAAAATATTTTACAGGGCCTAGACACCTGCTGCGGAGACCTGTGTGTGTCCAGCTATTTTCACGGATTATAATGGGGTAGTATGACTCTAGCAGTCAATGCAGCTGCGGGACATTTCTGCATATTGTGCAGTCACGGTTCTGACTTATAAAGCAGCATAAAGGGTTCACGTGCCTGCTGTGAGGCACGTGCTTCCCAGCTGTGACATAAAGCAGCATAAAGGGTTCACGTGCCTGCTGTGAGGCACGTGCTTCCCAGCTGTGACATAAAGCAGCATAAAGGGTTCACGTGCCTGCTGTGAGGCACGTGCTTCCCAGCTGTGACATAAAGCAGCATAAAGGGTTCACGTGCCTGCTGCGAGGCGCGTGCTTCGCAGCTGTGAGTTATAAAGCAGCATAGAGGGTTCACGTGCATAATAAAGCAGCACGGAGGGTTCACGTGCCTGCTGCACGGAGGGTTCACGTGCCTGCTGCGAGGCACGTGCTTCACACCTGTGACATAAAGCAGCACAGAGGGTTCACGTGCCTGCTGCAATGCACGTGATTCACAGTTGTGACATAAAGTAGCATACAGGGTTCACGTGCCTGCTGCAATGCACGTGATTCACAGCTGTAACATAAAGTAGCATAAAGGGTTCACGTGCCTGCTACACGGAGGGTTCACGTGCCTGCTGCAATGCACGTGATTCACAGCTGTAACATAAAGCAGCATAGAGGGTTCACGTGCCTGCTACACGGAGGGTTCACGTGCCTGCTGCAATGCACGTGATTCACAGCTGTAACATAAAGCAGCATAGAGGGTTCACGTGCCTGCTACACGGAGGGTTCACGTGCCTGCTGCGAGGCACGTGCTTCACAGCTGTAACATAAAGCAGCATAGAGGGTTCACGTGCCTGCTGCAATGCACGTGATTCACAGCTGTAACATAAAGTAGCATAAAGGGTTCACGTGCCTGCTACACGGAGGGTTCACGTGCCTGCTGAGAGGCACGTGCTTCACAGCTGTAACATAAAGCAGCATAGAGGGTTCACGTGCCTGCTACACGGAGGGTTCACGTGCCTGCTGAGAGGCACGTGCTTCACAGCTGCGGCTAATAAAGCAGCATAGAGGGTTCATGTGCCTGCTACACGGAGGGTTCACATGCCTGCTGCAAGGCACGTGCTTCACACCTGTGACATAAAGCAGCATAGAGGGTTCACGTGCCTGCTGCGAGGCGCGTCATGTAACATGGAGCTCACAGGTTTGTATTTTTGTAGCCGGGTGAGTGAGTTACTGCTTTAGACACAACAGCTCTTGTGTTATTTACAGTTCCTAACTTGCAATGAACTGGCATCGAGGAGCTGCACGTGAACCGCGTGCCATGGTTTTAAATCCTGATTGTTTTTATTTTGTTCTCTCCGTTGCTATTCTGAGTTTACAGAAATACTCCTCTGGGGGATTTTAAACTCTTATTAGCACGGACAACCCCAGCGCTGCATTACATCTCTAACATCCCGACTTTGTATTTGTAAACTCCATATGTGGTTCCCACAGTTTGTAACATTCATTGTAAGCGCTCTGACACCCTACGCTGGGAGGAGTAGCGCTATAAAAGAAATAAAAGAAGGAGGAAATGCCATATAAGTGGTTATTTCTTCAGTAACCGCTGTATCCGTCTGTGTCGGAGCCGCCCCGAGGGCCGCAGGGGCAGAACCCGCCGGGCTGCCTCCTTGGTTTAGTGACGTCACTGGCGGGGCCTGAGGAATGCGCCGCGAAGCCTCTGCTCCAGGCGCTATTCATCGAGCGCCTCTGCGGTGTGTGCAGCAGGTCGATGGATGGATCAACAAACCGCGCCTCGGGCTCCCGGGGCGGCCGGGCCAGGGACCGAGAACCGATAACAAACCGATGAATAACAGGGGGAGAGGGGGTGAGACAGAGGGGTGGGAGGAGAGACCTGGGGCAGTACAGGGGGCAGAGAGAGGGGAGGGGCAGTAAGGGCAGGTATAGAGGAGGTGGCCTGAAGACAGTTGCAGTACAGGGGCAGCGGAAGGGGCAGTTATAATGGAAGGAGCCTGGAGAAACGGGCAGTACAGTGGCAGAGGGAGGGGCAGTTATAAAGGAAGGAGCCTGGAGAAAGGGGCAGCACAGGGGCAGAGGGAGGGGCAGCGGAAGGGGCAGTTATAATGGAAGGAGCCTGGAGAAAGGGGCAGTACAGGGGCAGAGGGAGCGGCAGTTATAAAGGAGGGAGCCTGGAGAAAGGGGCAATACAGGGGCAGAAGAAGGGGCAGTTATAAAGGAGGGAGCCTGGAGATGGGCACTACAGGGGCAGAGGGAGGGGCAGTTATAAAGGAAGGAGCCTGGAGAAAGGGGCAGTACAGGGGCAGAGGAAGGGGCAGTTATAAAGGAGGGAGCCTGGAGAAAGGGGCAATACAGGGGCAGGGGAAGGGGCAGTTATAAAGGAGGGAGCCTGGAGAAAGGGGCAGTACAGGGGCAGAGGAAGGGGCAGTTATAAAGGAAGGAGCCTGGAGAAAAGGGCAGTACAGGGGTAGAGGGAGGGGCAGTAGAGGGGCAGAGGAAGGGACAATTATAAAGGAGGGAGCCTGGAGAAAGGGGCAGTACGGGGCAGAGGAAGGGGCAGTTATAAAGGAGGGAGCCTGGAGAAAGGGGCAGTACAGGGGCAGAGAGAGGGGCAGAGGAAGGGGCAGTTATAGAGGAGGGATCCTGGAGAGAGGGGCAGTACAGGGGCAGAGGGAGGGGCAGTACAGGGGCAGAGGAAGGGGCAGTTATAGAGTAGGTAACCTGGAGAGAAGGGCAGTACAGGAGAGAGGGCGGGGCAGTACAGGGGCAGAGGGAGGGGCAGTTATAAAGCAGTGAGTCTGGAGAGAGGGGCAGTACAGGGGCAGAGGAAAGGGCAGTTATAGAGGAGGGAGCCTGGAGAGAGGTGCAGTGCAGGGGCAGCGGAAGGGGCAGTTATAAAGGAGAGAGCCTGGAGACGGGCAGTACAGGGGCAGTTATAAAGGAGTGAGTCTGGAGACAGGGGCAGTACAGGGGCAGCGGAAGGGGCAGTTATAGAGGAGGGAGCCTGGAGAGAGGTGCAGTACAGGGGCAGCGGAAGGGGCAGTTATAAAGGAGAGAGCCTGGAGATGGGCAGTACAGGGGCAGTTATAAAGGAGTGAGTCTGTGGAGACAGGGGCAGAGGAAGGGGCAGTTATAAAGGAGGGAGCCTGGAGAGAGGGGCAGTACAGGGGCAGAGGAAGGGGCAGTTATAGAGGAGGGAGCCTGGAAAGAGGGGCAGAGGGAGGGGCACTTATAAAGGAAGGAGCCTGGAGAAAGGGGCAGTACAGGGGCAGAGGGAGGGGCAGTACAGGGGCAGAGGAAGGGGCAGTTATAAAGGAGGGAGCCTGGAGAAAGGGGCAATACAGGGGCAGAGGAAGGGGCAGTTATAAAGGAGTGAGTCTGGAGACAGGGACAGTACAGGGGCAGAAGAGGGGGCAGTTACAGAGGAGAGTAGGGAGCTTGGAGACAGGGGCAGAGGAAGGGGCATTTATAGAGGAGGGAGTCTGGAGAGAGGGGCAGTACAGGGGCAGTTATAGAGGAGGGAGTCTGGGGAGAGGGGCTGTACGGGGCAGAGGAAGGGGCAGTTATAGAGGAGGTAACCTGGAGAGAGGGGCAATACAGGAGAGAGGGCGGGGCAGTACAGAGGCAGAGGAAGGGGCAGTTATAGTGCAGGAATCCTGGAGAGAGGGGTAGTACAGAGGGAGGAGCAGTTATAAAGGAGTGAGTCTGGAGAGAGGGGCAGCGGGAGGGGCAGTTATAAAGGAGAGAGCCTGGAGACGGGCAGTACAGGGGCAGTTATAAAGGAGTGAGTCTGGAGACAGGGGCAGTACAGGGGCAGAGGAAGGGGCAGTTATAGAGGAGGGAGTCTGGAGAGAGGGGCAGTACAGGGGCAGCGGAAGGGGCAGTTATAGAGGAGGGAGCCTGGAGAGAGGGGCAGTACAGGGGCAGCGGAAGGGGCAGTTATAAAGGAGAGAGCCTGGAGATGGGCAGTACAGGGGCAGCGGAAGGGGCAGTTATAAAGGAGGGAGCCTGGAGATGGGCAGTACAGGGGCAGAGGAAGGGGCAGTTATAAAGGAGGGAGCCTGGAGAGAGGGGCAGTACAGGGGCAGAGGAAGGGGCAGTTATAAAGGAGTGAGTCTGGAGACAGGGGCAGTACAGGGGCAGAAGAGGGGGCAGTTATAGAGGAGAGTAGGAGCTTGGAGACAGGGGCAGAGGAAGGGGCAGTTATAGAGGAGGGAGTCTGGAGAGAGGGGCTGTACGGGGCAGAGGAAGGGGCAGTTATAGAGGAGGGAGCCTGGAGAGAGGTGCAGTACAGGGGCAGTTATAAAGGAGAGAGCCTGGAGACGGGCAGTACAGGGGCAGTTATAAAGGAGTGAGTCTGGAGACAGGGGCAGGGGCAGTACAAGTGCATCCTGGAACGTGTGGGGTAGACAGCGAGACATACCGAATACGTTTAAGGCAGAGAAAGGAGGCACCATACGAGCCCCCGAGATCCCTCTCCTTAGAGTGAAGGATTTGGTGGGACGTTGGCTACAGCTTGAGACGGCGACCAAGGAAGAAATAGTTGAGAAAATATGTGTGGAACAATTCTTAAGCCCGCTCCATTCACCCATTCAACCATGGATAAGACTACACCAGAGCCTCACTTCGGAGTCCGCGCTGGAAAGAGCGACGCTTACAGTCGGGGTCCGGAATTGAGAAAAGGAAGGGAAGATGTTTCTCTGAAACCAAAGAACATCCCCCCACAAATCGATCTACAAAGACGCAACCTCCCCTTAGAAAACCGGACTTTGTACCAGTAGAAATCCCTCCTAGTGCCCGAGCTGGTCCCTCAGAACCTCAGTGTTACAACCTTGGAGGATGGGGGCCCATAGCTAGGGTGTCCCCCCAAAAGGAGGAACCTATGGACATTGGTCTGTCAAAAAAATCATACTATTAAACTGGAGATAAGAAACCAAGTTATGGCTGTACTATGAAAGTTAATGGTACCCCGGTCTTTGCTCTCCTGGATACGGGGTGTAGACAATGTGTCAAGCGGCCACAAGGGGTACCACCATCAGTCTCAGCCCCAGGGAGACATTATCATTCAGTGTGTTCATGGGAGCAAAAGGAAATACCCCACCACAACCACCAGTCTGAACATGAAGAGAACGACGTGATTCCTCTTTGAGTTGGGTTGATGCCCCGCCTTCCTGAGACCCTCATACTAGGATCGGACCACCCTGACCTGGATGATTCAGTACAGAAAGCTGAGGAGGAAGATAGAGAATGGTTAAACACTGCACCTTTTTCCCAAGAAGATACTCCGGAGAACTCAAGCCCAAAGATCAAGAGTAGAAGCAGCAGAAGAGAAGAAAAACATAGAATTTCTAAGTGATTTTCAGTGTATGGAGAAAACTATGTTTGGGAGACTGACAGAAAGTTCAGAGCGGCACAAAAAGAAGAAGCACAATTCCAGGAAGCGTGGGCCCAGGCCAAAGTAGAAGAAGACCCTAAGGGGTATGTCCATATCTCTTTATTCAGGGCGGGTTGCTGTATAGGAAAGGAGGGTCTCTTCAGCCAAAGCAACTATTGATTCCCTCACCTGTCAGAGAGAAGGCACTTTAGCTGGCTCATAGTCACTTACTTGGAGGACATTTTGGCATAGAAAAGACGGGGAAAACCATAATGGAGAAATTCTATTGGCCTGGTACCCATAGTCAATACAAAAATATTGTAGAGAATAACCTGTGTGCCAACTTCACAATCGTACCACTCCACAAAAGGCTCCCTTATATCCTTTACCTATGATAAAGGAACCTTTCTCACGATAGGGATGGAATTGTAGGTCCACTAGCCCCTTCACTTAATGGGTATAAATATGTCCATGTAATACTTAACTACGCCACTTGTTATCCTGGCGCTTTTCCTTTATGGCACCCCATTATACAGGGGTGGCCAGGGCAATGACAGAACTCTTTTCAACAGTAGGATTTTTCTGGGAAATCATCACAGATCAGGGTACCCCTTTTACCTCCTGGCTAATGAAACAGATAAGTCAACATTTAGGAGTAGAACAAATCAATACCTCAGCATACCACCCACAAACGTATGGTTTGATGGAAAGGTATAACACCACACTCAAGATCACTCTATAAAAAAAACCCTAGACACGGAAGCCAGGAATTGGGAACAAATGTTACCCCTTGCCCTTTTTTCAATAATATATCATGAGCAATGCAGTATGGGTTTTTCTCAATTTCAACTCCTTTTTGGATGCAAGCCTCGAACATTTTTAGGCATGGCTCAGGAGGTTTGGGAGAAAGGGACGATACCACACCCCTACTGGAGCATGTAGTGGGCTTAAAAACCTGTCTAAGCCAGTTATAAGTAATAGCAACTGTAAATTTGAAGGAAACCCACGAAAAGCAGAAAACCTTGTACGATAAAGGGACGAAATTAAGAGAGTTTGTGGTAGGGGATCAAGTCTTATTAATGTTACCTACGTCAGAAAACAAATTGCTTGAGAGATGGCAAGGGTTCCTTCACCATTCTGGAGAAGGTAGCCCTGATTACCTACAGAGTAGAAATAAATAGTTAAAAAAAGGAATCCTAGTTTTATCATGTCAACTTGTTTAAAAAATGGGAAGCCACTTCCTGTGTTGTCTAATGCGGTACTAGCCAATCCCCCTCTTTTCAGAGAATGCTTCAACCCAGATCTAGACCTAAGACAGCAAAATGAGTTGGAGGAAGCCCTACAACCTTTTAGGAAAACATTTTCTATGGCTCCCGGGAGAACCCATCTCATAGAACACGCAATCCTGACTAACCCAGGGGAAAGAGTTAGACTAAAACCCATGTAGAATTCCCGAAGCACGTAGAACAAGAAATCCCAAATATGTTGCAAATGGGGGTAATAGAACCCTCCAGGAGTGAATGGAATTATCCTATCGTATTGTACCAAAACCTGACGGTTCCATCCGTTGTTTGTACTGATTTTAGGGAAATGAACAAAATATTGAAATTTGTTACATATCTCATCCCGTGCATAGATGAAATGATAGAAAAAATGGGGAAAACTCAATATATTAGCACCCTGGATATATGTAAAGGGTATTGGCAGGTACCCCTCAGACACCAAGACAAAGAAAAAAACGCCTTCTCTGCCCCAGGGGGCCTATATCACTTCACGGTCCTTCCCATTGGCCTTCTTGGGGCTCCTACCACCCTCCAACGCCTCATCAATATTATTTTAAAACCTCACAAGAGATACTCAGATGCACATATCGATGACGTGATATATAGTCCTTCCTGGGAAAAAGATTTACTCCAGTTAAAAGCAGTCTTGACATCTCTGGATGCCTCCGGAATAAAAGTAAACCCAAAAAAAAGTCTGCTGGTGGCCCAAACGGTTAAGTACCTGGGCTATGTATTAGAAAAAGGAATTATCTACCCGCAAAAAGAGAAAATAGAGGCTGTAATGCAAATACCATTCCCTACGAAACGTAAAGAGCATTCTTGGGACTGGTTGGATACTATAGAAGATTCATTCCAAATGTCTCCCATTTCACAGCCCCTTAACTGATTTGTTAAAGAAAGGCAAAGAGAAAGGTCTAATGCTGAAAGAGCCGGAACCGTGCTGGATGCTTTCAAACCTTACCACACAGCCTTACATCAGCACCTGCCCTCCGCGGTCCAGACTTTACACATCCCTTATACTCCAGACAGATGCTCCGGGAGTAGCTATAGGAGCTGTTCCCTCCCAGAAAGACCAGCAAGGGGAAGAAAATCCCATATGATGCATGAGTCGGAAACTACTTCCCCGAGAGGTGGGGTACTCAACCATAGAAAAAGAAGCTCTTGCTATCAAGGGGGCCACAGAAGCATTGAGAAGTTACCTGGAAGGAAGGGAGTTCGTGTTACAAACGGATCATCCCCCTCTAGAATGGATGGTTAGAAACAAAGGCACTAATCCGAGAATACAGAGATAGTTCTTGGCTTTACATGCATTGCGTTCTACTACGCTCTATAGAAAAGGACAAGTCCAAGGCAATGCTGACTATCCCGGTACTCCATGTTCTCTTTTCTTCCAAGGAACTTACGTGGAGGGATCCATGGTGCCTTATCTGCAGAAAAAAACAAAAGAACAATCTGTTATTTTTCAGCACGAGGACAGCTCTGAGGAAGACCTGCCTCTCTTTGACATACATAATATTTATTATAGTGCTACTCGTAGTTCACTCGCACTGACTTCTGTGATCTGCATGGTACACATTCTTTGCAGCAGGCACATTAACCCCCTGTGCAATTTTATGATAAGTCAAAACTGCCTCTAGATGCAATTGTGCTCTCTTGCCAATAGAAACATTAATCACCAGAGTTATCTTGAGATTTTTATTGTTCCCTGAAAACTGCTGGACACACAAGAGAGTTCACATGTTTTTAAATCAATAGTTATTTTTAAACACAGTGCCCCTCTCCCCATCAAAGTCAGAGCTCGGTGCAGCTGCACCGGTCATACCGCCCTGAAGGCAGCCCTGGTTAAAAAGGGGGTAAAGCTGTTTGGTACATTAGTTGTGAATTGAATGGAGCTGACCTGAAGAAATGAGAGACGGTGACCGGTCTGGTTGAAAGGATGCCATCGGCTTAAGGTATGCACCAGGCGCTCTGATGTTGCCAAGTCTCTGTACAAGCTCAGGGTGGTGAACTGTATCAAAGGCAGGGGCGGGTCGAGGCATCGCTGTGCTGGTGCTCTATTGTTAATCCACTGTACTTCTAAAATCATCCCATGCGGAAATCACCGCTGCTCCTGTGCCGCGGCCCTGCCAGGATCTGCTCTGGTAATCTGAAAGCAGTTTGTTTTCCTTCATGAAATCAGATGTATGTTTTGAGACAGATTTTTCAATCATTCCATATTTGTAACTAAAACAGTCTGCTTTTGGCCCGAGGTTAGCAGGATCTCTGGGCTCAAGGTCTGTTTGGTTTTGGGAGGATTTTATATAAGACATTTAGGGGGTCATTACAACCCTGGCGGACGGTGTTAAAGGTGCGGTAATACCGCAAACAGGCCGGCGGACAAAAAAAGGGAATCATGACCGTGGCGGAAACCGCCAACAAAGACAGCCACTTTAACACACCGCCCGCCACGGCGGTACAGACAAGCAGCGCGGCGGTCACCGCCAACAGACAGGCGGAAGACAATGTACCGCCCACACTATTACAACCCGCCAATCCGCCACCTTTTCCGGGGCGGATTCACCGTGGATAAAAACACGGCGGAAACAGTTTCTGCAATGGGAAAACGCTCACCTTAACACACTCCACGAGGAAGGAGGACTCCACGGGAGCCGGAATTACAAATCCTACCGGCCCTTGTATTCCTACTCATCTACGAAGAACAACAGCGGCGCGGCCGAAGACAACGGTGAGTACTGCACCTACGACATAGGGAAGGCAAAAGTTAGGGGGGGACACACGCAACACCTCCACCCCCACCCTCGCATATTACAACACACACACCAATGCATTTACAAACAGCACTGTAACAACCCACAACCCCCCCGGAAGAATACAAGGACAAAACGAAATCAGTGCAAACATTGTAATGTATCAAAATACATGCGTCAAATATATACAGATATATATAAACTCATACAAAGGTATATACATTACGAGAAGCAGTGCAGATATGCACATCTCAATGTCCGTGCACCACAAGTCCAAAAATGCATGGGCGAAGCCCACACAAGATACCTGTTCACAAACGGAGAGAACACTGCAGGGGCATCAGAGAGAAAAACAACAGGCACCTCAGGGGGAAGGGAAGGGGGGGCACCTCAGCCGGATTACAGCACCACGCCAGATCCACGACGGGGCTCCATGCCCATTGATGTATCCTGGGGAGTGCAAAGCCACAGTCTCACAAGTCTTTACAGTGGGTGGGTTACCCACTGACCAATCCTGGGCAGTGCAAAGCCACAGTCTCATAAGTAGATAACAGCCTCCACTGGTTCTGGAGAGGGATTGGTGCCCAGAGTGCTTCATCCTGTGAAGGACAGACGGAGTGGATGGATCTCTCCACTGGTTCTGGAGGGGGAATGGTGCCCAGACTGGATTAGTCTCCCCGTGACAGTTCCTGTCCCGTCACTGTCCCAGCTGCTCATGGTATAACAATGCTTGATGTGGCGGCCTTTTTCTTCTTCAGAGGTGCATGCCCTGTTCAGCGGTGCTTTACCATGGCGGTCTCAGGACTGTTCAGCGGTGCTTGCCCTGTTCAGCGGTGCTTTGCCGTGGTGGTCTCAGGACTGTTCAGCGGTGCTTTGCCCTGTTCAGCGGTGCTTTGCCATGGCGGTCTTTGCCCTGTTCAGCGGTGCTTTGCCATGGCGGTCTTTGCCCTGTTCAGCGGTGCGTTGCCATGTTGGTCTTTGGCCTGTTCAGCGGTGCTTTGCCCTGTTCAGCGGTCTTCACCATGGCAGTCTTTGCCCTGTTCAGCGGTGCGTTGCCATGGCGGTGCTTTGCCCTGTTCAGCGGTGCTTTGGCATGGCGGTCTCAGGACTGTTCAGCGGTGCTTTGCCCTGTTCAGCGGTGCTTTGCCATGGAGGTTCCTGGACTGTTCAGCGGTGCTTTGCCATGGCGGTGTCTGACCTGTACATTGGTGTGTGGCATGACGGTCCCTCATTGCCCAGCGAGGCTGTGGCTGCCGGGGCCCTCCTGGGCACTGACTCCAGCGGTGGTCTCCTGACCAGTGACAATAGTTGTGCCCTCCTGGGCAATGACTCTGGCGGTGGTCTCCTGACCAGTGACGATACTTGTGCCCTCCTGGGCACTGACTCCGGTGGTGGTCTCCTGACCAGTGACAATACTTGTGCCCTCCTGGGCACTGACTCCAGCGGTGGTCTCCTGACCAGTGATGATAGTTGTGCCCTCCTGGTCAATGATGCTGGCGGTGGTCTCCTGACCAGTGACGATACTTCTGCCCTCCTGGGCACTGACTCCGGCGGTGGTCTCCTGACCAGTGACGATAGTTGTGCCCTCCTGGGCAATGTCTCTGGCGGTGGTCTCCTGACCAGTGACGATACTTGTGCCCTCCTGGGCAATGACTCTGACGGTGGTCTCCTGACCAGTGACGATACTTGTGCCCTCCTGGGCACTGACTCCGGCGGTGGTGTTCTGACCAGTGACGACAGTGCTGGTGGTGGTGTCCCGGCCGCCAGGAAGGATGCGGCCCTTCTCCGCTGTGATGCTCACACCAGGCTGTGCAGACTTCTTTGGGCCCTTCCCCACCTTTGGAGGAGTCACAGCTGACTCTGCAATCCCCCTGGGACCCCTGTGAGTTGTTTTGCCTCCAGGAGTATTCAGCCGGTCCCGTCGGCCACTTTCCAACTTCAGAGCCTTTACAGGGGGTGGACTGGCAGTGCCTTGGCTCTGTGTCACACTGCCTGCCCTGGTGGCCGGTGCACTCCACACACCTGTAACACGCACCACTGGTACTGGAGGCTTTTTGGCTGAGCCGCTACAACAGGACTGATGAATTGGAGGGGTGGAGGTGGGGGCAAAAAGGTCAACTTTGCAGAGAGACAGTTTCTGACGAACACTGGGTTGGGTAGCTGGAGGGGGTCTGGGAGTGGAGGAAGAGGAGGTGGTTGTAGGAGGTGTCACTTTAGTTGTTTTGGGTGCAGGTGCAGGTACTGGAGGCTGTCGTGAGGTGGATGGATGTTGGGTGTGTGGGTGCCCGCGTTTGTGTACTTTGGGAGGGGGCGTCACAGACACACTGGGAGAGGACACAGGGGACGTGTAAATGGGAGTGGAGGTGGTGAGTGCAGGTGAGCGGGGTGTGGTGCTGGGTGTTCTGGTGCGAGTCCTGGTGCCTGTAGATGTAGTGCATGCAGGTGAGAGTGTAGACGAGACTGGGAGGGAGGAGGCAGACGACGAGGAGGGGGACACAGTGGAGGCAGTGGATGTTGCTGTGTCTGCATGTGGGTGATGCTTGTGTGTGTGCCTGTGGGTTGCGTGGTGCCTATGTTTGCCTGAGCTACTTTTGGGTGTTGAGGTGTATGCATGCTTGTCTGATGGTGTGCTTGGGACAGGCTGGGGTACAGGGGATTGGGTCTGGGTGGAGGGAGTTGGAAGGGGGAGGCTAGAGACAGGGACAATGGCTGCTATCAGTGCTGAGGCCAGAGATTGCAGGGTTCGATGATGGGCAGCCTGACCAGAATGAATGCCCTCCAGGAATGCATTAGTGTGTTGCAACTGCCTTTCTACACCCTGGATGGCATTCACAATGGTAGAGTGTGAGTGACCTGAGGAGGTCAATGGCCTCGTCACTGAGGGCAGCAGGGGTGATTGGGGCAGGGCCTGAGGTGCATGGGGTGAAGGTGATGCCCACCCTCCTGGGTGAGCAGGCACGGGGCGAATGCTGAGGGGCTGCTGGGAGGGCGGTGCTGGTAGGGGAGGTGGCGGCTGTACCTGTACAAGTGGGGGGCACAGATGGTGCCACCACCACAAGGGAGCTCCCATCGGAGGACGAGTCCGTGTCGCTGGTTGCTGATCCGGTGACTGACGTGTAGCTCCCCTCGCCCTCCGTCCCACTGGTGCATTTTGAGTCTGTGGTGTGGCCCTCCATGGCTATGTGGGATGCAGCTCCCTCGTGCCCTGGTGCCACTGTACCTCCGCCTGATGATGCTGATGCACAAAAGAACAGGGAGAGCAAAAAAAGGGGGAGGGGACGACAGAAGAAAGACAGGTTGAGTCCATGGCTTACCGCTACCGTTGGCGGACAATACAGACACAGCAGCCCCCTGCACTACGCCGTGCTCTTGGCCTCTACAGAAGCAAATCCAGGGATCTGGCCTACATGCCTATGGTGGACATCTGCACACATGGATGCCACAGGGGCATCTATACCTGTACTTGGCCCACTACTGAGGTGGCGTGGAGTGCCACATGCCCTGCATTACGGAGGGGCCTAGCCTACGTATTTCTGCCTGGCCTAGGTACACCCACAGCCCTCCTCCCTCAGCCAGCCCCTCAACTGCGCGCCAAGTACCCAGAATGAGGTTGTACTCACCCCCTTGTGTCTGCTGTGATGCCCTCAAGCGCCCATCCAGGGTAGGCCACCGCCAGGATCCGGAACATCAGGGGGGTCATGGTGCGACGGGCACCCCTCCCACGTTGGGAGGCCATCCCCAGCTGAGCCTCAGCCGTCTTCTTGCTCCAGCGGCGAATGTCCTCCCATCTTTTCCAGCAGTGGGTGCCCCGTCTCTGTTGGACCCCCAGGGTCCGTACGTCCTTGGCGATGGCACGCCAAATGTCCTTCTTCTGGTGGGCGCTGACCTACATGACATGCACAAGGGAAGAAGAGATGTCATTACCAACTGCATCGTCGATGTGAGTGTCCCCCCTCCCTACCCTAGCCATGTGGCCCATTCATTCCCATGCATTGTTGTTCTATGAACTCTGCCCCCTTCCCTCTTCTAACCAGCCCTCTCCACCCAGGCCTAGCCCATACAACGTGCTCCCTGTGTACTAACCTGTTGGTCTGGAGGACCGTAGAGTAGCGTGTACTGGGGGAGGACCCTGTCTACTAGCTTCTCCAACTCCTGTGCAGTGAAGGCAGGGGCCCTTTCCCCAGACGCAGCAGCCATCGTCGATTCCAGACCGAGGTCACAGCAGCACTAGCAGTGTAGGTCCTCTCCTGTCGAAGGTCAGGTATCTAGTGATTGAAGAGATAGAAAATGGTGGTGACGTCCGCGGCGGTGCGCATCATCACCGTCAGCGCACCTGTTCATTGGCTCCTTGGACCCATAGTGTCCAAAGTTAACCAATGCAGCATTGCGCCGCGCTCTACGACCGCCTACCGCGACGGTGTCCAACGCCAGCGCAGTTACCCCACAATCCCATTGTCCCAGTTTAGAGGTCAGACAGCCGCCATTTCAGGGGCCCACATGGCTTCATTTACTTCTGCGTCACACATAGCTAGGCCTACACTCAACACACATACAGGAAGGGTTTTGTGTTTGGTGTCGTGTTCTGTGTATCTGTGGGTACATACCTGGAAATAAGTTGACTCTGTGGTCGCTGTTGTCCTTCCTAGGCACCGTCAGCTGGGACAATTGAGAAGATGGCGGAATCCTCCGGTGTACCGACCGCTGGTGGACCTGTTGACAATGGAGGAGCGACATTTAATCGTCACCTACAGGTTTGACCGTGCCACTATCCAGGAACTATGTACCAAGTTGGAGCCAGACCTGATGTCACCAATCCACCATCCCACTGGAAGCCCCCCTCAAGTGCAGGTGCTGTCAGTGCTCCATTTCCTTTCCTTTTCAGACAACAGTGGCCATGGCATCAGGGATGTCCCAGCCTATGTTTTCCAACGTGCTGTCCAGAGTGTTGGCTGCCCTGCTGAAACATTTAAGGAGATACATCATTTTCCCTGAGGTGGAAGATTTGGCTACAGTTAAAGGTGACTTCTATGCCCTTGGACATATCCCCAACATCATAGGTGCTATTGATGGGACCCATGTAGCTCTGCCCCCCCCCCCCACAGGAGTGAACAGGTGTACAGGAACCGGAAGAGTTATCATTCTATAAATGTACAGATGGTATGTTTGGCAGACCAGTACATCTCTCAGGTAAATGCTATGTTTCCTGGCTCAGTGCATGACGCCTACATCCTGCGGAATAGCAGCATCCCTGATATGATGGGTCAACTCCAGAGGCACCATGTGTGGCTATTAGGAGACTCTGGTTACCCCAACCTGTCCTGGCTATTGACCCCAGTGAGGAATCCCAGGACCAGGGCAGAGGAACGCTACAATGAGGCCCATGGGCGGACTAGGAGGGTGATCGAACGGACCTTCGGCCTCCTGAAGGCCAGGTTCAGGTGCCTCCATATGACAGGTGGTTCCCTATTCTACTCACCGAAGAAAGTGTGCCAGATCATCATCGCCTGCTCGATTCTTCACAATCTAGCTTTGCGACGCCAGGTGCCTTTTCTGCAGGAGGATGGTCCAGATGACGGTGTTGTGGCAGCTGTGGAGCCTGTGGACAGTGATGAGGAGGAAGCTGAGGAAGAAGAAATCGACAACAGGGAGTCAGTCATACAGCAATATTTCCAGTGACACACAGGTGAGAACATTTTTCCCATTACATTCACTGTCACACGTCTTCCTCTATCCTGTGTGTAATAGCATTATTTGGTAACTGAGTTGTACCTTTCCATTACGGTTTCACAGGTGTGGTTACCAACGTGTGTCATCTGCTTGCATCCTTCAAGGACTTGTGATGTGTGACATAGGTATGTTGCCTTTACAACTAGAAACACATTTTGACACTGTGAGAAAGTAGCCTCTTTCTAGCCTTGTTACCCCCACTTTTGGCCTGTTTGTGAGTGTATGCCAGGGTGTTTTCACTGTCTCACTGGGATCCTGCTAGCCAGGGCCCACTGCTCATAGTGAAAACCCTATGTTTTCAGTATGTTTGTTATGTGTCACTGGGACCCTGCTAGTCAGGACCCCAGTGCTCATAAGTTTGTAGCCTATATGTGTGTGTTCCCTGTGTAGTGCCTAACTGTCTCACTGAGGCTCTGCTAACCAGAACCTCAGTGGTTATGCTCTCTCAGCTGTGGCAGCTGTGGAGCCTGTGGACAGTGATGAGGAGGAAGCTGAGGAAGAAGAAATCGACAACAGGGAGTCAGTCATACAGCAATATTTCCAGTGACACACAGGTGAGAACATTTTTCCCATTACATTCACTGTCACACGTCTTCCTCTATCCTGTGTGTAATAGCATTATTTGGTAACTGAGTTGTACCTTTCCATTACGGTTTCACAGGTGTGGTTACCAACGTGTGTCATCTGCTTGCATCCTTCAAGGACTTGTGATGTGTGACATAGGTATGTTGCCTTTACAACTAGAAACACATTTTGACACTGTGAGAAAGTAGCCTCTTTCTAGCCTTGTTACCCCCACTTTTGGCCTGTTTGTGAGTGTATGCCAGGGTGTTTTCACTGTCTCACTGGGATCCTGCTAGCCAGGGCCCAGTGCTCATAGTGAAAACCCTATGTTTTCAGTATGTTTGTTATGTGTCACTGGGACCCTGCTAGTCAGGACCCCAGTGCTCATAAGTTTGTAGCCTATATGTGTGTGTTCCCTGTGTAGTGCCTAACTGTCTCACTGAGGCTCTGCTAACCAGAACCTCAGTGGTTATGCTCTCTCATTTATTTCAAATTGTCACTAACAGGCTAGTGACCAATTTTACCAATTTACATTGGCTTACTGGAACACCCTTATAATTCCCTAGTATATGGTACTGAGGTACCCAGGGTATTGGGGTTCCAGGAGATCCCTATGGGCTGCAGCATTTCTTTTGCCACCCATAGGGAGCTTTGACAAATCTTACACAGGCCTGCCACTGCAGCCTGAGTGAAATAACATCCACGTTATTTCACAGCCATTTTACACTGCACTTAAGTAACTTATAAGTCACCTATATGTCTAACCTTTACCTGGTAAAGGTTAGGTGCAAAGTTACTTAGTGTGAGGGCACCCTGGCACTAGCCAAGGTGCCCCCACATTGTTCAGAGCCAATTCCCTGAACTTTGTGAGTGCGGGGACACCATTACACGCGTGCACTACATATAGGTCACTACCTATATGTAGCTTCACAATGGTAACTCCGAATATGGCCATGTAACATGTCTATGATCATGGAATTGCCCCCTCTATGCCATCCTGGCATAGTTGCCACAATCCCATGATCCCAGTGGTCTGTAGCACAGACCCTGGTACTGCCAAACTGCCCTTCCTGGGGTTTCACTGCAGCTGCTGCTGCTGCCAACCCCTCAGACAGGCATCTGCCCTCCTGGGGTCCAGCCAGGCCTGGCCCAGGATGGCAGAACAAAGAACTTCCTCTGAGAGAGGGTGTGACACCCTCTCCCTTTGGAAAATGGTGTGAAGGCAGGGGAGGAGTAGCCTCCCCCAGCCTCTGGAAATGCTTTGTTGGGCACAGATGTGCCCAATTCTGCATAAGCCAGTCTACACCGGTTCAGGGGACCCCTTAGCCCTGCTCTGGCGTGAAACTGGACAAAGGAAAGGGGAGTGACCACTCCCCTGACCTGCACCTCCCCTGGGAGGTGTCCAGAGCTCCTCCAGTGTGCTCCAGACCTCTGCCATCTTGGAAACAGAGGTGCTGCTGGCACACTGGACTGCTCTGAGTGGCCAGTGCCACCAGGTGACGTCAGAGACTCCTTGTGATAGGCTCCTTCAGGTGTTGCTAGCCTATCCTCTCTCCTAGGTAGCCAAACCCTCTTTTCTGGCTATTTAGGGTCTCTGTCTCTGGGGAAACTTTAGATAACGAATGCAAGAGCTCAGCCGAGTTCCTCTGCATCTCTCTCTTCACCTTCTGATAAGGAATCGACTGCTGACCGCGCTGGAAGCCTGCAAAACTGCAACAAAGTAGCTAAGACGACTACTGCAACTCTGTAACGCTGATCCTGCCGCCTTCTCGACTGTTTTCCTGCTTGTGCATGCTGTGGGGGTAGTCTGCCTCCTCTCTGCACCAGAAGCTCCGAAGAAATCTCCCGTGGGTCGACGGAATCTTCCCCCTGCAACCGCAGGCACCAAAAAGCTGCATTACCGGTCCCTTGGGTCTCCTCTCAGCACGACGAGCGAGGTCCCTCGAATCCAGCGACTCTGTCCAAGTGACCCCCACAGTCCAGTGACTCTTCAGTCCAAGTTTGGTGGAGGTAAGTCCTTGCCTCACCTCGCTGGGCTGCCTTGCTGGGAACCGCGACTTTTGCGGCTACTCCGGCCTCTGTGCACTTCCGGCGGAAATTCTTTGTGCACAGCCAAGCCTGGGTCCAGGGCACTCTAACCTGCATTGCACGACCTCCTAAGTTGTTCTCCGGCGACGTGGGACTTCTTTGTGTGACTTCGGGTGAGCACCGTTTCACGCATCCTTGTAGTGCCTGTTTCTGGCACTTCTCCAGGAGCTACCTGCTTCAGAGAGGGCTCCTTGTCTTGCTCGACGTCCCCTCTCTCTGCTGGTCCAATTTGCGACCTCCTGGTCCTTCCTGGGCCTCAGCAGCGTCCAAAAACGCTAACCGCACAATTTGCAGCTAGCAAGGCTTGTTGCCGTTCTTTCGGCGGGAAAACACTTCTGCACGACTCTCCACGGCAAGAGGGATCCGTCCACCAAAGGGGAAGTCTCTAGCCCTTTTCGTTCCTGCAGAAACCTCAGCTTCTTCTGTCCAGTAGAAGCTTCTTTGCACCCGCAGCTGGCATTTCCTGGGCATCTGCCCATCTCCGACTTACTTGTGACTTTTGGACTTGGTCCCCTTGTTCCACAGGTACCCTAGATTGTAAATGCACAGTTGTTGCATTGTTGGTTTGTGTCTTTCCTGCATTATTCCTCTAACACGACTTCTTTGTCCTTAGGAGAACTTTAGGGATAACTGGGCCTGGTGCAAGGTGCAAGTACCCCTTGGTACTCACTACAAGCCAGTCCAGCCTCCTACAGACACTGTCATTGATAATACATTTGACCAAATCACAGACTGACTCCAGATTGTTTTATGGTTCAAGGGTGTTTATTTAAGTGCTAAAAAATGTAGGGGGGTTGTAATATGGTGATGGGTGACGGTGGAGGAATGTCCATGGCAGAGTCCAGTCTATTGGTCACACAGGTGCACGGCACAAATGGGCAAAGGAAGTGGAGCTGGGGCACTCAAAGTATGGACAGGGTAACAAAGTGGGACAGTGGGAGGACAATCAGGGTGGTCTCATTTCCTGGCGGGGGTCTTGCCATCTTGCTCTGTCCTGTTCCTGGATCTCAGGGACCGCTTGCATGGTGATTCTCCGTCTGCAGGGGGTGGGGTGCTGGTGTGGTGGTCCTGTGGCGGGGCGTCCTGTCCACTAGCGCCGGCGGAAGTGGTGGGCAGTTCATTGTCCAGGCTAGTGTCAGGGGACCCTTGGAGTGCCACGGTGTCCCTCATGGTGTGCTGTATGTCCTTCAGGACCCCTACGATGGTGCCCAGGGCGGAGCTGATGGTCCTGAGCTCCTCCCTGAACCCCAAATACTGGTCCTCCTGCAGGCGCTGGGTCTCCTGAAACTTGTCCAGGACCGTCGCCATCGTCTCCTGGGAGTGGTGGTATGCTCCCATGATGGAGGAGAAGGCCTCGTGGAGAGTGGGTTCCCTTGGCCTGTCCGCCCCCTGTCGCACAGCAGCCCTCCCAGTACCCCTGTGTTCCTGTGCCTCAGTCCCCTGGACCGTGTGCCCACTACCACTGCCCCCAGGTCCCTGTTGTTGTTGGGGTGGTGGGTTATCCTGGGTTCCCTGTAGTGGTGGACACACCGCTGATTGACCTGTCCTGGGTACGGAGGTATGGGCCCGCTGGGTGGGTGCTGTGCTGGTGTTACCAGAGGGTGGAAGGTCAGTGTTGGGCTGTGCCTGTGCAAGGGGAACCAACTGTCCCGAGGCCCACAATGGTCCAGGCTGGTCATCAGGATCCAGTAGGGCAGAGCTGCTATCGTCACTGTGGGCCTCTTCTGTGGGTGGAGTGGAGTTGTCTGGACCCTCCGTTGTGGTGACGGTCCTTCGTGATCCTGCAGGGGCATTAGAGCATGATTATTGCATGTGTGTGTGTGTCATGGTGTGCAATTGGTGGCTCACCGTGTACCCCAGTGCAAGCATTCCTGTGTGGGGGTTGTGTGATGATGGCTGGGGGGGTGTTCTGGGTATGTGCAGTGAGCATGCTTTAGTGAGGGGTGACCATGCTTAGTTGTGTCATGCAGGGCTTGGTGTTGGGATGTGTGGTTTGTGTTATTAATACATTAGTGAGGAGTTTGAGTGATAGGGGATGGGGTGAGGGTGGGGGTGTGTGATAGCATGCAGGTAGGGTGGGGAATATGATAGTGAAGATTTGACTTACCAGTGTCCATTCCTCCACCGACTCCTCCGAGGCCCTCTGGATGCATGATGGTCAAGACTTGCTCCTCCCATGTTGTTAGTTGTGGGGGAGGAGGTGGGGGTCTGCCGCCAGTCCGCTGAACCGCGATGTTGTGCCTGGAGACCGCTGAACGCACCTTCCCCCGTAGGTCGTTCCACCTCTTCCTGATGTCCTCCTGATTTCTTGGATGCTGTCCCACAGCGTTGACCCTGTCCACTATTCTGCGCCATAGCTCCATCTTCCTGGCTATGGATGTGTGCTGCACCTGTGAGCCAAATAGCTGTGGCTCTACACGTAGGATTTCCTCCACCATGACCCGGAGATCCTCCTCGGAAAACCGGGGGTGTCTTTGGCGTGACATGGGGTGGTGTGGGTGATGTGTGGGGCGGTGTCAGTGTTGATGTGTGTGGTGATGTGTAGTGGTGTGTGCTGTTTTGTGCGTGGATGTTGTGTGGGTGATGGTGTTGTGTGCCTCTGTGTGGTGGGATTGTCTATTCTGTGCTCTCTCTCTGGCCTTCGTGAATAATTTTTGGTCGTAGGGGTTTGTGGGTGATTCGGGTGTGTCTTTTATATTGTGTTGGGTGTGTGGGAGTGGTGTGTGTATGTGTATCAGGTGTGTGTATTTGGAATTGTCCTATGTGGCGGTGTTTTGGAGATGTGTGTGTATTTTGAGCACGGCGGTGTGTACCGCCAATGGAATACCGCGGTTGAAAGACCGCCGCGTGGATTCGTGGGTCGTAATAGCATGGGCGTGTTTCTATTGGCATGGAGGTGGAGGATTTGTTTTTGCCAGTTTAACACTGACCTTTGGTGTGGCGGACTTGTGTGGGTGTCTAAATTTCGGTGGATTCCGAGATGTGGGTCATAATAGCTGTGGCGGAGTTCTGCCGCAGCGGCGGTGTATTGGCAGTCTTTTACCGCCAATGTTGTAATGACCCCCTTAGTGTTCCTTTTGGGAAAACCCCTGTATTCAAGGAGTTGTTATCTGTTCTGGTGAGATTGGCTGTGGAGCTAGTCAAGAGGACACGGGTCTCCTGGTGGGTCTGCTGCCCACGAGCAGCTGCAGAATTGATGAAGCCTTGAGGATGTCTTCTGAGGTCAGGAGATTAAAGGTCAGGGACTGTGTAGGATTCTGTGTTTGTTATCTGGTGAACTGCTCCGCCCTGCTGGAATCGAGGTTGAGCAGTGGGAAGGGCATAGACATCATTTAAGGGTCACCAGGGGTCGCCGCTGCAGCTCCAGCTTGCCCCTTACGACCCCTGGCACTGCCTTTGTGACCCCTGGCACTGCCTTTGCGACCCCCGGCACTGCCTTTGCGACCCCTGGCAGTGCCTTTGCGACCCCTTGCCTCAGAGGTGCCAAATGAGTGCCTAGACACAGGGGCAGCTCGTTCTAATGGATGTCGGCTGGGCTGCACTTTCCTGGTTTTCTGTTATTAGCCAAAGAGTGGATAATATTATTCACTCCTTGGATAATACAAAATGGAGTACACTTCGCTGGAATATGACCCTATCTGGCAGCTAAGGTAAATAAAAAATGCCTTTTTAATGTATGTTGTATGCATGATTGTGGGTAAGTGTGTGTTTATGTGAGAGAGGGTGTGTTCGTGTAAGCATGTGTGTGAGTCAAAGTAAAGGTCAAATGGCGTGGTGCGTGGTGCATGATGTCACTTTGGCTACCCCTGGCATTTTGGTGAGTTGATACCCATGGGAAGGGGTGCGGAGGAGTGACATCGGTGGGGTGCAAGTGATGCAGGGGTGCCTTGCAAACAGCAAGGGCCTGGGGTGAGCAGAGCTTCCCATCTAGTTGTCAAGGGATCAGGATGTCATAAGGTACTGCCTCTTCAGGTTCTGTGGCTGGTGGACCGTTGTCCTCTGACATCTGCCTGTGGTGCTGGTGTTTGTCACCTTGCGGCCTCTCACCAGGTCTGCAGGCCCCTGAACAGCTCCCCCTACTCACATCTTCTGACCCGTGTCAGAGGCTCTTGGCCACTCAGCTCCCCAGGCTGTCGGGCACCTCCCCAGGACATGCAGCAGGTCTCCCTTGGAGGCAAACATCAGGGCCCTGGCTCCTTAGCTTTACTGGCTCCATCTTCCCTCGCGACCACCTTGGGGGTCTTCAGAAGAAAAAAATGAAACATCCAGGCTGCTCACCATTTGCAGGGCAGGGGGCTGCATGTGTGTGCTGTGTAGACATGGGCAGTGATTGGAAATAATGTATATTTAGACCAATGATTATACAGCGAGACACAATATCCACAAAATGGTAGATTTACAGCTCCCACTAAACACGTGTGTGGTGAAAATACCATAAGATAAGATATATTGATTTAGAAAAGACATAACTTTGCCGGGTCTTGCTGATGGACTCTGAGGTGCGCAGTTATGTTGCCCTGTTCTAAGAGCCCAGTTGCAACTATCTTTTACTATGGTTTTTAAATTTGTTTTGGCCCCAGTCTCACTGCAATATAACATGTGCGTAGTGGCCTATCCCCGACATGAGTAAGGTGCTGGACCTGTCCTGTAACTTGGACGGTGCACCAGGTGTGCCCCATTTTGCTTGCAGTGGATTACCACCCCTGTCATGGATTTACCAGGTATTGGGGTGGTACATGCCATGCTTTGTGAATCTGCAGTTCCACCTTCTGTCTGTGTTGCTGGCCCCACGTGTGTAAAGTTCTGCTTCGAGTTGTAACCCAGAACCTAGTGCTAACATCCCACGTGAATTGTGTGTGTTTCTGGCACGTGCAGTTCCCATAGTAGGTGCATGCGTGAGCGGAGTAATGAAGGCCTGTAGGTCCCATTTTGGAAGCCCTTAGCTTTCTCCGTGCACAAGATATGTGTGAGGCTGTTTTCCAGACAGCGGAAGTGTGTTGCTGACATTCCTGAAGCTGGAGAGAGGAGCCAAGGCTCCTTTGGAAATGTGACACACTTGTGCTAAGAGAAGCTGATGATCAGTCTTCCTGTAGTACTCCCATGGGGTTGGAGGTCAGGGGGACTCTCGTCTCTGTTGTTCAGGGTGAAAGAGTTCCTTAAGGTGTCTCTATCCTGATCACTGTTCAGTGTGGCTAGTGATAAGCCACTTGCAAAAAGCTCACAGCCCTCTTGTCTCTCTTGTGGGTACCCCTGGCTGGAAACCACCCTGTTGTGGGGAGCATCACCCTACACAAAGGCTGTGCCTTGACAACAGACTAGAGAGGACACGCGAAAGAAGAACCTCCCCAAACCTGTTCTGAGATTGCAGATAGGGAAACCACGGGGCATATTTAAGAGCCCCTAGCACCACCAGAGTGCCACTTATCGTGGTGCTCCGGCGGTGCTATGCCCTGTTCTGTATTTACAAGGTGGCGTTAAGCCACTTTTTTTGGATTAACGCCACCTGCTAAATACGACCCCTTCACACGCAGCACTTTGCGGCGAAGGGGCGTGCCACAGCAACACCCATTGCATTTTGATGCTGCCCCAGATTTACGAGTTTTTGTAAACCTGAGGCAGCGCCAAAGTCTAACACCACCCCAGGGGTGGCATTAGCATGGCACAACGAGGAGAAATGCTTTCATTTCTCCTCTTTGTTTGCTCTTTCTATGTGTGCTGCATTCTGCAGCACACATAGAAAGAGCAAATCGCCATTTAAAATTGGTTTTGTGCAGGAAGGTCTGCACACTCCGCACCCTAAAAAAATCCTTCAAATGGATCCCCCCCAGAAACCAGAAAGACAGTCACCCACGCACTCATCAGCAGCAGACTGGACTACGCCCTCTATGCCGGCACCACACTCAAACTCAAACGCAAACTCCAAAGAATCCAGTACACAGCCGCGCGCCTCGTCCTTGGCCTCCCTCAACCCGAACAAATCTCACCACACCTCAAATCCCTACACTGGCTCCCCATAGACAAGAGAATCACATTCAAGATCCTCATCCACGCACACAAATCCCTCCACAACACCGGCCCAACCTACCCCAATGAAAGAGTAAACTTCCACACTCCCACATGCAACCTCCGATCAGCCGACCTTGCCCTAGCCACAGTCCCCCGCATCCAGCACATCACCACAGGAGGCAGGTCTTTCTCCTACCTCGCCCCCAAAACCTGGAACTCCCTCCCCACCGACCTTCGCAAAACCAAAGACCTACTGGTCTTCAGAAAGAACCTCAAGACTTGGCTGTTCGGCCAGTGACTCCCCTTGCCCCCCCCTCAGCGCCTTGAGACCCTCAAGGGTGAGTAGCGCACTCTAAAAATTTCTTTGATTGATTGATTGATTGATACTTTGAGGACCACTGCGCAGGCGGAGCTGGCGCCTGTGTGTCAGCCAGCTTCCGAGAGGAGAGCAATCATCACCTGGGGTCCTCACTTGGTTTAAGAGCGGATTGAAGTGCATGAAGGCAGTCTCTGCTTGGAGGGGGAAGAGTTTTCAGCCAAGCCTGAAGGTGGCTGTCCACGGAATGTCAGAAACAGCTGTACTGTGGTGCGGAGGGTCTTTCAGGATCAAGAAGACTGAAGAGAGCGATCAATGAGTTTGAAAAGTATGATTGCAGACTCTGCAGAAGTGCAGGTCCAAGTGGGGATCACAGGCAGGTAGGTGACCTCTCCATTATGCAATAGGAACAATCATGATTGAGTTCACTGCTTAAATCAAGAGCTGTGCCCATGGTGAATCTAGCCACTGAAACCCAGAGCTGTGTTTGTGGCACACGTTGCCTCACAAGCCAACTATCCGTGTGGTGAATATCACCTCTAGAGCCAAGAGCTGTGCCCAAGGTGATTGCCACCTTTGCAAAGTGCATCAAGCGACTGCCATTGTGCTGCTGTGACACTGGTGTAAGTGGTGGCCCATCTGCTGCTCAACGATGAGTGACCTAGAAGCAGGCCTGAACCGTGACGTCAGCCAACACCCAGTACGACACCGGTGTAAGTGGTGGCCCATCTGCTGCTCAATGCTGAGTGACCCAGAAGCAGGCCCGAACCGTGACGTCAGCCAACAACCAGTACGTCACTGGTGTAAGTGGTGGTCCATCTGCTGCTCAACGCTGAGTGACCTAGAAGCAGGCCCGAACCGTGACATCGGCCAACACCCAGTACCTGCATCCAGCGAAAGACCCATTGCTGTGTCTCTGGTTGCCAGGGGCGTAGGTTTAGGAGGGGTGTTCGGGGTGTTACACCTCCCTAATAAATGTTTTTTCTGATGAATTGTTGGGTCCAGGTGCTTTCAGTTGGGTGTGGTGAGGTGTCTGTCGGATTTCACCTGGAATGTTTGCATTCACACAGACAAAAACACACACACTC